>NC_080790.1:38524132-39128299 GCF_028018385.1 Neofelis nebulosa | reverse complement strand
TCAGCACATTGATCCATTCTACTTGTTGTTGGTCTATACCTGCCAAGATCATGTAACCTAGCAACATTCTATTTTCCTTGTTTTACAGGGGAGGTTCTTAGGTTCCAAGAAGAAGTAAGCTTTGTCCAAACTTACCATTCGCTAGCAGGTGCCCTGCCCCGGCTCCTATAGACTGCATTCTGGATTTCCTATTTCTTCACCTGGCCAAGGCTTGTCCTCCTCAGCTAGAGTCCAAAGGCTTACTTATTTTCTTCATTTAAAATCTATCTTGGGGTGCCTGGGTGGCACAGTTAAGCATCTGACTCTTGGTTTCAGCTCAGGTCGTAATCTCACGGTTTCGTGAGTTTGAGTCCTGCATTGGGCTCTGTGCTGACAGTGAGAAGTCTGCTTGGGATTCTCTCTTCCTCTCTCTGCCCCTCCCCCACTCACTGTCTCTCTCAAAAGTAAATACATAAACCTTAAAAAAATTTTTTTTAATCTATCTTTGCTACCTAATTTCTATCAAACACCTCTGTGCTAGAAAACAAAATTGAAGTTAATCGTTTAGTGAGTAACATGTGGATTTCCACTCATGGTTATATTACAAACCCCCAGAGTAAGATGGGAGACAGAGTGTCAACTTTATTACAGGTGTAGGTATTTGGGGACCGTAGGGGTGGATAGAAGAGATCCAGTCACTTGGGGACAAGCTCACAGTATCCAAAGATCACAAGTTTAGGGCCCTGGGAGCAATTGATGTTGTAAAGTCCCAGGCACAGAAGGTCCCCCTCCTTCTCGCCTCCCTCAGGAAGCTCGTCCCATAGCCAGACAGCTCTGTTACCCAACACCTAGCCGAGGAGCAGCCGGCCGCCCAGTTTATGCTGTCGGTGATCTCATTAGGAATGAGATGAGTCAACATTCACACAAAGACCTTCTGGCCTGCAATCTGAGAACAGGTTTAGGAAGAACAAAGCAAAAGGGAGAAATGTAACCACGAACTATCTCTTTATTGCTTTTGAGTTGTTTAAGGGGGTTTTAAGGGATTAAGGCTAAAGAAATGTTGACTGTAGGGAGAGGAGCAGGATATCAGTTGAACAGAATAGAGGCCTTTGTGCTAAGAGGCGATGCACCTTAAAAGAAAATCTCCTCAGCCTGGCTGCTTGCAAGGGGATAGGGCTGGAAGTCAAAGGTGAATAAGAATGCCAGGTTTCTAGCCTGGGGGAGAAGTCAAGGTATAGAGGCATCTTTGGGGTCCCTGGTGGTTATGAGTAGACAACCAAAGACTACCAGTCCCCTGGCCCCACCTTTCAATCCCTAACCAAATTCTCAACCAAAACCCTGGGAGAGACCTCATCATAAGCACAGAGAGGGGCTAAGCCCCAAAAGCAATGTGCCAGAAGGTCTAGAAAACCCAAGGGCCAAAAAAACACCAAGGAGGCACATAAAGTGGACTTGGAGGATAATAGATTCTACCTCATTCCGTTCTTCTTTTTCCTATTTCTCCCTCCCTATGGGGCTTTTCTGTTTCTATAATTGTATCAGCCAATGTCTGTCTTTATTCTCTCCCTGTGTTTCATTCATGTTTGTCCCTCCGTTATTCTCTGGAGATGTTCCTCCCCACACAGATACTATGGATACGACCCCCATCTCCCTGCGATGGTTGCACGACCAAGAGGGGAATTCCACGGAGGAGAAAGTTCCTCACCACCCCCTTCTCTGTCCTGACCTGCTACACACCCACCGTCAAAGGCATGAAGAACAGATAAGGGCTTTGGGCAAAAGGAATGATTTATTCTTTTCTTTCAAGTGAGCAGCCTCAAAAAGCCCAATAATACTTTCTATTTTTATCCCTCACCAGATGTTACCTTCCCATTCTTCCAGCAACTCTGCCAGATAGAGTTACTTTCATTGGGAAAACCCTTCCTGGCTGCCCAGGCGGGGAAGGGGGTGTGGTGAGGGTAAGGGGTGGGAATAGGTGTTGCCCTTGTCCCTTACTGACCTTCCCCAGGCCTGTTCTGCCTTCAAAGTATCCATATTTGCTTCCTCCCTTTTTCCTTTCAGGACTTCCCTTATCGTTGGAAGTTTGATCTCTCTGGTTAGGCAATCACTGTGCCGTGATAAATTCTGCTTTCCTTCTGCCCCATTCATTCAGAGACCTGAGTTGAAGCCCTGGCTTTGACGCTAGGAAGGTGTATGAGCTGGGGACAATGATTGCTGACCTCTCTTGGCCTCCTTTTCTCAACCTCCAAATGAAAAGGTGTGATAGGAAGTGTAAGTCTATGATTCTTTTTTTTTTTTTTTAATTTTTTAAAGGTTTTATTTATTTTTGAGAGAGTGCAAGAGGAGGAGGGGCAGAGAGAAAGGGACACAGAGAATCTAAAGCAGGCCATGCACTGACAGCTGTGACTCAAATGTGGGGCTTGAGCTCACGGAACCTAGAGACCATGACCTGAGCCAAACTAGGACACTCAGCTGACTGAGCCACCCAGGTGCCCCAAGTCTGCAATCCTAGTTGGAGTTCCATGTGGTGTCTTTGAGGGCAGGAACATTTAAACCACTCCTGCGAAGCCTTGTAAAGCATCCGATCTTATCCAGGATGTGCGTTAAAATCACTCAAGAAGCTTTAAAACTTAATTTCACATAAATATCTCTCCAACATAGGAAATTCTGATTCTGTAGCTTTAAAGCAGAACTTGGAGAGTATTCTCTTTCTTTTTCTTTTCTTTTCTTTTCTTTTTTTTTTTTTTTTTTTTAACTTCTCTGATGATTCCTCATTGACTGACAGACCAACTGACAGAGATCTCCTTGCTTGGATCTCCGATACAAAGTGAAACGGATGTATCTACTTATTATCTCATTATTAAGTTTACCTGAACAACCACAATTACCAAAGAGGATAATTCCTGACAGAAAAAAGAAACCCACAGCCTGTCTTCTGCACCCCGATCTTTTGCTGGAAACTTGGGTAAGGTTTCAAATTGCAACAGCCAAAATCAAAACAACCTATAGTCGAACTCAAAGAGGTTAGTTTATCCACTCTGACAGAAACTTTAATGTCAGAAGTCCGGGGAGCTGGAGCATGACCAAGGACAAAGACAGCAGCATCTCTATTTGCTTTGTGTTGTAATTCCCTGAGAATCGATAGAAAGAGACTTGTCAGGTATTGAGAGTCTGTAATAAGGTGCTATGGGGTGAAGGAGATGGGCTGGAGGGGGGTTGATCTCCAGGAACCATAGTCATCTTAAAGATGACTGCAGGTCAGGGGCAGAAATGGGTTAGTGGGTTCTAAGTTCACTGTGGCTGAGACCAACAGGTACCAGCCCATAAGATGTCGAACCTCTGGTTTCATCTCTGCATCTCCCCCTATTTAGGCTCTACTCCTTAGGATGGAACTCTAGGACTTTCACAAATGTCTCAGCCTCAAGAGGAAAGGCAGGGAGGGAGTGGCATGAGATGGGTCAGAGAGACGGTCAGAGAATTTGATTTGGTAAGGCTTTGTAGACTAGGATAAAGACATATGATGTGTATGTCAGGGAAGCTTTAGAGGAATTTAGAGCTCATTCATGTTTCTAAAAGATCATTCTGGCTACCATATAGAGGATGGAGTGCAGGGGATTCACAAGAATGGGATAAGGAATGGGATAACTTCTAGAAGGTTACTGCAGATGTCCAGGTTAGAGAACATGGTGGCTTGGACCAGCGTGTTAGTGAAGGACATGGTGAGATGTGGGAATATTTTACAGATCAAAGTATACTTTGGAGACATCTTTATTAGGACTTGCTGATGGACTGGAAGCAGAGAGCAAGAGGAAAAAAGACATTAAATCTCTATGCTTCTTTACTTGAGGTACTGGCTGGATAGTTGTGTAATTTATTGCAAAGGAGAAAACTTAGAAGGAGCCTTGTGTAGGTGGCATGGAGATAATATGGAATCACAAGTTCTGTCTTGGCCATGTTAAGTTTGTGATACTAAATTGTCAAGTGGGGATATCAAGTAAAGAGTGAAATATATGTCTGGAATTCTCGTGAGAGGCCAGAGCAAGAGATATGAATTTGGGAGTCACTGGCATAGAAGTGAGATTTAAAGCCATAGACAACATTACTTAAAATGAGAGCCTGGATATAGAAAAGATGCAAACTTGGGACTCAGTCCTGGTTTACTCCAAAATTCCAAATAGGCCAAAGGTCTGCATCAAGTCAAGAAGGAGAGAGAAGAGGTAAATTAATATGTACACATACACAGAAGTGAAGAAGCAGATAAGCCTAGCTCTTAGAGTCTTAATTCTGTAAATGGTCATGAAGATGTAGTTGACATCTATGAACTTCCTTCTCCACAATCCCTTCTATGTTTCCTTTTACCTACCCAAGTGCCCAGGTGCCACAAACATTCATTCTTGGAAGGTCTGAATCTTCAGTGTCTTTGTCTTTTTTTTTTTTTCTATTTTCTTTTGGTTATTGACATTTTCATTGACTTTTACCATTACAAGTGGAAGTATATAGAGATAGCCCAGGGAATCTCTTAGGTTCCAAACATTTTCTTCATGCCCTGCTGTGTAGCAGCAACTCAATTCCTTCTTGGTACCAAGATCGCTCACCTTGTCTCCACAAAGAATAATAACACTTTTCCTTGTCTGCTCTTTGTCATGAGAGAACCAAAATGGCCAGGTGGTAGTTTTACCTATGAGTTCAATGGAATTGCCAATGTGTCCTTTGGTGAAAGCATTTTTTCCTTGGGAATTAAGACTTTAAAATCAATAGAACCTGGGGCAGCTGGGTGGCTCAGTCGGTTGAGTGTCTGACCTCAGCTCAGGTCATGATCTCATGGTTCATTGAGTCTGACCCCCACATTGGGCTCTCTGCTGTCAGCGAGGAGCCTGCTTCAGATCCTCTATCCCCCTCTCTCTGCACCTCCCCTGGCTGCACGCTCTCTCTCAAAAATAAATAAACATTTAGAAATAATATAAAATAAAATCAACAGAGCTCAACATGGTGGAGATGGGAAGCAAAAATTCTGCAAGTGGGTTATTAGGTATAGTACTGACGGGCCCCAGTTTATTTCTACCTCCTGATTTCCAGACCCAATTTCTGTATTTGTCAGGAACCATCCAAGTGACAGAAACAGTACCATTAATTAAATAGAGGAAATATAATGTTAAAAAATGTTACCTAGGTAAACATTTGTTAACGAGGTGACTGAAAGGGTATATCCTAACCCTTGAGGTATCATAAGGATAAGAATTACAGGAAGTTTCTATCATTCCCAGGGCTGAGCTTCTATCATTTCCACAGGAAAGAGGTTAAGAATATAAATGTCTAGGGGCGCCTAGTTGGCTTCGTCGGTTAAGCGTCCGACTTCAGCTCAGGTCAGGATCTGGCAATCTGTGAGTTCGAGCCCCAAGTCAGGTGCTGTGCTAACAGCTGAGAGCCCAGAGCCTGCTCCAGATTCTGTGTCTCCTTCTCTCTCGGCCCCTTCCCCGTTCGTGCTGTCTCTGTCTCTGTCTCTGTCTCTCTCTCAAAAGTAAGTAAACGTTAAAAAAAAAAATTAAAAAAAGAATATTAACGTCTAGAAATTTAGAAGAGGGGCACTAAGGAGCTGAAACTCAAAATCCTAAGAAGGAGGCACTGCTTAACCAGTACCGGTGTCTCTGAGATCAGAGGAAGGTCTGAGCCCGGCAAGTAGACACTTAGGAGGGGGCACCAGCCAGCTCATGCTGGTATTTCTGAAGTGAGGCACTAGTAAGCTAGTTCTGCAAGTATTAAGTGCTTTGCATTCTCATCACACATGCAAAGCACTTCTCACAATGCATGGCCTGTAGCAAGTGCAAATTCTCATCACTGTAAGTAGTAAGTATAGTAGTTATAGGAAGGCAGCTGGTACATGATGGGTTCCCAACAAGTGATGATAGTTTTTAAGTGTTCATACCCATATCCCTGAACAAGCACAAAACTTCAGACAAAAAGCCCATCGAGATTTATTAAATGGAATATCTGGATGTGCCGACCTGCGGAACCCCAGGCTTAACCACTTTCATTCTTCTTTTAGCCCTGTTCTTTTAACAGTGTTGTAGGCAGAATGGTGATGGAGAAAGATGCCCTTATTTTAACCTTTGGAACCGGTGAGTTTGTTACTTTACATGGCAAAAGGGACTTTACAGGTGTGCTTAAGTTAAGGATCTGGAGATGGAGAGATTATACTGGATTATCCAGGTAAGCTGCTATGGTCTGAATGTTTGTGTCCCTCCAAAATTCAGAAGTCAAAACCCACCCCCTCAAGGTGATGGTATGAGGAGTGGGGTCTTTGAGGTGACTAGGTCAGGAGGGCAGAGCCCTTGTGAGTGGGATTAGTCCCCTTACAAAAGAGACTTCCTTTGCCACTGGAGGATACAAGAAGTCTTTGACCCGGAAGAGGGGCCTCACCGGAACACAACCAGGCTAGGCCCTCGTCTCAGACCTCCGGCCCCCAGAACTGGGAGAAATAAGCTTCTGCTCTTTATAAGCTACCCAGTCTGTAGTGTTCTGTTGCAACAGCCCTAAGACACGGGCCCAGTTTAATCACATGGGTCTTTAGAAGCAGAGGACCTCTCCCGGCTGTGGTCGGAGGGAGATGTTGTGACGGAAGAACCACAGAGCTGGCCCCATGAGAAGGACTCAAGCTGCCATTGCCGGATTTGAAGGTGGGGGCGGGGCATGACTCAAGGAATGCGGACAGCCTCTAGAAGCTGGAAAACTTAAAGAAATACATCATAAATCCTCCTGTGGAGCCTCTAACACCTTGATCTTACCCAACCTGACCCATCTCTGACTCCTAACCTCCAGAACTGTAAGATAATAAATTGGTTTTGTTATAAACTACCAAGCTTATAATTTCAGCAGTAGCACTGAGTACCGGCATTGTGGTTTCCTTTACTCCTTGCTGGGCTCTCAGCCCCTACTCCCAGGAGTGGCCACTCAGTGCTCTGATGTCCCTGTGCCCTGAGAATCAGTTTTGGGCACTGAAGAAATGTCCCAGTGGTCATTTCTTCCCCACGTCCCCAGCAGTGGAAGAGGGGGTCCTGGCTGGGCAGGCAAACAGACAAAAGGCTCATCACCAGGTGCTCTCCAGACCCTCACAAGGAGGGTGAGCATACTTTCCATCAACAACGGTGTTTGAATTTATTGACCGTGTTCAGCACCACGATTACAAAAATCCTACCTTTCGTTTATTAAAATCAAACTTCTAGTTGTGACCTATCGGGTCTGTAAAGTCTGGTTTCCCCCACCACTTTCCTTCATACCGTGCCTCACGCCATCCCTATAATTTTAGCAGTTGCTAAGATTTCCCACCTCCGGGCCTTTGCACCTGCGCTTCCTTCTATCTGGGACACTTACATGCCACTCTTTACATGATGGTTGCTTCTCATTCTTTACATTCCAGCTCAAATCTCACCCCTTAGATCCTCTGATCCCTCCCCCCCTCCCCCCCAGATATTCTCTATCAGGCCAGCTGTTAATTTTTTTTTCCAGTATGTATCACAATTAGGAGCTAATTTGTTTGTTTTTGTGTTTACTCATTTACTTTTCTGTTTACTACATTTACTAGGATGTAAGTTCCATGCCATCAGGAGCTTGTCTGGCTTATTTGCTATTCTATTTCCAATGCCTGGAATAGCACCTGGCAAATTACTGACATTCAACAAATACTTTGAAAGAGAGGAAATAAGGGAAAGAAAAAATTCTTGGTTATGTTCCCATTTCCTGATCTAGTATGAGAGTCCCTAAAGTCATTTAGGGTCTACGCCAGGCCTGTCCTAGCCTAGGTCAGAATTGAGTGCCTCCCTGGCTGGAGGTTCTGGCCCTGGACCCAGCCCGGATCATTATTTGAACTCTTAACAGCAGATCAGGCAAGTCCCGATTTAAAAGTTACCTTGCTCTGGTTCTGCCTCATTATTAGAACCTGACCCTGACTTGCGAGTCTAGACCACGAACAGAGTCTTGTTTTGCCATTTAGGCAGTATGATGAGTGTGCTACAGGTTTCGGAGTCAGAGAACTGCAACATGAATCATGCCCATGCCTCTTTCTTGCGTCTTCGTCAGCTGCCATAACAAAATACTACAGACCGGGGCGCCTGGGTGGCTCAGTCGTTTAAGTGTCCGACTTCAGCTCAGGTCATGATCTCACAGTTTGTGAGTTCGAGCCCCGCCTCGCGCTCCGTGCTGACAGCTCAGACAGAGCCTGGAACCTGCTTCAGATTCTGTGTCTCCCCCTCTCTCTCTGCCCCTCCCCCACTCGCACTCTGTGTGTCTCTTCCTCTCAAAAATAAATAAACATTAAAAAAAAATACCACAGACTCAGTGGCTGAAATAACAGAAACTTATTTTCTCACAGTTCGGGAGATCCGAAGTCCAAGATCAAGGTGCCCATCAAGATTAGTTTCTGGTGAAACGTCTTTTCTTGGCTTTTAGATGACCACCTCCTTGCTGTGACTTCACATGGCCTCTTCTGGATGTAGGCCCAGGGATGGGGGACCAGTGTTCTCTGGGTGTCTCTTCCTCTTCTTGAAAGAACACTAGTCTCGACAGATTACAGCTCTGCTCTTATGACCTCATTTAACCTTAATTATTTCCCTAAAGCCCCAACTGCACATACTGTCACATTGGGGATTAGAGCTTCAACATGTGAATTTGGGGAGGACACAATTCAGTCCATAACATCTTGTGACGAATCTAGTCTGAGCCTTGGTTTTCTTGCCTATAAATTAGGGATGGTGATACACCGTCTTACGGTTACTGGCAACACCAAATGAGGTGAAGAAACAAGTGTGTGTTTCAATTATCTGATACTGTACAACAAGCCACTCCAAAACTTGGTGGCTTAAAATAACACTGATGCTCATGAGTCTATAGTCTGGGCAGGGCTTGGCAAGGACAGCTCATCTCTGCTCCATTTAGTAGCAGCTGGAGTGGCCAAGGAGTAGTAGCTGGAATGATCCGAAGTTCACTCACTCCCATGCACCTGGATGGGGAAGATCCAAACATCTGGGGAGTAGAGCATCTGGGGCTCCAGGAGCCTCTCTCTCGATATAAGTATAGATGATACAGGTATAGATACAGATTGTCTCTCCAGGTGGTAGTTTCAGGGTAACTGAACTTAAATATCAGCTCAGTCCTCCCACGTCCCAAAAGACAAAGTCAAGTCGACACTGTATCACCTTTAATAACCAAGCCTTGGAAATCATGGATTGTCACTTCTGCCTATCAGGTGGGGCAGTCACAAAGTCCTGCCCTTATTCAAGGGGAGGAGAAATAGTCCCCGTCTCTTGATGGTGAGAGACAAGATGCTGGAAGGCATATGAGACTGAAAAGACTGTTGTCATCATTTTTAGAAAATGCAACCTGCCACTGTACTCAAATATATGACTTGCTTTGGACACAATTTGCAGATTGTAAACCCTGGCCCTCTGTGAGCCTCTTCTCCTCATGAGAGTAGTACAGCCTAATGGCTGTCCCCTGACCAACCACTCAACTGGACCCAGAAGACACAGGGAAATGTTTCTGGTTCTGGAACGAAAGTGATGACTTCTTTGCATCCTCGGAGTTCTTGTGGTTTGTCATAGTGCTGTTCGTTCAGAAGCCTTTCAGCAATGAGAAAAGTCTAAGATCATTTTCCCGTTGAAATCTCTCATCCATCATATCCTATCCCAGATGGAAGACACAGATCTGGCTGTGCTGGCCTGAGGACTGAAACTGTAGCCTAGGCCCTCTACACCCCAGAGGGAGGCCTGTGCTCCCCCCACCCCATTGCAGCTAGGGGAGCTCTCCCTACACCGCTCATGATCAACTCCATTGTCACCAGCCTGCTCACCATACCTTGCACAGGGCTTTCTGGCTCAAAGAAACGCTCCTCTAATAAGAGGTCTGGTAAGGGACCATGGCTACCCTGTCTCCTCCTTCCCTCCTTCCGTCTCTCTTTGCTGACCCTTCTCATATACTCTCTCCCTTCTGCACCAGTCCTTGTTCAAGAACACAGCCATGGCTCCTTCTGTTCTAGCTGCAGAAAGACCCCACAGAGGTAAGACACACCCTCCCGCTTCTTGGACAGGTGGCCCAGGGCCAAAGAGGCCTGCTGACTTCCCTCGTTTCCCCCCTTTTTGGGTTTTTCTTGAACTGTGACAGGCTCTGCCCCAAACTCTTGGTCCCTGAGTGCCAGCTCTCTTGCCCTGACCCAAGAGGGAAAAAAGCAGAAAACTCCCTTTGCCCTCACTTCACAGAGATAAGGATAAACTTTTGAGATGGGTCTTCTGTGTCAATCTAAAGGAAAGCAACAGGTAGAACCACGGCCTGTACACCTGTGTATACATCTCACTCCAACTTTGGCTATCTCCTGGCTGAAGGCTGGCCTATCCTGGGGTTGAGGAGCCCATGGCTAGCCCTCACTCTCTCCCTCTCTGGAGCAGCAGCTGATCTAGGCATGAAGCAAGGAAAATCTGCAATCTCTCCTTCCTGTTGGGGCTGGGTTTGCCTTCTTGCGCATTAGGCCAGGAGCAGTCAGAGAGTATCATCTATTTCCCTCAGATCACATTAGAGGACGTTTCGTGTGAAGTTTCCAAAATATTGACTAGTCAGCAGTACTAATCTGAAAAGGTCAAGCAGACTCTGTTATAATTCTGACAGAACAAGTTACAAAAAGGAAACAAATAAAATACCGGTGCTGCTCTGCCAACGATGAGCTGGAGAATTAGCAAGGAAGGGCGTTTAACTGCTCTGGGTTTTGGTGTCCTCATCTGCCAGTTGAAGAACTTGGGAGCAAAAAACACTATGAGCAAAGCTCAGGCTGACAGGATGAAAGGGCCTCACTTTGTGCTCTCTGTGGCCCATTCTATGTCTGAAAGCCCCTGAGGAAGTCTGTCCACCCAAATGTTTCTTTCTCTGGAAAGCTTTGTTTCCATTGGGGGGGGGGGGCGGGGGGGGAGCTGCAGGTGGGAGAGAGGAAGGCTCTTTGGGGGAACTTTAGAAATAGGTTGTGTGCCATCTCTCCCCTGGTGGCCGCCAGACTTGGAGGTCTGGGTGGAGTGCTCCTCCCCAGGGCACGGGCTGCCAGGCTCCCACCCACCGCCAGCGGCCAAGCCCCCAGGACACCGTCGCCGAGCAGCAAGAATTCAAAGGAACCTTCCCAGGTACAGGTGTGTGCATTCCAGGCCTGACAACCACCTCCTCCGCCCCGTTCTGGGGCCGTTTGTCCGAAGGCATTATGCAAAATAAAGCTGCCTTGTTTCCCCCGCCCGGCGGCAATCCCGGCTACACCAAGGCCTTCTTTGGGGGGGGGGGGGGGGGAGGATCAGAGAGCAGCGAGCTGGCGGAGTCCCTGCAGGCACAGCTTTTCTTCCATTCTGTTCTGGCAGAGTCGGGAATTAGCAGTAGGAAGCAGAAAAGGGAGCCCCGTACCCGGCTCCTACCTCAGCAAGTGCGACCCCATAGCTCTCAGGGTACGCAGCCTCTAACCGGAAGACTCCACCTCGGACACTAGCACGGCCTCCGGCGAGGGGGGGGGGGGGTGGGGTGGGGTATCAAACTCCGCTGAAGGTATTGGCGTTCGAGCCCTGGACCGCTTTGTAGGGAGAGGAGTTCCGCCATGAGGCCTCTAGGTGGCAGGATTCTTCTCAAGGACCCGTCAGTGAACCCTTGCTGGGTCTGGGCTGCAGAATAGTACCTAGGGTCTGAAAAGGGTGCAGGACAAAGAATAGCATCCCACTTCCTTTCCAAGTGGATCAAGTCCCCACATGAGCTGCCAACAGAGAGCCTTGGAGACAGTAGGTCCCTGCTGGAGTTCAGCATCTGGGCAGAAAAGCCACAGTCCTAGTGGGAGGGGGGATGGGCTAAATGGGTAAGGGGCATTAAGGAATCTACTCCTGAAATCATTGCCTCACTAGATACTAACTAATTTGGATGCAAATTTTCAAAAATAAAAAATAAATTATGAAAGAAAGAAAGAAAGAAAGAAAAGCCACAGTCCTAGGTCAGAGTTCTGGTTCCAGCTCTTTCTCTCCCAGTGGGCTCCTTTGTCTATTCATTCATGTCTTAGTGGCTCAGGCACTCACTTCTCTGTATCAAGTACCAAACGGCAGAAGAGGGAATACAGAGGTGAATAAGGGCTTCATTGCGGTATCTTCCAAACAGAACTTTTCCAACTTGTCTCAGCGTAGAGAAGAAAGGTACACTTTTTCAAGTGTCCTGAGGGAAAGCAGTTTTATAAGCAGATAATTATAATGCAGTATGCTATGGTTATAATAATAAAGGCATGTGCAAAGTTTTATGGAAGTTCAGGAGAGGGAATTTAACTTTTCCTGGGAAGTTGAAAGAAGTTTCACAGAGAAATTAAGTCTTGATGAAGAAGAGACTTTCAGGAGATATGAATGATGGGAGATCCAGACAATTCAGAGCAAAATCAAAGAACTTGAGGCTGGAAAGTACAGACCACATTCAGAGAATAGTATCAATCACTATGTTCAGATGATGCCTACGTCTACACCGATGTGAGCGTCTACACCGAAAGCACAGAAGAATCATCTGAAAGATCATTAGGGCTTATTAGGCTTCACCAGAATATACAAGAAAAAAAAAAATCAATAGGTTTTTTTTTTTCCTTTAAATTCTAAAAGTAAGCAATTAGGGCGCCTGGGTGGCTCAGTCGGTTGAGCGGCTGACTCTTGATCTCTTCTCAGGTCATGATCTTACGATTCGTGAGATCGAGCCTTGAGTGGGGCTCTGCACTGACTGACAGTGCAGAACCTGCTTAGAATTCTCTCTCTCTCTCTCTCCTTCTCTCTCTGCCCTTCCCCTCTCGTGACTTCTTTCTCTCTTTTAAAACAAAAAACTATACAAAGAGATAAGCAATTAGTAAATGTAATGGGGGAAAGTCTCCTTTTGGTAACAAGAGTGATAACAAGGACAAGAATAAAATAGTAAACATGGGAGGTGTAGATGAACAGAACTTCAACACTTTCTGGAGGACACTTGAAGAAATGGGGACACGCATGATAATTCTGAGTGGAAAGACGCAAATATACATAAAGCTTTAGTGTGTGACCAGTGGAGGCACTTCAAATCAGCATACTACATATGTATTCTCAACGAAGAACACGAGACTAAATGGATACTCATTGGAATAACAATGTGAGAAGATCCCTATCTCACATCATACTCCAAAATTAATTCCAAAAAGATTCCCATTTTTCTCCTTCCCAACTTGTAATTTCATTATCTTCTTGCCAGTTGTCAGTAACCCAGTCCTACTGTCTTCAGGCGACGTCCTCAGCGAGGGCACAACCCCTATGGACTCTGACGCTGCATGAGTCCAACGGTGAGGACAACTTGGGAGACTTTTTTTTTATTTTTTATTTTTGGCCATTTTGAAGAGTTGAACTGTTATATCTTCAGATGTGGAGGCCTAGAATATTACGGAAGTGAAAAACAGCAGGTGACATTTAGCCAGATTGCAGAAGAGGAAACAGGGATTCTAGATCTTTGACTTACATTTTCTCACCCTGTCATGAGTTGAATTGTGTCCCCTAAAAAGATATGTTGAAGTCCTAATCCCCAGTACTTCAGAATTTGACTTTATTTGGAATTCAACTAACTGTGGATGTAATTAGCTAGGCTAAAATGAAGTCACACTGGATTAGGGTAGCCCCTTAATCCAGTGTGACCAATGCCCTTATAGGAAGATGGCCATGTGAAGACAGATGCCTTGTGAAGACAGAGGCAGAGATTGGAGTGACACATCTAATAAACCAAGGGATGCCAAGGATGGCCAGCAACACCAGAAGCTAGGAGAAAGTCATGTGGCAGGTTCTCCTTCAGAGTCCTCGAAGGAACCAACCCTGTCATCCATCCTTGATGTGGGACTTCTCACCCCCAGAACTGTATGAGAAGACATTTCTGTTGTTTTAAGTCACCCAGTTTGTGGTACTTTGTTACAGCAGCCCTAGAGAACTAACAAACTCTAACAAGAGTGAGCTATCATTCAGTCATCACTGAATGAGTTCTTTCAAAGTTTGCTAACCAACAAGTCTATCATTTTTAATGGAGTCCTTCAAATTGTGTCTTTAACTCTGAAGAGATGACTGGTGGCAGGGGTATACAAGGCTATTGGCAGGCACCTGAAGAGGGCTGAGCCCTCCCTCCCCTCAGCCCCTCGCCCCAACCTGTACCCTGGCTTCTCCTCAGAAGACCAAAAGGTAACTTGGCTGGCTTCCCGGGCAGCTGCCCCCCCAAGGGGAAGCCACCCAAGCTCCCTTAGTTACTTTGGGGCTGGATTTACCAAGGAAAATGCCTCCCAAACAACACAAGAAAAGGAAGGTGGGAGATTTGAGCAAGAAATCCGCGGGTGTGGTATTTACCACCCAGACCAGTCCACTTGCTCAACATAAATTTACAGGACAGCCCATTCTTGGAGCATGAATCTGAGCTTGTCCAGAAGCTTGTAGACAGTTTAGGTTTTCCAGCCACAACTTCCCAACTGGTGCAGTGATAATAAGTATCTACTGTTGAGGAGGAGGGAAAAGTCCTTCTTATATCCTGTAACCTTTGTAAAGATAAGGGAGGCCAGCTAGGTGGTGAAATCACAGTGAAGATGTCAGTTGCAGCGGAAATCTCATTGTTCCAGCCCAGACTCTCCGATGAAGCCTGATGAAGTAGATCTTTCCCTCTGCTTCATCCTGGGCCCTCTGCCATCACTCCAGTTTTTCATTCCGTCCTTCTCTGCTGCAAAGACTTCGTGCCAGTGTTTCCTCCGGTTTGGAATACTCCTCCCCCTTTCCAAACCACTGCCTCCTCCCCACTCCCCGTCTTACTCATAAGTCAGGTCTCAGGTTTAACATCATTTCCTGGAACAAATCTCCATGAAGCCCATTCCTTCTGCTCAAAATGATAGCTGGGGGATAGTTCAAAGGTAGTTATAAAATTTGGTTTTCACATGAGCTTAGGGTTTCCAGAAGTAAAGTAAATATACTGAAATCCTCCAATACAAAACAGCTTCACCCTTTATTATTTTTTTAAGTTTATTTATTTATTCTGAGAGAGAGAGAATGAGTGGGGGAGGGGCAGAGAGAGGGAGAGAGAGAGAATCCCAAGCAGGCTCCACACTGTCAGCACAGATCTCAATGTGGGCCTTGGGCTCGAACTCATGAACCATGAGATGACCGGACTGAGATCAAGAGTCAGATGCTCAACACTCAACCTACTGAGCTATCCAGGTGCCCCAACAGTTCCACAATTCAAAGTGCATGGGTGAGTTTGCATAAAGGAAAAACAGGGGCGCCTGGGTGGCTCAGTCGGTTAAGTGTCCGACTTCGGCTCAGGTCATGATCTCGCGGTTCGTGAGTTCAAGCCCCGCATCGGGCTCTGTGCTGATGATTCAGAGCCTGGAGCCTGTTTCAGATTCTGTGTCTCCCTCTCTCTCTGACCCTCCCCCGTTCATGCTCTGTCTCTCTCTGTCTCAAAAATAAATAAACGTTAAAAAAAAAATTTTTTTTTTAAAAAGAAAAAACAAACACTGATGGGGAAATCCTAGGAGAAGCAATGCAGGGTAATCACCAATGTCAGCCATCAGCTGCCCCGAGGCATCGACTCACCCCAGGCACGGAGCCTGTAGACCACACACAGGGACCTGGAGGAAGATTTTCCACAGCAAGGAGTAAGATCAGAGATCCCTCTTTAAAGCTGGACCCCTGCAAAGGGCCACACCTTAGGCAAATGCAGAATTTGAGGGGAAAAAAAATCTGGCACCAGGAGAAAGCAGCATGGAAGAGTTTGTCTTGGCCGTAGCTCTTGGTGAGGACGAGGAGAGTCTCCTCAGAAAACTCAGTCAAAAGCCTGAGTGCCTATGGATATGGGCCTGTCTTCACATTATTTGCAAGGTCAAAAAAAATTTTTTTAAGATAAGCATCTTAATTTAAAGTGAGATAGTAGAGGGCGCCAGGGTGGCTCGGTCAGTTAGGCAACTGACTCTTTGGTTTCAGCTAAGGTCATGATCCCAGGGTGGTGAGATTGAGTCCCACGTCTGGCTCCCCACTGAGCACAGAGCCTGCTTAGGATTCTTTCTCCCCCTGCCCTGCTTGCTCTCTCTCTCTCTCTCTCTCTCTCTCAAAAAATGAATGAATTAATTAAAATTAACTGAGATGGAAAAAGATAAAAAGAATCGAACCTGAATCTATTCCAGCTTCTAAAACTCATGTCAAATACACCAGAGGATTGCATTCAGCAAATGCAGGACTGTGGAAAACTCTACTGGACAAATAGTCCAGTGTTTTCAATGAATGAATTACCAGAGCGGGGGGGGGAAAAAAAGTTGGAGGGAAACCTTACAAGTTAAGGAAGTTAATATGGTTAATATGCATCTCAACTATTTGCAGCGTCAAGACCTTATTTGGATCACGGTTCAATTAAATATACAGACAAAAATATGACTTTCATAATATAATTGGAAATTGAATACTGTGTGAATATTGAATGATATTAAGAAATTGTTGGGTTTTTTTTGTACATGTGATAATGTACTGTGGTTTTGGCCTTTTAAAGTACTTATCTATTAGAGATGTGTAGTAAAATATTTAAAATTTTTTCTTTAATGTTTATTTATTTTTGAGAGGGAGAGAGAGACAGAATGTGAGTTGGGGAGGGGCAGGGAGAGAGGAGGACACAGAATTTGAAGCAGGCTCCAAGCTCCGAGCTGTCAGCACAGAGCCCGACGTGGAGCTGGAACTCACAAACCATGAGATCATAACCTGAGTTGAAGTCGGACACTTAAGCAACTGAGCCACCCAGGCGCTCCTGCGCAGTAAAATGTTTATGGATACAATTCTATGATGTTGGAATTTACTCATAATGGTATGTGAGAGGGATGTGGTTGGAGGTTTTTCAATGAAATTTAGATTGGCCGTGAGTTGACAAATGTCAAACTTGGGGGATGGATACATGAGGTATTCTAGTGTTCTTTTTACTTTTGTGCCTGTTTGAAATTTTCTATCTTGAGTTAAAAAATAAAATAAAGTGGACCAAACCTGGCAATGTTTCAAGGTGTCTCCAGAAAATAATGCAAATTCTTTCCGAAAGCATGTACCTCCTTCAGAAACCTCAGAAGGTTCCCATTGGTAGTTTTCCAACAAATAGGAGTTGACAATTGAAATACACATGACAAAACGAGGTCTTAAGACCAAGAGTCAGCAGAAAAAGCTGCAGAGCCAACATAAATATATTTAAGATGCTTAAAGAAATTAAAGAGATCATTGAAAACATGAAAAAGGATTAAGAAGCCATCAAAAAAAAAAAAAAAAGGTGGATAATTCTATCAATAGCAGCTTGTGTTATTGCACACCAGACCTCCTACTGGAAAACAATTAGGAAATCTGCCTAAAGACACTTGATCCACCCAGTCAATGGTAGATCAACTATAGATCCAAAAACCAAAAATGATAGTAGACGTAATAAACATAATTAGAAGCATAACCAGTTTGTTTCTCTTCTTCCTAACTTTTATTTGGGAAAATTGCAAACATACTTAGAATTAGAAAAAATCATATAGTGAAATGCCATGTATGCAGCTTCAACAAATTCCAACTCTTGGACGGTCTCTCTCTGTACCTTTACCTACTTCCTTATCCCCATTGTTTTGAAGCAAAACCCAGACATTGTATCAGTTTGTTGGCAAATATTTTGTTATCAAATGCAATCCTATTCAACCATGAAATGAATTACTAAACTATAATTGCTCTCAAGTGTCCATTTCTCTATCACCCTCATGTAAGACATTCCAAACTAGTCTCTAAAAATAAACTTTGGCACCTATATTTGGAACATTCTCCACACGTACCAGGAAAAATTATGAAATGCTCCATTACCAATTTATCAGAATAATTTTTAACCTGGTTGGTTAACAAGTTGCCTTCAAGAGTTACAGATACAGGGGCGCCTGGGTGGCGCAGTCGGTTAAGCGTCCGACTTCAGCCAGGTCACGATCTCGCGGTCTGTGAGTTCGAGCCCCGCGTCAGGCTCTGGGCTGATGGCTCGGAGACTGGAGCCTGTTTCCGATTCTGTGTCTCCCTCTCTCTCTGCCCCTCCCCTGTTCATGCTCTGTCTCTCTGTCCCAAAAATAAATAAAAAACGTTGAAAAAAAATTAAAAAAAAAAAAGAGTTACAGATACAGAGATATAGGTAGATAGATGGATACATAGATAACAGAGGGATGTGTAGACAGAAACAGAAGTTTAGTTTTAAACAAAAGACTCACACAATTGGGGTGACTGACAAACCCCAAATCTGTAGGACAGGCTGCTAGGCTGGAGACTCTCAAGGTCAAACTCTGCAAGGCAGCAGGGAGGAAGCTCAGGCAGGGTTTCCATGTTTCCATCTTAAGGAAAATTCCATCTCTGAGAAAACTCTTTTTGCTCTTAAGGCCAATTGATTGGATGAAGCCTGACCACTTTGCGGAGGGTAATCTGCTTTACCCCAAGTCTACTCATTCAAATGCTAATCACATCTAAAGACCTTCATGGCAACTTTCAGACTGGTGTTTAACCAAGCAAGTGGGCACCGCAGGCTAGCCAAGTTGACACATAAAATTAGCCATCACATTCATAGAAAGATGAACTGATTGGCAGAGAAAAAAATACTGTTTTTGATAGACGTTTATTTGTTACATTTAATAAAGATCAAATTTTGGACTATTTTATGATGTTTTGATCAATTAGGTTTTAATCATTGGAAATGACCACGTATCTTAAGGTAAAGCTTTATTGTTATAGAACATTAAAAAAAGTAACCTGTAAACATGTTTATTGAAGAGGTGTGTGAGAGTGAAGAGTCAGAAGAATTTCAAACAAAAATTACATGACGATAAGGTTGGAGGAAGAAAAGTGGGATGTAAAATTTCCAACTCTGCAAAAGTTGTTTATGCATCTTTTTAAACAGCTGATAAATATGAAAGGCACTGTAACATTGAGATTACATTTGATAGATTTAAAGATGGACGACATGATTATATTTTTAAATTACGTGTGTGTATACATCCAGAAATCCAGCTAAACAAATAAATGTTTAATGCCAACTTAAAAAGTATATTAAAGAGCACACAGTTTTTTTGAATTCTTTTATAGGGTACATGAGCAAAAACGTTTGAAAGCCACTCCCTCCAGATCCTCTGCTTCAGAACAGCGTAGAATCTTGGGAACTCCCTTCTCAAGCCATATGCCTTTGAAAGTTACTTATTTTTTGTAAGTTCTTTTTGCCAGGATTTCTTACCACAAGATCTACTCCATTGACTTCAGTTTCTCTTCCCTTTCTTGATTTGGTGGACTTTTTCTCCCCAGGCTCCCTTCAAACCATCGGAAAGCCTAAGGCCCTCTCAGCCTGGTTAGAGCATGAAACCTCAAAGGATTAGTGGCCCCGTGACTCTTTCAACTCAGAACAGAACTTTTACTGTCATCATCTGAGTCATTTAGTTTAAAAGCATTGGGACCCTGGATCAATCAGGTTATCTCCAGAACACTCCGGGTAGTCCCTTGTATCTTTTCAGTGTGTGTGTGTGTGTGTGTGTGTGTGTGTGTGTATCAATGAATGACCTAAACCTGAAGATTGGCTTTGACTTCAAGGTGAGTGCCTGAAGGCACTATGTAATCAGAAATCTCCATCAATAGAGCCTCTCTTGTTTAATACTCCTCAATGGCTCTAAATAGCAGTTACAATAAATGTAATCCTCCAATGACCCTTTTTAACTCCATCAAGTTTGTCTTGCTAACCTCAGCTGAGGCCACTCTCTTCTTCATGAAACCCAGTCACCCCATCCTCCTTCAGTTCCTGGAACAGGTCTATCTCTCTTCTGCCCCAGGGCCTTTGCCTTCAAGGTCTCTTAGGTTTGCTCTCCGTACTCTTTCAAATGAGTGGGTGCCTCTTTCTTTTCAAATTTGTTACAATTTGACAATATCTCAAATGTAAGAGATCTGCTCACAGACCCATGAAAAGTAATTCTAGAAATCCATTTTGAAGGAATATTCCTATAGTATCCAACAACATATATAAAAGAGTGTTTATTGCAACACTGTTAGGAGTAAAAATTTGTTGAGAATTTAAATGTCCTTCGAGAGAAGAATGGAGAAATAGTGGTGTATATGCCGCCGTTGAAAAGAATGAGGTATGTAAGTAGGTCATGGTGTGGACAGAGGTCCATCGTATGTTGTATGTGAAAAAAGAAAGTCACAGCAACACTGTGGAACACGGAGGCCCATTTAAGTAAATAAAACAAAGCCACAACACCCACGTGAACATAGAAAAGAAGGCCTCACACCAGCCAGGATTGGGAGGTTAGCAGAAGGAGAAGACTAATCTCTTCTACTACTCATTCTTATTTTGTGTGGAAATTTTACAGCAACTGCTGCCTATGTAATAATTTAACAGTCTCTTGAATCTCTTAAATTGAAATAAATTTTGTTGAAATAAATTTGAGGAGGAACTATCTACAAATCAGTGTCATACGAGGGAAACAGTCTTTCAAGGAGATACCAAAAATTTGAGGCAACTTCCCGCACCTTCTTTGAGAGGAGCAGTGAAGAGTAGAGTTACCGCCCTGGTGCTGGAACTGGCAGTCAGATGCTTATTGTCCAGGCTGAGGTCTCCTCTTCTGACAAGGAGCTGTTTAATGGTGCAGCTGGTTCACCACGTCCACGGATGCCATTATGGTTAGAGGAAGTGTGCTCTCCCAGAGCCTTGGCAGAAAGGCTGGAAAGGGAGAGGTGAGGAGCGAGAAAGCAGGAGAGATGAGAAAACCGAAATTGAAGAGTAAATGAATGAGAAGAGGGGAGAGTGGAGGAGGCAGATGGGAGAAGAAGTTTGGGGGATGGAAAGGGAAGGGAAGAGGAGGGGAAAGGTGGAGGGAGCAGAGCAGAGGGAAAGAGAGGAGAGAATGAGTGAGCACTTACTGGATGTTTAGTATGTGCCAGCCATTCTAAGTGCTGCCCGTGGTTTTATTTTGCTCTCTCCCGTGAGGATGATTGTATTACTCCCTCTGTTTAACTGCTGAGGAAAATGGGGCCCAAGGCACAGAGGTTTTAGTTTTAATATTTTTTTTTGTAAAGGAAACATTTTAGTTTCTTTAATGTTTATTTATTTATTTTGAGAGAGGGAGCACAAGCAGGGGGTGAGTGGAGGAAGAATCCCAAGCAGGCTCCTGACACAGGGGCTTGAACTCACGAACTGTGAGATCACGACCTGAGCTGAGATCAAGAGTCAGATGCTTAACCAACTGAGCCATCCAGGCGCCTCCCCAAGGCACAGAGATTTAAAGACACTTTCCCAGGGTCACTCGGCTTGTAAGTTCCGAAGCAGGAATTCAAACCCACGTTGCCTGATGCCACAGCACCTCCTCTTATCTCTGGAAACAGGAGTACTTGTGACAGAGGGAAGGAGGAAAGAAGGAAGGAAAAAGGAAGGAAGATGGAAGAATAAAAACTCAGTCTGAAGGTGACTGCTATTTTAATTTCTACACCATGTAGGAGGGGAGGATAAGTACACACAACAGGTAATTTCTGAACAGATGACAAATGGGGATGCTTTGCTTTCCTACCTCAGCCAGTCTAGATAAACCAAGACATCTATTACTGCCCAACAAATCACCCCAAAGCTTAGTAGCTTCAAATAACAAACGTTTGTTATCTCACACAGTTCCTGAGAGTTAGGAATCCAGGGGCAGTTAAGATGGGTGGTTGCAGGGGCGCCTGGGTGGCGCAGTCGGTTAAGCGTCCGACTTCAGCCAGGTCACGATCTCGCGGTCCGTGAGTTCGAGCCCCGCGTCAGGCTCTGGGCTGATGGCTCGGAGCCTGGAGCCTGTTTCCGATTCTGTGTCTCCCTCTCTCTCTGCCCCTCCCCTGTTCATGCTCTGTCTCTCTCTGTCCCAAAAATAAATAAAAAACATTGAAAAAAAAATTAAAAAAAAAAAAAAAAAAAAGATGGGTGGTTGCAGCTCAGAGTCTTTCATGAGGTTACAGTCAAGATGACGGCCAGGGCTTCTTCATCCGAAGGCTGGACTGGGGCTGGGAGATCTGTTTCTAAGATGGCTCATTCACACTGACTGGAGATCTCAGCTGCTTGCTACCTTGGTCTCCCCATAGGGCTGCTTGAGTATCCTTACAACATGGCAGCTGGCTTCCAAAAGAAGGAGTGACCCAAGAAAGCCAGGTAGAAATCACAATATCTTTTATGACCTAGCCTTGAAAATCACTAACCATCACTTCTGCCATATTCTACTGGCTACACAGACCATCCCTGAAACAATGTGAGAGGGGACTGCAGAAAAGCATGAATATCAGAAGATAGGGATCACTCAGGGCCGTCTTGGATGCTGGTTACCACATAAGGACACAGATGGGTTTCTGATAAGCAGTCTCTTCTCTGGCCATCTATAGTGACTTAACAACTAGTTTTGTCAAATCTCTCTGGGAAGCTTATCACCCAGCAGTTTCTCTCCTAGCTACATTATATGGAGATCTGTATATTTATGAGCAAGACTATCCTTACAAAGACTGTAATAGCCAAACACTGACCAATAGCCCAAGTGCAACTCAGCAACTGACTACACATATTGTGCTACACTTATATGACAGCATACTCCACAGCAACAATGGAGTCACACGCAAAAACATAGCTGAATCTTCGGGCACTCAGCTGGCTCAGTCGGTAAAGCATGCAATCCTTGATCTCAGCGTTGTGAGCTTGAGCCCTACATTGGGTGTAGCGATTGCTTAAAAAAATAAAATCTTAGGGCCCCTGGGTGGCTCAGTCGGTTAAGCATCCGACTTCAGCTCAGGTCATGATCTCGCAGTCCGTGAGTTCGAGCCCTGCGTCGGGCTCTGTGCTGACAGCTCAGAGCCTGGAGCCTGTTTCAGATAATCCCTCTCTCTCTGACCCTTCCCCATTCATGCTCTGTCTCTCCCTGTCTCAAAAATAAATAAACGTTAAAAAAAAATTTTTTTTTAATAAAATAAAATAAATAAAATCTTAGGACAAGCAAACAGTGTAGATGAATCTTACAATGTGGAGCAAAAGAAGCCAGGCTAATATATACTATATGAATCCCCATTTACATTCAGCTCAAAAACAGGGACAAGAAAACCAGTGTTTAGGAATGCCATTTAGGGGCACCTGGGTGGCTCAGTCATTAAGCATCTGACTTCAGCTCAGGTCATGATCTCATGGTTCATGAGTTCAAGTCCCATATCAGGTGAGCTCAAGCCCCGCTTTGGGTGAGCTCGAGCCCTGCTTCAGGTAAACTCTCTCTCTCTCTCTCTCTCTCTCTCTCTCTCTCTCTCTCTCTCTGTCTCTCTCTGCCCCTCACTCACTTGTACCCTCTCTCTCTCTGTCTAATAATAATAATAATAATAAAGTAATGCTTACTTATGTAGTGAAACTATAAAGAAAGCAAGGAAATTATTAGCATAAAAGTCAGGTTGTGATAACCTTTAGGGGTGAAGGAAGAGGTTGTGATCAGGACAGGGCAGAATGGGGCTTCTGGCAAAGTTCTGTTTCTTTACCTGAGTGCTGACTACAGGTGTTCTCTTTTTAATAATACCTTCAGCTGTACATTTATGTTTGATGCACTTTTCTGTATATTCGCCATATTTCACAAGAAAAAAAGCTTTAAAAATGTCTTTGGAATGGTTTTAGTGATAGATCCTGGGTTTCATGCTCTAAGATCTGGTCTCAGAAAATAATCAGCAATGATTAGAGTAATAATTAGTCTAATTATGCACAATAGGCCCTGATCTTGTATTAGTGTGGGTGATGGGGATTTACAGTAAGCTCAAGAGGTATGGGGGAACTTGTTCCTTCAGATCAGTGGCACACAGTGCACCCTAACCTATGGCACCCACCATTACAGAGTCTCCCATCTGGACACTGGGAACTCAACCCTTATTGTGGTGACCTCTGAACTTCTCCTTCTAGAAACCTTGGTCCTGGAGGAACTTCAGTCTGGTTCTACCATCATGGGTTCTCCCCACCCCCATCCGTCTTTGCCTGCTCCCTCCCACCCCTTTCTAGTCTAGCTCTTCTGAATTTCTTTTGTTAAGCTGACAGAAGCCATAAATGAACCCACCGACAAGAGCTGGACTGTGCTTTTCTCTCTCTTTTCTTTTTTTTTTTTGCAATCTACAATGAACCTTCCAAGTTCATTACCGCAAATGGTCTTGGTCAGGACCCAGGGGCTGGTGGCAGAAGCTTATTATCCAGCCTCGGGGACAGTGAGAGCTGGCTGGCAGCCGCAGTCATTCTGAAGCAGTCATGTCCAATTAGAAGGAACATTAGGCACTTTCCTTCTGGAGCCCCATTAACAAATTAGTCCTACCACAAACTGAGAGGGACTGGATGGGACCGAATACCTTTTGACCACGGGATAATTTGATAATTTGGAGAAGAAACAGTGCAGAACACTGCTGTGTGTGTGAGTGCGTGTGCACGAGTGTGTGAGTGAGTGTTGGCAATAGAGTGTAGACGGGTGGCTAGGGAAGAGGAGTTGGTCCTGCATTCCTGTCCTACCCAGGAATGAAATCTTTCTAATACCTGTTCTTGGGTTACAATAGTTAGGGAACCGGGAAGAATGGCCATCTTTTCTGAGGTTAATACTTCACCCCTGACTTGACGTGATGGGCTGGAGGAGTGGATGCACACGGCCTCAGCCTTGCTTCCTTATGCAGTTTTGCAAGTTTGAGTTCCAGGAAGTTCACGGAGAGAGGGCCAGGGAAACCTGTGTCATGTACTTGCTGTGCTAAAATATCCTTAACTCAACTATTAAAGCTTATCTTAAGTTTTCAAAATGTTGGTTATAAATGGCTTGCTCAGTGAAAAGTACTCATTAGACCTCTGAGACCTTTAAGAGTCTGAATCACAAATAAATTTTCATTGCTAAGGAAATAACTATGTGCAAATTACCATTGCAAATTCAAACTGCCATTTTGGGTTCACTTGCCATAGAGCAAAAGATTGGAACAAGTCCTCTACAAAGGAGAGCGGGAAAGGAAATAAAGTAAAGAGGAATGAGAAAAGTATTTCTGTTTCTGATCAGAGGCTGAAGAACTAAGAATCTAGAAGCAGAGGGGGCTCCTGAGTGGCCCAGTCGGTCAAGCGTCTGACTTTGGCTCAGGTCACGATCTCAGGGTTCAGTTCATGAGTTCAGCTGTGTTGTCAGCACACAGCCCGCTTCAGATCCTCTCTCTCTCGGGTGCCTGGGTGGCTCAGTGGTTTAAGTGGCTGACCTCAGATCATGATCTCACGGTCCGTGAGTTCGAGCCCCGCGTCGGGCTCTGTGCTGACAGCTCAGAGCCTGGAGCCTGCTTCAGATTCTGTGTCTCCCTCTCTCTGACCCTCCCCTGTTCATGCTCTGTCTCTCCCTGTCTCAAAAATAAATAAAACTTGGGGCGCCTGGGTGGCGCAGTCGGTTAAGCGTCCGACTTCAGCCAGGTCACGATCTCGCGATCCGTGAGTTCGAGCCCCGCGTCAGGCTCTGGGCTGATGGCTCGGAGCCTGGAGCCTGTTTCCGATTCTGTGTCTCCCTCTCTCTCTGCCCCTCTCCCGCCCGTTCATGCTCTGTCTCTCTCTGTCCCAAAAATAAATAAAAAACATTAAAAAAAAAAAATTTAAAAAAAACAAACAATAAATAAATAAATAAATAAATAAAACTTAAAAAAATTTTTTAAAGAAAAAGCGGATCCTCTCTCTCTCTCTCTCTGCCCCTCCCCCCAAGAATAAATAAATAAACATAAAAAAAAAAAAAAGAATCTAGAAGCAGAGGACCACAGAGAAGACTCAGGCTATCTCTCTTCCCATGACAGTTTGTTAACCCTGGAATTTCCCACTAGAAAGATTATCTTAGAGATTTTCTGCCAACTCCCATGTAGGGCAGGAGGGCTCTTTCTTATGAATAACTTCATACAATGTAATAAAAATCCAGATAAAATGGATAAACTCTTTCAAAAACATAACTTACCAAAACAGACAAAAGAGAAAAAAAAAAAAAAAAAGCTCCATATCTATTAAATAAGCTGAACTTATAATTAAAACCCACAGAGAAATCTCCAGGCCCAGATGATTTCACTGATGAATTCCATCAAACATTAAAGAGAGAAATAATACCATTGTACACAAACTCTTTCTGAAAAATAAAGAAGGAAGAAACACTTCTCAACTTGTTTTATGAGACCAGTGTAAGCCTGATACTAAAACCTCAGTAGGTTCAAAAAAAGAATTTGTCAAAATTCTCTCACAGTCAAAGCCCTCAGCCACCTAACAGAAGGGGGCTTCCTCAACTTGATTAAACGAACAATGGGGCGCCTGGGTGGCTCAATGGGTTAAGCATCCGACTCTTGATTTCGGCTCAGATCATGATCTCACAGTCATGGATTTGAGCTCTGCGTGGGGCTCCGTGCTGAGGGTGGAGCCTGCTTACGATTGTCTCTCTCTCTCTCTCTCTCTCTCTGCCCCTCCCTTGCACGCGTGCTCTCTCTCTCTCTCTAAAAATAAACAAACAAATAAATAAATAAAAATAAAGAGTGACAATACTTACAGCTAGTATCTTAGTTCGTAGAGACACATTAATCCATTTCTCACTAAGTTTGAGAACAAAGCAAATATGTCTGCTTTTACCGGTTTTATTCAAAATTGAGGCCCCCCCCCAAAAAGAAATAAAAAGCAGAGGGGCTGGAAAGAAAAAACTGAGGCAGTCAGTACAAACTTGACTGTGTATGTGGAAAACATGGGAACCTGAAGAACAACTACTGGCTCTTGAAAGAGAATTTAATGAGATTGCAAAATACAAAGTCCACCTGCAAAAATTGTGTTTCTAGATATTAGCAACAAACAAGAAAAAACTAAAACTTTTCAGTGCACCACTTACGGGGCGCCTGGGTGGCTCAGTCGGTTGAGCATCCGACTTCAGCTCCGACTTCAGCTCAGGTCATGATCTCACAGCTTGTGAGTCCGAGCCCCCAGTTGGTTTCTGTGCTGACAGCTCAGAGCCTGAAGCCTGCTTCAGATTTTGTGTCTCATTCTGTCTGTCCCTCCCCCGCGTGCTCGCATTCTCTCTCTCTCCCAAAAATAAATAATAAAACATTAAAAAAATTTTTTTCAATGCACCATTTACAATAACATCAAAAAACATCAACTATCTAGGATGAAATTTAGCCAAAAATGTGTAAGACTTCTGCCCCCAAAACAACAAAACACTGCTCAAATTAAAGACCTACAAAACAGAGACGTATGCTACGTTCATAGATTAGAAGCCTCTAATGTTGTTAATATTTCCATTCTCCCAGAAGAACTGAACAGAGTCCAGAGATGAACCTGCCTATATGTGATCAATACATTTTCAACCAAAATGTTGTCAATTCAATGGAGAAAGCAAAGTCTTTTTAAGGCTCACACAACTATGTAGTTTAGGGGGAATATATGAACCCCAACCCCAATCTTACTCCATACATAAAATTACTTGAAATAGATCAGAGAGCAACATAAAAGCCAAAACTGTAAGGCTTCCAGGGGAAAAAGAAAAAAAAAAGCAGTCTTGGGGTGAGCAAAGATTTCTTAGGCAGGACACAGAAAATATTAACCATGAAAGAAGAGAGAAGTCAATTGACTTCATCAATGCTTCTGTTATTCAAAGACCACAAAAAGGCAAGCCACAGACTGGGAGAAAATATTCCAATGCATATATGTGACAAAGGTCTTCAATCCCTGTTGAAAAGAATCCATATGACTCAGCAGTAAGAAAAACAACCCAATTGTTTTAAATGGTCCAACTCTTGGGGCACCTGGATGGCCCAGTCGGATAAGCATCCGACTCTTGATTTCGGCTCAGGTCTTGATCTCATGGTTCCTGAGATGGAATCCCACGTCAGGTTCTGTGCTGACAGGGCAAAGCCTGCTTGAGATTCTCTCTCTCTCTCTCTCTCCCTCTCTCTCTCTCTCTCCCTGTCTGCCCCTCCCCCTCTTGCACTCACATGCTGTCTCTCACTCTCTCAAAATAAATAATAAATAAACATTGAAAAAAATAATAAAATAGAATGGTCAAACTCTTGACCAGAAATTTCATCAAAGAAAATACACAAATGGCTAACATGCATCTGAAATTATACCCAACATAGTAAGTTATCAATGAAAATGATATGAAAAATGCATATGAAAAAATGCAATCATAGCGAAATTTTATTTTATTTCTTTCTTTATTTTTAAGTAGGCTCCCTGCCCGGTGGGGAGCCCAACACAGGGCTTGAACTCACAACCCTGAGATCAAGACCTGAGCTGAGATCAAGAGTCAGATGCTTCACCGACTGAGACACCCAGGTGCCCCTCATAGTGAAATTTTAAAAGGCTGATAATTACAACAGTTGGCAAGGATGTGAAACAAACAAAGGGTCATTCAAAGATGACAGGAGAATAAAATGGAATAACCCCCTTTGAAAACCAGATTGTGACTTTCCTATAAAATTTATAATCGCATCTCTCCTAGGTCAGCCAATTCTATTTCTACGTAAAAGAAACATGTCCACAAAATGACTTTCGTATAAATGCCCATTGTAGCTTTATTCATATTAGGGCCGAACTGGAAGCGATCAGACGTCCATCACTGGGCGAACAGATAGATGAACACATTGAGGTGTACCTACACGAGGAGACACTGCTGCACAACAGAAAACAATGAACCGCGGATACAGTCACATGGATGAGCCTCACCAGTCCACGGGGTGAAAGAAGCCAGACAAGAGAACGAACATACTACGTATTCCTTTTGTACCAAGTTCTCAAGTAGGCCAAGCGGATAGTCGGTGACAGGAATTGGATTGTGGGTAGCTGGGGTGGGCAGTGACTGAAAAGGGGCTTGGGCTTCCACAGGGGATTCCCGACTCCAAATGGAAAGAGTCCTGAACAGAAGCCTTCAGGCCGAGTGACAGGCAAGCTATCTCCCCGAGAGGCAACGGGGAAAGCGAAATCTGGGTGGCACCCCCCCAGGGGGATTATTTCCATTTTTAAGAACGTTCCTTTCCTCTCCTCCCTCCCTCCCATCCTTTCTTCCTCCTCGATCTCTTTTTCCGTTCTTGTCCAATTGAAACCTGTGGGAAAGGCTGGTATCCTCCTGAGCCGAAACCTTTTAAAAATTTTTTTATCTGATTTCAGAGAGGCATCTGCTGATCCCTCCATTGTCTGTGATGGAGCAAAATCTCAGACCCGTAATTATCTCTTCTCCTGCCAGGCCTTAAGATGAAACAGACAGGAAGACCTGAACGGATTCTTCCCAGATGCCACCTCTTAGCACCGGGCTTTGTGAGCCTGTTATTTGGGGCACTGCAGAAGGCAAGGCCCGATCACGCCAAGGATCAATGCGAAAATAAGCGGTTGCTCGTGCAGAGACTGCGGTCTCCTGCAGTTGTCAGGCCTCCTGGGTAATGGCTATTTATCCCCACTTAATTGCTACCTGGGCTCCCCGTCATTCTGTGCTGGCTGGCACTTCCCAACGCTGCCACCCCGGGCAAACTCGGGGCAGCCTGCAGAGGGGCGGCGTGCGAGCCGGGCACCCCCTTTGCGGAGGCCGGGCGCTGCCCACGGTGACCTCGGCCAAGGTGATGGACGTACCACCTTCACGGACTCTCTCCCGGGGGTGTCGCCTGATTTGCAGGGCCGGGAGACAGCTGCGCCAGCAGCACTGGCCATGCTAAGCGTCCAGGCGTTTCGTGGAGAGGCCAGACGAGTAGGGTGGGCCGTTCTCTTGGACGACGACCCCGCCGGAAAAGTAAGTCTGCATTCTCAGGGAGCGGAAGAGCTCAGAGGACCTCAGAGGCAGGGAACCCCAAGCCCTCCTGCATCTGGACTTCTTGCTGGGTGGGAGGAGAAACGGATGCCCTTCTCTCAAAAGGAGAAGAAACACTTTAGCACATACGCAAAAATCCCACCCCAAATATTATAATCCAAACCAGGTATTATATCATAAGCACATTATATCAGGAACAAATTTGCCCAACGTAAACCAGTGTGAATTTGGAAAATCAAGTACTGTGATTCACAATTTAACCCCATTAAAATAAAAAGCTTAAGATTTAAAAAAAAAAAAAAGACTTTGTTCTCTTGCTGGGCTCTCTCAGAGAGTTACATAGTCATTTAACTCGCCTTACTACCTGTGGGATTCACTTGGCCTCCACGGGGTTGGGCAAACAAGTTTCGGTTTTGTTCCCATCCAGACTGAGTGCCTGGTGGGCCTGGAGACCAGCGTTGGGGACGATTGTGAGGTCCTCTGCGGGCTTGGCAGGAAAGAGGGCCCGGTCGAAGCAGCGAGCTCTGCTGGGGTGCCAGGGTGGCAGGTAAAGGGCCCAGACCCAGTGTCATGCTGGTCAGATCACCTGCGTTAGAAAGTATACAACACTTGCCCAAAGTCTGCTTGGAAAAGAATCACCTTGTTAGCCCAATTCTGCACACCAGAAAGCGGAGACCAAAACAACAAACTGTAAACGCTCACTGGTTAAGCTGTTTTCTGGTATTTCTGCATTAATTTAGTCCCCTCCGGGAGTAAATGGAGAACTCTATTGCACAGCCATATACTCAAGCTTCTGAAAAAAGTTTTACCTCTTTGGGCAAGTCATCTGTAAAAGCTTTACCTCTTAGGTAAAAAAGAAAAAAAAAAAAGAGCTTCAATTACTCTGAATCCCACTTTTATAATTCAACAAACATTTTGCCTGCTTACCAGGTAAAAGGAGAAACAATGCTAGGTACTATAAGGAATAAAAATTTTAAAGTCTAAGGCATTGTGCCAAGACATTTGATGGGAAAAGAATAGTTTTTTCGATTAATGATGCTGGAAAAACTGGTTATCCCCATGGAAATAAATGAATTTGGACCTCTGTCCACACCACATACAAAAATTTACTCGAAATAGATCAAAGACTGAAATTGAAGAGTTAATATCATAAAACTCTTAGGAGAAAGCACACCCATAAATGTTCCCGACCTGGAATTAGGCAAGGATTTCTTCCATATGACACCAAAAGCACAAGCCACAAAAGAAAAGAAGAGATAAGTTGGACTTTATCAAATTAAAAATGTTTGTTCTTCAAAGGACACCGTTAAGACAACTCACAGAACAGGAGAAAATATTCACACATTATATACTTGCTAATAGTCTAGTATCCAGAATATGTAAAGAGCAATTATAGCTCAACAATAAAAAGACAAATAATCTGATTTTTAAAAGTTTGAAGAAACATTTCTCCAAAGGAAATCTACAAATGGCCCATAAGCAGGTGATAGGGTGCTCAGTACTATTGGTCATTAGAGAAACGCAAATGGAAAAGCCACGATGAGATACCACTGCACATCTACCAGAACGTCTGTAATCAAACAGATGGACAAAATTAACAAGTATGGACAGGATGTGGAAAACCTGGAACCCTCATACATTGCTGCCGGCAACGTAAAATAGTGCAGTCATTTTGAAACTGCCTGGCAGTGTCTCAAAGAGTTAAACATAGAATTACTATGTAACTCAAGACTTGAACTCCTTGATACATATGGGAGAGAATTGAAAATGCATGTGCACACACACCTGGGCATGAATATCCACAGCCGCATTACTGATAATCACCAAAAAGCAGAACCAACCCAGATGTCTGTTAACCAATGAATGGATAGATAAGTCATAGCCAGACAGTGGAATAGTATGCGGCCATCAAAAGGAACTTGGTGCTGATACATGCTACAGCATGGATGGACTTTAAAAACATGGTAAGTGAAAGAAGCCGGACACAAAAGACCACATATCGTACGATGCCATTTACATGAAGTGCCCAGAAAAGGCAAATCCATACAAGCAGAAAGTAGGTCTGTGGGCTCTGGGACTGGAATGAGCGGACAATGGCGAGTGACTAACGATGGGCAAAGCCTTCTTTCTGGGGTGCTGAAGATGTTCTGGAACCAGAGAGTGGTGATAGTTGCACAACTTTGCGAATATACTAAAAGGCACTGAGTTGCACACCTTAAATTTTATCATCTGTGAATTATGTATCAATTTTCTCTATCACTCATTTTAAGTCTAAGGCCTAGTCCTCAGTCGCAGACAGCTGACAATCTCCAGTGCTCAAATATTCCTGTTCAACACTACCTAATTATCAATACCTTATTCTTTTATTTTCTGGGGTGGTCGCAAATCACATTGTTCTTGGTGCATTAATCAACTCGTGACCTAAAAATTAAAAATATAGGTCAGTCTACAAATACATTGCATCAGTTTTTCAAGTCTTAATTAGAAAGAATGGCACATTTTACAATAAACGTTTTCCTAACCCACAAGGAAAATACTAGTCGTATCAGTGGACCTGAAGACATCTTCATTTGACAGTGTTGGAAGTGATTCCGACTCAAGTGTAGCAGAAAAGGCTCTCATGTTTTTATTTGTTCATTCATTCCTCAAAACCTTATTAGGTATTATTATCTCCTGGGCCTCGGGGAGAGACTGTGAGTTCCTTCAAGGAGTTTCCCCAGGGAGCTCAGTGTCTAAGGTAAGAGGAAAGCTTGTGTACAAATCTCTAAAACTACACTAGGAGAGGGGCGCCTGGATGGCACAGTCAGGTGAGCGTCTGACTCTTGATCTTGGCTCGGGTCATGATCTCACGGTTCACGAGTTCGAACCCGTCATGGGACTCTGCACTGACTGTGCAGAGCCTGCTTGGGATTCTCTCTCTCTCCTTCTCATTCTGCCCGAATCCTGCTCTCTCTCAAAATAAATAAACTTAAAAAAAAGTTAGGAAAAAAGGCAACTGAAGTCTGCCTCGTCTTCCTCATCTGTACAAGGCCCCTGCTGGCGTTTTACTGTGTCTAAAAGAAGCCTTAAGCAAAGGGCACAGCCTGGTGGCCAATGGCCAGACTTGGCCCACAAATGTGTTTTCGTTTGGCCCGAAGAATGTTCCCCAATAAGAGTTCAACGTCGGGGCGCCTGGGTGGCGCAGTCGGTTGAGCGTCCGACTTCAGCCAGGTCACGATCTCGCGGTCCGTGAGTTCGAGCCCCGCGTCAGGCTCTGGGCTGATGGCTCGGAGCCTGGAGCCTGTTTCCGATTCTGTGTCTCCCTCTCTCTGACCCTCCCCCATTCATGCTCTGTCTCTCTCTGTCCCAAAAATAAATAAAAAAATAAAAAAGAGTTCAACGTCATAGTTGGGAATCACCTGCCAATTCTCCCCAGTCCTCACCTCCCACCACGTTGTTATTATTATCTGGCCCAGTAAGGGTTTATGTTCCTTACTTTGTCCCTCTAAGTATCTGAATTTTAAAATCTAAGACAGGAGGGATGGTGGTTTTACTCAGTATTTATGCTGGCAGGTAGACTGGCATCACTGATCTTCAAGAGTCTTGAAATCCTGTCTGTCCATCGAGCCTTCCTGTTGGGAAAGATAGTCACACTTTCCATTTAGTGGCTTTTGTGAGCGCCTTCCTAGTTGGGGAGTTGAAAACAGCTCTTTATCTTTCCTAAATTTTTTATCAAATGATTTATTCTGTGTGATGTCCACATCGTCATTAACACCATCGCCATCTGCGACGATGCCTGATTGTTATTAAATGTTCAATAGAAGCAGGTAACTCATGCTGCGACCAAATATAGTTGATACTCAAGGAAATGCAGGAAGTACAAGATTACTTTGAAAAATTCACAGCCTTTCCGGCAGAGGAAGAAATGCAACCCAAAATAGGTTTAAGACATTCTTATAGCTCTATTAAGTTGATTACAAAAAATTTTAAAGGTAACATTCTGTGATTACGGGGAGACAGATACACTTAGGAATTTTTCAGTAGCCGCGAATTGGTTGGAAAAGTAACTTTCAAATGTTACAAGAGCTGCGGTCAGATCATTCCACTTGGAAAATAATCTCCCAAGGAAATAACCAAAAATGAAAGGCACAAAGATAGTCCCACTAGGTGCCATTTATAAGACAGAGGAAAAGGTGAGCAAACCCCATGACAAAAACAAATAATAAACTGAGAAGACTCTGGTTTATTAACAAGGTGGCAAACTATAAATTCTTCAAATGACGGTTATGTAGATTATGGGCAATATATAATGAGCCTGGGAGAGAGAAGGGTAAGCGGCTAAAACAAAATGAAACCGAGAATAAGTACACACTGATTTCATATGAATAAAAAAGTAAGTGTGATCATTGACAAAGGTCAGGAGAGAGTATGCAGAGGCTCCAAGGGCTTTGCTTTGAAGTTCATATATGGCACAGACCACTATTTTATTTTATTTTATTTTATTTTTTTAAATATGAAATTTATTGTCAAATTGGTTTCCATACAACACCCAGTGCTCATCCCAACAGGTGCCCTCCTCAATGCCCCTCACCCACCCTCCCCGCCCTCCCACCCCCCATCAACCCTCGGTTTGTTCTCGGTTTTCAAGAGGCTCTTAGGCTTTCACAGACCACTATTTTAAAGGGGAAATTAGAATCGGGTTTGCTGGATGAAAAGGATGTAACGTGGTGACAGCATTTTCATCGTGTCGATGAGGGGACAGAAGCAGAATATGTGTGGGGAAAAGCAGCCCATGAACACAGAGGTGTGCGGAAGAATTTGCAGAAACACAGCTATTACCGAAACATCCAGAAGCTAACCGTCACTGTTATTTATACAAACTGGGCATGGGCTTCGCTTGTGGATTGAATTTCTTAAGGTGTGAGGTAGTGGTTAACCATTTCCCTCTCCTGTTTTTCATAAATGTGGTAGCAGGTCTCTATAACAGGTGCCGATGGTACAGGTGTGAGGCGACAGTGAATTCTGTCACCGGCAGGAGAATGCCAAAGAGGGGTCTCGGGGAAACCGCAGAGAAGAGGTGACATTTGAAGTGGGTCCGGAAGGAAAAGCTGCAATGTGTCAGAAAGACCAGAGGAAAGGGTGATTTAAGGAGAGGGAGGAGCCTGGGCAAAGGCATGGGAATCTAGCGTTTGGGAAGTGGTAACAGGCAGAAACTGAGCAGGTTGGGAACAACAAGGTTTTGTCGCAGAAAAACTTGCTGCACACCCACAATCTCTCCCTGTAGTCCACGACTACTTGTACCCCATAAAGCCATCCAAGGATAAAAAATAATGTAAATAAATACACCAAAGCTTGAACCATAGCACCCCCTGGCACGTAAAACAGCTACAAACTCTCTCTCGTTGTTCTTTCATTGTTTCTATGAATATGTCTTGTCAGCCCAACCCAATCGTACACACGTTTCTTGGAAAGAGTATATGGAGCCCAATAGTTTGTGCAGTCCGTAACCTATACAACTGTTCCTGCCCATCCTGATTATGGTGAGTATTAAATGTGGAGGTTAAAAAGTTCTCTGGCTCTAAGATGCTTTTGCTGGAGAGTCTGATTGACTTCTCTGATCCATCTGCTCCTAAGAGATACAAGGAAACATCTCACCTCTCAGGATTACCTGAAGCTATCCCACCACCTTTTAATTAGATTGCTCTTGATGATTTAATTTATTAAATAATTTATTTAATAAGCATTATCTGAGTAACAACTATGGGCCAGGCTCTGTGCCCAAGCAATGGAAAGAATCAAACTGATGACAATGAGAAAGTAAGACATGAACTTATCCTCATGGGACTTAGAAAATTAAACTGAAAAGAGATCAAATATCTCTCTCCTTTATTTTCTGTTTGAAATAATACACAAACTTCCCATAGCCTTTTTAGACTTCTCGCTTCGATCAGTACCTATTCACTCTTCTTTCTTTATCTGCAAGATGAAGGTAGAGATGTGAATAATCTCTATTTCATCAGCAACAAGCCATTTAACCAAAAAACAACAAAGCAGAGGATGGGGGAGTTCATGATCCAATAAACTTGGAAAACGAATCAAGTCATACTCTATCTTAGAGATTTACCTTCATGTTCACTAATTAAAGAATCTGTAAAAGAACTTTTCACCTTTGGCTAATCCGGGATTTCCAAAACTTATCTGACCCTAGAACTATTTTTTTTTTTCATCGATTTTCTAACTCTAAACTTAGGGAATAGTTCTCGGAGTGTGAACAAGCCATAGACATTCTACATGGGAATCACCTGAGGGTGCATTATCAAAATCCTGCGGAGAGGCTTTCAAGGGTGTAAGTTAACATTTTAAGATCATTACTGCTTTATAGGCAATAGTGAGTTCACGACTGGCAGGACTGATAACCAGTAACGGAAATGAGCAGGATTGAATGTGGGCAGTGTCCCTGGGAAACTCTGGGCTGGGAACAATAGGACAGAACTAGGAGTCAAACACCTAAGTTCTGATCCTGGTGTCCCTTTGAGTTGACTCAGTGTGATCTGGGGGAAAGTCACTTCCTCCAACAACCATCTGTAAAGTTCCGGGTTTGAGATTACACTGGGTAGACTGCCCCATAGGGCATTGTGGAAATGTTTGACGACAGTATTTTTGTCACTGCCTGGGGCTCACCACTGACCCCTACACAGGGGCTATGAGTGCCAGAGGTCTGTGTGGTGCGGGATATTTCCTCACTTTGCATTACCTTGCCTGCTGCATGATTTTCTGATGTTCCTCTAGATAGTCACGTAAGAGATGAAAAACCTACTAGCAGTTATCTGAGCCCAGAAGTGCACATAAATGGTTTAACATGCACTGAAATTTCCAGAAATGCAACGACAATGTGAATGAAGAGAAGATTGCACTTTATACAGTCAGAACTTTACCACAATTTTGGACCATCACAGTACCGATGGTAAAATCACAGGTTTTAATTAAATTGCTAATGTTACGTGCCTTGCAGCTCTCACGTTCGTGTTGATTCTATGGTGCAAGCATCTGATGAGTTCTCTATGTCATCTAGAGCAGTGCTCCTTGACATGCCAGTACACTACTTGATAAGGAACTTGCACCAGAATGTACATCAATATCTCGCTTCCTTCATCAAGAAAGTCTTGCTATGAAAAAAAAAAAAAGTCAAACTAAATAGTGTGCTTAGTCATGCAGTTAATTTTCATTTCTGGTATAAGCTCTTTATGTCATGGAAGGTCAGTAACAGTTTATTTCATGTTTGTGGCACACGGATGTTTTTATAGCCATATATATAAATGAACCTTATTATCAATGTATTTTATTTCGGGAAAGGAAAGGGGACATAACAAATATTGGTTCTTAAAAAAAGAAAAGTGGGTCCAACATATCTGATGATCGGTGGGTCAAATGATTGCCAAGGGCAGCGTTCGGGGATGGGCTTCATCAGCTGCCTCCCTCAGTCGTCTGAGAAGACAATAGAAGATTTCTCAATCTTGCATAAAGTGGGTGATGGCCAGTTGCCACTTTGGGACACCCCTTTCAACCAGAACATAAGTCCCACTTTCTGTAGAAAGCCTGGAGCACTTGCTAATGATGTCTACGGTCTTTTTCACACTTAAAAAAAAACAAACAACTTATTCTTGTATCTTTCAAATTTTGCAACTCTAACTTCACATCTGAACGGCTGCCCAAGTCACAGAAAGAACCCGTGCTACTGTATCCACAGAGCAATTCAATGCCTTCTCTTCTGCAGAACAAGGACAGTCACCTGCTCCGCAGCTCCATCCCCTAAACGTGTACTAGAGGGTTGATGAGAGTAAAATGTCTTTGCTCCACAGTCAACGCAGTTCAACCCAGCAGGGGTTAAAGCTGGCTTCTGGTCTCTGCTGGGGAGCCAAGCGGGATGGGGCTCCTCCTGTAATGGGCGCAGATGCTGCCATGCTTTGTTGATTACAGTCTCCCACACCAAGGAAGCTTTGACTAGGTTTGACATAATCAGCTCACAGCCTCTGCCTGCACTCTTTCACAAACAGGCCATTTTCACATCTTTTTCATGGAATCCGACAAGCGGAAAAATAATTAATGTTACCTCAGCCCAACAATGACCCTGGCTCTGATTCAAAAAGAAGGCGAGGATCCATGGTCACTGAGTACTACTCAGTTTCAGGTTCAAAGAGTTTCTGTGAAAGAATTCTGTTCATGGTATTTAGCAAGCACAGACCTGTTGTGCCTGCCAGAGAATTCCAGATGGTACAGTGGGTTGTTCCCATTTTATTGATAAAGAGGAAGTGACTTGCTTTTTTGCAGAAGGTACCCAATTAGAACCCGCAATGATATTTCAATATGTTTCCTTTCCTTTCTTTTGGAAAAGAAAATACAAACTTATTTTATTATAGAAATCTACATGGTCAATTACACAGTTGTGAATGGTGTCGGTCCTTCAAATAGCAAAATGGTGCAGCCACTTTGGTAAATAATCCGGCAGGTCCTCTAAGGTTGAACACAAGGTTACCTTTTGACTCAGCAATTCCACTGCTAGAATTCTTCCAAGAGAATTGAAAACATGTCCGCCCAAATTCTTGAACATGAACTTCCAAAGCGACAATGATTCTTAGTAGCCCCAAAGTGGAAACAACCCAAATGTCTCCCAACTGACAAAGGTGGTATATCCACACAATAGAATATTATTTGGTAATAAAAAGAAATGAAATATATGATATAATATGAACAGACCTTGAAAACATTATGCTAAGAAATCAGTCACGCACAAACACCACTTATTCCATGACTCCATTTATGTGAAATGTCCAGAATGGGCAAACAGAGAGAGAGAGAAAGTAAGTTAGTGACTGGTTAGGGCAGGGGAGAATGGGGGACTGGGGAGTTAGATAGCTAAGGGGTGCTGAGTTTCTTTCTGAGGTGACGAAAATACATCCTAAAATGGGTTGTGACGTCAGTTGCACAACTCATAAATATACTAAAAATCACTGAATCGTACACTTTTTTAAAAAGTGTGGAATTTGCTAATTTTACTCCAGAAGAATGATTGTCAAATTGTGAGCCGAGGAACCTGCTGATTCTCAAGATCTTTTGGGGATGTCTGTGAATCCTTACCTTTCTAACTATATACCCACATGAGGCTGGATTTTTCTTTCCTCCTCCTCCTCCTCCTCCTCCTCCTCTTCCTCCTCTGTGTCTTGCACAGTTTTTTAAAGTTTATTTATTTATTCTGAGAGAGCAAGAGAAAGTATGTGCCAGCAGGGGAGGGGCAGAGACAGAGGGAGAGAGAGAATCCCAAACAGGCACAGGGCCCAATGTGGGGCTTGATCCCACAACCCTGGGATCATGACCTGAGCTGAAATCAAGAGTTGGACATTCAGTGTATCTGGGTGGCTCAGTCAGTTAAGTGGCCAACTCTTGATTTCTGCTCAGGTCATGATCTCACAGGTGGGTGAGTTCAAGCCCCACGTTGGACTCTGTGCTGACCCTGCAGAGCCTGCCTGGGATAGGCTCGCTCGCTCTCTCCCTCTCTCTCTCTCTCTGCCCCTCCCCTGCTTGCACTCACTCTGTCTCTCTCAAAATAAATAAATAAACTTAAAAGAAGGATGGGGGTTGGCACTCAACTGACTGAGCCACCCAGGAACCCCTGGCTTGTATAATTTTAATAACATAAGGAAATGTCGTATAAATAGTAATGCACAATTGCACATTAGACATCAATGAAGTGTAGCAATCTTCAGTTATGTGTAAATTATAAACAAACAAAAAAGCATATGAGCCAAAAGAAATATTTGTGGCCATTATTCGCAAACATTACATTTTAACATCTTAAGTAAGCTGAGTGTTTACAGAATGTTGTTTGCTTTTAGACCCCTTCTCAGCTGTTGTACACAGATTTTCTTCCTGGCAATGTTAAACAGTCATCAAGTCCTAAAACAACCAATAATAATTTTTTTTTTAATTTTAATGTTTATTTGTTTTTGAGAGGGAGAGAGAGACAGAGAGACAGAGAGTGAGCAGGGGAGGGGCAGAGAGCAAGGGAGACACAGAATCCCAAGCAGGCTCCAGGCTCTGAGCTGTCAGCACAGAGCCTAATGTGGGGCTCGAACTCATGAACCACAAGATCATGACCTGAGGCGAACTCTGACACTTAACTGACTGAGCCACCCAGGTGCCCCAACCAACAATAATTTTTCAGACAGTCTTATTTTCTCTCATATTCAAATGGCCAGTTTGTGAAAGAGGTTTTTTGGATGGATCTTGCATATAAATACCATATAGTTTCTCCCACTTTTATGAACATAGTTTCTTTTTCTATTGACATTGAAGTTATTCACTGTTCTTTTTTTTTCCTTCCATCTTTTTCAGTCATATTCTTACTCCTTTTATTAAAGAACTTGAATCATATTCTCCTAGGACAGAGTCAAAGGCTATTTGAGGTATATCATATAGTGTTATTCTCTAAAGATCCTCCCTGCCAGCAATGAACATTTCCTCCAGGAAAATGCCCAGGGTGGATATTTCTTTATATATTCAGCAACACAATATATATAGTGCAACAAATTGAATGCAGAGACAGATGTGAGAATGTAGCTTTTTTTGATCAAACCATACAAAAGACTTTCAAATATGTGGGAAGAAAGAAAAACCTCTACACAGTCACTGTGGAAAATCTGGGAAAATCTGGAAAAGAAAAGTAGAAGACAGTAAGTATCTTTCGTGATCTGACCAACCGCAGATGACCACTGCCAGCATTTTGACACATTTCCATTTGGTCTTTTTTTCTGACTCCTTGAGTTCTGAGTCTCGTACAGTAGTGAAGCTCTGGAAAGAGACTCCCTCTGTTGAGCAAGCCCCTTCCCTCTGTTTGTTCTTGGTTCTCCTCAAAGTGAAGTATCTAATAACCTCCTTGCTGAGGGTTGGTTGGGGGTAGAGGAAATCCTGATTATACTACCTCAAGGCCATGTTTACTTCCTGATTACAAAAGTAACAGGTCGTGGGGCGCCTGGGTGGCTCAGTCAGTTGAGCATCTGACTTCAGCTCAGGTCATGATCTTGCAATCCGTGAGTTGGAGCCCCACATTGGGGTCTGTGCTGACAGCTCAGAACCTGGAGCCTGCTTGGGACTCTGTGTCTCCCTCTGTCTCTGCCCCTCCCCCGCTTACACTCTATTTCTCTCTCTCTCACACTCTCAACAATAAAATAAACATCAAAAAAAATTTTTTTAAGTAGCAGGTGGTTATTGTAAAAAAATATTGTGCGCATGTGCACATATCTGTGTATCGTGAATATATAAAGCAGAAAACAGAACACACATCTTAAACTCTCCAACCCCAAATCCCTTAAAATGACAGAAAAGTGACTTAGAGAATAAGCTTATTGTAGCAAATGAGAACGGATGTCATGAGCAGACCAGAAATCCTGAAGAATTCCCAGAAGACGGAATGAAGAAAGGGAACAGATGAATAAGAACAAATAAACGACAGGAGAAATTCCAAACACACTCAAACAAAGCTGCAAGTGAGGAAAAACAAATTCACAGACACACCAAGCTCCAAGTCAGATAATGAAGATTCATAATCCCATTTCTGCAATTCCTAAATCCAAAATCTCTCAAAACAAAGTGGTTTTTTTTTCTTCATAAGTTTGGCACAAACTCATTTGCAGCAAAACCTGACTAGAAATGATATGAAGCTATTTCTAGACTTTATCTATCTCACTTCATGTGAATATTCATTTATTTCTTTGCAAGAAAAATTGTTGTATCCGATTTCAGGGTACTGCACCACATCCTGCTAGCAATGTTATGAAATATTCAGTAAGTACAATGAACTACCTTTTTAAAATCCAAACAATTCAGAGTTCGAAAACAGGACTGGCCCCAGGGATCTGGATAAAGAGTGTGAATTTGTCCCTGTATCAGGAGAGGTCCTTGGGAGAAAGTAAGAATTGCTTTCCTATCAACAAGAGAATAAATAAGTTGGAGTATAGTCTAGTGAAAGTAAAGACATACTGATTGGAAAGGAAGAAATAAACTGTTCCTATTTGCAGAGAACATGATTGTCTAGAAAACTCCAAGGACTCTACCAAAAAACAAAATAAAACAAAACAAAACACCACCACCAAAATTGCCTAGAACTAGTGAGTTTAGGGGCGCCTGGGTGACTTAGTTGGTTAGTATCCAACTCTTGATTTCGACTCATGTCACGATACCAAGGTTCATGAGTTCGAGCCCCATATAAGGCTCTGCACTGACAGTGTGGAACCAGCTTGGGATGCTCTCTCTGCCCCACCCCTGCTCGTGCTCACTCTCACTCTCTCAAAATAAATAAATAAAAACTTAAAAAAAAAAAAAAAAGGAACTAGCAAGCTTAGCAGATTTTCAGGATTCAAAGTCAACACACAAAAGCAATCATACTAACAATGAATGCTATCAATGAGCAGTCGGAAACAGAAATTAAAGCACAATAATATACCTGATCTATATACTAAAAACTACAAAATGCTGATGGAAAAACTGAAAAAAAAAAAACACCCCCTCAAAACAAACAAACAAACAAACAAAAAAAACCCCTTGAATAAATGGAGAGACATACTACGTTCACTAGTTGAAAGACCCAACATAGTAAAAATGGCAGTTATCCCTAAATTAATCTATCAAAATCCCAGCAGGAGTCTTTGTAGATATAGACAAACCGATCCTGAAATTTGTATGGAAAGACAAAGAAACTAGAATAGCCAAAACAATTTTGAAAAAGAATAAAGTAGGGGCGCCTGGGTGGCTTAGTCGGTTGAGCGCCGACTTCGGCTCAGGTCACGATATCGTGGTCCGTGGGTTCGAGCCCCGCATCGGGCCCCTGTGCTGACAGCTCAGAGCCCGGAGCCTGTTTCAGATTCTGTGTCTCCCTCTCTCTGACCCTCCCCCATTCATGCTCTCTCTCTGTCTCAAAAATAAAATAAACGTTAAAAAAATAAATTTAAAATAATTAATTAATTAATTAATTAAAAAAAAAGAAAAAGAATAAAGTAGGTGAATCACACTACCTGCTTTTTGAGACTTCTTTCTACAGCTAGGATGATTAAGACAGTGCAGTGTTAACAGAGGAATAGACACTCAGGTCATAGAACAGAAGGAAGTCCAGAAATAGATACGCACAAAGTTTTGCCAGCTGATTTTTGACCAAGGTGCAAAAGCAATTCAATGAAGCAAATATAATCTTTACAACAAATGGTGTTGAAAATATTGGAAATTCGTAGAACCTTGGCCTGAATCTCATAACTTCTACAAAAATTAGTTCCAAATAGATCATAGATCTAAATGCCAAACTTAAAACTTGACAACTTTTAGAAGGAAACAGGAGAACATCTTCCTTCCCTGGGGTCAGGGGAAGAGTTTTTAGACATGACAATACATGATATTCTTCAAGTGACAGAACGGCAGTGAAGGAAATCAGATCAAGAGTTGTAGTAATATCCTGGCTGTGTTGATGGTTACTGTAATCTACACAGAATAGAATTTCATATAACTGTTTACACACATACAGAAGAGTGCATGTAAAACTGGTGAGGTCCAAAAAAGGTCTGTACCTGAGTTTATTTGATTACACTAACCTTGACTCTCTGGCTTTGATGATGTATACTGCTTATGTAAAATATTATCATTGGGGGAAGCCCAGTAAATAGTACACTGGGGCTCTCTCTATTTTTTTCACCCCTTCTTCAGAGGCTGAAGCTATTTTAAAATTTAATATAATGTTATTAAAAGAAAAACAATGGAGAGGCGCCTGAGCGGCTCAGCCGGTTAAGTGTCTGACTTCAGCTCAGGTCATGATCTCACGGTTCGTGGGTTCAAGCCCCACGTCAGACTCTGTGCTGACAGCTCAGAGCCTGGGACCTGCTTCGGATTCTGTGTCTCCCTTTCTCTCTGCCCCTTTCTTACTCGCACTCTGTCTCTCTCTCTCAGAAATAAACATAAAAAAAAAAAAAAGAAAAACAATGGAATGATCATTGCAAAACTTCAGAAAGTGGTTACCCAAGGAGAGATGCAAGAGGAGAGAATAAATAAAAATCTAAAATTAGATGGGTGGCAGGGGGGTGGTGGGGGTGGGTGCCTGGATGGTTCAGTCAGTTAGGCAACCGGCTCTTGATTTCAGCTCAGGTCATGACCTCACGGTTCTGTGGGATAGAGCCCCATGCCCAGCCCTGTGTCGACAGTGTGGAACCTGCTTGGGATTCTCTCTCCCTCTCATATGCACTCTCTCTCTCTCTCAAAATAAATAAATAAACCTTAAAAAAAATCGATGCAAGTTACTAGTTATGCTGTGGTTCTGGGTTCACTGGTGTATTTGTGGCAATTCGTTGTCTTGCAATGCTTTCTATAGATATAGAGGTGGGTACAGATGTTGATAGAGATATAGATGGAGATGTGGAAATAGGGAGAGACAGAGATCTCATACCTAAACTTCCCTGCCCATCAAGACGATATTCTAAGAGTTAATGAAGAAAAAGAATGTAAATAGAGAGTTCTAAAAGTTTATGTAATAAACTTTTCATTCAGATTTAAAGAAGAAAAACCTCTGTTTCTATATTCACATATACGTGTTTAAATGCGCAGGAAAAAGCAGAGAATATAGATCCAAAGACTAACAGTCAAAGACTCTGGTGACAGAAACGGAGTGGTGCATAAACAGGGTAAGGGAAAAATAAGGAAGGAGAGTAAATTGAGATTTTTCCCCCTTTTATTCTCTATATTTTGTGTTTATAATTTTTTAAAAAATATTTTTTAATTTATTTACTTTGAGAGAGAGAGAGAGAGCATAAGTGGGGGAGGAACAGAGAGAGAGGCAGAAAATCCCAAGCAGGCTCTGCACTGTCAGCACAGAGCCCAGTTTGGGGCTTGAACCCTTGAGCCGTGAGATCGTGACCTGAGCTGAAATCAAGAGTTGGATGCTTAAGCACCCAGGCGCCCCTACAATGTTTTTTCCCAAGAGAATTAGGTTTCACGGCACCACTGCCGTCATGTTTTTTTCTGGAATAGACCCTTATTCTTCACATGGATGTGCCGTCCTGTCCACGTGCTTCTGCTAACACCCTCGCCTGTTGGGGCGCCTGGGTGGCTCAGGTCATGATCTTGCAGTCTGTGGGTTCGAGCCCTGCATCAGCCTCTGTGCTGACAGCTCGGAGCCTGGAGCCTGCTTCGGATTCTGCGTCTCCCTCTATCTGCCCCTCCCCCATTTGTGCTGTCTGTCTCTGTCTCTCTTTCTCTCTCAAAGATAAACATTAAAAAAAAAAAATTAAAAAGAACAAAAGAAAACCATTGCCCGTGGAGTTACAGAGTGCTTGGTTCACCTGTATTCACACAGCACTGCTTCTGACCGAGGGATTCTTCGTCTTCTAGCAAATGAGGATAGCGATGGGCTTGTGAACACAGAATTCACTTGCCTTATCATGCTCCCTGTCATTCAAAAGCAGAGGCTTCACAGAACAATTGATGGCCTTTGAAGACTCAGTTGTGTCATCGACTGGGTGACATTCCTGGCGGAGTGAGGGCAATGTGTGCTCCAAGTCGGTGACCCCTGTGCTGTTGTTGCTCCCACGGTCAGGATCCACAAGCCCCGGGATCAAGGAGTGGAAATGGCAGTGGCTCCTCTCACTGTCATCCCTCGTGACCCACAGACAGCGTGCTGCTTCCCACTTTCACGACTCTGGGCCCTGCTGGTGGAGAGCGCTTAGTTCCCAAACAGGAGTTCCACAGGGGACACAGGAGGGGGTCCACAAAAGTGGAAATTGGGACTGCCATCTGGCCATGATGGCTCCCTACTCCAGCGATCAACAAGCAAAGGGGTCGCTGTACTGTTTGGGGTGATTGATCCTGACTCTCAAGAGAAAATCGGGCTGCTTCGACACAATGGAGGTCAGGAGGAATATGTCTGGAATGCGGGGGCTTCCTTGGGGCTGTGATTCAATTCAATGGAAAACTTCAGCAGCCCGATTCAGACAGGACTGCTATTGGCCCAGACCCTTCAGGAAGAAAGGATTGGGTCACCCAGCCAGGCAAGGAAGCTGGGCCAGCCATGGACAGGCCAAGATGTTCTTCGAGGGCAGAAGGAATATGGAATGAGCGGTGGATAAACTGGCAAAGGACTAAGAAAAGCTGAACTAGCTGCTGGCTCCCATGTCGCCAAGTTTGTCTGCACAAACAAAACAATAAAATCCACTAGGATGGTGGTTCTCAAATTCTGGTGTGCATCTGAATCACTGGGGGAAGGTTTTTAAAAATGTTGGGTCTAGGGGCGCCTGGGTGGCGCAGTCGGTTAAGCGGCCGACTTCAGCCAGGTCACGATCTCGCGGTCCGTGAGTTCGAGCCCCGCGTCGGGCTCTGTGCTGACAGCTCGGAGCCTGGAGCCTGTTTCGGATTCTGTGTCTCCCTCTCTCTCTGCCCCTCCCCCGTTCATGCTTTGTCTCTCTCTGTCCCAAAAATAAATAAAAAACGTTGAAAAAAAAAAAAAATGTTGGGTCTAGGGGCACCTGGGTGGCTCAGTTGGTTAAGCATCCGACTCGGTTTTGGCTCAGGTCATGTATGATCTCACAGTTCGTGAGTTCAAGCCCTGCATCAGGCTCTGTGCTGATATGCAGACCCTGCTTGGGATTCTCTCTCTCTCTCTCTCCCTCTCTCTCTCTCTCTCTCTCTCTCTCTGCCCCTCCCTTGCTTGTGCTCTTTCTCTCTTTCTCTCAAAATAAATAAACTTAAAAAAAATTTTTTTTTAAATGTTGAGTCTAGAAGCCTCTGCTAGGCTTCCTGCTCAGAACTTTCCAGGTGCGGTCAGGACAGCTCATATTTAGTTTTCAAGATGATTCTAACATACAACTGTAGCCAAGACCATTGTACTGGGAGGTGGGTACTTGGGGAACATTCATGCCTGGCCGCTTTGTTCCCTGGCTGCCCAATATAATTGTTCATTTGATATTCCAAATGAGTGGTGCCCCCTAGAGCATAGCTCCATAACATGAGAAGATGTACAATGCTCCAAATTTTTGGAACTCAAAATCTCCCCAAGTCAGTCCTCATGTATATTGCTTCAATGAGTAAAATAGAAAATAAAAAAAGAGAAGAGAAGAGAAGAGAAGAGAAGAGAAGAGAAGAGAAGAAAACAGTATACACTAGTAAAGGTATTCTTTTATCTTGCTTATGATAAAGCACCCATAGGATTGAAATTCCCTGGGGCCTGACTTCACCATCCAAGGTGACTGGCTGCTTGGCTGATAATTCAACCCCATGTATGTGGTTGTAGGTGATAAATCAATAGCAACAATAATAATGTACAAAGCACAATGCTTCCTATGACGTTAGCACTAATCCTCACGGCACCCCCATGACATGGGTTGAATCGTCTCAGTTTCATTTTATTTTTTATTTTTTTTTTAATTTTTTTTTAATTTTTTTATTTTTTTAAATTTTTTTTCAACGTTTTTTATTTATTTTTGGGACAGAGAGAGACAGAGCATGAACAGGGGAGGGGCAGAGAGAGAGGGAGACACAGAATCGGAAACAGGCTCCAGGCTCCGAGCCATCAGCCCAGAGCCCGACGAGGGGCTCGAACTCAGGGACCGCGAGATCGTGACCTGGCTGAAGTCGGACGCTTAACCGACTGCGCCACCCAGGCGCCCCTCATTTTATTTTTATATTTTTATGTTTATTTTTTTGAGAGGGGGAGGGGCAAGAGAGAGAAAGAGAGAGAGAATCTCAAGTAGGCTCCACACTGTCAGCACAGAGCCCGATTCCGGGCTTGAACTCACAAACCATGAGATCCAGACCTGGGCTGAAATCAAGAGTCAGCCGCTTAACCGACTGAACTACCCAGGCGCCCCCAAACTGTCTCCATTTTAAAGATGCGAAAAGTGAAACTGAGAGCCCACAACATTCAAAAGCCAAAAAGAGACAGTTAAAATCAAGGACTGCCTTCTCCCTAGTCTGAGTGTCCCTGGTAAGATGCTTATCTCTTGCTGCAAATTCCCCCCATCACCACCACCGCCATATGCTTTATATTAGGTATCTCTAGGAAATGCAATCTTTTCTGTTTTGTTTTGTTCACTAAAGTCCCTACTTCATTCAGATTTTTGTTTTAGTTTTTACCTAATGTCGTTTTAAGGAAAATACAATCTTAAGTCGTTGTTTCCCAAATTCAGCTAATGATAAGAATTTATCTGTAGACCCTACTAAAAATATGGCATCTGAAATCTAGCCCAGACCACTAAATTTGAATCTTTAGCACAGAGGCCAGGGAAGCTGCATTTTTAATGGGGCATCCCCATTTGTGAACGATCGTCATGATCAGAGGGATTTTTACAGCCTGAGAGCCGGATGAAGTAAATCACTGGTGGGGAGAAGGGTGCTTAAGGAGCTCGAAAACCCCACCAGATACAATCCTCCAGGGAACACTCTGGAAGTAAAGGTGGGGGAGGGGGAAACGAGAGCAAAGGTGCAGGTTCCCTACCCTGAAGCTTGATCTTGGCTAACGTCCCACAGATGACCAAATAATGATCTTTTTTTTGACTAAGAATTGTAGGGTCATGCTCCTGGAGTTTACATCCTGGCTCCTCAACTTCTAAACTTTGTGACCTTGGATGGGTTACCTGACATCTCTGTGCCCCAGCTTTCTCATCTATAAAATGGCGGTAATATTCAGAACCAGCACCTAAAGATGTCAGAATGAAATAACAGGATACTTAAAATAGTGTTCAGTACGTAGTAAGTATTCAACAAATATTGTTTGTTACTACGGTGTTAGATAATAATATCAAATGGTAAAAAATAATACTACTAAAGCTCAGGTTCATATAATGCTCATAGCACAAAAGAACTTTCACCTCTTCATTTTTTTTTTAACCTCCCACATATAAACTTCTAAAGTATGTCTGGCATTGTGTCAAGTGCTTTACACATAATTTAAATTTTTTTATTTTGAAGTAATTTAGATTCACAAAAAGTTGCAAAAATAGTACAGACTGGCTGCGTATGCTCTCTGCAGCTTCCCCCAGTAACATCTTATATATACAGACATAAATTTTTTAAAATGTCTATTTATATTTATTTTAAGAGACAGAGAGAGAGAGAGTGTATGGGTGAATGGGGGAGGGGCAGAGAGAGAGAGAGAGAGAGAGAGAGAGAGAGGGAGGGAGAGCATCCCAAGCAGGCTCTGCACTGTCAGCAGAGATCATGACCTGAGCAGAAATCAGACGTCAGACGCTTAATCAACTAAGCCACCCAGGGGCCCACATACAATTTTTTTTTTTTAAGATGAAAGTTTCCAGATGAAGAAACTGAAGTGAGGTGAAGCAACTTGCCTAAGACCAGACAAATTCAAGGTCTCCAACTAAAGAAAAATACTGCCCTTAATTTGGGGGTGGGCGTGAGGGGAGTAGGCAACAGAGAACAGAGATGATCAGAAAATAGGGAATTCTCCTTTGGAAGAGGCCTGAGCACTCTCACTGACAAAAGCTTTCACCTTTTTGGACATGGCCACATATTTTATCTCATTTAATTCCTGAAAACAGCCCTATGAGGTGGCAGGGCAGATAATGTACTATTCTAACTTCACATATGAGGAAAGTGATGTTTAAGCAGTTTGTCCCGGGGGCACCTGGGTGGCTCAGTCAGTTGAGCATCCGACTTCAGCTCAGATCACGATCTCGAGGTTCGTGAGTTCGAGCAGTTGCCTTAAAAAACGTGCAGAAAAATAGTTACCTAAACAGGTACTGGGTCTGTGGTTTCATTCTTGTCGTCTATAAATGCTTGTGAGAAGAGCAGAAGCATCAGTGTGCTGAGTAAGTGGAGACCCTTCCCCATTTCCTCCTAAACTCCTCTCAAATGATGGCAAGCACACTTGTAATGAGACACAGACACGTGAGCTCATGCTTTCAGCCTGGAAGGCACAGCACAGGGACCACAGGAAAGAGAAATCACGCCAGCCTTTTAGCTGCCCAAAACACCTCCGAAGAAGCCTTTATGCTGGAAAGCATAAAAGTGAATTTGGCTCCCTCTTAAAAACCCGTGGACCAAATTGGATTTACTCTTTGAGTGCAGGAAACTTTACCAAGATTATGGAAACAGAAAAGAATTCGAGATTAACACATACTGTACATTTCAGTACAGGTGGCAGGACAATTAGAAATCGAGTTAAGCTATGGAAAATCTCCATAAATCTGGGAAGGATTTAGGTCTGGGTGTGCCCTGGTGTAACCCATCATCAGATGCATGTTGTACTCGGTCTCCGTGCATCCAGACTCCCCAGGTGCGGGGAAGATGATGTAAAGGGGAAGAATAAAGAAGCGATTTTTCTCTGATCCACCTTTTGTGTGGGGCAAGCAATTAGGTGGCACTGGTGCCTACGAGGGGACCTGAGGGAGTCCCTGAACGCTGCCTTGTGTCTCTGTTTTACAAGTTTCACATTTTCCTTGTAGAAATAACTAAGAGGAGGGGCGCCTGAGTGGCTCAGTCGTCTGAGCGCCCGGTTTCAGCTCAGGTCGTGATCTCGCAGTTCGTGGGTTTGAGCCCTGTGTCAAGGCTCTGCACTGACAGTTCGGAGCCCGGAGCCTGCTCTGTGTCTTCCCTCTCTCTCTGCCCCTCCTCCGCACTCTCTCTCTCTCTCTTTCTCAAAAATAAATAAATGTTAAAAAATTAAAAAAAAAAAAAAGAACTAAGAGTAGTCCCACAGAATTAAAAAACAGCTAAGAGGAAAGAAAAATGTTCAAAAGCAAGGACTACCCTGGATATAACTCCTCTGGCCACCTTATTGGCATATTCACCAAAATAAAATAATAATAATAACAACACATAATTTTAATTGACCAGGAATTAAACGAAGGTCTACTTACGTGTGAAAGCTATTTTGCTTCAACAATGCCGAATCAAGGGCTCTATTTTATCTATGATCTCAACCAATAGTCAGCACACTTTTCCTGTAAAGTGCCAGAGAGTAAATATTTCAAGTTTGAAGGATCACATGGGCCACATGGTCTGTGTCCACTGCTCAGCCTTGCAGCGGGAGCCCCTCAGGGGTTTGGGATAATATGTGAATGCATGGGAGAAGCAGCATTCCAATAAAACTTTACTTATGCTGACATTTAGATTTCATGTAATTTTCATGTGTCACGAAAGCGTATTCTGATTTTTCCCCACATTTAAAAGTGTAAACCCGTTCTTAGTTCTCAGGCTGTACAAAAACAGGCCTCATGGGGAATTTGGTCGAAGGGCCATCGTTTGCTAACACTTTGTCTGACCTGATCCACCTCTTAAATCTCTAATGAAGCGATCCATGTGGGGTTGAGGTAGATAGAGGCGACTCAGGCCTGTGTATGGGTCTGTTTCCCAGTTTGCTGGGGTCCAAATCATTTCTTCCATATATTCTGACCTCCTGTGACGCCTATCAGACTTGACCTCTCTTGATAGGATTCCCCTTCCACTCAATGATTACTGTTCCCAAGCATGGGTAAAACATAACCATCACACATTGATGGGTATCTTAGAAAGCAGCTTTAACCTCTGGATATTGAAATGTCTTCCCAACATTCTGGAGTCTCTCAAGAAGTTATAGTCACTCCACACTGGGCACGTCCAACGGCGTTTCACACAGGGTGAGGATGTTTGTCCAGAAAGCAGGCTCAGAGAGGCTAGGTCAGGCTGAGAGAGGTGCTTTCTCTGACCAAGAGAACTGAGGACAGAAAGCCCCCTGCCCTTTTATCAAGGATTTCTGTTGGGTGGGATGAAAGACTGCCTTAGGGTACTTTGGGAATTAGATTTTTATCTGCTTGAGTCAGTTCCCAAATGAGAAGCCAGAAAACATACCTTGAATGTCAGAGAATGGAGTTTCCTGCAGGGAGAGTTTTGCAAGTCTTTCAAAATTCCAACCAAGCCCTGGAGGTTCAGCCCTGTGCCTTAGACCAGAAATAGTCCCAAACTTGGGGAGTCTGGGCTAGCAGCAGCCTTCCCTGTACCCCCAAGTTCAAACCTAGGAAAGGAAGAGAGAGTTTTGCCTTGTCTGGGAATGGGACCACCATTGAGAGGGAGACCCTGGATAAGGAGCCAAATGAAAAACAATAAAAAACTTCCAAGAGACTGCCAGTCCAGAGAAGGGCAAATAACAAAGGCAGGACCCAGAAAGCACTGATGATAGGGCCTCCTGTGACCAGTGAAGCCACAAATGTACCAGGAGTTGCTTCCAGAGTAACAAGTCCAAATTCCTGTGTGTTAGGGTGGAGCTCAGGGCCACATTCCCTCTCCATCTGCTGGCTAGGACACTTGTGCCTCTGGTCTAGACAGAAAGAGGGTGGAGCAGGGAAAAAGGAAGGTCAAAGTAGGGTGAACAGAAGATAGGGGTTGGCGGGGGGGAGGGTGCGGGAGTAGAGGAGACTTCCAACAAAGCAGTTCTATCCAGGCTCTGGTATTGGCCTGATCAGCCCTGAGCCTTTCTCTGTAGGATTTTGCCAGAAGTTAGAGGATTTTGTTTAGTTGGTTGACTGGGCGCTGTCTAGTTTTCCCACTTAGTAGAAAACATTTAAAGCCTCAAAAGCAAGCCAAACTGCACAGCCCTCTTTCCATGCAAAGCTCTGGCATGCAATCAGCAGTAGGAGTTCATTGTTCTGACAGGAACCAATTACCAACGGTTAGCAGAGGGCAGACAGAAGCCCAGAGGGAAAAGGGTCCCCTGTCCCTTGAAGACTGAAGAAATTGAACTCAGAAACTGAATTCGAGGAAGATTGTAGCCCAGTAAGGGTTTCTAAAGAATTGTCAGCAAAGATGAGGCCCCGGGAGACAGTAAGTAAATATTATGATTTTTGTTCTGTGGAAGATGAACCGGGGGACCCCGAATTGAAGCAGCAGGCTTGACGTCGGATCAATAAACAGAGGAAGAGAAAGAAAAGAAGACATCACGGTCCTTGCGGTACGATGTAAAAATGAGACAGAACAAAACAGCAGAGCAGAAAAATAATTAGATAAGATGACAGAAGTTAGATCGAACCCTTGTGAAAACAAATGTGGGTGTGAAAAGCTCACCCATGAGAGAGCAAGGTTTTCAGAAGGCCCCGGATACAAAATTCCACAATATGCTGTGTGAAAGAATCATCACTTCAATAAAAACGGATGTCCAAAGGTTGTACTATGGAAGGCAGGTGAACTGACGCCAAGAAATGCTGAGACAAGAGCAAGGTTATACATGGATAACAGATGATATTTGTGCGTATCTTTTTTTTTTTTTTTTTTTTATTTATTTCTGAGAGACAGAGTAGGGCAGGGGCAGAGAGAGAGGGAGACACAATCTGAAGCAGGGTCCAGGCTCTGAGCTGTCAGCACCGAGCCCGACGCGAGGCTCAAACTCACAAGCTGCGAGATCATGACCTGAGCCGAAGTCAGGTGCTTAACTGACTGAGCCACCCAGGCACCCCAAATAAGTGTGCTTTAAATTTTGATATGGATACTGCCCTCGGAATTGCTAAGCAGTAGGACCAATTTATGTTGGCACCAATAAGATAGGAGAATACACATCACCCATGTTGAAAATTATCCATCTTTTTCGATTGGTTCAGATGAGTAAAAAAACCCACCGTTATTTGTTTTCATTTGCATGTCCCTGACTGCTAATGAGTCTGAGTATCTTTATGTATATAGTGGCATCTTGTATTTCTTCTGTGAATTGCCTGCTCTATATTTGTTGTTTACAGGTCTGTTGCTGAAATATATGGAAAGTATTTCCCTTTCATATGCAGATATTTCCAAGATTATAAAAATATCCCCTTATATCTTCTTGTGATAATTTTATACTTTTCTATTTGTTTTTATGATATTTCTCTTTAATTCATCTGGATGTTATTTTTGTGTGTGGTACAAATTTATGTTTTCTTTATGGAATCCAATTGCTCTAACTCTGAGTGTTTTTCCTTTTCTCACTGGTTTGAAATGGCCCTCTGATAATATTTTAAATTCCAATGTGTAGATGTGTCCCTTTGTGGAATCTCCAAACTGTTTCCTTGATCCATTTTTATTTTCCTACACCCATACATGCTATTTTGGAGTTTGTAAGTGTTATGTCTTAATAGCTGGTGAGGGGTCGAGGAAAATACATGTATCTTCTTTTTCCAAAATTGTCTCACATATTTCCTAGTCCAGATAAGCATTGGAATTCATTGCTTCCATTAAAAAATTCTTTTGGTACTTCCATTGCCATTAGATTAAATCTACTAATTGTTTGGGGTGGGGGGGACAGTGACATCTTTACATAGTGAGTTTTCCTATTCAGGAATGTGGCATTTTTTTAAATGGCATTCAGTAATATTTTGTGGATTTTACTAAAACTATTTACGTATACTGTGGAGCCTGCCTTTTCCTTGTCAGATTATTCCCAGGAATTTTATAGATTTTATTGGTATTGAGAATGGGACTCTTCATATCCATTTTCTAATTGATTATTGACTCTATTTAAAAGCCATGACTTTGTCATATATAAACTTTGTATCTGATCATGATCATATTACTTAACTATCCCATTAGTTTTAATAGTTTTTTAGGTGACTCTCTTGAATTGTTTACAGAGTAGTGTTGCCCGCCCACTAGTAAAATGGCAAATCTTTTTCTCCTTTTTCAACATTTATTCCTCTTGTTTATTATTCTTATTGGCTAGTTAACTCCAGTTCAATGTTGAATAGTATAGGTAACAGTGTAAAAATTTTCCGTGTTCCTGTCTTTAACAGGAATGCTTAACAGTACTGTTGTTAGTTCCTGGTAAAAACATTTTCTTAAACTAAGGAATGTTTCTTTTATTCTTAGCTCAGTAAGAAATAGTTTATTGGGGCACCTGGGTGGCTCAGTTGGTTAAGCATCCAACTTTGGCTCAGGTCGTGATCTCACAATTCGTGAGTTCAAGCCCCACATCAGGCTCTTTGCTAACAACACAGCCTGCTTCACATCCTCTCTCTCTCTCTCTCTCTCTCTCTCTCTCTCTCTCTGACCCTCCCGCACTCACGCTGTCTCTTTCTCTCTCAAAACTAAAAATTTTAAAAATACTTTTGTTGATGTTCACTGTTTTATTTAGCTTTAATAAGAGATAAGTGATAAACGTTAACCCATGATTTTTTAGCACATGCTTTATTTTATTGCTCTTTTTTAAAGATATTTTTTAATGTTCATTTTTGAAAGAGAGAGACAGAGTGCAAGTGGGGGAGGGGCAGAGAAAGAGCGAGACACAGAATCTGAAGCAGGCTCCAGGCTCTGAGTTGTTAGCACAGAGCTGGACACAGGGCTCGAACTCGTGAACTACGAGATCATGACCTGGGCCGATGTTGGATGCTTAACTGGCTGAGCCACCTAGGTGCCCCTGTTGTTCTTTTAATAGTCACCTATGTTAATAGATATTTCGGCGATGATTAGCTTGATTAACTAGAATAAATCCTATTGTGCCACGATACTTGATCTTTTAACACATTGCTGAATTCAGCCTGCTGATAACTTACTTAAGACCTTATTGAGAATTGTAAAAGGTCTGAGATTTTTTTCCTTGCTTGCAAGCTAACAAGATAGCTTGCCATAGCATCATACAAGTTGACAGAATACTCGAGACTCCGGGACACAGACTGATGCCATACACACAGCCAGCCTGCTTCACAGTCAAGAAACTCTGGGCTTTAGGAACTGGAATCTTTTATAAAGGGAAGTAAGCAAAGTAACTGGAGGGCGACATTGTTTTCATCATACTTACCAGTAAGCAATACTGCTTTCTCTTCCAGATGGAGGTTCTATCACTATCTTCCAAAGCTGTTCACCATACAAACATCTTTGAAAATATAGTTTGGAACAAAGCGTAGTGAGTACCTCTGTTTGCAAGCCATGTAGAAACACAACAGCCCCACAGAGTCTGTCTCTCAGCAGGCTTTTGTATTGGCATAGATTTGGAAGTGAAATTGGGCACAGTTTTCTTTTGGAGCTATCCAGTTTAGTAGGTATCAGGATTTTGCTGGCTTCCTAGAACAAATGAATAAGTTTTTGCATTTGTACATGTTTAAAAGTGACATGGGGATAATACGGTCTTTGAAACATTGGTAGAGCTTACTCATAAATCTGTCTTGGCCTAGTGCCTTTTATAGGTGCAGATTTTTGACTACTATTCACATTTCTCTAGATCTGGTTATTGATCTATTCAGGGCTTCTACCCCTTTTGTGTCAATTTTATTAATTGATCTATTCCTAGAAATTTTCGCATTTCATCTAGATTTAAGTATTCACTCTAATACAGCATTCTATATGCAGGAACTTACTTTTTTATGTTATTTTTTTAATGGAGAACATTGTAGAACTTTATTTTCTGGGCAGAACACAACTTTAAATCTGGCTTAATTTACTGATAGGGATATAGTTATCAGAGAATTTTCATTCAGCGTGTTAGCTTGGGTAGCTGATGGAGGCTATAATAGTTTACTTGATACACTCACATAAACCTGGATCAATTCTACCCCACACTAAATAATATTGAAATATCAGAAAACTTTGGCACAAGAAAGATGCAAGATTGATTATACTTTTCAAACTCACATTTAGTTTTCCAGTTAGGCAAGTATAAAAAGTAAAGGGCTTAGCTTATAGCAATATATTATTATGCACTTAATGTGATAATAACTCTAATAACAGTTACCATTCAAGATATCTCTCTACTAGAGAAAATCAATATAGCTTCGTTATCTGATATGGAAGTCTTTAGTGGACAATACTTTATTTTTCTTCATTCAATAAACAGAAAATGACAGGTGGTTTACTTTTAGCTGGCAGGAGTAACTCCAGACCTCAACAATTCTGCCTAGGGTATATGCTAATTCTCTAAGCGCACACGACAGGTTTTATGGGCTGGTAATTTACCATTTTATCGTCTCCCAGGACATCGTGCTAGTACTCCCCATAAGTGACATAACAATAATGAAAAGCAAGAAGTGACTAATCATACCTGTTTTTACAAGATACATATTTGGGAGGAAACAAACAAACAAAAATCTTTAAAAACATATAGGGCCACGACTAATGAAGTTTCTGTAGGACATAATCTGCAGCATGACAAATATCCACCCAAAGTGAAAAACAAATTTGAGCAATCTGTACCCTCTATAATAAAAAAAAAAAAAGAAGCCCTTACTTGATGGCTCAACATACCTGCTCCGAGGGTGAACCTACAATCTGACATCTTTGAGTGAAGCCCAGAGAAAGAGAAAGCTCTCTAGTTCCCTCCCAAGTGGAGTAGCTCCTTCCCTGTCTCGATATATACATGTTGCTTGATGTGTCCAACGCAGATTGGAACGGAGAATGAAGCCTATGGCAAGTTGTTACTGGAGGATGATTGAAGCTATTAAAAATTGTTTAAAGTTTCTTGATTTATTATGAGAGAGACAGAGGCAGTGTGAGTAGAGGAGCGGCAGAGAGAGAGAGGGAGACAGAAAATTCCAGGCAAGCTCTGTGCCACCAGCGCAGAGCCCAAAGTGGGGCTTGAACTCACAAAGCTATGAGATCATGACCTGAGCCGAAACTGAGTCTGACCCTTAACCCACTGAGTCACCCAGGTGCCCTGAATCCTTGTCCTTAAATAGCACTTTTATTATTTTATAAGGACCACATTTGTTTAGATTTTACCCAAATGTTCATCACTTTCTTTGCTCACCATCTTTTCTTACATTTCTTCACAGATGTTTTCTTTTATTTTTTTTTAATGTTTATTTATTTATTTTGAGAGAGAGAGAGAAAGAGAGCGAGCACACGTGCACACAAGCGGGGAAGGGGCACACAGAGAGGGAGGGAGAGAATCCCGAGCAGGCTCTAGGCTATCAGCAGAAAGCCCCACTCGGGGCCAGACGTCATGAACCGTGAGATCATGACCTGAGCTGAAATCAAGAATTGGATGCCACCCAGGTGTCCCAGGTGTTTTCTTTTTTGCTGAAGTAAATCATAGGGATGTTCTCTCAGTGAAGTTCTGGTCATACGCTTCCTCAGTCTTTATTTATACAGAAATGCTTCATTTTGCCCTTGTACTTGAAAGATAGTATGTTTTCAGGACACAGATATCGAGGTTGACATTTGTGTCTCTCAACTCTTTAAGGATGTTATTCCATATCATTTGGCCTGGGGAGGATCTCTGTTTAAATCATCTTCCCAGGGAGGCCTTCCCTGACCATCCTATACGAAGTGGAAATTTCTCCTCATGCACTAGCCCCTTCTTCGGCTTTTCTTGTCTGCACAGCCGGCACCAAGAGTGCAGACACGTCCAGGGCCCCTATTCGCACAGAAACCAACCACTGCTCCTCCCGGAGCACAACTACAGGGCTCTAGGCTGTGCCCTATGGAGACCTATCCATGGTACCTACCATTCTCTATACCTACAGGGCACACTTACCCACAGATCTGCAACCCTTCTCAAAATTTTGGAGGCCAATTGTGTTTCGTAATACTGAATTTTTCAAATTTTGGAAAGGAACAGGGTGCCTGTACCAGATTTTATAGACCACCGTGGTTCCAGGGACAGCATCTCCAATCACATCCATTAACATTTCCACTCTCAGATAGGAGACTATTCTCGCCATTGTGTGTCCAGCCCAGGGCACAGGGCCTAACAAAAAGTAGCTGCTAAGAAATATTTACTAAGTGGCTAAATTAAATCTTTCACCCACATTCTGACACCTCCCAGATTTATGTGGCCAGCCTGGCCCCACCTCCTGATCTCAGCCTAAGGGCTTCAGCTCCTGCTGGAAAGGTCCTCCCGGGTGACCCACAGACAGTCGCTTCTGAAATGTCCTGATCTGGTAAACACCTCACCCTATTGCTTCAGGCAGAACCCCAACAGTCATCTTGGAGTCTTCCTTCTCCCTCAACCACCACTCTCAGGAAATCACAAAGCCTCCCCTTCCTACTTTCTAAATGTGTCTGAGACCTCCCACTGTTTCCTTCCCTGTAGTCCCTGCCTTACTGCACACTCCCATCACCTCTTGCTTGTTTTTCTACAGTAGCATCCAGAGGGGTCTGTCTTAGGAGATCTTGCCCTTCCAGAGGATTCTCCACAAAGAACTCTATTTGAAGTACAAATTTCATTTTTTTTTAAGTTTATATATTTTTGAGAGAGAGAGAGAGAGCACAAGCAGGGGAGGGCCAGAGAGAGAGGGAGAGAAAGAATCTCAAGCAGGCTCCACACTGTCAGCGCAGAGCCCGACTTGGGCCTCGAACTCACGAACGGTGAGATCACCACCTGAGCTGAAACCAAGAGTTGGATGCCTGACTGACTGAGCCACCCAGATGCCCCCAAATTTCGTACTTAAAGTGAAATTTGATCCATGCCTATCTGTTCTGTTCTGCTCAGTTCTATTCTCTGGACGGCTTATTAGACTAACAGATTCACCTCGCGTGTCCCCCACTGCCCTTCCTCACCTGAAACTGCAGAGTGCCACCTGCCTCCAAATACAGCTTCTCTCATTTCCCCATGGGAACCGTGGCCTCTCATTTCCAGCCCCCGACTCTGCTTCCGCCCCCACCCAACACCTGCTGCCTCCCTCTCTTCCCTGTTCACCTCAGCAACTCCTACTCCGGTCAGGGTTTTGACGTCTCCCATGAGATTCCCATGGCACCCCACACTTCTCTGATCAAGGCACTCGCCGCCCTGCTGTTCTCCCCTCTTTGCTTCTCCTCCGCTAGAATGTAAGCGCCATGCTTACAGGGACCTTGATTTTAGCCGTGCCTCCTAGGAGGTATAGGAAGTGGTCAGTAAAAATCGCTGAACGGAGGAAGGGACGCTAAATTTGGAAGCATCAGAATGAGCCGTGATGCTGCCCTTTCGAGGAACTGAGCACATAAGATGCTGGAAAGGAGGATTATTTACCACACGAGTGTCAGCAGCGCTATGACTTCATCAATGCTAATAATCCTGTAAAGGTAGGACGTGTATGTTCTCAGTAGTTCCTGAGCTAGGAAACGTAGATGTAACAGGACGTCAGAACACATCCCGAGCAGGCGGTGGACGTTGCTAGGGTTCCGTGGCCGACATTGCTTTTGTAAGTGGCAGTCATTGTTGTTAATCCCAGGGAAGGAAGGTTTTCTAAAGCCTTTGCTGAAGTAGTAATTCTTTGGCTTTTACCACCAGTAGGCAAGGAGGTGTGCAGGGTAACAGCGGCTATGGGTGTTTTTCCCTTCCCCGAACCTGCTGAAGGGGAGAACTTGAAAGTCTTCTGGATGAAATGAGAGCAGGGGGCAGCTGTTGCCTACTGATCAAAGACTGCAGGTGTTTGGCTGAGACTCGTTGCCAGGAGAATGCAGGGGAGGTAGGAACGCGGAAAGGGGGGAAGTGATGTGTGGGGGGACGGTTGGGCTCTAAATCCAGGCTGAACATAGCAAAAATTCTTGGGGTTTTGCCCATCTAAAACCAAAGGACAAAGACAACTTTTTCCATTTTATGTACTGAGGGATGCCACAGTCAGCAAGTGAGGTACATCATAAACGAGTCTTGGGAAAATGGATGCCTCATGCCTTGGTTTCCCCAAACAGGAAGGAGGAACAATGTGCTTTTTTTATAAGATCAATTAGACAATCATTTCTCTTGGACATAGGCTTTCTTTGTATTTATTTATTTTTAGGGGTGGCTGGGTGGCTCGGTCGGTTAAGGAGCTGACTTTGGTTCAGGCCATGATCTTCTGGTTCACAAACTCGAGCCCCGTGTTGGGCTCCGTGCGGACGGTTCGGAGCCTGGAGCCTGCTTCAGATTCTGTCTCCCTCTCACTGCCCCTCACCTGCTGGCACTCTGTCTCTCTCTCTCTCAAAAAAAAAAAAAAAAAAACATTAAAAAAAATTAAAATTTATTTATTTTTAAAGATTTTTAAAAATGTTTTTTATTTATTTTGAGGGGGGCAGTGCAGAGAGAGAGAGAGAGAGAGAGAGAGAATCCCAAGCAGTTTCTGCACTGTCAGCGCAGAGCCTGATGCGGGGCTCAAACTCACCAACCATGAGATCGTGACCTGGGCCGAAATCAACAGCTGGACACTCGATCGACTGAGCCACCCAGGTGCCCTTAGGCTTTCTTTTTAAATATGGAGGAGACAGACGTGAGGGTGCCCATGCTGGCTCCTGTTCCTCTGCTCACCTCTCACCCCCCAGAAATGATCTCATCGAAATAATGCTTTTGTTTTATTTTTAAGGCACAGATTTAGTTACAGTGGGAAGAAAACGGTACAAAAGGCAGCTTGAAGGGACTTGGTGGAAGAGGGGAGGGTTAGAAGCTCAGGGACAACTGCTCCTCCAAAGGCCCGCCTTTGAGCAGAAGCTTGACAAGATCCGGGGCATTAAGCTTGTGCAGCAGAAGGCATAACTGCGAAGACCCTAAAACAGAAGAGTCTGGAATGTTTGAGGGGCTCCAAGCAGTGAATGGCTGGAGCCCAGTACAAGGGGGATGTGGGAGAGGGGCAGGACCTAGTTCATGCAGGGCCACAGACGAGCTTTGGAGTTTGCTAGTGATAGAGGTTACAGAAAGGTTCTAGGCGGGAAAGCAATATAATCGTTATCTGTTGTTTGAAAGATTACTCTGGCTTCTGAGTAAAGGATGAGCTCAGAACAGCAGGGGTGAGGGCAACGTGAATAGCAGGGAACTAGGGGTTGAGGCCGGGAGCCAGGTAGGAGGCTGCTGCGACCTCTGGGCACAGACCTGGGGACACAGGTGAACAGGGCTGAAGTCATGGGCTGGAGACCAATTTTGAACATGAGAGCCAACAGTTCTTTTCCCGGGCTTGGATGTGGGCTTCGAGGCAAACAGAGGAAGCAACATAAGAGCTGGTCAGTGTTCGGTACACTTAGGGACAGACCGGTGAGTGAGCTGGAGTCCACGAATATGTGACTGTCCCTTTCCTGTGAGATTTCCTCAGCTTCCGGCGGCCGGCTGTTTGCCAACCTTAGTCTGTTTTTGCCTTTCTGTAATATGAGGCTAATAATACTCACCCTTCAAGGCTGCCGGGCAAAGGCTCCTCCTTTCTGAGGAGAGACAGGAGGAAACTCTGGGAGTGGATGCTAAGGCCCTTCTCAAGGGTACTGTGGGGCAAGCACACAGATTCAATACAAAATAGATATGTTAACCCTCTCGACAGCGCTGTGAGGCGGAGATTGATTGCTTTTGTCCATTTTGCTGAGGGGAAGACTGAGGCCCTGAGAGTTTGCATGTCTGGCCTCAGTCGCGGTGCCTGTGGGCCGGCCCAGACATGGAGTTGGAAGTGGGCAGCTAAGGAACAGGGTCAGTTGGCATCGTCCTTGGAGAAGAGGAGGGAAAGAGATCCTCTTGCTTGTGAATGCCCCAACCCCCACCCCGTTCCGATCCCAGATCCCAGCGAGGAGCAGGAAGATCCTGGGGCTGTGCTTTGCTTAATGCACATCAGGAAGGTAAACTGGGAAGGAGAAAACCCCAACACGGCAGGTAACCTTCTGTGAAGTGCGGAGCAAAGAAGCCAGGCTCCGCTCCCACCTCAGGTTGGGGCTGAAAGCTGGCGACCAGGAGAGCTGATGCACAGACACCAGGACGGAGCTCACACAGGCCAGGCCCCAGGGCCTTGAAGACAGTCCACCTGACTACGGTTGCTTCTGTCGCTTCTGTCAGCCCAGAAGCATCCCTGCTTTGGGTAACCCCTGGTCCTGGTCTCCCGGCACAGGCTGCAGGTCGGGGAAGGAGTGTAGGCAGGACTCTGGGGAACCTCCTGCCGCTCTTCCAGAAGGTGAAACCGCTCATCTCCCTCACTGGACGCTGGCAGCCAGTTGGGAGAGCACAGGCCGACCCTGTGGATCCTCTGTACCCTGCACACATCTGCTCTGGCCCTCAGACGTGCTCGCTGAGTGTCCAGGTGGGTCTCAGTCATCTTACTGTCCCCAATGCCCAGCACCGGGACTCTTGCCCAAAGGGATTTGCTGAGTCAGTGCGTACATTTCCTGAGTCCAAGGTTCCAAACCAGCGTCTCCAATGTCTGGCTTCCCTTGGCAACTTCAGAGCCCAAGATGTGGGCCATTGACTTAGCTGCTGGCTGATCCTGCAAGGGAGGACATGTCAAGGAAAAACAACTTCCCTTCCCACTGCTTACCTTCCTGTAGCCACGAAAAGGGAGCCCCAGATACAAAAACCAACCTCAAGGAAATGCCTGCAGGGAATGTCACTGAGTGGGTGGGGGTGGGTGGCAGGGCAGGAGCCTGGGTTCTGAGCCCCCAAACCTGCAACCAATAAGCTGTGTGGCCTTGGGCAAGTCATTTAACCTCCCTGTGCCTCTCCTTTCTCGTCTTCAAAAGGGAGAGACAGGGGCACCTGGGTGGTTCAGTCGGTTAAGCATCCGACTTCGGCTCAGGTCAGGATCTCGCGCTCTGTGAGTTTGAGCCCCGCGTCGGGCTCTGTACTGACAGCTCAGAGCCTGGAGCCTGTTTCGGATTCTGTGTCTCCCTCTCTCTGACCCTCCCCCGTTCATGCTCTGTCTCTCTCTGTCTCAAAAATAAATAAACGTTAAAAAATAAAAATAAAAAGAGAGAGACAGAATAGTTTAAGGGCAGGTAAGTCCTGACATCACATAACCTGACTTTGAATCTCTGGCTTCACCACTTACCTGCAGCAGCTACTTAAAGAGTTTTGACCATGGCCCTGTTATTAAACAAACTCTGTGGTCCTCAGCATTCTCATTGGTCAAATGAATATTAACAGTGTTTCCTCGGGGTGCCTGGCTGGCTCAGTCGGTAGAGCATGCGACTTTTGATCTCAGGGTTGTGAATTCAAGCTCCGTGTTGGGGGTAGAGTTTATTTAAAAATAAAACAAAACCCTATGTCTACTTGATAGAGTTGTTGCGAGTTTAAGATAGCTGTTGATTACATTATATATATTTATCTTTCTATATTTTAGGACAATGCCCAGCACCTAGTAAGTGAGTTATTATTATTGTAATTTTTGCCTTTTTTAAAATAATAAAGGACTGCTCTCCAGGCCTCCTGGGTTTTTGGTGAGGATCCCCAGACATCATGAATAAAAAAGCAGAGAGGAATTCAGTAGGTAGCTGGTCTTTTTGACCTTTTTTTTGTTTTCAAATCTGACAGGAAATTCCTTCCTTCTCCAGCCCTGCCCGCCACCCAGCCACGCACCCCAGCTGACCACTTTCCATGACAAAAGGCCAGGTCACGTGGGCAGCCGGTTCTCGACCCCAGAACCCGCAAATCCCTGCTTCAGGTAAACCACTGGGAGTTTCTTCTTTAAAATCCTCTAGGTTTTTAGCTACTAGAGCAGCTAAAGAAAACCAGTTAGACCCTGTGGACTTAGCCTCTTTCCAAATTCTGGGCAGTCGCAGGGAGGAAGAGAACAGCTTTAGTGATGTTCCTCATGGCCAGAGCTTGGCTCACTTTGCTCTGGGAGGGACTTGTCAGGGCCCTGGGGAGCTGGAGAAGTTGGGGTGCAGTTTCTGAAGCCTCTTGGCCCCCCTTTCCTAATAAGTTTAAGAACAAGATTAAGGTTCTCAAACTGTCCAGAAGGAAATGTGAATCCGGTTTAGTAGTTTTTAAAATTCTCCTTTGGCCCTGTCTTATTCTGGAAGGTACACTACATCCCAAAAGGCTGGAAGGCGGCTGCCTTCACTTACTTACACATGTGCCCAAATGGCCTCAACCTGGGCTGCAACTCGACGTCAGTCCCCTGGTCCCTGGCCACCCCCAGAGAACGAAGGTCACTCATCTATAGGCCAAGGGAGCACATCTTTCCCTCTGCACTGTCCCAAACAACAGAACGTGAAATCTAGCTCAGATCCAGAATGTCTGACCTGGTTCTCAGGCAGACAACGTCACAGATGCAGGAAACTGGTGCCAGCTGTAGGGCTGGTACAGACTTTGACCTGGAAATCTCACAGGCACGGGCAGCTTCGTCAGGTAGCCTTGGGTCCCATGCCCAGCAGGAGGCAGTTCCCTGATAGAGACTTGCCCACCTTACAGCTTCTTCAGTCCCGGGAGTGGAGACTGAGCGGCCCTGCCACCCTCCGCGGCTGTTCATCAGGAGAATGACGCGGATTCTGCTCTTCGCCTTTGTCCTCATAAATGCCATCATCCTGGCATTTCATGCCAACCACTCAGATCTAGATACTTCCAAATACGGGTTACTCATGTGCTTTTTGCATGCCTTTCTTTCCAAGAAATCCTTATGTCTGTCTCCATTACCACACCCCCCCCAACCTCCGACCATGCCAAAAAAACAAACAAAAACAAAAACCAAAACCCAAAACTCGGGTAGCTTATTGTTGGTCGAAATTATTCCGGCCTAGGTCTCTATTAATAGAAATAATTAGATGTCAAGAAGGAAGCTGCCATAAACAATCTATAGTCAGCAACTAAAATATTGAAGGAATCTACCTTCAATGTGACAGGGCAAACCAGTGGATCTCAGTTGTGAGAGCAGCTGATTTTCTTTAGAAGAAAAGGCATCTCACAGGACAGAAACCGTCCTACACCAAAAACCCAGAGGCCTCCTTCATCCAGGGCTCAACAACTAGCCCACAATTTTCCAATTCTGGGTGTTAGTCTAGATCAGTGGTTCTCAAGCAGGGTTAATTTTGTCTCCCCCCAACTGGCCAGGAACATTTGGCAATGTCTGGAGACAGGTCGTCACCATGTGGCCAGGGCCAGGTGGAAAGGAGGCACTTCTAGAGTCTAACGGGTAGAGACCAGGGAGGCTGCTAAATACCCTGTGATGCACAAGGCAACCTCTACAATGAATTACCCAACCTTAAATAGCGGTAGTGCTGAGGCCGAGAAACCCTAGTCTAGAAACCTCGTTTTCCTGGTTTCTTCTAGATGGGGGCCCAGTCTCAATAGTTTCCTATTTCCTTGGCAGTGTGCAGTGATGGGCTGCCTGTGGCCCCATTGAGGGCCACCACACCCAGGTGTGCGGAGGCCACCTGAGGACTACTGCCAGCTGGTGAGACCTCACAGCACCATTTCATTCTGGAACAGAAGGTGTCTGGTACACTTAGGTTGGTTGATCTAAGACAGAACTGTTACTCTGTTAAAATCAATAAAATGCTCACATGCCTATAGACCATCCCCAAGAGTAACTGTTTTCTTCCAGCCTTTCAGACATGGGCAGGTGGGACCAATCCAACGGGAACATCATTTGCTTTTGCTCTCAACAAAGTCCCTGTAGTGGCTTCAGTGTCATGCCCCTTACATCTCTATTCCTTTAGGACAAAGACGCTGAAGACAGAAAAACAGGAATGCGTAAAGGTGGCCAGAAATCATCCCACTTAAGAGTTTATTTCATGTGATTCTCAGCATGCAGTGTACTTTCTTGGGAAAAAAAAATTTTTTTTTGTCCCAGTTCACATTATAAATTAATTTACAAATATAGAACTGTGTTAGAAATAATATTTATAAAAGTCCCTATGATTTTTCACATAGAAAAATATCCACAGAAACGGTTTTTTTGTACACACAATCTGGGGGGTAGGTAGTCTCTTTGGTTGTCTTTGTCCATAATATTTAAAAAGTAACGGTGATGTTATTTATACCTCGATAAAACTTTAAAAAATAGTTTTCTGTATTGTGTATTTCAAAATAAAAATTTAAAAGTAACGCTGTGAGTCTTAAAAAAGAATACACAGGGAAAAGTTAAAAATTTTTTACAATGTACTTACTTGCGTTCCGTTTTCTAAAAAAAAGTAAATCCCCAAACCAGCAACTCTCCTATCAAAGATCCAACAACAGGGAACAAAGGCAACTCAGGACATTATCAGCTGTTCCAATGAAATCAACAATTATCTACATTTTAATTAGCACTTTTTGGGTGAGTTCAAAAGGTGGCTAAGGATCTGCCAAGGACCAGACACTCAGCTGGGCACTGGGAGGGTGACCATAAAAACTATTCAAATACAGGTACCTCTTGAGAAGTAAAAGGGAGTGCTAAAAAATAAATTATATTAAAAAATTTTAACAGACGGTTTATTAAGAAACTATAAAAAAATTCCATTTCAAAACTATTTTTTAATAACATTCTAATATTGTCTTAAAAAAATGAAAGATCTAGGACACACGCTAAAAGGGACAGGACACCAAGTTAACTAGGACAATGGTCACCCTGGGCATATGGCAGCAGAAGGCAGAGGGAGGTGTCTGTCCTTGTTGCTCAGGAGAACATCTGAAATGGTCACTTATTTCAATCTTTGGTCAAATGAGATGTGGCTCATTCCCACCCCCTGCACACTGTGTCTGCCTACGGATAACGGCACCTTTTGTTTCTCAGGACCAGAACAAATCTACCAGCACCAGCTCTGGAGCCAGACTGCCCAGACCTGATCCTGGCTCCTCGGCTTCTGTGTGACCTCTTGGGAGATGCACCGGCCTCATATAGAGAGCACAGGGACAGTAATAATACTGATCTCCCAAGGCTGCTGTGGGATCACACGTCGAGTGTGTCTGAAACGGCACTCCGCACAGAGCTTGCCTGGGCAGTTCTACTGCTGTTAGTATCCACCGGGTCCCAGAAGCGGAGCCTCAGCAGAGGTGATTTGTGAGCTGGATGTAGCTCGGAGGATTTGTGGTGTTTCCTGGTACAGTATTTTAAGAACTTTAACTGGTGGCAAAGAAGGCAAATGGAGGTTTTCTAAAAAAAAAAAAAAAAAAAAAAAATCCAGACACCTGACTTTTCCAGAAAAATCAAGATGCTGCCAGACAGGAAAGAACTAGCTGCCCACAGCGGCCTTCAGCTGGTCAGTCGCGACCGCTCCCCACTGCTGCAGTTACCAACCCCGACCTTTTTTCCTACACAAGACACTTCATTCTTTTGTTTCTTAGCTGCCCCGTGGGCACATCTGAGCTTGTAACCCTGATATACAGCGATGAGCAAAACAGACGCGGTCCAGGCCCTCGCAGGGCTCGCAGGTACTGGCCCAGAACAGAGGTGGCTTTCTCTCCAGGGAGGCCCTTCTCCAGAAGAAACCTGTGAAAGCTTGCTGGGCTGTAGAAAGAGTCATCTACGACTCCCGTGCGCCTCCAGATGTGGCCAGTGGGCCCACGGGATCACCCGGGGCTCCAGGGAGATGCAGAGCCTCCCTTCCTGCCCCAAGACCTATTGCCTGGGAAATCTGCATTTCACAAGATCTCAGGTGCGCATATTCAAGTCTGAGAAGCTGAGGCTGGCGAGTCCTATACCTCGGAGCCCTCGCGGGGGTAGATGAGGCTGTTGACCATGCTGAAGTTGTAGAAAGGGCTGCTGAAGGGGCTGCTTTGCCCCCCGCTGGAGCCGGCAGGGAAAGGGCTGCAGTAGGAAGGCCTCTGGCTGCCGCTGCTGGCGCCGGAGCTCAGCGGCAAGGTGTCCGGCGCGGCTTCCGAGACCGAGCTGGGGGGGAAGGCGCTGCTGGAGGGCAGCTGGGCCCCCTGGATCCCCAGGTGGCGGCCGCCAGGGAGCGCCCGCTGGGTGCCCCCACTGCCGCTGACACTCAAGGTGCTGAGGCTGCTGAAGAAGGTGTTGAGGCAGGGGGTGGAGGTGAGCAGGGAGCCTCCCGGGGACGAGGCGGTACTCTTGGTGCCCTCGGGAGGCTCTGGGGACTGGGACGGCCTTAGCAAAGCCGTCGGGCTGTCTCCTTCCGGCTTCGCGGCCACTCCCGACCCCAATCCTGAGGAGAGCCCGTCTTCCGACTTTGTGGTCCCTGGGGCCGCCGCGGAGGAGCTGCTGGCTTCGGCGCGGCGCTTCCGCTTCCGACGGAAGTTCCCGTTGTCAAACATTTTCTCACAGTTTGGATCGAGGGTCCAGTAATTCCCCTTCCCTACGGGGTGGAGAAAGAAACCCAGGTCAGAGAAGGACCCAGTCCGTGCCCTCGAATTATTCAGCCTCAGTCCCGGAGGGAGGACGGGCTCTCATGAAACCCTGACAAACATGCTCAGTCCCCTCTACTGGTTACATTTATCCTTCCGGGGGAGGTTTTATTCTTCACCTCCAAGGAGAAATCTTGAACCCAGATGTTCTGGCCACTTCCACTCTCTCCTGGCAGTACCTGCTACTTAAAATCGCGAGACCTAATTCAAGACCAAGACATTTTTAATGCCCCAACACCTCCCCCTCCAGACTCATGGCGTGCGCCCTTGCAAAATCCTGGTGCTACTTAAACGTGAGCCTACATTTCTAGATTTATAAAAGCAGGCATGAGATTAATACCCATTTTACAGATTGGCCGTGAGGGTTCTGGTACCTGTTATTATTATTTGCTCAAAGGGTACAATATTTGTCCCTTAAAACAAAATCACTCCACCGGAAAAAGGCAACCTCAAATACCACAGTCATTTGTCTTGCCAAACAAAAATCACAAAAGTTATTTACTGGGTAGTCAGTTGTTTTCACACCACCTTGGACAACTTGTGTTCAGGGGACAAGGGAGCTCCTGGAATCTACATCCCTCCCTCCCTCCCCTTCAACAGGAGGTGCCCCAGGTCTCTTCCCAGCTTTTCCTCCACCGGCAAATCTCAGACCAGAGCCCCATTTAGTGCATGTGGTGCTAGCCTTCTGCTTAGAAAATCCCCCTCACTATCTAGCATAATCGAGGGAAAAAAGATCCACCCTCTTGGAGGATTTTCTCTCTCAACAGCTTTTATCACTTCTGGTAAACAGAATCTTTGGCATTTGAAAAGTACTGGTAAGCACTTGTCTTGTAGAGTGCTTTACACGGGCAACTTCAGTTGCTCCTCTCAGCTCTGTGGAAACAGGCCATGTTGGTTAGTAACCTGCTGTGTTCCCAGTTAGCAATGGTAGAGCTGGGCTTTAAGCAGGCTGCTTCTAGACTCCACATTCTTACCTAAACACTGTGTTAGGTTGCCTGCGTGAACTAGCACTTATTCCTCCAAACCCAGGATCTTCAGTAACACATTTTTTGCAAATAGTTGCAAAAAAATTTTTCTTTATTCATACAACTGCCATCTGAATACCAGCACCTGTACCTATCAGGATATTTATATCGTGTCCCTTAGTACCAAGTGCTTTGACAAGATACTAGCTAAAGACGCTAACTTTTTAGACAGTCCAGAAGAATATACATGACCATTAACATGATAATCTCAGGTGCCTTAGGGGCCAAATAGGGAAGGTATCTAGAAGATACCTTCTAGAACTGTATGCCCTGTCCAATACAGTAACCACTTGCCACACATGGCTGTCGGGCACCTGAAAAGTGGCTGGCTAGGCCAGAGTGCCCTGCAGAATCAAGCACACACAGGATTCTGAAGACGTAATATCAAACAAAAAGCATAAAGTATCTCACTAATAGCTTTTATATTCGCTGTTGAAACAATATTTTGGGTTACTTAAAAATAATTCCACCGGCTTCTTTTTACCTTTTTAACGTGGCTGCTAGAAAATTTGCATTCACACATGGTTTGTACCGTATTTCTCTTGGAAAGCACCGCTCTCGAGTGCTTTCAAGGTGCGAACGCTCCAGAGCATTTACACAAAATCCTGCATCTCTTTTTCCTATCACGCCTCTGTCCCCACCTCCTCTGTCCCCAGCTCCTTCTGAAAACCTCAAGTAGAATCCTGTTTTCTCGGTTTTTTTTTTGAGCTTTTCTTCGGCCTCCACTGCTCCGGTAGAGGAAAACCACTCACAGCGCTCCACTGTAACCCAGCCCTCCTCACCCGGGGGGCGGGGGGCTCGGATCAGGAATGCAGCACACTTGGGGTTTTCATTTTTACATTTCTAAATAGTGAAGGCACCAAACCACACTCTGTAGGACCCAGCTTTAGTTCTCGGATTCCTCTATTCCCTGTCCCCTGATGCCTGTGCCACGACTTCAGTCGTCTCTCTCAAGGCGGGCGCCTACTTCACGAAGGACACAGAGAGGACCCTGGTGCAGAAGGACGTGTCTCCAGGGGCAGCTGGGACGGCCGGCTGTTGCTCGGTCTCTCACTACCTATTCCGTGAAATGTGCCGGGGCTCTCAGCTCTCCTGAATCCCTTTATAGTCGTCCCTTATCCGAGAGCCCACGCGTGTTCCTATTCCTAATCTACCTGTACCTTGGTCCCTCCCTTCCACTGGCACCCAGGGGTGGCTTCCCGTTTGAGGATACTGGCTTTTTTCGTTTTTCTCTAACCCGCCAGCCTCTGCGCGTGTGTGTGGTGGGTGTGAGTGGGTGCAAGGGGCGAGCCCCCCACCACCGGGCCCCCGCGCTCGTGGGTCCTCTGATAGTTCTCTTTGTCCTCCGGTTTACCCCCACCCCAGCCAGACGAGGTTCGGGGTTCGGGCGGTTGTTCCGTCCGCTCTGGCTCCCAGTCCCAGTTAGGAAGAGAAGACTCCGCATGGAGCTCCATCCAAGTCGGCCCCTGCCCGGGCGCCGCCTCGCCGCCTCCCCGCCCTCCCGGCCGGGGAAGCACCTGTCCGGCGCCCTCACCTGGGTCGTCCTCGTCGCGGGGCACCTTCTTGAAGCAGTCGTTGAGCGACAGGTTGTGGCGGATGGAGTTCTGCCAGCCGGCCTTGCTGCGCTGGTAGAAGGGGAAGCTGTCGGCCACGAACTGGTAGATGTGGCTGAGCGTGAGCTTGCGCTCGGGCGCGCTCTGGATGGCCATGGCGATGAGCGCCGAGTACGAGTAGGGCGGCCGCACCATCTTCATCAGGTCCTCGCGGCTGGCCATGGACAGCCAGCCCAGCTCGCCGGGCGCGGCGGGCCCCGCGGGCGAGGCGGGCGCGGCGGGCGCGGGCTGCGCGAAGGCCCGCTGCGCGCAGCCGAAGGTGCCGGCGGCGGGGGGCGGCTGCAGGAAGGGCCCGGCCGCGCCCCCGGGGGGCGGCGGCGGCGGCGGCGGCGGCGGGGCGCCCAGGTACGCGGCGGCGGCGGCGGCGGCGGCTGCGGGCGGGCCGCCCACGCCCGGCCCGTTGAGCCACAGGTAGGGGTTGGCGGCGGCGGCGGGCGGCGCGGCGTAGTCGGCCAGCCCGTAGGGCGCCCTGGAGGCCGGCGGGGCGCCCGGGGCGGCGGCGGCGGCGGCGGGCGGGGGCAGGCCGGGCTGCGAGTACACGCCGAAGTTGTCGCCGCAGTAGAGGGCCATGTCGGCGGCCGTCGGCGGGTGCGGCGCGGCGGCGGCGGCGAGGGGCGAGCGGGGCTGGTGTCGCCGCTCGGGCGAGAGCATCCCTTTGCGGGAACCTCCCTGCGGCCCCGCCTCGGCCCTCGCTGGGCGACTGGTGCCGGGGCGGGGGTCGGCGGAGGCGCGCGGAGCGCCCGCGAGCCGGCTTCTTATAACCGTCTGCGGCGCGGCTCCTCCCGGGCCGGCCCGGGGCTGGGCGGCGGCCCGCGGGCCCGGACTCTCCACGCCCCCGCCACGCCCCACCTGCCCGCGCATCCCGGCGGAGCGCGCCCGAGCCCTCGCGCCGCGCGCCCCGCCCACCCCGCCCCTGGAGCCCCTCCTCGGCGGGCCCGGGAGCCCGGGAGCCCGGGGGAGGCTGGCGCAGGCCCGCGCCTCCAGGTTGAGGGCGAAAAGCGCCCCACTGCCAGCCGACGTGTTCTTAGCACAGGGGTGGAATAAAAGGACGAATGTGGAAACCAGGAGAAGGTAACCCAAACAGTACAGCAGTTTTCTAAAAAGTGCCCAAGATGAGTTTGGGTGGCCACTCAGACCACCTGCTTAGCCCCCTTTGGTTTTCTACCTCGAGCTTCTGCACCCTTTGTGATTGAGTTACAGGATTCACGGCCGGTCTCAACCGATCGGCTTCCAGTCGAAAAGAATAGACGCGATTTACAACTCTTTGGGGGCTTACGGTAGATTTTAGTAACGGGCATCCTTGGAGTGTCCCCATCTCCTAGGGGATTCTGTGATGGGAGGGACTGAAATTGGTTTTTAATTCTTCTAACCATGTCTCTAAACACATAACTATATGTCGTTCACATTCGGGAAGTATTTGTTCATTTTAAGTCCGGTTTGTGCAGTCCTTTGGTGCGATTTGTTTTCTTCAAAAACAGAAGGGTGTATGTTTTCAGAGACATTTAAATAAGTGGGTTCGGAATTAGCATTTTAAAGCCAACTGTAATTTAAACTGTGCAAGAAGCGCTCATTTACAAAAACGGTCTTAACGAATTATGGTATAGGACTTGCTTTCTACTTCTGTAAGTTTTGAAATGTGGTTCCTGCCCGGGTAAAAAAACAAAAACAAAAAACAAACAAACAAGCAAAACAAGTAAGATACTGTGGCAACCCCACATGTCACACAATCATTAGTTATTGGCTCCGAACAACAATAAGAAAACTGTTTTTTTTACAATTAAAATCATTCCTAAATATGTTCTTACTAGGTAGGCAGTGACAAGTCTGAGATTCGCATTTAAGGGAGAGGGGTGGGGGGAAGTTTTTTGTTTGCCAATTGCAGACTGACAGTTCAGAATATTTAATAGTTTGGAAATCCACCCCCCTCTACTCCACTCTTATTTTCATGATATAAAGTTAGTTATGTACTTTACAGAACGTTATCATCATCTGTTATCTCATTTCTTAAAAACTGATATCCAGAGATACTTAACTAGTAAATTTAATACCTAAAATGCAAAACACAGTTCCAAGTAACTATTTTATTCATCTTTTCTGGACTCAGAAAAGAATTATTCTGACCTCTAAATTCAGCACACTGTTTCTTTTACTCTCTTGGCAAATGCTATAGAATGGAATAGTGTTTGTTTAATTGTATTTTGATTTAAGGATCTAAATTTGATCTAAATTTTTCTTAGAGAAGAACAACGTGTGTGTGTGTGTTTTCTCCTTTCCCAATAGTACAAAACAAAGTTGTTTTATTTCTTTTGGGATGTTAATAAAGATGACAACTATAACCCAGGAAATTTTAAGGCAATTTTTAATAAGTTATAATGCCCCCATTTAATATTTGTTCTTAAGTTTAAAGATCTAAAAAAAGGGAGAGAGAGAGAGAGAGAGAGAGAGAGACAGGAAGTCCAAAAGAAAATCTAGAAACTGAGATGACAGTAAATTAGAAAACATTTGTAACCATCTCCCCTTTAGTAATTGATGTCCTTAAGGCTATCATACCCTCCCTTATTTTTTAACAAATTGCTTATGTGTACAGACTTTGCAGTTTTGCAGAGCTGTTGTTGTTGTTGTTCTTGTTGTTTTAGTCTAATTCTTAACCCAATAGCTCCAAATTATTTCTGAGTAAGAGGCCATGATTGCAAATTATCATCTCTTGCTTTGATGAAAGGTTCTGCCTACCAGAGATTTTGTTCCTTAATTATGCATTATCTTTTGCGGACTTTAGTTTTACCTAAAAATGACAGAGCCACCTAGTGGTTCTTTGCCTGTGTTACAGCATACATCTAGGCAGGGATGTATACCCCCTCTAGGGATTTGGAAGTTTTACTTTTCTATCCGTTTTCAATCACATCTTAGTTAGATAAGGTTAAAACTATTATTGGTCATGGCCTGGGGTTTTTTAATGTCAAAGTTAAAATAATTTTTAATTCCTATTTTTAAAAATTAAAATGTAAAAGCATGTGGGTGCACTCAAAAACAGGATAAAAAATGTACTTAAAATGCAAGCACCCAATAATAACATTTTGTCAGATCGCTTTTTCACAAAAAAGATGTCATCAAGGCAATTGATTAATGCTTCCATGCCAATGTAAAACGGTGAGGCTGTTACATGTTTTCATCACTGGAAAATAAAACATTTGGGGAAAATACGATAAAAAGTAAATAAACTCTGGTGCCAGTGGAGATGAAAAATGAACCAGAGGAGGTGAGAAAAGAACTCCAGAAAACTTAGATTGTAATTGGAGAGTACAGTTTGGGGAATCATGGACGGAAGATAACCACCAAAATATAGAAGGCTAATTAGTGCATTTGTTGTTTCCATGAGGAGAGGATAGATTAAGATGTTGCACCAACTAGACCTGGACCCGCCGCCTCATTTTTTATTTACTGTCATGTTTTTCCAACTTCGACCCCTTAATCGGTTCCAGTTTTAGAGCTGGTAGTATCGTTAGTTGGGGGGCACACCAAGGAGCCTGTCCTGTCCTCTCCAGTCCATACCTCAAAGGCTGGGACCTACAGATGGAAACAGAACTCAGAGGGACCACGCATTTGCTCCTTTAGCGAATATTTAGGGCTCTACTTACTGACTGTAAGCATTAGTGGAAAACTGAGGCAGCTCTTTCCCCTCCAGGAGGACAAGCCTTCCACCAACTTGAGGTATGTCTTCTGTTCCAAGAATATTTTTCTCTTATAAGCCCTTTAAGTTGACCTTGGCCAGATTGCCCCTGCCAGTCACCCCACTCAGCCACCTGGGAGTCACGGAAGACTGGAGTGAACTGCAAATATGGAGTGGGGCAAAAATCCAACCCGGGGAGGTTCAGAAGCAAGGGCGTGACCCAGGGACCACCCAGCCACCTGCCGGCTGACCCCCAAAGTTCGAGCCCCTCTTCCTCAAACATTAGGCATGACGAGTGTAACAAAAAGGATGACTCCTAAGGACTCTAGAAACCTGAAACATCTGAAGATACCACAGAAGTTCCGTGTACTTAATGAAGAAAAAGAAGAGAAAGACTACGGGCCGAAACAGTGGTGCTCCCACAATTCCTTTGAACAAAGTTGTTCATAATCCTCTGCTTGAGCCCTACACCTCTTCCCCACCGCCTCACTCTCCCCTCCGCAGTTCTCTGGAATGCTTCCTGGCCTCTGGCTCTCCCTGATTAGCCCCATTCTTGGGCTTCCTCCGCTCACTTCTCAGACTCCTGCTTCTGCTCCAGACCAGGCGCCCAGGGTGCCTCCAGCGGTCCTAGGACAGCTTGCCTGGCAGAGCCTGCCTGCACTGAATGCATCTCCCAGGATCCTCCCAAAGTGTCCTGAGGCCATCTCAGCTGAAGGCTGCACTTCCCTCCACTCTTCCGTCCTCGTCCTCGGGGCAAGAAGACCCTCAAGCCCTGCCCTCCCACTGGGTGGTGCCAGCATCTGCCTGGGTGGCTCATCCAGCCCCCTGGCCCCTCATTCCCAGTAACCAACTCCTCCTCTCCATTTCAGTCACCCACTATACTGGATGTTCTGGATGGAGGATGGGGACTGGGTCTCTTCTCGCTCCCTTTTTTTTTTTAGCACTAACAATTAAGGAATGTGTGTCAAATACCTAACGCATTTAATTCTTCCAGTAGTCCTGTGAGATAAGAACTGTTAGTCCATACTTCACGAATGAAGCAACGGAGAGAAAGGTTAAGTGATTTAACTGTGGTGTCCCAACTTCTAAGCGGGGAGCCAGGATTCAAACAGTGCGGCTGAGGAGCCCGTGCTAATAGCACTCAGCTTTAACTGCCTCCTGCATTATTTCCTTAGCGCCTAGGCCAGTGCCTGACATTAGTAGGTGCTCAATTATTGTTTGTCGCTTGAATAAATTAAAAAGTTAAAAAGAGGGGAGCCCCGGTGGCTCAGCCAGTTAAGCATCCGGCTCTTGATTTCGGCTCAGGTCATGATCTCACAGTTCTTCAGATGGGGCCCTGAGTCGGGCTTTGTGCCGACAACGCTGAGCCTGCTTGGGATCCTCTCTCTCCACCCCTTCCCTGGGGGCTCTCTCTCTCTCTCTCAAAGTAAATAAATAAACTTAAAAAAAAAGTTAAGAAGCATTAAATGGTATAGCCTCTATGCCATTAAACGGTGCGACCTCTTTCCCTCTCTTTACGTAGTCTCTCTCACCAAAGGCAACCACTTGCCCTCAGTTTCTTATGCTCTCCTCCAGAAAATGTTTTGAAATACTCACCAGCACAGCTCTATATGTATTTAAGTATGTACAAAAATGGAATCCGTGTTGTTCACATGGCTCTGCACCTTATACTTGCATTAACACGTTCTGGAGAACTTTCGAAAACAGCCCGTATGTCCAAAAATCTACCTCATTTTGTTCACCTGGTGTTCCCTTTTTCATAGGATATTCAGTGGGGACCACTCCAGTATGGCTGTATGGGTGGTTTCTAGCCAGTGTCTGTTCTGATTCGTTGGTGCCCCTCCATACCTGGTGGGCAATATTTTGAGTTTAACTTTTTTTTTTTTTTTTTGATGAATCTCTGGATTATTTCCTTTTTAATTTTTTTTTTTTTTTTTTTTTTTACGATTTTCATTTTATTTTTTTTAAGGAAGCTCTACACCAATGTGGGGCTTGAACTCAACCCCGAGAGCAAGAGTTATATGCTGTACTGACTGAGCCAGCCAGGCATCCCAGAATTATTTCCTTTTTATTTATTTTTACTTTTTTTTAAATGTTTATTTGTCTTGAGAGAGAGAAAAAGCATGAGTGGGGGAGGGGCAGAGAGAGGGAAAGAGAAAGAATCCCAAGCAGGTTCCATGCCCAGCGTGGAGCCCAACTCGGGGCTTGATCCTGTGAACTTTGAAATCATGACCTGAGCCAAGATTAAGAGTCAGACACTTAATGACTGAGCCACCCGGGCGCCCCAGGATTATTCCCTTTTTTAAAAAAAATATGGCTAGGGGCGCCTGGGTGGCGCAGTCGGTTAAGCGTCCGACTTCAGCCAGGTCACGATCTCGCGGTCTGTGAGTTCGAGCCCCGCGTCAGGCTCTGGGCTGATGGCTCGGAGCCTGGAGCCTGTTTCCAATTCTGTGTGTCTCCCTCTCTCTCTGCCCCTTCCCCGTTCATGCTCTGTCTCTCTCTGTCCCAAAAATAAATTAAAAACGTTGAAAAAAAAAAAAAATATGGCTGAATTTATTTGTGATAGTAAATTCCTAGCTGGGATTCGGTGGGTCAAAGAACCTGTACCTTTATAATTTTTAATTTTTTAATTTTTTTTTTAGAACACGTACCTTTAAATGTTTGATTCCAACAGATTGCTCTGCCAGAAGGTCCTGCAGTTCATACCACCGGCAGGTTCCCCATGGATGCCTATTTCCTCTCACCTTTACTGACCCTGGATTCGTTCAGGTCTTTTTATTTTTGCCGATCTTAAAAGCACAGAGAGGCATATCTTGAAAATGTTTTGGTCTGTTTTTCCTTATGAATGAATTTACCTGGTCATAGGTCATTTTAATTTCTTTTTTTATGAACTGCCTGTTCTGATTTTTTGCCCATGTTTCTATTTGTGTGTCTCTAACAACAACAACAACAACAACAACAACAACAAAAGGTGTGTCTGAGCTTCTTGCAATTAAAAAACATTAACTTTTTTACTCCTGGGTGTTGCAAATCTTGGTTTCTCTGTTAAAACTGTCTCTTTTCTTGGAATCTGTGATAACACACTGTCCTGGTTTTCTTTCTTTCTCTCCTGCATCTACCGAAAGGATGTCTGTTTCTCATCTTTCATTCTTTGCATATTGTTTCTTGTTCCCTCAGGTTCCTAACCTTGGTCTTCTTCTTTTCCTCTACATATTCTTCATGGGTTGCCACATCTACTCCCGTGGCTTTAATCATTGGAGTGGGCCTGGTTTGTTGTAGTTATTATTGGCTGTTTAGCAACGCTATAAAGAAACACTCTCTCATTACTCCCAGTTTTTGAGGTTTGCATGGGATGGGCTGGGGACTCAAACTTGGTCCTTGCCCATGTTACTTGTCCCTACACAAGTGATTTGTTTCAGGTGAGTGAGTGAGTGATTTGAGGTAGGTCATTTAAGATCTTTCTCAGGACTGGGGCTCCTGGGTGGCTCAGTCAGTTAGGCATCCGACTTCAGCTCGGGTCATGATCTCGCGGTCTGAGTTCGAGCCCCGCATCGGGCTCTGTGCTGACAACTCAGAGCCTGGAGCCTGTTTCAGATTCTGTGTCTCCCTCTCTCTCTGACCCTCCCCCGTTCATGCTCTGTCTCTCTCTGTCTCAAAAATAAATAAACGTTAAAAAAAAAAAAAAAAGATCTTTCTCAGGACTTCTGCTGGGATTGTCAGGAAGAAGTTCCTTTCTTCACACGGATTGGTTCCTGTACAGAGGTTGTAATGCTAAAATGGCCATCTTTGGTACCATAAGGGAGAGAGCCTGCCTGAGAATGCAGGTGACACCAAGTAAAACTGAGTGACAGAAATGAAGACACATTCCGGATGCAAGATTTGAATCCCTTGATCCAACATCCTTCTTCGTCCCCTTGGTTTCATTAGCCAACAAATTTCCTTTTTGATTCAATAAGTTAGGATGCTGTTATAGGCTGAATTGTGTTCCCCCAACATTAACATGTCAATGTTCTAACCCCTGGTACCTCAAAATGTGACTATTTTTTAATGTTGATTTATTTGTTAAGTTTATTTATTTATTTTGAGGGAGAGGGGTGGGGAGGAGAAGCAGAGACAGAGAGAAAGAGAGAGAATCCCAAGCAGGCTCTGCATTGTCAGTGTGGAGCCTGACATGGGGCTTGAACTCACAAACTGTGAGATGGTGACTTGGGCTGAAATCAAGAGTCGGATGCTTAATTGCCTGAGTCACCCAGGCACCCCATATTTACTTATTTTTGAGAGAGAGGGAGACAGAGAATCCCAAGGAGACTCAGCACTGTCAGCGTGGAGTCTGACATGGGGCTGAAACTCATGAACCGTGTGAGACCATGACCTGAACTGAAATCAAGAGTTGGACATTTAACCGACTAAGTTACCCAGGTGCCCCAGAATGTGACTGTTTGGAGACAGGGTCTTTAAAGAGGTAATTAAGGTAAAAATAGGTAATTAAGGCAGGTCTTAATTTGATATGATTGGTGTCTGTATAGAAGAGGGGAATTTAGGGCACAGACATGTACACATAGAGGGAAGACCATGTGAAGACACCAGAAGAAAACGGCCATCTGCAAGCCATGAGGAGGGGCCCTCAGAGGAAACCAACCCTGCCAATACCTTCATTTTAGACTTCTAACCTCCAGAACTATGAGGAAATAAGTTTCTGGAATTTAAGCCGCTCAGTCTGTAATACTTTGTTTTGGCGGCCCTAGCAAGATAATACAGGTGAGTGTTTATCCCTTTGAAATGTAAGTGCTGGGGCGCCTGGGTCGTTCAGTCGGTCAAGCATCTGACTCTTGATTTCAGCTCAGGTCATGAGCTCACAGTTCGTGAGTTCGAGCCCCGCATCGGGCTCCACACTGGCAGTGCAGAACCTGCTTGGGATTCTCTCTCTCCCTCTCTCTCTGCCCCTCCCACATGTGCTCTCTCTCTCTCTCAAAATAAGTAAACAAGAAAGAAAGAAAGAAAGAAAGAAAGAAAGAAAGAAAGAAAGAAAGAAAGAAAGAAAGAAAGAAAGAAAGAAAGAAAAAGGAAGGAAGGAAGGAAGGAAGGAAGGAAGGAAGGAAGGAAGGAAGGAAGGAAGGAAGGGCGAGCGAAGGAGAGAAGGAAAGAAAGGAAGAAAAGTGCTGGTGACTTCCAGTCCTAATTTCTCACGCGAGCTCCTGGCCCACTGATCAACTCCTACTGGACCTTCCTCTTCATTGTTTTGTAAGTTGCCTCAAATCCAGCGAGTCTAAGCAAGTAATCTTGATCCTCGTAAAACCTACATCTCCTTCTGTATTTCACACCCCTGTGAAACCCTCTCCCCAACTGAGCCAGTTATCTAAGCCAGAAACCAGAAGCTCTTCTATTTCGTTGACCAAGTCATGCCATGGTCACTCTTCACTCTCTCTGTCCTACTGGCAACACCGAGCATTAAACCACCATTACCCCCTCCCCTGGATTATTGCCATCGGCCCCTCTTGTCACCTCCCAATCCTCCCTCCACACCACCTTCTTAATGATGTTTTTTAAATGGCAAATCCGATCACAACACTCCCCTGCTCTCAAGTCTTTAGTGGCTCCTGCTGCTCTTAGGATAAAGTCCAAACTGCATAGCGTGGCATACGTGATCCCAGGAGAAGGAGCTCATGTCGTTAGCCAGTCTGTCTCCCTTGTCTCCCCTCCATGCTCGCTCTGATTCTCTTCTAAAGCTCAGTGTTTCCCCAAATCCAGTCATTCTGGTATCCTCTTCGTGATTCTCTGTATCATATATGCTTTCTTCCTTAACATTTTTCTCTTAAATTGATGCAGTTTTTAAAATTAAATTCCATTAGGGGAGGTCGGTGGGGAGATGGGTAAAATAGGCAATGGGGACTAAGGAGCGCACTTGTCGTGAAGAGCACTGGGTCATGTATGGAAGTGTGGAATCACTATATTGCCCACCTGAAACTAACAACACTGGACGTTAACTGTGCTGGAGTTAAAATAAAAATAAATAAGTAAATAAATAAAGTAATTAAATTAAATTCCGTTATTTGGAAAGGCAAACATATGGCACTACTGTAAATATTATACTGTAAATTTAATATTATACACACACACGGATAGAATCTCTGCCATATGTAGAAGGTAAATGGTTTAAATGGATCATTGATATTGCTGATAAAACTGGTTCCTTAAAAAATGTTGATAAATTTCAAGAAAGTTTTAAAATAAAAACGTAAATAATGTAGGGGCACCTGGCTGCCTCAGTAGGAAGAATATGCAACTCGATCTTGAGGTTGTGAGTTTGAGCCTCATGTTTGGTGTAAAGATTACTAAAAAGCAAATTAAAAAAAAAAATATATATATATATATATAATTATATATATATATATATATAATGTAATACAAGTAAGGGTAAACTTAATTATTAACAAAGACCCAAATCTGAAAATAAATTCCTCAATAAGAACAACACTGCTTATAATGTTTAGTAACAAAGGGATGTTCAGTTTAATAATGCTTATTTTATTTTTAAATGTTTATTTAATTTAGAGAGAGAGAACATGTAAGTGGGTGAGGGGCAGAGAGAGAGAGGGAGGCAGAGAATCCCAAGCAGGCTCCAGCCTCTGAGTTGTCAGTGCAGAACATGATGTGGGGCTCAGACCAACGATCCGTGAGATCATGACCTGAGCTAAAGTCAGAATCTTAACCAATTAAGCTGCCAGGTGCCCCAATGGTACTTATTTTAAAATTAAGGTTAAGACAAACTTCCACATTAGTAGTAAAAAATTTTTTTTGTTTTTTGAACCTTTTTTAACCAACATAAAGACTTGCAGTTTACAGGGGCACCTGGGTGGCTCAGTCGGTTAAGTGTCCAACTTCAGCTCAGGTCATGATCTCGTGGTTCGTGATTCGAGCCCCACATCGGGCTCCATACTGACAGCTTGGAGCCTGGAGCCTGCTTTGGATTCTGTGTCTCCTTCTCTCTGCCCCTCCCCTGCTTGCACTCTGTCTCTCTCTTTCAAAAATAAATAAACATTTTTTAAAAATTAAAAAAAAAATTAAAGCATTGCCGCTTACCTGTGTTTACATGGGAATGGAAAAGGATATTAATTTGCCCCATTTGATAGGTTTGGCTAACTTTTATTTTAAAATGTTGGATTCATAGGGTGCCCGGGTGGCTTGGTCAGTTAAGCGTCCGACTTCGGCTCGGGTCATGATCTCACGGTCCGTGAGTCTGAGCCCCGCATCAGGCTCTGTGCTGACAGCTCAGAGCCTGGAACCTGTTTCAGATTCTGTTTCTCCCTCTGTCTCTGCCCCTCCCCTGTTCATGCTCTGTCTCTCTCTGTCTCAAAAATAAATAAACGTTAAAAAAAATTTTTTTTTTAAATGTTTGATTCAGGAAACCATCTGAGGTACTCCTTGGGATCTATTGTAAATTTGTGAAGACATAATCCATGATGATATCCAAAAAGGAACAGAGAGAGGATTTCTTGTGCCCTGACAGCTACCACTGGACAATGTTTATGAAATATTTTTATCAACCTTGTCCAAGTGTTTTCCATCCCCTGCAGAACATTTTCAGCAAGTATTTCAGGTTGAGTTTAAAATTAGGTTCATTTATAAATTCAAGAAGGACCATTTATGAACTCCAGAAATATATATTGAGCATGACAGATCCTGGCCCTGGCTCCAGGCAGACATGATAAGCCATGAATCTCTGCACTCACATAGCTTTCAGACAGGAGAAAGTTCTGACTCTCTATGACCCAGAGGACCAAGGGACCCAGGAGACTCAGGCTACAGGTTTACAATCCCCAAGGTCACTTTATCTTGCCTGGGAATACTGAAATAAGCTTGTCTTTTAAGGATAAATTAGGCTTTCAGATGAGCAAAACTTATCTATAAGATATGCTAATTTATAAACCCTCACCCAACCATGCATATGATGTCTATGAAGATAGAAGTTTCCTCCTAGGAGAACTCAATTCTTCTGCTATCTTGAAAAGACAGGTGTGGAGCTTCAGTATGAAGCAGTGGTCATTACCCAACACTTTCCAAAGTTGAAATGGTTAAGAATTCTGTGACCTATGTTTAATGTAATTAATAAATTTAACTGCTATCTTCTTATCTTCTGTCTATCTTCCTGTCTTCCTGTCTATCTTCTGTGACCTAGACTTCTCCACTGACAGAACAATGGATAGTCTTGGCCATCCAGCCTGAATGAAAGGAGTCCATTCTCCTACTGAAACAGCATGGCCCTAGCACCCTCCATGGTTTGCCCAATGCATTGGTCCTAAACCTGTCATGGTTTGCCATGAATGAATCAAGAAGTTTAAAAACCAGTTCTCTTCTTTAGTTGTATGAATTGACAGGTCAAGATGTAACCAGGATCTTAAGTCAACCTGTGTCTGGTAAACAGAGAAAGATTAGTGGATTTTATAGTATCAGTGGCTTTATCATTTTGCTAGACTCCATTTTACATAAAATTTTTGTATAAGCATCATATATTTTACTACCTCACTGTACCTCTTCTTACCAACCTCCAATTGAACTAAGATTCATTCCTCTAAAATCCCAGTTCCCAGGGGCACCTGGGTGACTCAGTCAGTTAAGAATCCGAATTTTGATTTTGGCTCAGGTCATGACCTCATGGTTTGTGAGTTCAAGCCCCACATCGGGCTCTGTGCTTACAGTGCAGAATCTGCTTGGGATTCTGCATCTCCCTCCCTCTCTGCCCCTGCCCCGCTTGTGCTCTCTCTCTCAAAAACAAATAAACAGTTCCCAGATTTTCTATCCTAGGACCTTTGCTTTGTCTCTACCTTTTGAGAATAGCAGTTACTTTCAAATAATAGGCACTCTATAGATGGTTTTTTGATGGTGATGATGATGAAGAAGGAGAAGGAGAAGAACCACCTATGGCTTGAACCTTGAACCTGTGGCTGCTCCCTTAGTCTAGATCTTCTTGAGTTGACCCCACCCAGTCAAGGCTGAGATTGGAGAAGATGGACTGACCTAGTTTTCCAACCAGTGCTTCTGAGTCCTGTGTCAGAGTCACCCAGAGAGCTTGTTAAAATGCACATGCCTTGACTCTGCCCACATGGAGTCTGAACCCTTAGAGTGGGATGCCTGCAGGCTGTATACTTTTTAATCTCCCCCTCACCCCCACAATGATCCTGACATTTGAGTTTGGGAGCATAATTACCTATTCAAAACTTTAAAAATGAGGAAAAGTGCTGCTTTGTAGATACACATAAGTGATAAAGAAGTGATTCCCAAGTTGGAGAGATCAGTGAGCGGTATCCGAATCAATCAAAGTCTTCCTCAAATAGTAGGACTCCTGCTCTTGTCTCATTTGGAGGTGACATGGAGAAGCCATGGCTACCATGGATGTGCCTGTAGCGTCCGTCAGAAGCAGAGAGGCAGTGGGAGACAGTTGAGAGCCATGCTAAGGAGCAAAGAGTATACAAGTGGTGGGAAAGTCAAGGAGCACTTCATATGAATGTATTAATATGTATTTGGGGGGGGAAAGATGGTTTGGGGGGAAAGGAAATCTTAGATGGAGATTTGGGAGGTGAAAACGGAGTGAACTTGAATTGAGGGAGCTCATGTCATTGTGGGACACTCGTTAGATTGGTCCTTCTAAAGCAGAGCCTCCTAGGAACCTGTGATGGAAGGTCTCAGAAGTATTTCTGGCAATCAAGCAGAATGTTCCAGTTCTCTGGTTTCTGAAGACAGAGAGACCTGGGCTCCGGACTCAGCTTTGGTGCATATTTAACTCACGGAATAGTACCACCAGCTAAAAGCCACTTGAATCTACTTGATTTTCTCATGTGTGAGGCCTAGATGGCTATAACCTAAATTGTTCGAAGGGTTACATGTGATAACGTGTGTAAAGCACTAAGCATTCAGTAAATAATAGTGTTTATTTTCTGAATGCCTGTTTTTTATTTTCTGAACAGATAAACCTGGGAATGGAGTAGACTGCCTTTGATCATGGATGAGTCAAGTGTCAAGATGAGAACACAAGGTAAACATTAATGGACACTTTCCTGCTTAGAAAAAACAAAATAAAATACATGATTTGCCTGAGAGCATTGTTTGGACCGATCTTCTTAGGTGAGAAAGCATTTGGCAAATGAAACACTAGACATTTCAATATATAACATATGAAGCTTCTTAATTTGGTGAAAAATTCATGAAATGCCAATGACATGCCAGGCGCTGGACCAGGCACAAGAGAAAAGGAAAAAAGAGAGAGTTTCTGCCCTCAAGATACCCCAGCTAAGGAAAAACCAAAAAGGGAAGTAACTAGGCTGCAAGTAGCTTCTGTGGGATTTGTGATAATAGTGTCCTTTAAGATATTAGTAATTTTCTTATCCATTGCTAAGAGTTGCATCTATTTTGGGGAGATTGAGCCCTTTGTCTCTAATAGGAGTTACTGTATTTTATCCCGATATTCCCTTTTGTCTTTGTATCAGTGTTTTGTTTTTTATCTCATGGGTATCATTTTTATATCATCAAATATTAGTATCTTCCTTAAGAGCTTCTAGATTTTTGTGTCAAAGCTGCCAGGCCTTCCTCATTCTGAGGTTATAAAATAATTCTCGCATGTTTTCTTCATTTACAATTCTGTTTTTTTATATTCAAAACTTCTTTTAACTTTTTAAAAAATGTTATTTATTTTTGAGGGAAAGAGAGAGAGTGGGAGAGGCAGAGAAAGGGAGGCAGAGGATCTGAAGCAGGCTGCCAGCGCAGAGCCCAATGCGGGTCTTGAACTCATGAACGGTTAGATCATGACCTGAGCCAAAGTCAGGCTCTCAACCGACTGAGCCACCCAGGCACCCCACTCAAAGCTTTTTATATTCAAAAATACGCTGTAATTTATTTGGATGAGAGATGAGGATTCAACTTTCTTTTTTCTAGAAGGCCACCTGGGGTCCCAACATCATTTATTGAATAGTCCCCCTAATGTATTGGTTTTGTAGATAATATAAACCAATTTGATGTTGAGTTCTGAGATGAAAGGGTCCTTGGTATTCATTAATATTGACCCTGAGTCATCAACAAAAGATTAAATCATGTTGTATAGTCTCTAAGAGGCAAAGGGGAGTGAATGATTCATATGGAATAATTTTAAGCACTCGTGTTAACACTTTTTGTTTTGTTGCTTAGAGGCCATAATTTCAAAAGTTAGCATCTTATCTCCCCCTAACCAAGATAAATTTCTTGGTAACTAAAACTAAAATAAATATGAAAATGTCAGAGAAAGCCTGTTTGTAGTGACAGGTCAGTGGCTGGTCAAATGTTGAGCACGTCCAGGATCAGCTGGCTAGTTATTCACACCCCTGCATTTATCCTAGATCAGAAACCCTGAGAATGTAAAGCATTGTTTTATTTGGAATTCAATGATTAGTTCTGAAACTCTGGGTCAGAAGAAGCCTCATGCTAATTAACAAGCCCATCAGCAGCATGAGAGACTGTTTCCTCACATCCTTATTCAAGATTCAATATAACCAAAGTTTACTAATCTCATAGACAAAAAATATCTCCTTTCTCGTTTCCACATTCACTTCTTTAATTATGAGTGATTTTGGCCATCTTTTCGTATGTGCGTTCTTCTTCTGTGAACAATGTTCTTGGCAAATTTTGTTGGATTGTTTGACTTTTTCTTATCCATCTAATAGAATCTTTGCATTAACCCTGTCAGGGAGAAATCACAGCCTCTCCAAGCCTGTTTTCTGGCCAGGAGATTGAAAGCAGTAATGTTAATGTTAGGGATAACCGTCGGGACGCCTGAGTGGCCCAGTCGGTTGAGCGTCCAACTTTGGCTCAGGTCATGATATCGCGGTCCGTGAGTTCGAGCCCCGCGTCGGGCTCTGTGCTGACAGCTCAGAGCATGGAGCCTGCTTTGGATTCTGTGTCTCCCTCTCTCTCTGCCCCTACCCCGTTCGTGCTCTGTCTCTCTCTGTCAAAAATAAATAAACATTAAAAAAAATAATAAAAAAATTTTTAAAAAAGGATAACTGTCAACTTCTACTGAGGACCTGCTTCGGGTACTTCACTCAGCATTAACTCATTTGAGAGCCCCTCGTCCATAAATCACCTTTGCACCAATTAGACAAAGGCATCCCTACCTTTGTGCGGGCATAGCCTGCCCGACTGTTCAGAGCAATGCTGTCTCATCTAATTTTCATAAATAATCCTATGAAGAAGGTATTATTATCCTTATTTTAGGTCATTTCCCCCAAACCGCTCGGCAAATCAGCGGTGAATTTGGAGCGCATGATTGGTCATTGTGCTGTATAGTGCCTGCTTCACATGGTTACAGTCAGTATTACTCAAGACAGTCTCATAAAGTACTCAACACAAGTGGTAAATAGTTACTAAAATATATGTAGTATTAGCCTGTGGTCTGTCATGTGTTGCAAATATTGCTTTCCAATTTTGTCATTTGGCGTTTAGTTTGGCTTGTGTTTGCTACCCAACAAAATTTTTCTATAATCAGATTTATCTTTTCGATTGTGACTGTGGTCATGACTTCTGTTTTGGTTGGCATTATAAAGACAAAATAATTGCATAAGATAACCACTCCCGTGTTCATGAGGGAACAGGCTAACTTCAAGAGAGCCCTAAATTGAAGACCACATTTGCCTGCTCGGCCACGGAACAGCCTTGATGTGGGATGTGCCCTTCGTAGCACAGGCCTCCCGGGGACCCGGCTGCTTTTTCTCTGTTGGAACAGAACATGGGAAGAGAACGGGAGAGGAACTGGAAAACAAGCAATTTCCCATAAAGGAAGGGACATTCATTTCCATGTGAATCCCATTGGAACTTAATCAGGTGGACGCACTTGACTTCGAAAAAAGCTGGAAAATGTAGTCTCGAGCTGGGGGGGCTGTGCCCTGCGGAAACAAGGGGTATGGTGGGCAGGGGCAGAGCTTGTGTACTAAAAGAGAGGAGAGCGTACCAGGGTATGAGGAGCACCCCTCCCCAAACCCTGCGGCCTCATATGTGAAAGTCCTCCCTTCCTGAACTGACTTCTGTGTAACTTTTGCTCAGCAAAGAACTTCAGGTCTTGTAGATGCAGTTCTTTTCTTTTCTCCCCTCCCCCCCCCCCCCCCCCCCCCACCTCCAAGCTCTTTTTGTTGGGGATAATTACAAGAAGTAACTCAGAGTTAAGAGAAGAAATAATACTCCTTGCCTCCTGAGGGTCTTGGCAGATTCTCCTTCCTGGGTCTGGACCACTTTCCAGTCTTTCAGCCAGTTAATTGCTACCTGTTCTTCAGATGCCAGCTTCATCCTCAGAGAAAGGGCCCTAGCTCCTTCCCTCACCAAACAGACAAGGGCTTCTTCATAATCATCTCCTAGTATTTTTCGTTCACAGCGCTTTTGCAGCTGGTAACTGGGGTGTGTTAGCGTGACTGTTTGCCTGACATCATGCTGGTGGCACTGGACTGTGGATTTCCAGGGGGCGGGGGCTCACCTCCAGGGACAGAGCCTAGCACTGGGCACAGAGTAGGTGTTCAGTAAATGTTTGCCGGACGAATGAATGGGTGTTGAGAGTCAGGCAGCTGAGCTCTGAAAGAAAGGAAGGAGGCTGAGACAATAGCAGCTGATACCTTAGCACCTCCTGGGTGGCCGGTCAGAGGGGAGGGGCTGAACCCGGGGAAGGGGCGGGCAGCACCTGACAGGCCTGATGGACCCAGGTCCAGAAGCTGTCTATCGGCAGGGCTGACAAGGGGAAAGCCCTTGCAGGGCAGAGGGGTACGGGTGGGAAATGCCTGCTCAACTCTGGTGCCACCATTGAGGCCTCTGATCCTTTGGAAGAGGCACCCACACCTACTAACTGGTGAATTGATGAAATGTTATGTGTTGGGATTTTCCTGCCTCTTCTGAGAAATAAAATTACTTGCTCCAGAACTTCATTCATTTTTCTGGAACGAAGCTAAATCCTCTGCCAGACACTTATTTGGACAACTTGCGTTTCAGTCTACAAGTGACATTGACATTTAAGGCAAATCTGTGTCAGGAGTGGTGGTGAAACCAAAGTAGTTAGGATTTCATCCTCTCCTATCGTTGGTGCACTTTTGGACCTTACTATTGACGTTTGACCGTGTCCTAATCAATAAGGTAGATAGCGTATTGACCATCAAATTAAACCGCAGAGATACTGTTTCATTTTGGGCAGGCGTGGGCTACATCATCTATATTGCATTCATCTACCTATCTCTCTTTTTTTGTAACCTCGGTTCCTCAAAGTTTCTGCCTCTTTTGTGGGAATGGTAAGTCCACTAGAAGCAAAGATAAGAGAAACAAAACACTTTGGAAAGCATACAGAAAAGGCAGTTGACATGAAGTCACTTATAGGATGGAACCTCAGGGCGGTTGCAGAAATGCACCTTGGGTCAACTTTTCTTTCTTTTCTTTAAATTTTTAATGTTTATTTTTGAGAGAGAGAGAGCATGCGAGTAGAGGAAGGGAGGAGAGAGGGGGAGACACAGAATCCAAAGCAGGCTCCAGGCTCTGAGTTGTCAGCCCAGAGCCTGATGCGGGGCTTGAACTCATGAACTGTGAGATCATGACCTGAGCTGTGAGCCACCCAGCTGCCCCATCAACTTTTCTTTTTTAAATTCCTCGTTTGATTTCATGTCCCAGTGCACATGGAAATGACAGCTGCCAAGAGAGATACAATGTTGGAAAAGATTCGGGGAGAATCAAAGGGCCTGGGGTTGTACTCTGGGAGTCTCTTGGGCTTCTCTTTCGTGGTCTTGCTGTCATCTGTCATTATCACCCAGGAGGGTGAGTAGCCATAGTAACCGCTGGTGAAAATGCCACCTAGCATCTTCACCTCTGGGACTGTATGTACCTATTCTATTTTTTTTTTAATTTTATTTTAATGTTTATTTATTTTTGAGAGAGACAGAGACAGAATGCGAGTGGGTTAGGTGCGGAGAGAGAGGGAGACACAGAATCTGAAGCAGGCTCCAGGCTCCGAGCTGTCAGCACAGAGCCCCACGCGGGGCTCGAACTCACGAGCTGTGAGATCATGACCTGAGCCGAAGTCGGTCGCTCAACCGACTGAGCCACCCAGGCTCCCCTGTATCTACCCATTCTTGACCAGTGAAGAATCTTTGCATTTGTTCCATTTGGAATAGGAAAGCACTCCACAATAGACCATCTTCCTTCTTGCTGCTTAGGTTTTCTCCCGTCCGATGATTTCAGCTTCAGGGAGGTGAAAGAACAGAAGAGCCAGAGCAGGTGGGTCAGGAGCTCCTCCAACCCTCAGTCCGTTCCATCGCGTAATCCAGGCACCGTTGGCTCTTGCAAAAATTATTACAAGAGTAAAATGTGATTCTAACTTTCCCTCATGAACACCTGTGCTAGATTTTACTGCCTGGATAATCAGTCCATTTTTACTGTTGACATTATTTCCGGAGAGTCCTTGGAGGAACACCATTTGAAAATAAGGCTGGTAACCTCAGCCTGATGCATCTGATGACGCTTTTGTTCTCTCCGTTGAGTCGCGTCTGACAGAGCATTCGAATTGCAGCTGCTTGAAAATAGGCAGTGTGCCCGCTTCCGAGCCTGTGAAAACGCGTCTCGGTGTCACTGTGTTTTCTAGTCTTGTGTGGCAAGAGAGGTAGATCTGAAAAAGAGAAGTAATTCCAAGTTTAGAGAAAGTGGTGGGGCAAAGCAGAAGGACGACGGCTAGAAGCACCGGCCTCAGATGGTTTATTTACACACCAAAGCTGTCTTTCCAGTGGCAGCGTTCCGCATTTCCAGAAGAAACTCAGATCAGAGGCTTGGCTGGATCGCGCCTCCAGACTTGAAGGAACAGGAGCTGACGCTATGCTCTTCACACTGCGCAGAGGAACCTGGCCTGAGCCCAAGGCCTTTGTCAGGTGCGCTTTCTCTATTGTTCCTCAAATGGCGAGGGATTAAGATGAGGGGGTTGGAGTGGCAATTTTTTTCTGACTCTTCCTAAGCCAGAAGAGACACTTTTCTTAGAGAGCTGTGGGAAGGAATGCAGACTGCTGAGTGCTTTGGGGAGCTTGTTTCCAAACACCTGGGGTGTGTGTGTAATCCGCACTTGAAAACAGCTGACTTCTGCTTCCTCCAAGCCACCTCCCGCCCCTCCCTTCCCTTCACCACTGCTCTTCCTCCAGCCTCCAAAGCCCCGCTCTTTGAATCTTAGGACTAGAAGGAGCCCCACCGCTCACAGCTTCAAGTGGGGTGCGACCTCCTTTATTTAGGCGAACCGGCTAGCTTTGCCGCCCTCCATCCCAACCACTGAGGTTGCAAGTAAGGGAGAGAGTTGGATTTTCAAAATGATCTGTGCCTGGCTCTTAGCCCTCTCATGCAAATGTGCGCCGCAGGCTTTTGGGAGGTTAGGACACCTCTGGTGTTGGTATGGTTGATTATTCATCAGCACCTTTGAGCCCTCAGAGAAAGGCCCGATAGAAATACAGGGAAAAGAAGGTGGCTCCTCTAACTGCACCTGGCCCCACTTTATTGGTCAACTTACTCCCTCAGAAGTCCTGAGAGGCAGAATAGAAATTACCATATTGCACAAGATTCTTTTTTTTTTTTTAAGATTTTAATTTTAAGTAATCTCTACACCCACTGTGGGGCTCGAACCCATGACCCCCAGACCAAGAGTTGCATGTCCCACTGACTGAGCCAGCTGGGTGCTCCTACACAAGCATCATTTTAAATGTATTATTTTCTTTTATTTTTAATATATACTTTTAAAGTTTATATGTTTATCCTGAGAGAGAGAGGGAGAGGGAGAACAAGTGGGGGAGGGGCAGAGAGTGGGGGACAGAGGATCCAAAGTGGGCTCTGTGCTGACAGCAGACAGCCTGATGCAGGGCTTGAACTCACGAACCATGCATGAGATCGTGACCTGAGCCGAAGTCGGATGCTTAACCGACTGAGCCACCCAGGCGCCCCTAAATTTTTAAATTTAGGGAATTTTCCCCTCTCAATTTGGGTTTGGTGGGCTAGGTACTCAAATAAATCTCCTGTACAGCTGACTTGTCTGTAAGCCCTAAGAAATAATAGCTGCCAACATCGCTGCTCAGAGATTTAAAGCTGCCCGAAAAGGTTTTTTTAAACTTCTCAGAAACAAAACTGGTTCTGTGAGTAGCATGTAAAGGATTAGAATCAGTCCCGCTTCCGAGAGAAGTAAATCAAGCAGGACACCAGACTGGTCAGCTGCACTCTGTCCACAGTGTGCAAAAAAACAATTAAAAATTGTTTAATGCTCCTCGTCCAGCTCTGGAGTCCCAGCCCGTGTGGCACCGGTGATCACCTGCGGGGACTCCTTCTCTCCATGATCAGCATGTTCACGGAGGGCAAGGGCTGTGGCTGCTGTGTCCCCTGCTCCAACGTGGAGTCTAACACACTGACCGCTTGCTGACTAAATGCTTGCTGGTGCGTCTTGTTATTAATCGGTGAGAGGGTCTGACGACGCCGTACCTCCGCAAGTGTGTTCATTTAGCTTCTTAAAAATCTGCTGCTGTGAAAGGTAAGCTGTGTTTATTTCGAATCTCAAGCTTACCCCTGAAGGAGTCTGTAACTGATGATGGCACTGAAGGCTGTAACTTGCTTTTGTTCTGCTGTTTCCACCTACGAAATAGGCAGGATGGCTGATCTGATGATGGCCTCTTCTGTGGCGGGTTGTGGGCTTTCTGTAGGAAATGGGCGTGTTCAGATGGTGCGGAAAAATTGCATATTCTCGACCATTCCTACACTCTTGCATCTATAAATCCAGCGTCTCTTTGCCATAAAGATTTTATATAAAATGGGGAGTATCGAAACCATTTTTCTGTTCATATCAGTCCAGGTTTGCATTTTATTTATCTATTTTTTTTTTATTATTATCTTTTAGTAATCTTTACACCCAACGTGGGGCTTGAACTTACGACACCAAAATCAAGAGTCACATGCTCTTCTGACTGAGCCAGCCAGACGCCCCTCTCGGTTGGCATTTTAAAACAGATTTCTAAATACATACTTTCAATAAATATAAAAGCTCTACTCAGTTAAGTCACTACTTTGTATTATATTCCAGTGCATAAATAAGATTAATCCTAGACAGTAAGTCTTAAAATGCTTAGGAAGAAACAACTGAAGTGTTAATAATGCAGGACTTTGCCACGGTTTGTGTTTCGAGCCCCGAGATTCTAGCAACGGGTTGCAGTAGGGTTACTGATTATTAATTGAGTTGGAAAAATAACTACTTGGAAAGAGAAAATGTCATTGCTGGAAAAAAAAATAACATTCTATCCAGCCGTTCTCTCTTACCAAGCAGATATATTAAGAGTACAGCTGCCCCTTGAACCACATGGGTTTGAACTACACACATCCACTTACATGCGGATTTTTCCCAGTAAATACAGTACAGTGCTGTAAAATGTATTTTCTCTTTCTTATGATTTCCTTAATAACATTTTCTTCTCTGTAGCTTACTTTATTATAAGAATAGAGCATGTAATACAGATAGCATACAAAATATGTGTTAATTGACTGTTCGTGTTATTGTTAATGGTTAACAGTAGGCTATTAGGACTTCACAATAGGCTATTAGTTATTAAGCTTTGGGGGAGTCCAAAGTTACTCATGGATGGGAATGCAAACTGGTGCAGCCACTCTGGAGGACAGTATGGAGGTTCCTCAAAAAGTTAAAAATAGAACTACCCTATGACCCAGCAATTGCACTACTAGGTATTTATCCAAGGGATATAGGAGTGCTGATTCGAAGGGGCACATGCACCCTGATGTTCATAGCAGCACTATCGACAATAGCTGAAGTATGGAAAGAGCCCAAATGTCCATCAACAGATGAATGACTAAAGAAGATGTGCCATATATATATATATATATATATATATATATAACATATAATAATATATGTTATTATATATATATAAAATAATAAAATATATATATATAACAATAAATGACCCGCCAGGGCACACTATCACAGAATTTTAGCGTTAGGAATGGAGAGAATATTCTGAAAGATGATAGAGTAAAAGTTAGAAGTCACACACACAGGATTCCATAAGACTGCAGTAATAACTGGTCAATAGGGGAAGATACATGGAAATGTCTTCAAAATTCAGAGGGATATGATGTGGATGGAGCGAGAATGTATTATGCTGAGAGAAATAAGTCAATTAGAGAGAGACAAATACCATATGATTTCACTCATATGCAGAATTGAAGAAACAAAACAGATGAACATATGGGCAGTTGGGGGGATGGGGGAGAGAAGAGAGGGAAGCAAGCCACAAGAGACTCTTAACCATAGAGAACAAACTGAGGGTTGATGGAGGGAGGTGGGTGGGAGATGGGCTAGATGGGTGATGGATACTGAGGAGGGCACTTGTGATGAGCACTGGGGGTTGTATGTAAGTGATGAATCACTGAATCCTGCTCCTGAAACCAATATTGCACTGTGTGTGAACCAAAATTTAAACTAAAAAAGGAAAAAAAATAAATTGGTACATTTCTACTGGAAAATGTTATGACTATACCTAGCAATATCTTCATAGCTCCCGTCCTGGAATCCCACTTATGTTCCTAGAGAATAATTTAGCAGAAGCAAAAATAAATGAGTAAGTAAACACATAAAAGAGCCATGTTTTTGAAAAAAAAAAAATTCAAAGGGATAGCAAAAAAAGGAGAAACAACACAAGAACCCATTAGCTGATGAATGGATAAATAGAAGTGGTATAGCAATGCAAGGGACCTTGTCTGCCAGTAAAAAGGAATGAAATACTGTTACTTGCTACAACATGGATGACGTTGCAGGCATGATGCTCAGAGACTACATGTTGTAGAACTCCATTTATATGGGGGGACTGGGGAGTGACTGCTAATGGATATAGAGTTTCTTTGGGGGCAACGAAAATGCTTTCCACTGGATTCTCAGGGCTAATCACTGTTCCAATTTGATGGTTTTATCATCATACTCATTTGATATACTCATTTGACCATTATAACTTGGTGGCTTTGCATGCTAACGTCTCTTCAAGAACCATCAGACTAAAAGGAAATGTCCTTTGGAATGGGTATGCTTTATTATTAACTAACACATCGGTTAGTTAATCCTTTACTAGAGTTTAGCTGCCTGGGGGCATGTGAGAATCTCTCAGACCCAAGCTTGCCAGTCAGGGATGCTTGTACCTACCCACCTGTCCTTCAAAGACCAATGATGAGTGGTGGGAACGAGTCTTCTCAGGTGGCTGAGACATGAGGTGATGGGGAAAGCACTCAGCTCTCCCTGCAGTGGAGACAACAAAGAGGAGAATATTTCTTTTATTTATCTGCACCTGCAAAGACATTTAAAGAATCATTTGATTCATATATCTACCCATCATTCTGCTTGCCACCTCCTGGATGCAGGTACTGTGCCAGATGCAGGAATAGAGAGACTAGAATAAGCTATCGCCTGCTCCCGGGAGCTCTTGATCTCTTGAGCAAAGCATGGGGATGCTTGAGACATAGTTCCTGGTATTTTTGTTCCTCATATTTTTGCCAAACTGGGCCTATTCCTGTAAGAATAGATCGCCCTTCCTCACCTCTACCCCTTTGGTGTCATTATTTGAAAATTAAGTCAGCTTCTTGTTTCATAGTAAAATATGTGGCATGGAAGGATTACCTGGCTGTGACGCTGTGCCCCTCCGACTGTCTGGGGTGACCCATCCCTGTAGGCTGGCTAAGTCTGCATCAGTCAAAAAATATCCATCAAGCTGCTGCTATGGAATAAGACTGACAAGGTCCCTTCACTCCGGCTGGGGGAGGAGGGAGGTGAAGTGAGGGCTACTTTGGATAGAACGAGCAAGGGCAGACCTCTCTCAAGGATGAGCATGAGCCAGCCAGGCTATGAGCTGGAGAACAAGTATTTTCCACCACACCGCACTGGAGGCAGGCATTATCAGTCCAGCCTCACAAGGGAGGAGTCCCGCCCCCAGGAGATGAGGAGCTCATCTCGGGTCCTGCAGCCTTCAGCTGGCAAAACAGACATTCACCTTCTCTTTCTCCCCCTCCACGCTAGCCATTCTCTCTCCACCACCCCCGTGTCAGCTGGAAGTGAAACAGCAGAGGACCATGAAGTCAGATTGGGGAGGGAGAGAGAGCCAAGTTGAATGTTAAAGAACAAGAGGGAAGTAGGCGTGGCCCAGTGGAACAGGATGGGGTCATAAGCAGGGTTCCTCTTGCTTCTCTGCTGTTCTCTGGTCATTTTCCTTAAACACTGCACGTCTCCAAAGAATGGAGTCTTATTCTTGCCCCAAGAGAAAGCTTGAGCAAAACACTGGACTGAGTCTTGAACATCAGAGAAGTGTGTGGGAATCTCCCCTGCCCAAGCTTGCCGGCCAAGAATGCTTGTATCTCCTTACCCGTCCTTCAAAGGCCAACGACAGGTGGTGGAAACTGGTCTGTTCAGGTGGCCGAGGAGAGGGCAGGGGGGCGGGGGGACACCCACCTCTCTCTGCACAGGAGGTAACAGATAGGATGGGTTCCCATGTTGTGCCTGCAAACATTAACGCACATTCATAAAAAACTGGGCTTTCACAAAGCATGAGGCCCTCAGTCTGTCATCAGCCAGGCTGGGAAACTGGGGTCCCACCTGAGCCATCCTTCTTCTTCAGGACACTTCACCAACCAGGCCTCTGAGAACCATAAATAAAGATCACTGCGAATGGCTTTTCTGTCTGACCCTTTAACCTGAAATAAAAATAAAGCTTGGAGAAGGTAATCCTGACTCAAGTCTCCTTCGTGGGCTCCTCCTTCCCTTACCTGTTGACAGGTGCCTGCCAGACCTCACAGTTACCTTTGATTTAGCCGTAATGGCATCTCCACACTTAGCTGAGGTCTGCCCTGTAATCCTTCCCAAAGCTTAAGTCAATTTATATGGTAACCTGAGAGCCATTTCTTGCTTCCAGATGATGTCACTGTCTGTTAACACCTACTGGAATGATCACCATACTCATGCTCAGGGCAATGGGACAGATTACTCTCGAAGCCAGAGCTGGGCTAAAACAAATGTTCAACAGGTTTTCAAAATAGAAAAAGAAGCTTTATTCCCATATGCCTTTTTGTAAACTCCTCTGATATCACAGTCCTTATTTTCAGAGAGCCAAGAATGGTTTTTCTGAATCAAAAATCTGCACCTGAGAAGTTGACGTGTGTTTACGGGGAAAAAGGTGGCAAATCTGAGACTGGAGCAGAAGAGCATAGACGTAAGGATCAGAACCTCCAGATGAATTCTAAACCATATATTTTGCTCCGTTTGAACCCTGAAATGAGTTTGCATCAATAAAAGTTAGCCCCAGCATTTGTTTGCTTGAGCACAGTTCTGGGTACAAAGGGGTCTTAAGTTTCTTTGTTCCCGACTCCTTTGGGGTCATGGAGTGAACAAGGTAACAGTGTCTTTGCGTTAAACAGCATCTGCTAACCACAGCAAAATTAGGACCGTTTTGTTACGGGACAGATGGACTACGTGGATTAAGCGGTGGACAGAGAGCTGTGTTTGTGTGTGTTCACATTTCGCTTTGTTTTAAATGTATGGAAATGATTAAAATAAAGCGTCTTTGGCTTTAAATTTTATGAATAGGGGTGTCTGGGTGACTCAGTTGGTTAAGTATCCAACTCCCTTGGCTCAGGCGATGATCTCCTAGTTTGTGAGTTCAGGCCCTGAGTTGGGCTCCACGTGACAGTTTACTAGACTCCATTTTACACAAAATTTTTGTATAAGCATCAGATATATTTTACTAACTTACTGTACCTCTTCTTACCAACCTCCAATTGAACTCAGAACCATTCTTCTAAAATCCCAGTTCCCAGGGGTGCTCGGGTGGCTCAATCAGCTAAGCATCTGACTCGATTTTGGCTCAGGTCATGATCTCATGGTTTGTGAGTTCGAACACCACATCGGGCTCTGTGCAGACAGTGCAGAGTCTGCTTGGGATCCTCTCTCTCTCTTCCTCCCTCTCTGCCCCTTCTCTGCTTGTTCTGCCTCAAATAAATAAACTTAAAAAAAAAAAAAGTAAATTTTATGAATACGTCGGATGCCTGGGTGGCTCACTGGTTCAGGGTCTCACTCAATTTTGGCTCAGGTCATGATCCCAGGGATGTAGGATCAAGCCCTGCATTGGGTTCCACACCGAGTTTGGAGACTGCTGGAGATTCTCTCTCTCCCTCCCCTTCTGCCCCTCTCCCGTGCTTGCATGCTCTCTCTCTAAAACAAATAAAAGTTAAAAACCTTAAATGTTGTGAATATATCAATGTTCTCTTTCCCTACTGTATGATTTTCCTATTGCTGCTGTAGTAAGTTACTACAAACCTAGTGACTTAAAGTAATATAAACGTATAGTGGCAGGGATCAGAAATCTGAAGTTTTCAGAGGAGGATCTGTTTCCTTGCCTTCCCCAGCTTCTAGCGGTCACCTGCTTTCCTAGGCTTGTAGTCCCTTCCCTCTGTGTTCAAACCACGTCACTCCAACCTCTGCTTCTGTCCTCGCTGCTTTTTCTGACTCTGACCCTCCAGCCTCCCTCTTAAAAGCACCTTTGTGATTCCATTGCACCCGCCCCGATAATCCAGGATAATCTCCCATCACGAGATCCTTAATTTAATCACACTCGCAAAGCCCCTTTTGCCATATAAAGTAGCATAGTCCCAAATTCCAGGGATTAGAACACCAGGCATCTTGAAAAGGCATTCTCCAGCCTACCATACCCACTTTCACAAGTGTTTCCAAACGTGGGAGCTGGAAGTCCTTGCTGAGATGCAGATGAAGAGCCATTCGCACACCCAGAGTGTGCCCCTCACCGCAGCTCACTCCTCGAGAGAGCTTTTGTGTCTATCCCTGGGCCCAAAGCCTTCTCCGCAAGGGGTCATGGCTTCTCTGCCTCTTGCTGCGAGGTGGCTGAAATGGCATTGAACTTGGTGAGACTTTAAACAAGAACAAGACTGCTTAACATCTCTGAGGGCAGTTTCATTGGGTGTAAAAGGGAAAAGGGAAATAACACACACTTCTCATGGCCCTCGAGGGGTGAGTGAGGTCAGTGCTGGAAGCACTTCATAAACTGTAAAGACTTTGTAGGCATATCCTCCAGCAGGACTCATTTTAAGGTATAAATTATGTAGCCAAGAGATCGTTAGAGGAAGAAGAGACTTGAGATCCAGTGTCCCAAACCCTTGTGACAGATGTGACATCTGGGGCTCGTATGGCTTCACATGCCTGTCACGAAGCTCGTTACTGGGTAGGCCACGATTGGTTCCATGTTCTTTCCATTGTCAGCCCAATGGAACGGCAACGTGTTCCACTCAGTACACGGTGGGCCATTCACTGGGCTTTTCTACTCAGGTTTGTCCAGAGACTCCCATCCACTGTCACCACAAATTCTCGAGTCTATACCTCTCTTCTCTATGTCTCACACCTGATGTTTGTTCAGTCCTCTCTTTTCCAGCATCTACTTCGACTGTTGCTGTTTTTGTTTGTTTGTTTGTTTGTTTATTTACTTACATTTGAAAGAGGCAGAGAGACCAGGAGCAGGGGAGGGAGGGAGGGAGACAGAAAGAGAGAGAGTCCCAAACAGGCTCTGTACTCAACACAGAGCCCAATGTGGGGCTCCGTCCCATGAACCATGGGATCATGACCTGAACAGAAATCAAGAGTCAAATCCTCAACTGACTGAGCCACCCAGGTGCCCTTTACTGTTTTTTTTTTTTTTTTAACGTTTATTTATTTTTGAGACAGAGAGAGACAGAGCATGAATGGGCGAGGGTCAGAGAGAGGGAGACACAGAATCTGAAACAGGCTCCAGGCTCCGAGCTGTCAGCACAGAGCCCGACTCGGGGCTTGAACTCATGGACCGTGAGATCATGACCTGAGCCGAAGTCGGCCGCTCAACCGACTGAGCCACCCAGGCGCCCCAGCCCTTTACTGTTTTAAACACTTACTGATTTCTTGTTTTTCACCATCTTCCAGTTTCTTCAATATAAGCTGAGATAATTGACTCAGACAGGTTATTTGATGGAATACGGGATGCTCAATTAAATTTTAATGTCAAATAAATTTTTAGTGTAAGCATATCTCAAATATTTCGTGGGCCATGTCTATAGTAAATAACATTTCATTCTTTATCTGAAATTCAAATTCAGCTGGGTATCCTCTTTTTTAGTAACAAACTATAGACATGATCCCTGAAAGTATAGTCTTTATTCTGTTATTTTTTTTTGAGACCTGTCTCCATTTCTAATAGAATTATTTTTTAAAAATTTTTAAATGTTTATTTTTGAGAGAGAGACAGAGCTTGAGCAGGGGAGGGGCAGAGAGGGAGGGAGACACGGAATCTGAAGACACAGAATCTCCAAGCTCTGAGCTTAGGGTACAGAGCCTGATGCAGCACTCGAACCCACAAACCATGATATTATAGCCTGAGCTGAAGTCAGATGCTTAACCAACTGAGCCACCCATGCGCCCCTCTACTAGAATTATTTAATGTTATAAATTTCTCTCTAAACTTTATCTGCATTACACAAATTTTGATGTTACCTTTCCATTTTCATTCAGTTATAAGATCCTTTTTAATTTCCCTTTTTATTTCTTTTTGGGTTATTTAAAAGTATGTTACTTAGTTTTCAAATACTTGGAGACTTTCCAGAGATACTTGATTTTATTTCTAATTTAATTCTATTGTGGTCAGAGAACATGCTTTTTATGATTTTAATCCTTTTAAATTTATTGAAACTTGTTTATGGCCCAGAACGTAGTCCACCATGGTAAATGTTCCACGAACACTTGAATTTGAAAAGAATGTATATTTTGCCATTGATGGATAGAGAGTTCTAAAATGCCAATTCAGTCAAGCGATGGATCATTGACCAGGTCTTCTTACTGATTTTTCACTCTACTTGTTCTAAAATATTGATAGAGGCACATTGAAATCTCCAACTTCAGCTGTAGATTCATCTATTTCTCCTTATAGTTCTCTTGGTTTTGGTTTTTGTTTTGAAGCTCTGATATTCGATGCGTAAACATTTAGGATTGTCCTGCCTTCTTGATGAATTGACCATTTCATCATTATAAAATGAGTCTCTTCCCTGGATTCTGAAATCTTCATTGTCTGATGTTAATACAACCATACCAACTTTTTCTTTTTTAGTGTTAGCATGGTATATGTTTTTCCATACTTTTATTTTATTGTATATTTATATTTAAAATGCGTTTCTTATAGGCAACATCTAGTTGCTTTTTATTCAATCTGATAGTTTCTGGCTTTTAATTGTGATGTTTAGGGGGTTTTCTTGTATTTACATGTCAGACATTTAAAGTAGCTCTTTTGCAGGGCGCCTGGGTGGCTCAGTCACCTAAGCATCGGACTTCAGCTCAGGTCATGATCTCATGGTTCTTGAGTCCGAGCCTCGCATCGGGCTCTGTGCTGACAGCTTTGAGCCTGGAGCCTGCTTACGATTCTGTGTCTCCCTCTCACTCTGCTCCTCCCCCACTTGCACTCTGTCTGTCTCTGTCTCTCTCAAAAATAAATAAACATTAATAAATACATAAATAAAGTAGCTCTTTTGCTTGAAAGAAGGAATACCAGTATACACAGATTGAGCAGAAGCACTGACCTTATGTGCTATAAAAAAATAAAATGTTTTCAAGAGCTACATTTCATTCTTGATGGATTTATTCACTTGCATTTGTGTTTAAATGTAAACCAATACAAAAATCATCAGGTTTTTAAATTTAGGTTCCTGGGTCCCACTCCCAAAGAGTATGATCTGGGTCTGGGTCTGGTCCTGGAGCTTGTACCATAGGACACAAACCGCGCCGCTCTGCCATCACCATGGTAACACCGCCAGCGCAGGAAGTTCTCAGATCACAGCTGGAGGAACACTGTGTACAAAAGCAGCCAGGTCCACTGGATGTACCATCATCTGTTTTTCTTTTTCTTTTCTTTTCTTTTCTTTTCTTTTTTTTTTTTTTTTTTTTTTTTAGGTTATCAAAAGTAGTAAACAAATATTTTGGGGTTTGCCTTCCCATTCCCAGCTGTGAGACAGCATGAGCCGATTACCATTTAAGTCAAGCCAATTTCCAGTGACATAAGTTGAGTCCTTTAGGGAGGCAAGTTTCTTCTTCAGGGCTAGCTCTCCATCCTTTAGTAGAACCTGTGTTACCAAGAAATGAAAGAGAAGAAAGCAGCTACTCAAATGAAATCTGGGTTTAATGAAGACGAAAGGTTTTGGTGATTTATTTAATTGCAACAATAAGAGCATATATATCGTGGAAAAGTGTCCTGCATTTGCCAGTCATCTATTTTGAAACTTTCTGTTGTTGTTGTCGTCGTCGTGATTGTTGTTGTTGGTGGTGGTGGTGGTGGTGTTAGAGAAAAACCACACTCTGGAGTGTTCCTTCTCACCTCTCCCCTATCATGGCTCTTGCCCATTTTTCGGGACCAGCCCAAGCAAGTCCTTTTCTACAATTCTGCCTCTCAGACTCACTATAAAGCTAGAGTTGATTATGCAGATTTGTCACTTGGTCAATTGATTTTCAGCCGCCTTCTGGGCCCATGACATCACAACAAACCAACTTTGGAAGCCAGATGTCAAATGAGGAGAAGAAATTATAACCTGGGCCCATAAAGGAAAAAAAAAGTATTGGTTCCCTGGGTGCTGGGATGGGTGGGAAATCCCACCTGCCAGATCAGGTGCTGAGAAGGAGTAACAGATATGAGGAGAGAGTACCACCGAATGCAGAGCACTAAAGATTAAAAGAAATGTTTTTCCTTGTGCTAGTACACATGTATGTAAATAAATTCAGTAAGTGTTTATTTAATATTCTAGCAGAAAAAAAAAAAATCATTTGGCATCTCCCATACCAGGAAATCTCTACTATAGTCTCAGACTCTTCAGCACAGGAGTCAGGCACATGAGCAGACCATGCAGCAAAAATCTGGGGAAACCAGAAGACGCTTCTGAGGAAGGTGGCATAGGAGCTGGGCGGCCACCAAAGGAAGAATGGGCATTTCTGACGGGGATTTTTGTGGGGGCGGATGGAAGTGGCAGATGAGGTTGCAAAGGTTGGATTGGGGCTCAACCAAGAAGGGCCTTAGATGTCAGAAGTTTAAAATTCATAAGAAGCCAGGATCTTTCAGGTTGACCTCAGCTCATCCAGGGCCCACAGGGAACCATGCAGAGACACAGACACAATATCTTGCATCGTGTAGCAATTAGATTTGCATTTGATTTTTGTTGTCATTGTTTTAATACGTGTTGAGGTTTCTAGACCGTTTGACCAACGATGGGCAGTGATCCGTGCACAAACTGAGTGGTGCAAGAAGACAGATCACTGAGAGAGGGGCTCTGTTTATCCACAAATACCTTGACAACTTGCAGTGATGGAAAAGGAGACACAGACAAAATGTCATGTGGAATAGGGCAACAGTCAGATTGGCAATGCTTCCCTTACCTGTCTCAACTTTGTTCTTTCCCTGGCGTTATTTCTGCAGCCTGGGATCGCTCGTATTTCATGCGAATGACACCAATGCAGAGATCTTCTCAAAGTATTACTTTCAGCACGTGTTTATGTGCCATCAAATATAATCTAGGCAGTTTCAACTCTATGCAGGAACGAACACAGGGAGAGAAGTAGGGATATTGGAATTTCCAAACTGGATCCCTAAAATATGTGCCTCTCTGTGGCATCTCCCCAGCTGCCATCTAAAACCATGCCCGGCCCCTTTTTCATCCTCCTATACTTCTTATGTCTCACAAATAATATAGCTGCTCAATAATCAATAGTAAAGGACTTCTTGTGGTGGTTTGGATGTATACCTGATATTAGGATACTTCTCATAAAAATATAAAATAACAAAGACTATGGAAGAGAATATAGGCAGAATGGAGGCTTGCCTGTTTTAAATATTGGTTCAGATGATCAGTGAATTGTTTCTTCCATTATTATTGTTTTCTTTTTTCTTAAGTAAGCTCTACACCCAATGTGAGGTTTGAATTCACGACCCCAAGATCAAGAGTCATGCATTCTACTAACTCAGTCAGCCGGGTGCCCCTGAACTGTTTAAGATAAAGTTTATAGGGGTGCCTGGGTGACTCAGTCGGTTGAGCGTCCAACTCTTGATTTCAGCTCAGGTCATGATCATGGTGTTGTGGGAGCAAGCCCTGCGTTGGACTCCATGCTGAGTGTGGAGCCTGCTTGAGATTCTCTCTCCCCCTCTCCCCCTCTCCCCCTCTTGTGCTCTCTCGCGCACTCTAAAATATAAATAAATAAATAAATAGATAGATAAATAAATAAATAAATAAATAAAGTTTATAAAATGAAATATTACAGGGGCACCTGGGTGGTTCAGTTGGTTAAGTGTCCAACTTCAGCTCAGGTCATGATCTTGCAGTTCGTGACTTCCAGCCCTTTGTCAGGTTCTGTGCTGACAGCTCGGAGCCTGGAGCCTGCTTCGGATTCTATGTCTCCCTCCCTCTCTGTCCCTCCCCCGATCTTGCTCTGTCTCTTTCTCTCAAAAATAAATAAACATTAAAAAAAGAAAATTTTAAATGAAATGTTATAAACTAACACATACACAGTATAGAAAACTTAGGAAATACTCAAATGTTGAAAGAAAAGAAATAATACATAGTTCCACCAATCTAATACATCTGTCGTTCACATTTTGCTGATTTCCTTTCGGGCTTTTTCTTTACACACAGTTCTGATATATTTCTTAAATAAGAAAATAAGCTTCTGTCAAAGTGTCAGGGGAGCACATGGAATCTCTGAGAATTACTTTTTAAGTGGGAGAAAGTTTGAAACATTCTTAAGCCTGATGTCACCCAACTTCTGGATCTGTCAATAGAAACCCTTTGCTATCCGGAAGCTTTAAGGTGAAAATGAATTTGGTCCTGTATTTCCTTAGCCAGCATTGAGCCCCTCTTCTGTGGTCTGCACGGTGCTAGGCACAAGGTCACTTAAAAACCACCGAGTCCTCCAGGTGGCTGGGTGAGCAAAACAGGACGATGCGCTGAGTCAGAACTTGTAAAAGCCCTGAAATTCCGAAGTGTCCATTAGTGACAGACGCTAGCTGACAGAGGATTTGCGTGAGGACAAGGACAGTGACCAAGTCTGGAAGATAAATGGAAGCCATGGGAGAAAATGACTTTTTTTTTAATGTTTATTTATTTAAAAAAAAAATTTTTTTTTTAACGTTTATTTATTTTTGAGACAGAGAGAGACAGAGCATGAACGGGGGAGGGTCAGAGAAAGGGAGACACAGAATCTGAAACAGGCTCCAGGGGCGCCTGGGTGGCTCAGTCGGTTAAGCGGCCGACTTCGGCTCAGGTCACGATCTCGCAGTCCGTGAGTTCGAGCCCCGCGTCGGGCTCTGTGCTGACAGCTCAGAGCCTGGAGCCTGTTTCAGATTCTGTGTCTCCCTCTCTCTCTGACCCTCCCCCGTTCATGCTCTGTCTCTCTATGTCTCAAAAATAAATAAACGTTAAAAATAATAATAATAATAATAATAATAATAATAATAATAATAAAAATGAAACAGGCTCCGAGCTGTCAGCACAGAGCCCGACGCGGGGCTTGAACTCACGGACCGTGAGATCATGACCCGAGCCGAAGTCGGCCGCTTAACCGACTGAGCCACCCAGGCGCCCCAATGTTTATTTATTTTTGAGAGAGCATGAGCGAGGGAGGGGCAGAGAGAGGGAGACACAAGAGCCAAAGTGGGCTCTGTACTGACACCACAGAGCCTGATGTGGGGCTGGAACTCACAAACTGCAAGATCACAATCTGAGCCGAAGTCAGATGCTCGACTGACTGAGCCACCCAGGTGCCCCGAATTTCTTTCTAAGTAAAAAACAAAAAAACAAAAAACCAGTATGTGGTTAATGTGCAAAGACGTAACAGGATTACATGCTGTAAGGACATGATCAAATTGCCCCTTCAGGTAAACTTCCTTTAGCTTCTGGATAAAGTAAGTGGCAGAAGGATGCCTTGGGAGAGCAAATTGCCTTCAGAGAGGAACCCTGCTGTTCTCCTGAAGAGGGAACAGTGTGGAGACAGCCCTATGATAAGTCATCAACTGTACTTCTCCCTACAGCCAACCTGGACACGAGTAGTACCTCTGGCATCTAGTAATAGCCGCTGAATTTCCAGAGAAGTCTGGGAACCCTTGCGAGCCCACAGCCCAGAAAAGGTTGAAACCAGGATTCAAGCAGTCCTTTCTATTCTTGGAGAAAAAAAAAAGAAGAAGAAAGAAATGCCTCCCCTCTTTGAGCAGCGGACTTGCACTGTTGGCAGGGCAGGAGAACGTGTCAATCACACTATCAGGTTCCCAAAAAACTCACATCTACAAATCAAAGAGCAATATCTCCATGTCTTAGCTTCATCTACAGTGAGTAGTTAATCAGTGTCACCTTCAAATCACAATGGCAAATATTCGAGTTCTAGAAAGCCCGTGACTCTGAAGGATACTGGCGATACCTCTGCTCATTTCCAGGATGTCTGATTTATAAAAACCTTGGGTTTAGCCAAATTAAGAAAGGTAGGGAAAAGATTCCTGGAATAGTGGCTCTGGTTTCACAGTGGCTTATCTCTGCTCTGGCTAATCACTTTGAAATTAACGGGCCTCAGGGCCTTGCATTTAGGGGCTAGCACAAAGATGCACGAAGAGAATTCCAAATTTTACTGCATTGCTAATGAATGGTATGAAGCCATAAGAAGGAAACAAAAGAAAAGATAAGAAGAGAGATTTAAGAGGAGAAAAATCACTGGAGATCTTCATCATTACCCTTTCCACTCAGCCTCCCAAATCAGATAAAAGCCCTCTTTTGCATAACTGTTCTTATCTGTAGGATCTTCAATTTGTGATAATATTCAAGGAGTAAGGGACAAAGGAGTGGGCTGTAATTGAAGGGTTAAGATGCCATGACTTTCAATTAAAATTATTATGATGATTCTTTTCAATAGTACAGAGACCTAGCATTTAGTTTCTGGTGACGAAACTGAAACTCACATTTCAAAAAAATCAGAGAAGCCTCCCAAAAAAACCCAGAGCATGCCCCAGAGCACACAGATTTCACATTTCAGAAAGCATGGACTTCATTTTGAGCTTCTAAAAGTTTTTGGGGAAGAGCAGCTGACAATTCCGGGGCAGGTTCATTCAGGAACACAGAGGGTAGATTTTCAGGAGAGAGGAAGTGAGACGGGATGTCTGGGGAAAAGCAAACACTTCACACTTCAAGGTGGACTGAAATTTCTCCCTTGCCCTGCCCCTCTTCTCCCATGACCCTTAAGATCCTTGATGCACCTTAGCTGAAGTACAGATCAAAGGGAGAGGGGTGACTCTTGACACAAACTGAAACCACCCAGTTGTTTAATTATCTCTTGATGCAAAACGCCAGGCCTTGCTTTGCTTCTCCATCAGTGGAGGCAGGTGGTTTAGTACCGCAGCATTTCTTTTCCGGGAGAGGTTTATATTACCTAACAGAGCAAGAGTGGGCCGATAATAGAAAATCTTGGACTCAGTTATACGTTTTGGAATGATTGAATTCATGACTCATTTTGGAGCCCACAAAATACTTCTTAAGCATATGAAATGTAGGCATTACATTTTCAATTTAGAATCTGATGCTGGAGGACGTGGTAGACATTTTTCCAAAGAAGACATGTAGATGGCCAACAGACACATGAAAAAAATGCTCAACGCCACTCATCGTCAGGGAAACGCAGATTAAAAGCACACTGAGATACCACCTCACACCTGTGAAAGTGGCTAAAATCAAAAACACGATAAGATAAGTAACAAGTGTTGGCGAGGATGTGGAGAAGAAGGAACCCTTGTGCACTGTTGGTGGAAATGCGAACGGGTGCAGCCAGTGTGGAAAACGGTATGGAGGTCCCTCCAAAAATTAAAAAGAGAACTGCCATGTGACCCAGTCATTCCACTACTGAGTATTTACCCAAAGAAAATGAGAACACTACTTCTGAAAGCTGTACGCACCCCTATGTTTATTGGAGCATTATTTAGATAGCCAAGTAAGACCAAGTGTCCATCCACAGGTGAATGGATAAAAAAGACGTGGTACATATGTACGATGGAATAGTATGCGGTCATAAAAAGAATGACCTGTTGCCATTTGCAACAAAATGGATGAATCTAAAGGGTATAATGCTAAGTGAAATACATCGGGCAGAGAAAGACAAGTACCATGATTTCACTCGTATGTCGATTTTAAGAAACAAAACAAATGAACAAGCAAAGAAAAAAGAGAAGCAAAAAACCCGACTCTTAAATACAGAGAACAAACTAAGGGTTTCCAGAGGGGAGGTGGGTGGGGAATGGGTGAAATAAAGTGGTTGGAGAATACACTTACCTTGATGAGCACTGAGAAATGCATAGAATTGTTGAATCGTATTGTACATCTGAAACTAACATAATACTGTACGTTAATGATACTGGAATAAAAAATATTTACTGAGGCAAAAAAAAAAAAGAATCTGATGCTAACTGCATGTTTAGGCTTAAAAAAAAAAAAAAGGCCTACAATTAAATTGTCAAATTCCTGGGGCACCTGAGTGGCTCAGTTGGCTAAGCATCTAACACTTGGTTTCAGCTCAGGTCATGGTCTTGCTGTTTCATGAGTTTGAGCCTCGAGTTGGGTGCAAAGCCTCCCTGGGATTCTCCCTCCCTCTCTTGCTGCCTCTCCCCTACTCGCTCTCTTTCTTTCTCTCTCTCTCTAAATAAATAAATAAACTTAAAATTTTTTCTTTAAATAAATAGTCAAATTCCTTACTTACTCTAACATCAAACTAAAATATTCTCTGCTAAGTTCTGCTTGAGTATCCCCTTCCCTTTGTCAGCTTCAAGTTTTAGGAGCATGAAGAGTTTCAGTGAAGGCATTTCTGCTCAAGGATACAGTGAACATTTCTTATTGCAAGAGAGGGGGATACTTTATAAGCATGAGTCCAAGTCCAAATGGAGGCCATAGCCAGAGAGGCAAAGAAAGAGCAGACTTTTAAGCCAAACCATCATGGACTACTTTCTGGCTCTGTGATGTTGGGCTTCGGTGTCCTCCTCTGTAAAATTGACGTTCTGATATATTACGGGATCGTTGTGAGGATTAGTGATGATGTACATGGAGGAGGAAGCACACGGTCACTCTCTAAGTGATCCTGGGTAAAGATTATAATAACATCCTATTCTCAGAGCTATATCATATCATACCGTATTATGGCTCACCAAGTAGCTCATTGTACTTTTTCAAAAATTTTTTTTAAGTTTATTTATTTATTTTGAAAGAGTGAGCAGGGGAGAGGCAGAGAGAGGGAGAGAGAGAATCCTAAGCAGGCTCTGCGCTATCAGCACAGAGCCTGATGTGGGGCTTGAACTCATGAACCGTGAGATCATGACCTGAGCTGAAGTTGGAGACTTAATAGACTGAGCCACCCAGGTGCCCCATTACTTTTTTTTTTTTTTTAATGTGTTTATATTTTTGAGAGAGAGAGAGGGAGGGAAGGGCAGGGGATCCAAAGTGGGGCTCAAACTCACGAGCCATGAGATCATGGCCTGAGCTGAAGTTGGACCCTTAATCTACTGAGCCACTCAGGTGCCTCTATGGCTCCCCAGTTAGTACCCTAATTTTAAAATGCAGTCCGGTAAATTTGTGGATCATAAGAGTTGTGCTTTCACAACGCAGAGTACTAATCACTACACGATCACGGCTAGAGTTGTGCTTTCACATCCAATGTTGACCCATCAATTAAATATTATGCTGGAAGTGAAGTATGCATGAAGTACTTTTAAATCCAGAGTCCCCTGCAAATAGTAACCAGAAGAAATGACTGTGTTGTCAACTATTTGTATTTCTCTTAGAAGAACAAGTGAACTACTTTTGTAGCAAGGGTGTAACCTATCCCAACAGCCCCCTCCAATGGATCTGGTTTTTACGGGGAAACCATAGCAATATTGAACATATACTTCAGGAAATCTACAAATCAGTTCAAAGGCAAGTCCAGATTGAAAATTAAAGGCCCACACACTAGCCGCAGCATCATTTTAGCCAAATGAGATAGCTAAAACTTAGTTTAGTTTATGTTTTGTGAGATTGAAGGGTTTGTTACAGTAACTTTTGTTTGAAATGTAGAATATTAGAAAGGGAAAACTACTCTGATGGTAAAAAATGGTGATGGTAAAAAAAAAAAAAATGGCAATGGTGCCAGTTCATGAAATAATATATTACGTTATGTGTGTGTATAGAGGGGGGAACGGAGAGAGTTATAAAATGCAAATCGGAGGAAAAACATTTGCTTCACAAAGGATTCTCCATTTGTAAATTCAAAAAACAACAACTTCTCACTAGAGCCAATGGATGGGCCTCTGGGCTCTGGGAATTCCTTACAGGTGAATGTATGATTTTTTTACATGTAAATATCCATGTTTCTGGAGAAAGTGTCCACAGCTTTCATCTGATTTAAAATAATAATAATAATAATAATAATAATAATAATGAAATGTGGAGGGTAGGCAGTAACAGTTGCTTTAAATATTGAAAATTGTATTTATTTTAAAAATTTTTTAAGTAATCTCTATACCCAACACGGGGCTCAAACTCACAACCCCGAGCTGGCTTTGGTGGCATAGCCGTGAGCATAGCTGCCTTCCAAACTCACAACCCCGAGGTCAAGGGTCACACGCTCCACCAACTGAAACAGTCAGGTGCCTCTAAATATTAAAATTTTAAAAACATTTCAAGTGAGTTTTGTTACCTATTTATGGGAAGTGTTAAAACTGACTATAAACAGCCCTTGTATTGTGGTTCATCAATGAATACCTTAATTTTAAATGCAAGTCCAGGGAATTTGGGGACCATAAGAGTTGTGATTTCATATCAACTCTGACTCACCCACTGGACATAATGCTGTCAGTAAAAATGAGAAAAATAAGAAAAATAAGGTAATAATGGTTTCTATTGCAGCTGATGATCTGTAAGATGGCACATGTAGAACAAAGACACTTTTCTTGTGGGGCGCCTGGGTGGCTCAGTCAGTTGGGCGTCCAACTTCGGCTCAGGTCATGATCTCGCGGTTTGTGAGTTCGAGCCCCGCATCAGGGCCCCGTGCAGACAACTCAGAACGTGGAGCCTGCTTCGGATTCTGTGTCTCCCTCTCTCTCTACCCCTTCCCCGCGTGTGCTCTGTCCCTCTCCGTCTCTCGAAAATGAATAAATGTAAAAAAATAAAAGGACACTTTTCTCAGGCAGTAAGTAGTACAGCACAGTGGTCGAGACCTAACCGGCTGAGGTTACATCCTGCCTCTGTTACCGTTGTGTGATCTTGGACAGTGACTTGACCTTGCGAGGATAATGGTTGCTGGTTGTCCTGTGAGAGTACCGTGAGGATTAAATGGACAAGCAGGCGGATTCTTAGAACAGTTTCTGGCTCGGAATAAATGCTCACAGGTGTCTGCTGTGATCCTGTAAAGCATCAGACAGGAAAAATGTCGCGCAGGCTATTTCCCAGAGAAGCAACAGGGCATTTTCCTATTGATATCTCCTGTGAGGATCAGCGTCCACTGGGCATTACCCATTGTTTTCGACTGGACACATAAAATTCACTAAGTATGTCCCTACTGGAATGGGTACCACCATCGGCGGTGTTGCTGATGTGCCTCACCGCTGGGCTACGCTGGCTTCTGACCAACCAGCGGGGAGCGTTGCCCTGAACCAGCACAGAGCTGGTCATTGACACGGGCTAGCAGAACCCCGTAACTGCATTCAATTCAATAGTGGTGTTGGAGGACGCAAAACGGAGTGAGATCAACTGCGTTTGACACTGAGTGTGGCACTTCATTACCTTTGTGATTTAGGGCAAGTTCCTTAACTCTCTGAGCCTCAGTGTCTTCATCTGTAGGATGGGCTTGCTAACGGGAGCTCCCCCTTTAGTACTGTCATCAGTACCCACTGCACTCTCAGCCAGTTCTTTGAACATCGTTTTAAAAATGTTTATTTATTTTTGAGAGAGAGATCGAGCACAAGCGGAGGAAGGGCAGAGAGACAGGGAGACAGAGGATCTGAAGCCCAGAGCCCAATGTGGGGCTCGAACTCATGAACCGGAGATCATGAGCCCTGAGATCAACCCTGAGCCGAAGTCAGAGGCTAAACTAACGGAGCCACCCAGGCGCGCCTTATCCACGTCTTTGTTAGATCAAGAGGCCTATGTGCCTGCCACTGGCCATGAGCCTCCAAGTTCCTGCACACTCAAGGTGACAGGAAAGGAGGATGAGGAGCAAATCCCTTGGTCCAGAAAACTGTCCCTAAATCGCTCAGATCCCACAAAATGTACCAAACGGACATCAAACAGTGATGTCTTAGGTCCGCCTGGCATCTTCGATACGCGGGCACGTAGAAATCTGTGCATGAGGTCTTTGTGTGTTAGAGGAACCTGCAGGAAAGTAAACAGCAGTGGTGGTGAGTGGGTCAGAGCACTGTGAGAAAAAGGATCACCAGCAGCATTTAGGGGAGGGCCTCACTTCGAGGTCGGGTTTGCCTAAGGCAGGGTTTGAAGGAAGTTTTAAAGGAGTTGCCTCCTAATTGCAAGATGACTCCCCACCCTGTTCTGCAGCCAGACAGGCTCTGCTCTGCCTTTTTGGCCAATCAGTGTCCTCTGAGTTAACAGTAGGGGGCCTGGCCTTTGTGACTCTTCCCAGCCCAACAATCGTATCTCTAAGGCTGTTAGTGGCAGTATCTGTGTAAATGCCCTCCCTAGATGGAGCCCTTCATTTGGCCACAGGGGTGGGCCTTGTCATTTTAATAAGATCATGGCCCTCCGAACTGGAGGTGGCTGTCCCAGGGCAGTCAGCGTAGAAACAGCATTCCATTTTAGCTGTTCACATCTCCTGGTCCTAAGAACTAGAAGGACATACACTTCTGCAGAAATAGATGTTCTGGGCACCCGCTGATGGATTGACTTATGTTCAAGTTACTTTTCCAGAAATAGGTAGGGAAATAAACTTGATATTCCAGACTTCACAAGTGGTCAGATGAAGCCAAGGACATCTTTGCAACAAGAAGACGGCTAAAATATTTTTCAAATATTTATAATATTTGCACGTAAGCGTACATAATGGTGTTACAGCTGTCTCTCCTTCCGGCCTCAAGGAGGGATTGGCTTTAAAGAATGTGAAGAACTGACTATATTCAAAAGCTGCGGAAGGTGTCAGAGGGAACTTAAGAAGTCTGAATTCGGACGTTCACTTGGATGTCTCACGCCATGTCAAACTGACCATGGCCGATGCGTACTTGGGGGATAAACTAGAAAGAAAGTCAGGGAGGCAGTATGCTAAATCAGGTTATCAGTTACCTCTGTGGGGAGGGATATTTGTGATCAGGAAGAGCCTTGGAGGACTGGCTGATTCACCTGGTTCTATTTCTTGATCTGAGTAGATGTTCACATGCATCCAATATGTTGGAATAATTCATTAAACTGTGTGTGTATATCTTAAGCATTTTTCTTTAAATGACCTTTTTATAATGGCCAAAAAAGAAAGATTTCACCCACACAAACCTTGGCCTCCTCCATTCTCTACCATTTTAGTAATTGGTCGCACCACCATTGAGGTTCCAAGACCTGAGCATCATTCTTGACTCTCTTTGCTTGCTTTTGCCTCCGTCCATCCCATTAGCAGCCCAGAAAGTTCTCTCCTCGCTCCAGGCCTCAGCATCTCCACTGCTCCCACACTGTCCAACCTCCGCCATATGGGTGGCGGATGTCTCCACCATGCATAGCTGGGATCTTCTTGTCCACACGTCCTCCCCATACAAAGACAGTGAACCTATAAAAGAACCTTCCATTTGAAGTGATTATAGATTCATAGAAAGTTGTAAAAATAGTAGAGAGAGGTCTCATGTGCCTCTGTTTGTCCCCAGTGTTAACATCTTCTGTGACTCCATTGTATAATCAGTACCAGGAAGTTGATATGGATATAATCCACAGAGCTTATTTGGATTTCACTGGTTTTATTTGCACTTATCTGTGTGTGGAGTATGCACATGTGGGTGGGTGGGTGTCAGTCTATGTAACTTTCTCACGAGTTTAGACTCATGTAACCACACCACAATCAAGATACAGAACCGACCCATCACCAAGGACATCTTCCCCATGATACCCCCTTCAGTCCTGCCCAGGCTTCTCCCCTTCACCTTGTCCCTAAGCCATGGCAACCACTAATCTCTTCTTCATCTCTAGAATTTTGTCATTTTGAGAATGTCATATAAATAGAACCATGCGGTATGTCACCTTTGAGATTGGCTTTTGTCACTCGGCATAATGCCCTTAAGATGCATTCATGTTGCTCTGTGTATCAGTAGTTTGTTCCTTTTCACTGCTGAGTAGTATTCTATGGCACAGGTGTAGAGTGTTTTTGTTTTGAGAGAGTGAGAGCGAGAGAGAGAATCCCAAGCGGGCTTCATGCTCAGGGCAGAGCCCAACACGGGCCTTGACGCCACTACCCTGGGAGCACGACCTGAGCCAAAATCTGGAGTCAGAGGCTCAACTGACTGAGCCACCCAGGAGCCCCTAAGGTAGAGTAATTTTCAAAAACAAAGCCTTCACTTCCTTGTTCATATGGGGCTTTCCCATTGTACTGAGGCCCAACTATGCTCCCTGCCTGGCCTGCCTGCTGCCTTGTCTCTTGCTACCCTGCCCCTCCCCCTCACACACGCTGGCCTTCTGTCCCTCCTAAAACCCATCCAGCCTGTTTCTTTGTGCTCTTTCCCCGGGGTGACCTCCCCAACCTCCCTTGTCCTCCTGGTCCCTGCTAAGTGTCATCTTCTCACAGAGGCCATCCTGGCACTTATCCTATGTAAATGCTGCCACCCACCCATTTTCTTGCTTATTTCTCTTCCTCGGCACTAATTACAGCTGGCGACATTTTGTTTGTTTGTTTACTTGTTTAATATTTGTCACCCTCCCCCTACCAGAATGGCCAGCGTGTAATAAATACCAGGGAATGGATTGAATAAAGGAGGTAATTGGTCTCTGAAAAAAGAACGCTGATGATTAGTAATACACTTGGCCTGAATCCAATGAGAGTCCTCACAGAAGATACAACAAGGCACGCAGAGAAGACGGCCACGTGGACACTAGGCAGGCAGAGATGACAGTTATGCTCCCACCGGACAAGGAACACCAGGGAACACGAGAAGGTGGAGAGGAAAGGAAGGATTCTCCCCCAGCACCCTCCAGACCACACTCCCTTTGGACTTCTGGCCTCTAAAACTGTGAGTGGACATGTCGGTCATTTTAAGCCAACAAGTTCATGGCATTTGTTCTGACGGCCTTAGGAAACTAATACAAGGGACCCACTGAAGGGAGTTTTAACCGCTCAGGCAACCACCACTATACACAGAAAGCCAGTTATGGCTGAAGAAATATACATTTGACAGAGAGCTCTGAGAGAGTGAGTGCCCAGCTTAGGGGAGGGACAGAGTGTGACAGTACACGTCATGCATTCACCCCGTTAACCAGCGAAGCAGGCAGCCTCATTCTACAAAGCTCATTGGAGGAAAGTAAAATTTGCTATGGAAATCAGGTGACTCATTACTGATAATGGACTCTGTGTTTGCAAGGCAGTAGCCTAAGGTGGTGGTGATCAGGGCTTGAAAGAAGCCAGGCACGGTTCAGCCCAAGGGAGGTGGAATGGGACACTCAGAAGAGGGATAGCAGGACAGAGACCAGGCAGAGGCGGACCCAGACCAGCTCCCGGACTGCTCCCTGGCCACCTGGTTAAGGTTATCGCCGGGTCTGCTGTGAGAAGAGAATGGATGTCTTTGCCTGGATTGACACATTATTTACTGAGCACCTACTTAGTGCCAGGCTCAGGCCCAGCATGGAATACTGGGGAGACCAATGCAGTTCTCACCAGCACAGGGCTGAAGGTTTCAGCTGCAAATAACAGAAAACTCAACATACGTTGACTTGAGCAACGAAAGAAACTTACTCATTCCAGGAACTAAAAAGTCCAGGGATCTGAGGCGTCCAGCCACCCCTCAGCCAGGACTCTATTTCTCCATGATTCTCCTGGGTCTTCTCTCTTCTGTGTATCACTTCCAGCCTCAGGTTGATTTCTCTTTCGTTCAGAAGAGCGCAGTCTTGCACGATTGCAAGATGGCTACCAGCACTATTCTGCAGCCACCTGCTTTACATTCAGGGAGGGAGAGTGCGGCTGTCCTGTGGACACTGGACCATCTTAAACCCGAGTGCCCATCCCTGACTCAGTTGTAAGGCAAAGGAAATAAGATACCCTAATTGGCTTAGACCAGTGCTTCTCAAAGTGTGGTCTGTGGGCCAACAGCATGAGAATCTGCCAAAAATGCAAATTCTTGGGATCAGAACCTGAATTAAGAATGGTGGGGGTGTGGTCCGGCAGTGTGCACTCAACAAGCCCTCTAAGTTTTCCTGATGCGTGCTGAAGTTCAAGAACTATGCTTGGGAGTATCAGATCCAACCTGTGGAGCTGGTGCGGGGTGGGGGGGTTATTCTACCCAAACTGCATAACTGTTATGCAATGCCAGAAGGATGGGATGGGTACTGGGGAGGCAACCATCGTGGCCACTACCTTTAGTGGTTATGACGACTGTCATGGTAGCCAGCTTTTACTGAATTTTTATTATACACCAGGCCACTGTGCTGAACACGTGTGCACAATCTCATCGAACCTTCACCACACCCTGTGAGGTAGGTACAGTTATTACCCGTGACAGTTGAGGAAACTGAGACCCAGTGTAGTTGACTAAAGTTATTTAGGGCTTCATAGCTAAGTATCAGGCTGGAGTTTGAAGCTCTATGCTAATAAATAGCCAGCTGCCACGATGTGTGATAAACATCATGACAGAGGAAGTTCAGGTGTGTTAGGAGCACTGTGGAGGCACCTAACGTGCTCTAGTGGGAATCATGGAGGGCTTCCTGAAGGAAGTGATAAGCTAGGGAGGAGTTTGCTAGCTGGGTAAAGAGGAGGAGGAAGTGTGCGAAGCCTGGAACCCAGAGACGGCTTGTCCTGCCTGAGGGACTGGCTTCACAGTATGATGTTGGAGGTAGGAGGCAGGGAGGGGTGACAGAAAGTAGGGAAGAGGCTATACCCAGGAGGGCCTTGTGGACCAAGTTGAAGAGGTTCGGCCTTATCCTACAGGCAGTCCGGAACACAGGGAGTTCTAACCCTAGGGGATGAACGCTTCAGACTTGGCCTTTATAAAGATGCTCCTGTTTGCAGGGTAGAGAATTGAGTGAAGGCAGAAAAGCTCATTAGAAACCCGTTGCAGGCAGGGGTCCATCTCAATAAAAATGATGGTGGCTGGAAGAAGGGTACGGAGAAAAAACAGATGCGTTTGAGGACTTGTGGCTGTTGATTTTCTGGCTTGGGCTGATGTGTGTCCTTCTTCACAAAGATGAGAGAGAAAGTTTTGGGGGAGTGAAGCTCAGTTTTTGATCTGATAGATTTAACAAGAATTGCAATGAATTGTATATGTAGTTTTACTATTATTATTATTATTATTATTACTATTCAGTATAATTAACATGCTTTGTTATATTAGTTTCAGGTGCACAATAACAATAATTCAACAATTTTATACATTTCTCAGTGCTCATCAAAGTAGGTATACACTTCATCCCCTTTATCTATTTCACCCATCTCCCCACCCACCTCCCCTCTGTTCTCTGTATTTAAGAGTCTGATTTTTTGTGTGTCTTTTTCCTTTCTTCATCTGTTTTGTTTCTTAAATTCCACATATGAGTGAAATCATGTGGTATTTGTCTTTCTCTGACTGACTTACTTCCCTTCACGTTATACCCTCTAGATGCATCCATGATGGCAAGATTTCCTTCTTTTTATGACTGCATACTATTCCATTGTACATACGTACAATGAATGTACATATTCCATTCATCTACGGAAGGACACTTGGTCTTACCCTGGCTGTCCCTGCTATCGTACATCATGCTGCAGTAAACATAGGGGTGCGTATAGCTTTTAGAATTAGTGTTTTCATTTCCTTTGGGTTAATACCCGGTAGTGGAATTACATGGCAGTTCTCTTTTTGATTTTTGGAGGGAACTCCACACTCTTTTCCACACTGGCTGCACCAGTTTGCATTTCCACCAGCAGAGCACGAGGGTTCCTTTTTCTCCACATCCTCGCCAGCATTTGTTTTTCACTGTGTTTTTGATTTTAGCCATTCTGACAGGTGCAAAGTAGTAGCTCATTGTGGTTTTAATCTGCAGTCCCCTGATGGTTAGTGATGGGGAGCCTTTTTTCATGTGTCTGTTGGCCATCTGCACATCTCCTTTGGAAAAATGTCTCTTCAGGTCCTTGCCCATTTTTAATCAGATTATGTATCTTTATACATTTGGATATTCATCCTTTATCGTATATATCATATCATCCTTGAAAGAAATTGGAAATGACCCAAATGGAAAGACGTTCTATGCTATGGAGTGGAAAAACCAATATTGTTAAAATGTAACAAAGTAAGCTACAGGTTTACTGAAATCTCTACCAAAATATCCAGGGCATTTTTCACAGAACTAGAGGAAATAATCTTAACATTTGTATGGAACCATGGAAGGCCCTGAATAGCCAAAGCAATCTGGAAAAAGAACAAAGCTGGAAGTATCACAATCCCAGATTTCAAGATAAACTGCAAAGCTGTAGGGATCAAAATGGAATGGTACAGGCACAAAAATAAACACATAGATCGATGGAATAGAATGAATAACCCAGAAATAAACACAGCTCCTATGGTCCATTAATCCATGACAAAGGAGGCAAGAATATACAGTGGGGAAAAAGCCTCTTCAACAAATGATGTTGGGAAAAGTGGGCAGCTACATGCAAAAGAATGAAAACGGGCCACTTTCTTACACCACACATGAAAATAAACTCAAAATGGATTAAAGACCTAGATGTGAGGCATGAAAGTATAAAATTCCTAGAAGAAAACAGGCAGGAATTTCTTTGACACCGGCCATAGAAACATTTTTCTAGATATGTCTCCTCTGGTAAGGGAAATGAGAGCAAAATATATAGTTCTTTAAAAAATGTAGAGCTGGGAGTTTTGGGGTCGGGGAGGGTGGCTATCGTTTGTTGAGCTTTTACTGGGCGCCAGGTACTTTATATACTTATTATTTCTAACCCAGTCAACTAATCCACTAGACAGGCATTCTTCTCTGCATTTTCTGTAAGAGGATGCAGAACTAAATAGCCTTCCCCAGGAATCACACTCACAAATAGTAGGGCAGCTGGGTTGAACCTAAATCTGTGTTCCCTGTAGGGAGTCCTGCTGCTTCCCCAACCGCAACCATCATGAGGGCCTGCTATGGATCGAGTGTGTCCGTGAATTACTTCTAATCATCTCTATGGTTATGCTCCTGTGATTAGTTATGACTACAAAACCCATCCCAGCAAGTGGAAAAGGTAGGGCGTGCCCTTCGTTCACTAACCCATTCCCAAATGCCAGGCATATATCAGGTGCCCAACAAATATTTGTAGAAAGGAAAGAATGAAGGCAGGGAGGGAGAGAGGAAGGGAGGCCATGGGGGAGGCTCCAGGCATTGTTACACTTAGGTGGTTAATTGGTTTTGACCAATGAAACAGTTACGTTCAAGGTTTTGGTAGAAAGAGCGGGGGGAAAAACAAAATTCTGTGTATACCACATGTTACAAATGAATACGAATAGAACATCTCTGAGAATTGAAGACAGGTTCTTTTTTTTCACCAAATTTTAACACTTTTTTTTTTTTTGACAAATTCTCGTATATGGCTGTGAGCTGTTTAATGTTTGCTGATTAAGTGAATCAGTAAATGGCATGTGTCTACACGATCTTCCTTGAAGTCTTATTTCATGTCCTAATGTTGTTATTCTTGGTGTTATGTCCGGGATTGCTGGAATATAACAGAGGAGCCACTTAAATCAGGTTTCATTTATTTGTCATTATTTGCTACACCAGGTAATGGGGTCGTGGTCGCTTGATTGCTTGCAAAAATTCTTCACGTAAAGATATAATCAGTCATAATGGGATTCCCAAAATACTTGCTTATGGGCAAAATATTGTCACGGTCCCTAAACTTCAGGGCACAAAAGAATTCCCTGACAACAAGTTTACCAGGCTGATCCCCCGGCCTGACCCCAGGCCCCCATCAAATGCTGATCTGGGAGGGATGTAGTGAGGTCTTAAGACCGTGTTCTCAGCAATCACTTCGGGAGGTCCAAGGACCACACTTTAAGATCCACCAACTTATCTAGGAAGTGTCTGTGACCAAAAAAGTCTTTCCCAACCTCCCACTGCCAGATTGCGTTGTATGAGGTGTGAAGGGGCTGACCTCAAACTGACTGACCAATCTGTCAGCGCGACTCCTAGGAGAGATGCTCCTCTCCGCACTTCATTCCAATGTGATGGCATGAAGGGAGATCCCCTCACAGATTACGCTGCCAGTGCCAGGTCAGGCCGGGAGGGACAGGGGTGTGACTTACTGGTCACCTTGCCCTTTCAACATCTAAATGGCCCGACCCACCACTGACCCCAGACTCGAGGCCCAAAAGGCACGTGAAAGAACTTAGCAAAGTTGACAAAGGTCCACGGAGAAAAAATAAGCACTTCTAATATGTTGCTGTCAACTTCTAGGCAGAGCAAGATCTATAAGGGACAGTATTCTTCTTCTAACTCTTTTGGGTGTAGAATCTTCACCATTACCATCTTCATTTTCATGATCATCGTCATCGACAATCACAATAGTCAATAGTTACTGAGCCCCCCTAGAACGCGTCTTAGATTTATTATGGGCCAGAGACCCTGGAGGTTATAAATGTCCATTCCATTCCCAGGCCCCTGGGCAAAAGAATTTTAGTCAGCCATCTCTGAGGGTCGCAAATCATTCTTCACGGAAATGGTTTCTCCTTCTCATGAACATGGACATCCTTCCATATCAGTTCATCTGAAGATCTATCTTATTTTCTTTAAAGGCATACTAGCATCTCATAGTGAGGATGGACCCACGTTTCTTGAATCACCTCCTGCTGATACAGATTTAGCTTGTTGCAGGTATTTGTTATTTCAGGCAATGCCATAATGAATGTGTCCTGCCTATCTCTGCACACGTGAGTGATCGCTGATCTGCCACTGATCTGCCAAAAAGGTCAGAAGGTACAGCCATTTACATTTTTGGTAGGCACCTCCGATTGCCTTCAAAAAAATTATGGCAGCTTTATACTCCTAACAATAGTGTAGGAGGAAGTACCTGTTTTCCTCACACCAGGACTGGGAATTATATTTAAGACTTTTTTTGATGTTCTGATAAATGGAAAATGGCATATGTTTGTTTGCATTCCTTTTAATTTGTAATGATGTGTTTATTGGTCATTTGTGGGTTTTTAAAATGTCTATTTTGAGAGAGAGAGAGAGAGAGAGAGAGAGCAAGCAGAGGAGAGGCAGAGAGAGAGGGAGAGAGAAAATTCCAAGTAGGCTCAGGGCCCGACATGGGGTTCGATCCCATAAACCGTGAGATCGTGACCTGAGTCAAAATCAAGAGTCAAATGCTCAACCGACTGAACACCCAGATGCCCCAGTCATTTGTGTATTTTAATTCTGAGACATGCCTAATCTTTTACTAAACATGTGAAAATTTTAAAAATTATTAAACAGGTTACTTTTTTGATATGTCACTTTAAAAATAGTAAGCTTCATTTATTGAGAAAATTTATGCTATGAGGACACTCACTGAGCATCTCATTCCTCACCTATATCACATATTTTGAGATTTATTGTAATAGAATAGAGAGAGAAGCTAATAATATGAATTTCTTAAAAATGTTTTTAAGCATTACTAAAATAACAATAAAATAAAACAAATTAAGAATTGTAGTTTGAGATCTCTCTGCCAGTCACCATACTAGAAGTGGCCTCATGTTCAATCTTCTTAGCAGTTCTTTGGCATCGATAAGATCCTCCTCCTCACTTCAATAGAGAACTCTTCCCCTTTCTATGGGAGAGATGAGAGAAACACAAAAATAGCCAAAGCATAACACAAAATAACACAAAAGCAGCCAAAGATAAGGGCAGTGGCCCTTTCCAAGGCCCCAGCCATGGCGTGGCCTGACAAAGATTCGGCTTCTGATTGGAAGAGGCAGTCTGGGAAACAGCTTTGATGCCGAAACGTTGGGATTTCTAGAGAGATGTCAATGACTTCCATCCAAAGACCATCAGGAATCTGCCCGGACTTGAACAAGTTGGGTTTATGTCCGGTTGGAAGAGGGAGAAGACATGTGATGAGAAGCGTTTAGAAGAATGGGGAATCAAAAAGTATTTATTTCTGAAGTATTTAGAATGATTTGATCGTTATATAGTTGTGTCTGAGGGATGGGACGAGCCTAGGGTCCTCCTCCTATAGTGCCATCTTTCCCATATGCTTTCAAAAATTATTTATTATAGGTTTTGGGTTTGTATTAGGTGATTTGAGGGTGGGTTCAAGGAAGCGAGGCTTTGCTCTGGATTGGACACTTTCAGGAAACAGAGGACTCGATAAAGGGGCTCGAGAATTCTTGTCAATCAGGCAGGAGGAATAATACGTTTAGGGCCGTGTTTGGTCATTCCTGTGTTTTGGACGATGTTTGTGGTTTGTGTGTCTTCAAACATAAATAGCTGCTTGCCTTACTTTTGTTGCGATCCATCGTGATCACAGCAGTCTTGTCCGACGTGAGTATTCTCTGAAATCGTTGATGTTCGACTGGAGAACGCCACGTCCTCAGGGCGGGTACCAGCCTCCAGATCAGGGGCCCCGTTTCACGTTCTTCAAGGAATTCAAGACATTGTTTGAAATAGAGACTACCCCCCAAATTCCGGTATATAACTTGCCTCTTTAGAGCCCCATCCCATTTCTCTCCAGGTGTGCAGAGGCCATAGGGCTCAGGGATTGAAAACATGAACTCTGGCCACAGGAAGCTGGGGCCGCAATCCTGTCTCTGTCACTTAATAGCTGTGTGAGACCCTAAGCAAGTCACTTATCCCTTCTGTGCCTCATTTTCCTCATTTACAAAATGGGGAGAGTAAGGGTTTGTACTGAAGGATTGGGGTGAAGCAGTCGGGACATAACCCAGCAGTTGTGCTCTGTTGTTACCATTGTCACCAAATGTCCAGTCAATTCTCAAGTGCCTGGCTGCTTGTAGGTGCCTCCAGCTGCTGTCATTTCTCTTGTGCCCTCCTCTTCCCTGTCTGTGCTGCACACTTCTCCCACACTGGTCTTCTTTAAAAAAAAAAAAAAAAAAAAAAAAAAATTTTAATGTTTATTTTTGACAGAGAGAGAGAGAGAGAGAGAGAGAGAGAGAGAGAGAGAGAGAACGTGTGGGGGAGGGGCAGAGGGAGAGGGAGACACAGAATCGGAAGCAGGCTCCAGGCTCTGAGCTGTCAGCACAGAGCCCAGCGTGGGGCTTGAACTCACTAACTGTGAGATCGTGACCTGAGCCAAAGCTGGACACTTAACTGACGGAGCCACCCAGACGCCCCACACGATGGTCTTTAAGAAGTCCCTTTCATCATGTTCTGTTGAGGGACATGCTCCGCACTCATTCTTGTTTAGTGAGCACATGCGACGGGCCAGGCATTGGGCTGAGCTGGGAATTTACAGCATTTTAGTCCATTGTCCTGCAGGGTAGGTATTTTGAATCCCCATTTTACCACTTGAGAAGGATACCGAGAAGATAGTATAAGGAACTTCTCCGAGGGCACGTGGTTTTTCAGTGGCAGAGCTGGGTTCAAATGCAAAATCTTGTGACTCTCAAAAAGAACACTATTGCAGGGTCTAGCACTTGGAAGTCTAGTCCGGCAGGCTCGGGAGAGGCAAAGGGCAGTTCCAGTCTTTTGGGGAAGCAAAAAGAAGGGCGCACCTAAATAAAGACATGGAAATAGCATCAGTTATGTGACAAATACCTGCTGGAGTGTTATAAATGCTCAGAGAGAGGGGTGTGGGTGAGCGTGAGCGGGCAGGAAGTGGTTGCCACCAGAGGTCAAAGGTTACCTGAACCTTCAGAGATGGGCCAGATTTGGACAAAACGAGGCTCTTCATTTAAGACTTGATTTCACCACATCTCTTCTGCCATTTGTGTAGTCCCCTGTCAATACCAGATGGCCCTCCCTTCTGCACCCCTTACCTGTGCTTGCTCACCCTCCCTTTGGGCCCTTCCCCCTCCTCCCTCTCACCAGTTTGTAAAATTCAGATGGCAGAAACCTTGTGCTTTCTATCTCCTATTATCACCATGACAATGCCCCTTCCTCCTTCTCCCCCCGCCCCCCCCCGCCCCCCCCCCCCCCCCCCCCGGCCCCGGGGACTGGACACGCACAGCATCTGACCCGGTGTCTTGCTCACCCAAGGCAGCCGGCAGTTGCTGTTGAACAAATGAAGCAGGAGACTCCAAGTTCTTATACCAGTTTAACAATTTCACCGGCATTTTTGGTATCGATTCACGTGAACTGTGACTCACATCTACCATCCTGCATGCACCCCAGGCTGGGCCCTGATTGGCTCTCTGCACTTGCACAAGTCTCTGAAAGACCCTGGTCCTGGCCTCCCGCCTCTAGAAAAAGCTAAGGGTGGGGCGCCTGGCTGACTCAATCAGTTAATCTCACAGTTCGTGGGTTCGAGCCCCGCCTCGGGCTCTGTGCTGATAGCCCAGAGCCTGGAGCCTGCTTCAGATTCTGTGTCTCCCTCTCTCTCTCCCCCTCCCTGACTTGTTCTCTCTCTCTCTCTCTCTCTCTCAAAAATAAATAAAACCTCAAAAAAAAAAAATAAATAAATAAAGGCATAAAGCTAGGAGTGGCCTGGCCATAGTCTCCTTGTAGTTGAGTATAAGAACCATAAGAATCTCTGGGGCGCCTGGGTGGCTCAGTCAGCTGGGCGTCCTACTCTTGGTTTTGGCTCAGGTCATGATCTCACGTTTTGTGAGCTCAGACCCCGCATCGTGCAGTGTGGAAACTGCCCGGGATTCTCTCTCTCTTCCTCTCTCTGTCTCTCTGTCCTTCCCATGCATGCTATCTCTCTCTCAAAATGAATAAATAAACTTAGAAAATATTAAAAAGAATCATAAGACTCTCGTGAGGCTTGTGAAAAGGTAGATTCTGGGCTTGGCTCCTACTCCCAAAGATTCCGACACGGAAGGTGGCAGCAAAAATCTAGGTGTTAACATATATCCAGGACTCTGAAGCAGCCGGTCACTGGGCTGCCCTTGGAAAAAGCCTGCTCTAGGTGACCCGGCTAGTTTCTATGAATCTAGAATGGAAAAGGTTGACAAACCCTGTGTTGGGGGCCGGTGAAGGCATCTGTGCGGGGACAGACCTCTCTGAAGCACTAACCCGTCTTAATTTTCAGAGTTGTCCACTTGAAAGCTAATGACCACCCAGTTGTGTGCGTCCCCAGGGGAAAGCTAGAGGAGGGAAACTGACGCGCTCTAGTGTCCGGCCCCCTCCGGCCCCCTCCCGAAGATGTGGGGCCTCTTGCCCCGTGAGCTGTGCGGCAGGGGCTGATTCTGATTAACTCCACAGGATCTGTTTTTGTTTGTTTGTTTGTTCTTCACCTGAAGGGGTGTCCGTTTCTGCTGAGGGCCCTCCCAGCTGAGGCACCCTGTTTGGGAAAGGCGGGAGTTTGCTAAGCCCTTTGGAGGCTCCTGGCTCCTGGAGAGGGATCGGTATCCCCATTGCTCTGGGAGGAGGCCTTTGTAGTGTCGACTTGCTGTTTGTGTTTCAGGCTCTAAGGGAAGGTTTGCTCCTAATTAAAGGCATAAATGCTTTAATCCCTGGCCTGAGGGCTTCCCATAGCGCATTAGCCGTATTAGGAAGGAAATGGATTGTAATCCCTTTAATATAAGCCTGGAGGAACTCGAAGGCTTCTGGTTTGGGAAAAGAATTTCCTCCTGTGATTTAACAATATTAACATGCTGAATTTGCATAGACAGAAACTTGGGGCCCAGCTTTCCCTCCAGAAGGAGCCAAACTGATTCTCTCTCAAATGAATGACTGCTACGATAATTAGGCTCCTACAGCATACCAGCTCAGATGCCAAGGCATTGTACCGATTTTTCTCCTTTAGTTTTGTCGTCCAACCGTGTCCATATATATTTTCTCAAAAAGGAAATGAAGATAGAGAGGTGAATGTTCTCACCGAAGGAAGGAGGGGAGGATCTCGTTGAGAGCTGTCCGTGTGCCCTGTGCTTTGTGGATTCTGCTTATTGATTGCTGTCCACACAATATATTTGTGTGTGCTTTTAAACGTTTACTTCACCCTAACCACGTTTTTGGAAACACACTCATGTTGGTTTCTAGCGTGCCGCGTAGTTTGTCTTACTCTATACAATTTGAACCCAACGCCCGTATGTAGGCTTTAAAAAAACAAACAGGATTTGTTTTCTGGTTTATTTTTCATCCCTTACCAATGTTGAAAAGATCCCCCTTCATGCTGCTGGAGGAGACAGCAAGAACCATGAGAAACTTACCTGTGCTGCTTCAGAAAAACAACAGGGATTGCACCGTGGTAACTTGAACATCGGTACATGGCGATCCAGCAGTGCCTCCTTGTGAGCTTACGACACGTCGTAGCTATGTTGTAGCCTAGATGGAGGAAGAAATGGGGGCACTGAGGCTCTCGGCGTGAACCTGCCCACGGTGGCTAGCCATGGGGTGGCCCATCTGAGGCCTCGGCCCTGCTCCTGTAGGTTAATGCATTGACGTTGCTGCATGAACTCTGAAGCCCAGAGATTCTGCAGAAACCTGACCGCAGTGGAAGTGGCAAATGCCAGAAACTAAAAAAAAAAAAAAAAAAAAAAAAAAGACTGAGTACATGGACCCCTTCACCTTTTCACTCCCGTGGCCTTATTTCCCTTCCTGCTGCCCTTTTAGGGAGGCAGAAGAATTTAGGGCAGGCTCGCACCGCAGGGCTGTGTGGGAGGGAGCTCTGCTCCCCAAACGTGGCAAATCCTCTCTGTTAGCTTCAAATACCGCCTGTGTCACCAGCAGTTCCAGAGTGTGTATCACAGGTCCAGAGCTTTCTTCTGGGGGCTATAGATTCTCTTACCCACTTGGAAGCCACACAGGCCGCGCCAATGCAGTATTTGTCTTACTCCCCAAGCTGGCTCCTCTGCTGGAATTTCCTACCTTACCAAAGGGGGACCAACCCCCAGCGGCTCATCCCCAAACTCTGGGAACCATCTTTGATACTTCTGTCTTGCTCCTGCTGATTCCGGATAATGAATTCTATAGAGTGTGGGGTGACTGGGCGATTCAGTTGGTTACGTGTCCAACTCTTAAAATCAGATCGTGATCTCAAGGTTAATGAGATCGAGCCCCACACTGGGCTCTGCACTGAGTTTGAAGCCTGCTTGGGATTCTCCCTCTCCCTCTCTCCCTGCCCCTTCCCCGCTTGCGTTCTCTCTCTCAAAGTAAATAAATAAACATTGAAAAAATTCTATAGAGTTTACTTCCAAAATGCCTCTTGAATCTGCCCATTCTTCTCCCTATCACTGTCATCTCCTCTGACCTGTCCCAGCCGCCACCATCAGCTAGTGGCCTGCAAACTCCTTGCCTGGATCCTATCTCACCCTCACCCCCCACCCCCACCCCACCCCAGGCCATTGTCCATCAGTGATCTTTTTGATATGTTGTTTCATCCTTCTGCTTTAATTCCCCAGTACTTCCCATTATTTTCAGGATAAAACCCACCAATCCCCGTGTACCCCACTGGACAAACTACCCCCACCCCACCCTCATCTGGAGTCAGTCACACCTGTCTCTCCTCACTCTGCCCTAGTAGAGCAGCCTCTGTCTTCCACACAAGACAGGGCTCCCTCGAGTCCTACAGCAGTCACACAGGCCAGAGCATTCGCCTTCCTCCCTAGGACTGAGTTATAATGTCACTACTTGGCACAGGTCTCCCCTCTAAGACTGGATCAGGTCCCCGCACCCAATTTCTCTTCGATGGCATTGTCACCGTTGTATTTTTTTTTTTTTTCAACGTTTTTTATTTATTTTTTTGGGACAGAGAGAGACAGAGCATGAACGGGGGAGGGGCAGAGAGAGAGGGAGACACAGAATCGGAAACAGGCTCCAGGCTCCGAGCCATCAGAGCCCCAGAGCCTGACGCGGGGCTCGAACTCACGGACCGTGAGATCGTGACCTGGCTGAAGTCGGACGCTTAACCGACTGCGCCATCCAGGCGCCCCCGTCACCGTTGTATTTAAAGACTCACTTATGTAATATATTTCTCTATCGCTAAGCTGTAACTTCACGAGGGCAGAGACCACTTCTGTTTTACGTCACCACTCTGATCACAGGCCCTGTACAACGTCGGGTACAGAGCAGAGACTCAGAAAACATGGGTAAACACTGGCATGAAGAGCCACCAAGTACCGTCACAGACTTATTATCCATTTGGCTTTCTACATTCATTTCAGGTAGAAATCACATACCTGTTTTACAGATGATCAAACTGGTTTCTGCTGAACTTACCTGGTTTACCCAAAGACGTGAAGATAACCAAGTATCAGGATTTGAAGTCAGGACTCCACTTGGTTTTATTTTCCTGGAAATATATCCTTGGCGGCACAAAAGCCTCTTGTGGTGGCCCGGCTGTCCCTTCCGCGTGTATCTCTGCCGCGATTGCATTCTTTACCGAGTTCTTTACCATTTCCTTCAGTGTCCTTACATTCACAAGCACTTCTTAAATTCTTACATCTAAGTGACAGTGCACTGAGGGATGGGAAGGTGACTAACACCAAGTTCTTTACCTGAAGGACACCACAGTTTGCTAGGAGAAATAACTACTTTCTCTCTCCAACCTTGGATTTGTTGGAACTGTTTTAGCTGTAAGTTGTGCAAACTCCACCAGAAGTGGCTTCAGCAGGAAAAGGAATATATCGGCTCATACAAACCGCAAAGTCTGAATGTAGTTTAAGCTTCAGGCATGGTTGTATCCAGGGGCTTGGTGTCCTCATGATACAGTCACTTTCTGTCTCCATCTCTTGGGTCTTCTTTTCCCTGCTCATTTTATTCTTTGGCCAGGCTCCCTTCGACTGGTGGCAAAGATGCCCTCGGACAGCTCCAGGCTCCAACAGTTCTTAGTGCCTGCTATCCCGGAAAGAGAGAGATGCTTTGCCAGGAGCTGGCATGATGCTCATCAGCCCACCTTGGGTCACGAGCCTCTCCTTGAATCAATCATGGTGGCCTAAGGGACGGAATATTGCTTACTGTTGAATCTGCACAGTTCAGAACAGTGCCCAACACAAAATAGTGCTCAATACATATTGGTTGGATAAATGAAAAGCGTCTAGTAAAGAGAACAAGGAGAGCTTCATGGGAGAGGTGGCCCTTAAAAAGAGTGACTAATTTTTATTGTGGTAAATATGTATAACCTAAAATTTACCATTTTAAATGTACAATTTGGTGGTTTAAGTATGTTTGCAATACTATGCCATCATTGCCACTAGCCATTTCCAGTTTTTATCTTCTTAAAACTCTGTACTCGTTCCTCCCAACCCCTGACAACCACCACTCTACTGCCTGTCTCTCTGATTTTTAAAAATCTTTTTTTAACGTTCACTTATTTTCGAGACAGAGAGAGACAGAGCACGAGTGGGGGAGGAACAGAGAGAGAGGGAGACACAGAATCGGAAGCAGGCTCCAGGCTCTGAGCCATCCGCACAGAGCCTGACTTGGGGCTCAAATTCATAGACTGCGAGATAATGACCTGAGCTGAAGTCGGACGCTCAACTGACTGAGCCACCCAGGTGCCCCTCTGTCTGATTTTGACATCTCTAGGCACCTCTTGTAAGTGGAATCCTACGACATTTGTCCTTTGTGGTCTCGCTTATTTCACTTAGCGTAATGTTCTCAAGGTTCATCCATGTTGCAGCACGTGCCCCGATCTTCTTTTTAAAACTGAATAATAGGGGCACCTGGGTGGCTCAGTCGGTTAAGTGTCTGACTTGGGCTCAGGTCATGATCTCATGGTTCACGAGTTCGAGCCCCGTGTCGGGTTCTGTGCTGACAGCTCGGAGCCTGGAGCCTGCTTCCGATTCTGTGTCTCCCTCTCTCTCCGACCCTCCCCCATTCATGCTCTGTCTCTCTCTGTCTCAAAAATAAATAAACGTTAAAAAACAAACAAACAAACAAAAAACCCTGAATAATATTTGAACAAAGGGAAAAAGAGACAAACCAAAAAAACCAGACTCCTAACTATAGAGAACAAACTGATGGTTACCAGAGGGGAGGTGGACGGGAGATGTGTGAAACAGCTGATGGGGTTTAAGGAGGGCACTTGTGAGGAGCACCGAGTGATGTATACAACTGTTGACTCACTGTGTTGTACATCTGCAACAAGTATAACACTGCATGTTAACTACACTGGAATTAGCAATTTTTAACTTTTTTTTTTTTTTTTAATTTTTTTTTTTCAACGTTTTTTATTTATTTTTGGGACAGAGAGAGACAGAGCATGAACGGGGGAGGGGCAGAGAGAGAGGGAGACACAGAATCGGAAACAGGCTCCAGGCTCCGAGCCATCGGCCCAGAGCCCGACGCGGGGCTCGAACTCACGGACCGCGAGATCGTGACCTGGCTGAAGTCGGACGCTTAACCGACTGCGCCACCCAGGCGCCCCAGCAATTTTTAACTTTTTACAAAACAGAATAGTATTCCATTATGTGTATGTATCACGTTTCGTTTATTTATTCACCTGTTGATGGATATTGGGGTTGTTTGCATCTTTTGGCTATTGTGAATACTGCTGCCATGAACATGGTCGGGCAAGTATGTGTTCCAGCTCCTGCTTTCAATTCTTTGGGGCACACACTCAAAGGAAGAATTGCAGGATCATATGGTAATTCTGTTTAGGTGTGATTTTTGGAGGAACCGCCATCTTGTCTTCCACAGTGGCTGTGCCACCTTCCGATTCCCACCAGGGGCACACAAGGGCTCCAGTTTCTCCGTACCTTTGTCGACATTTATTACGTTTCGTTTTTGGATTATAGCCATCCTAAAGGGCGTGAAAGAGGGTGAAATTTTGACAGAGGGTGGACAAGCCAGACTTTCAGCCAACAGAGGCCTGCCTGGAGGGGCTATGGTATGCAGTGGATTGAGTCACGCAATGTCTGATGTCAAAATCCATGTGGGGTTCTGTTTACCTTCCTTTCCTGGAAACGACCGACTGTAGAGTACCGTAAAGGCCCTGCCTCCCATGTACCTTCCAATGCTGCTGCTAGAGCTCATGCTGGCTCAGGTGTGCTGGAACATCAGTGACTTGCTCTGAGAGGCTGAGTCAGGGGCAGACACCCGGGAGGTTAGCTGGTCACCCATCACAATGACCAGGGGCTGTGATCAAAGCAGCCTGCATCACACAGGTCAGGGTTCATCTCAAAGACAGGTGTGGTGGTGGGGCACAGAGACAGGACTCTTCACGAGGCAGGGGCACCTGGAGTTGGAAGGGCAGGAACATCGTCATCTGCTTGGTAGAAGGAGGGGTAGGTGCTGTTTGCACTGACGCTGGCCCCCAGCCCCAGGAGGGGAGCTCTTTATGCACAAAAAGGAGGGGGCGTAGGGACTTTTTGAGGTCTGGCAACCACCCCACTGGGCCACAGCCCCCTGAATGGAATAGGCTCGGGGCAGTGTTCCATGGGAATGAAATGGAGTACCAGTCAAGAGCCTAGGGGTCCATGCACACAAGACAGGGTGAGCTCAGATTGCTCCCCAGTGCCCAGCTGTGAGGCTCCCTGCTAAAACTTCAGGGCTGGGGGGGCGAGGGGCAGGATTGGACCTTCCTGCGGCTATCATTCAACTGGGAATGCAGAACCTTGCTTCTTCACCCTGGATGCTCCTGATCCCTGCTGGAAAACATGATTTGTGCTTCTGAATCAGGGCACCTGTAAGTCCTAGGCCCGTGGCTTGCTTCCTCAGTGCAGCGTTATGTGGGTAACTTGAAATGGGCCATGGTGGGAGCATTTGCACGACAGAAATGCAGAAATCGGGAAACGCTTATTTTTTTTTTTTTAATTTTTTAATGTTTATTTATTTTTGAGACAGGGAGAGACAAAGCATGAACGGGGGAGGGTCAGAGAGACAGGGAGACACAGAATCTGAAACAGGTTACAGGCTCTGAGCTGTCAGCCCAGAGCCCGACGCGGGGCTCGAACTCATGGACCGCGAGATCATGACGTGAGCCGAAGTCGGACGCTTAACCGACTGAGCCACCCAGGCGCCCCCGGTAAACGCTTATTTATTTGCCTCCAAAGGTGGTTGTTAAATATTTACCAGCACACGACTTGCCCTGCTTGACAGGTGAATCCGATGTTCTCATCGGCTCAGGTTCGGTCTGGGGCCTGCTCATGCCCCTTTGTCCCAGGACCCCTGTCCACTTGCCCATTGATCCCTGCTGCCATCAACCCCTGGGTGACTGAGTCATGTGCAGGGTGGGGCTGAGAGGATTGGGGCAGTTGTGCTCGGTTGGCACAGCTTTGGGGAAAATGGCTGTTTCCCCGGCATGTGACAGAAGCAGGGCTAACCAACTTGTCTGTGTCTAGGTCATCTGCCATGGCAGGTGTGGTGTACTCCAGACAGGTGAGTGTTGTGGCTTTCTGTCTGTCCCTCGTGGCCACTTCAAGGTTGGGCAGCTTTAACAAACAGGCCCAGGCGCTTTGGGGATCCCTATGATGATCATTCTGAAATGATAGGGGTTTTTTTCTTGTTTTTTAACCAGTAGGGGAAAGCTAAGGATTTGCAGTGTTCTGAAGGTTCATTTACGTATTCAGCATGCATGTATTTGGTATCGTGGGTGTGTCGGTCCCTGTGCTGGGTTTTGAGGCTGCAGAGATGTCCAAGATTAGGTCCTAACCTTGGGTGCTTCATTAAATCCATTACAATTCGCCACGATAAGTGCTGCAATGAGGGACGTAAAATGTTGTATGAAAGCGGAGGAGAAAAAGTTTAATTTGGGGGAGGTGAGGAATGAAGGGGTGGGATAGATGTTTTGGGGCGAAATTTAATCTGGGTTTTGGAGAATGTGTAGGAGTTTGCCAGTCCATGAGGAGTACCACTGGTGTTTCCGGCGGGAGATAAGAGCATGTGCACCCGTGAGGAGTAGACTGTAGCGAGGCTGGTGTGCAGAGGGCGGGGGGGGGGGGGGGAGCCAAGTGGGATGAGGTGGTAGAGGTCAGTGGAAGCCAGATCGTGAAGGGCTCTGAATGCCAAGCCCAAAAGTTGGTCTTGGTCCTGTAGACCATGAGAAGCCACAACTGCCTTTAGGTGGAAGAATGGCAAGACGGGATCTCTTGTTTTGTAATCTCCCTTGCCCTGTAGGCCCCTGTGGACTTAGATATATACCAGAGCTCTTACATGATTGACTATCAACCCTACGGGAAGCACAAATACTCCAGGGTCACACTACAAGAGGTAAGAAGTCGCTCGGTCTTGTCTTTTCTTCAACGGCCGACTGAAATCATCTTTCCTGCATTTGTATTATGAGCGTGGATATTGGGGGCACTTACTTCGAACAATAGCTGATGCCAGGAGATCTAAAGAAGTCTTTTATGTGTATGTTTTGTGAGTATGTATGCTTTAAAATGTACATCAACTCTAGGGGCGCCTGGGTGGCTCAGTCGGTTAAGCGGCCGACTTCAGCTTAGGTCGTGATCTCACGGTCCGTGAGTTCGAGCCCCGCGTCGGGCTCTGTGCTGACAGCTCAGAGCCTGGAGCCTGTTTCAGATTCTGTGCTTCCCTCTCTCTGACCCTCCCCCGTTCATGCTCTGTCTCTCTCTGTCTCAAAAATAAATAAACGTTAAAAAAAAATTAAAAAAAATAAAATGTACATCAACTCTAAGTCATGCATACAGAAGAGTGTAAATAATATACATTTACAGTTTAAATAACATTGACAAAACAAACACCAATGTACCCATTATCAGCCAGCTTAAAACATAGCACGTTAGAAGTACCAGAGAGCCCTGGTGGGCCCCTCCCTGCTCCCACCTCCTCCCACCTCCAGAGGTAGCCACTATTCTGAATTTTGGGCTAATCATTCCCGTGTGTGTGTGTGTGTGTGTGTGTGTGTGTGTGTTTATTTTAAGTTTATTTATTTCTGAAAGAGAGGCAGAGGCAGAAAGGGAATCCCAAGCAGGCTCCTCACTGTCAGTGCAGAACCTGACGTGGGGCTCGAACTCACGAGCCGTGAGATCATGACCTGAGCCAAATCAAGAGTCGGATGCTCCACCAACTGAGCCACCCAGGCTCCCCTCCCTTGTGTCTTTCTTTAAAAAATAGCTTTACTCTATATGTATGTGTCCCTTCAAACAAATTGTTTAGGTTTGCCTTTTGAGCTTTATTATATATTGGATCATACTATTCATCCTCTTCTGTGACTTTTATTTTTTGCTGAACATTGTATTTTATATAATATATTATTCATTTCTGCTGTGTGGTACTACACTGCTTGAATGTGCCACCATGCCTGTCCCGTTGGCCATCTGGGTTTTTACTTTTTTGTTACCCTTCCCCACTGCCCAGTGCTGCAATGCAGATTGCACAGCCTAATGTATCCACCGCCCCGGGAGTGGAATTGCTGGTCACAGGTAACATCGCTATTTGCCAAAGTTGTTACATCGATGCAGCAGAGACAGTCAGTTCTGTAACTCTCCAACCTTGCCATAAACTTGGTATTGATAGACTTTCAGATTTTTGCTGATTTGTTTGGTTTGAAATAATATTTTCTTGTGATCCCATGTTTCCGGATATTTATTATTCTGTGAGATGTCTGTCCTGCCTTTTGCCCATTTTGTTTTTTTGAGTGGGATGTTTGTCTTTTTCTTTTTTTTTTTTTTTTTTTTTTTTTTTTTTTTTTTTTTTAAATTTTTTTTTTCAACGTTTTTTATTTATTTTTGGGACAGAGAGAGACAGAGCATGAACAGGGGAGGGGCAGAGAGAGAGGGAGACACAGAATCGGAAGCAGGCTCCAGGCTCCGAGCCATCAGCCCAGAGCCCGACGCGGGGCTCGAACTCACGGACCGCGAGATCGTGACCTGGCTGAAGTCGGATGCTTAACCGACTGCGCCACCCAGGCGCCCCTGTTTGTCTTTTTCTTATTAATTTGTAGGAGTTCTTTACATACTGTAGACATGTTTCATTTGTTAGTTATATAAAATAGCAAAAGTTCACAGGCTGTGGTTCATCTTTTCACTTCCTCTCAGTGAATCGCAATTCGTACCCAATTCTTACTGGCAAAATATAGCCAGATGTAGGCATCTTTCCCTGTATCATCTGCTCTTTTGAAGTCTTAAGAAATCCTTTCCTATTTAGAGGTTTCGCCCCTAAAAATAAGAAGATCTAGACAAACAAAATGGGACAATTTCTGGGATATAGTATTTGGTGGAAGCAAAGTGCAGAGTGGGATTATAATGTGCATTTGTGTACAAACCAAGGGTGTGTGGAACTTCATTATATGTTTATATGTACATAAACTATATCTAAAAAGATACATGGGGCACCTGAGTGGCTCAGTCGGTTAGGTGTCTGACTCTTGATTTCGGCTCAAGTCATGATCTCTCAGTTTGTGAGTTCAAGCCCTGAGTTAGTCTCTGTGCTGACAGAGGGGAGCCTGCCTGGGATTCTGTCTCCCTCTCTCTCTGCTCCTCCCCTGTTCACTCTCTCTCTCTCAAAAATAAATAAAATAAACATTAAAAAGAAGAAGAAGAAGAAGAAGAAGAAGAAGGGCACCTGAGTGACTCAGTCGGTTGAGCATCTGACTTCTGCTTGGGTTCTGATCTGGAGGTTCATGAGTTCAAGCCCCACATCGGGCTTGTCGTTGTCAGCACAGAGCCTGCTTTGGATCCTCTGTCCCCTTCTCTCTCCCTCTGCCCCTCCCCTGCTTGCACTCTCTCTCAAAAATAAATAAAACATTACAAAAAAATTTTTAATAAAAAATTTTAAAAAATCCTTTGTATTATTTCAGTATTGCCCTCAGTCATATACATTACCACTCAAAAACTAATTTAATTTTTTTTTAAGAGAGAGAGAGCATGAGTCGGGGAGAGGGGCAGAGGGAGAGAGAATCCTAAGCGGGCATCACACTGAGCATGGGGCTGGATCCCACCACCCTGGGATCACAACCCAAGCTCAAATCAAGAGTAGGACACTCAAAGGACTGAACCGCCCAGGCGCCCCCAATGTTTTTTAAATAAAGAGAAGTGTGCTGTCTGGAGGATGAGGCCAAGGAAGCTTCGCCTCTCACCGAGCTCAGCTCTCGGTTCATGTGTGATTTATTTCCACAGCAAGTGAAGCTGGATGCCCAGCTCCGGGACAAAGAGTTGTACAGGCCGATCCCCAGCTCCAGGCCCAAGCTAGAGGATGGGTACCCCGCCTTCAAAACTCCTCCCATGACTGCCAGAGACCTGGGGCTCCCAGGCTTCTTCCCACCACAAGACCAAGACCGGGCGACCACGGCAGAGGGCGAAGGCAGGTTCACCGGTCTCTGCCATTCCGTGTACCCAGTTTCCCACGCTCTGTACCTGGCCCAGGGTGATCCCAACCGCGTCCACCAGAGCGCCCACTTTCCGTGCCTCCTGGAGCCCGAGCGCCAGCCTGCTGCCAAGGAGGGCAAAGGCTACTTCCTACTGCCTGGCTGCCTCTGTCCTCATCACCACAAAGTCAAGTACCCCGTCTTGAACCGATGGGGGCCCTTGATGTCATTTTACCAGTAGGAAGTGTGGGGCACCCCCAGGGGCACTGTGGAAACCCTCCCTCTCACCAGGCAATCCCCCACTGCCCTTGGAGAATGGACAGGAGAAGTGAAAATAAAGCCGTGGAAGATGATCCAGGAGCCCCGCCTGTTCTGCTTTGCGCCCTGCCTGCCCTGGCACCACATCTCTGCCCACCTGTAGGAGGAGGAGGGGATGAGGGAAGGAGGGCAGGACGGAGGGAGAGAAGGAAAACTGGCGTCTTTGGAGGCTGGAATCCGTGTCAGTTGAGCGTCCTGCTGTAAAGATTCTTGCTGCTGCAGGCATTTACTTACGAAATGGGAAAAATCACGTTCCCCAGAGTTCTCTGGATGTTGAGTGCGATTGCAAACTGGTCCCACGCTGGAGCCACCCACAGTGACCACTTCAAGGGCGTCATTTTACACGTTCCTTCTTGCTCAGCGGTGCTTTTGTAAACATACATATGCCCTCTTAGGGGCACAATGCAGAAATGACATTCTTCCCTTCCAGTTCTGTCCTCTTGGCCACAGCCTAGCCACATGGTCCCACCAAACTGCAAGGAAGGCTGGGAAATATACCTTCATCCTGGGTGGCCGTGTGCCGGTGAAAAACAGGAAGCCAGCAGAATAGAAGGAGAGGGTGTATTGGGGTGGACGACTGTCCATTTTTGCCACAAAACCTGAGGAGGCTTTCCCATTGGAATCACACCAGACACCTAGTGCTTCCCCAGGGAATCTCGTTAAAATGCAGATTCTGAGCCAGTCTAGGACAGGGGCAAGATTCTGCATTTCCAGCAAGCTCCCAGGTGAGGCCAGCACTTCTGGACAGGGGACCATGCTTGAGTAATGAGTTCATACACAATACTCTGCACCTTCCGTTTCTCTTCACAAGCCATCACTTACAGATCTATTTTTTCTTTCTTTGTTTTTGTTTGTTTGATTTTAATAGCCTCCATGCCCAGTGTAGGGCTTGAACTCACGACCCTGAGACCAAGAGTTGCATGCTCTACCTAGTGAGCCCGTCAGCCACCCCAGATGCAATTATTGTTATTATTTTAAAGTTTATTTATTTATTTTGAGAGAGAGAGGGAGTAGGAATGAGGGAAGGACAGAGAGAGGAAGAGAGAGAGAATCCCAAGTAGGAGCCAAGCTGTCAGCACAGAGCCTGATGTGGGGCTCGATCTCACAAACCATGACAGATCTAATTATATATATATATATATATATATATATATATATATATATTAATTTTTTTTCAACGTTTTTTATTTATTTTTGGGGCAGAGAGAGACAGAGCATGAACGGGGGAGGGGCAGAGAGAGAGGGAGACACAGAATCGGAAACAGGCTCCAGGCTCCGAGCCATCAGCCCAGAGCCTGACGCGGGGCTCGAACTCACGGACCGTGAGATCGTGACCTGGCTGAAGTCGGACGCTTAACTGACTGCGCCACCCAGGCGCCCCTAATTATATATTTTTTTAACAGCTGCCTGATATTCCATTGAATTGATGGATTGTGACGTATTGAAGGATTCTCTTATTTGTGGGCAGTGAGGCTTTTCCATTTTCTTTCCTACAAATAATACAGCAGTAACAATTCGTGAACATATACCCTTGCTGCTTTTATTTCTGTAAGAGTCTTACAAGGGCTGGGTTTGTTCTGGGTCTGATGGGGCGGGTGTTTGCTGTTAATAGATACCATTAGAAGTGCCCCCATCCTCCCAGCAGTGGCTACTAGTGCCTCTTATCCCCATCTCCTTATGATGGACATTATCAATCCTTCTGATTTTTGCTAATTTGATAAATAGAAAATGGTATTTCATTGTGGTTTTAATTTGTCATTACTTGGGTACTGGTGAGATACAGGATCTCTTCTTTTTTTAAGCTTATTTATTTTGAGAGAGACAGAGAGGAAGAAAGAGAGAGAGAAGGAGACAGAACACAAGTGGGGGAGGGGCAGAGAGAGTGTGAGAGAGAGAGAATCCCAAGCAGGCTGCACTGTGTCAGCAAGGAGCCTGACTTGGGGCTTGATCCCCAGAACCATGAGATGATGACCTAAGCTGGAAACAAATTGGTTACACTGCCAGCTGAGCCTCCCAGGTACTCCCATGGTCTTTATTATATCATTTGCCATTGGGTTTCTGAGTCACATCTTTTACCCTGAATTATCTTTTTTTTTTTTTTAATGTTCATTTATTTTTGAGACAGAGAGAGACAGAGCATGAACGGGGGAGGGTCAGAGAGAGGGAGACACAGAATCTGAAACAGGCTCCAGGCTCAGCACAGAGCCTGAAGCGGGGCTCGAACTCACGGACCACGAGATCATGACCTGAGCCGAAGTCAGCCACTCAACCGACAGCCACCCAGGCGCCCCGAATTATGTTTTTTCTTATCAGTTTATAGGATTTTTTTTTTTTTTTGCACATTGGCCATGTTAGTTCTTTGTATAGCACATGTTCCTAATATGTTCTCCCTGAACTTTTAAATACACAATTTAAAATATGTAATCGGAACATATTTTTTTCTAACATAAAATTAATACCTTCAGTGGAGAATGCTACAAAGTGAAGAAAAGCATGAAGAAGAAAAAGAAATCACCTCTAATCCCACTGCTCAGCCAGTAACAACTGGTAACATTTTGATTCCCAGCGTAGCAGATGCTCGGTCAGATCCTTGGGCTGTAGAGCCAGACAAATCTAGGGCTCCACCCATGCCTGAGTTTACTACCTAGCACCTGAGGGGTATTCTAGAAAGTTATTTCATGTCTCTGAACAGCAGTTTCCTCATCTGTAAGAGGCATTAATAATGCTCCCACCTTTTGAGGAAACACTGTTTGCACAGCATCTGAGATATAGTCAGTGCCTGGGGAGACCTTTTATAGGTATTTTTACAAATCTCATACTGGATATATGTTTTATTTTATTTTATTTATTTATTTATTTATTTATTTTATTTTTTTAAGTTTATTGTTGAGAGAGAGAAGAGAGAGGGAGAGACTATGCAACAGGTGGAGGGAGGCAGGCAGAGAGAGAGGGAGAGAGAGAGAATCCCAAGCAGGCTCTGTGCTGTCAGCGGGGAGCCCTAACTCGGGGCTCAATTTCATGACTATGAGATCATGACCTGAGTCCAGATCAAGAGTCGGATGCTTAACCAACGGAGCCATCCGGGTGCCCCTGAATATGTAATTTTAAACGCTGCTTGGTCTTCGTTGCATTAGCAATAAGCATCGCCATTCAGCCTTAAAACTTTATAAATATCCTTCATGAGTTCAAGCCCCATGTTGGATGTAGAGATTACTTAAAAATACAATCTTAAAAAAAAAAGCGTATTTACAAATACGCTTGCATGTTCATACCGTAATTACCAGTTAGAGGTTCAAGTTGTTTCCAATTATGTCTTTTTCTCTTGCAAATTAGGCTACAGAATAAACTTTTTTCCGTAATTAGATAAAGAAGCAAAGTTACTGTGTCAAAGTGTATGTATATATTCTCAATGAGTATTACAAACCACGTTCTAAACAGGCATATCTTTAATATCAAGGAATCTTTTTTTAGGTGTGATGATTGCCTTTTGGTTATGTTAGACTTCTTTTTTTTTTTTTTTTTTTTTACATTTATTTATTTTTGAGAGACAGAGTGAGAACAGAGCGCAAGCAGGGGAGGGGCAGAGAGAGAGGGAGACACAGAATCCGAAGCAGGCTCCAGGCTCCGAGCTGTCATCACAGAGCCTGACGTGGGGCACGAACCCACGAACCGTGAGATCATGACCTGAGCCGAAGTCGGTCACTTAACCGACTGAGCCACCCAGGTGCCCCAGTGAGATTTAATTTTAAAATACAGGAGAGATGATGTCTGAAATTTACTTTATTGATTTTTTTTTTTTTTTTGATGCTTATTTAGAGAGACAGAGAGACAGAAGCAGAGACACAGAGCTTGAGTGGGGAAGGGGCAGAAAGAGAGGAAGTCACAGAATGCAAATCAGGCTCTAGGCTCTAAGCTGTCAGCACAGAGCCTGATGTGGGGCTCGAACTCACAGATGTGGGGCTCAAATTCATGAACCAGGGGATCATGACCTGAGCTGAAGTCAGATATTTAACTGACTGAGCCACCCAGGTGCCTCTGAAATTTACTTTAAAATGCTGTAGCAAAGCAGTGTTACTGGAACAAGGGAATAAATAAAACAAGATCAGTGACAAAATAACTGTAGCTGGAGATGGGGGCATGGAAGTCCATCATCCTGCCTTCTTTTCCACTTTAGTGCATGTTTAAATTTTCCGTCATAAACAGTAAAACAGGATGAGGCACCTGGATGGCTCAGTTGGTTGAGCACCCCGCTTCAGCTCAGGTCATGAGCTCACGTTGTGGGTTTTAGCCCCATGTCAGGTTTTGCGTTGACAGCATGGAGCCTGCTTCAGATTCTCTGTCTCCTTCTGTCCCTCCCCACACTCTCTCCCTTTCTCTCTCTCAAAAATAAATAACAAAATTAAACAGGAAGGAAAGGAGGAAGGGAGGGAGGAAAAGGAAGAAAGGAAAGGAGGAAAAAAGGAAGACAGACGTACCTTTAGGCTATGGCTAGCCATCTTTAAGTGTATTCGTTCATAATATCCTTGTCATCCTCGCTATTCTGAGTAAAAAAAAAAAAGAGAGGAAGGAAGGCTGGAAGGAAAGGGGGGTGGAAGGGGGAAGGGAGGGAGGGAAAGGAGGGGGAGGGAGGAAGGAAGAAAGGAAGGGAGGGAAGGAGGAGAGCGTGAAAGAGAAAGTGTTAGTTGGATAGTATAATCTGATCCCCGGTGAGGTTGAATAATTTCACAAATGACCCTTATCTCTTCATGGGTTGCAAAATGCTTTCTTACTAGCGTGTCCCTTCTCCTTGACCTATTACACTCTTTGGTGAATCTGTTTTATCCAAAATGGCTTCTAGGATGTCTGTAAAAGAAGGTTTATGAGTGCAATCTCACCACTTTTCAATGCTTGTGAACGTTTTTTCCAGTGTTGGGCCATAGGGATCCGCTGACAGTTTTAACACATAGTTACTTCCACAAAGTGATTTGGTTGTAAAAATGTAACAATAGCCACCCTTTACCCATCACCTGTTGTAAGCCAGGCTCTGTGCATACATCACAAACGTTCTTCTGTCCTCACATACCGATGAAGAAACAGAGGTTCAGGGAAGTTAAGTATCAGCCCAAAGCCACTCATGGCAAAGCTAGAATCTGAATCCCAGAAGCATCTGATTCTAACCCCAGTGGTTCAGTCAGTTTTAGAATGTTGCATGCCATTTTGTTCTAAATAAATGATAAAAAGCCCTTTAATATGATAGCTGTCTTGCTCCCTAATGTCCAAGTTTCCAAACCTGCCATTTGGTGTGAACAATTGCCCCACCAAGAAGATGGGCAGATGCAGGGCTCCCTCTGGATTCTGAATCCGAGGTGTTCAAGAGGTCACAGCCCTCGTCATGGACTTCCAAGGGCTGGGACTGGCCACACTGAAGATCTGAAATGGATCACAGAGTCATGCCCGGACAGGTCCACGGGAGCCAGAGCAGGAAGGCTGGCTGGGACCTGGGCCCCCCAGAGCAGGACAGCACAGGGAGTCGCTGGCTCCAGCGACGATGATGAATAGAGACCCCAACACACGGCGCCTGAGGCACTGGCCACACAGTCCCACACGCAGGCCCCAAGGTGACCTTGAGCTGTGTCTGGGCAAGAGCCACTGCAGGCACGACAGCCCCACCCTGGAAATCTCTCTGACTTGGTCTTGCCTCAGACCGCAGCCGGAGCGCCCCCTGCAGGCCCTCCCCATATCATGCTCCCCCATTCTTTCTCATGGGCAGGACCTGGCCTCTAGGGCCCCTCACCTGCGCCACCCTTCCTACCAGGCTCCCTGCCTTCCCCAAGTTCACAGGCAACAGGCCGACGTCGGTGCCTGCGCACTTGCTGTTTCTTTCTGTCTTCCCCTCCCCCCCCCCCCCCCCGAATTATTGCCTCCTCTGAAAAGCCTGTCTGGCCAATCCCCCACCCATAACACTGCAATTCCTGAGTGTTCCCAAGGCCTGCCATCCCTGCATCTCTCCGAGGGGTGCTGTGCGGATTACCTGACTGAACCCCTAGGGCCTGGCCGAGACCGCTCAGTAACTGTTAGATCTTTTTAATTTTCGTTTTTATTGTCTTTAGAATTAGGATGGTTTTATTTATCTTTGTTGCTCCCCGAAGCCGGCCTATAGCAAGTGCTCAGTAAATAGTGAAGGAACGAAGGGGGCGAGAGGGAGGAAGAGCTTTCTGAGGGGAAGCACAGCAACGAGGTGGCCCCGGGCCTGACCTCCAGGCATTTTCTGTAGCAGCTCTCTTGGCTCTGGCCTCTGGCAGTTTCAGGCTCCAGGCGGGGCTGTGTGTCCACCTTCAACCAGGGAAGCTCTCGGTACCTGGTCATGTCAGGTGAAGTTACCTGAGTGACATTCCTGAGGACGGCCCACGGCTTTGCCCAGTGAACTCTACTCTTTACCAAGTGGAGTCTTCTTTGGGGAGACAGCAGGACGGTGGGAACTCCAAACTGGGTTTGGGCCACCCCCTTGCACGTTCCTAGTCCCAATTCTGGCCTAGTGCAATAACTGTGTTTAATCAACAGATTCAGGAGAAGCCTGCTTTGGTCAATAGACATTTTAATATTCTCAGAAGAAGACTCTTAGCTCCTCGTCCAGTTTATTATGGGGCAGAACATGGCTCCCTGCCAGCAGCCACCCCAAATGTCTTCATCCGTTTTGCATTTTTAGAGCCCCCCAGAGTACCTGAACATAAGGGAGAAAGCAGGGAATCTGGAGCAGGTGCTGTGGGTGGACCCATAGTGCCACCGGGTGGGCCAGCCCATGTCAGGCACAGCGCAGACCTTCTCTAAAATCCCACCAACAGCCGTCAACCGCATTTTACAGCGGAGGAAACCGGGGGGCTCAGGTGATCTGGCCAAATGTCACAGGATAGGAATATCTTCCTTCCATGAAATCTGACTTCCATGAAAACCTTCAGTTTTAGCATCTGTAAAAAGAGGGTAATTATGTTCGTTCCGCAAGATGCAGATAAGAATGTGCAGGAGAGGGCCTTAAAAAGTTTTTTAAATTCAACAAAGGGCTCCTTTCCAATTATTGACCTAAAAGACGACAAGCTGACACCTGTTTTGCTGCACTGGCTTGTAGATTCGCCCCTGCCCTGCGCTGCGCCCCACCCCCCAGCTGGAAGTCAACTTGAAGGGATGTTTTTGTCATTCCTGGGCCTGGGGAGGGGCCCTGATTATGACGCTGCAGAAACAGGATTGGGAGGCTCCAAGATAATGCGAAGGGCCCTTACATGTGTATATTCTTCAGAGTTTACAAAACACAGCCGCAGGTGGTATCTCCCTTCAATCTCATTTCATCTCTGTGACACAGGAGCTCTTGCTCCCATTTCACAGAGGGGACAAGTAGCGAAGGCTGAGTGGGGATGCACACCCCGGGCTTGTACGGCAGTGTGCCTTTTCTGGATCAAGCAGCCGTTCACTGTGGAGCAGTAGCTCTGAAAGAGTGCCTCGCATCGGAGCACCTTGGTGAAATGCTGATTCCTCAGCTCACCGGGTCTGGATGGTCAGTAGGTCTGGAGCAAACTCCAGAAATCAGTATTTGTATCCAGTTTGCCTGGAAGCTGGGTCGCTGGTACTCCGTGGAACACAGTTTGAGCTGTAGCAAAGGATGCAGAGTTCTGGAAATCTCGGGGCAGACGCCAGTAAATCCCTGCTGGAGATAAACACCACTGGGAGTGGGTGTGGGAGGGGTTGGGGGAGCAGGAGGTAGATCAGAGGAGGCACGTACTGAAACATCTCAAGAATGTTTGGGCCATGGGTGCCTGGGCCGCTCGGCCGGTTAAGCACCCGACTTCGGCTCGGGTCATGATCTCATGCTTCGTGAGTTTAAGCCCCGCATCGGGATCTGTGATGACAGTGCGGAGCCTGCTTGGGATTCTCTCTCTCCCATCTCTCTCTCTCTGCCCCTCCCCCACTAGCTCACACACTCACTCTCTCTAAATAACCAAATCAACTTAAAAAACAAAAACAAGAGTGTTTGGGCCAAGCACTATGCCAGAATGTGTTCATTAATTTCCAAACATTAAAATACATATAGGTATGTCCTCCACTTACGTGAAGTGCCTAAAGTAGTCAAACCTATAGAAATGGAGAGTAGAGTGGTGGTTGCCCACGGCGGGGAGAAGAGGGGATGGGGAGCCACAGCAATGTGAATGTACTTCACGCTAGTGAACTGCACACTTCAAAATGGGCAAGTCAATTTTATGTTATGTGTATATTTTATCACAATAGATGTATACACACACATATGAAAGGGAGCTTCTCTGAGTATGACATAAAGCCTGGAAACCATAAATTAAAAAAATCTGGGGCGCCTGGGTGGCTCCGTCGGTTAAGCAACTGACTTCGGCTCAGGTCATGATCTCACAGTTCCTGGGTTCAAGCCCCGCATCGGGCTCTGTGCTGACAGCACGGAGCCTGGAGCCTGTTCCGGATTCTGTGTCTCCCTCTCTCTCTGCCCCTCCCCTGCTTGCACTCTCTCTCTCTCAGAAATAGTAAACATTAAAAAAATTGTTTTTAAATAATAAAAATTAAAAAATCAACACATTGCCTACACGATAATCAAAATTTCTGTGTGGAAAAATTACCATAAACAAAATCAAAAGGCAAAGAACAAACTGGGACAACATGGACAATACAAAGGATGAAAGCATCTGAGTCCCTTATACGCCAAGAAGAAAAAGACCAACAATGCAGGAGAAAAACTACTTTTTAATTCCATCATTTGCTCTGTTAGCAAATATCTGTTTAACACATAAGCACCTGACACAATTCTAAGTGCTGGGAATATCACACACACACAAAAACAAACAAACAAATAAATATATAAAAACAATAGTAAGACAAGGAGATTCAATACCCGTTGGGGAAAATGACAAAGTAAATGGGGAAAGTATATAATACGTTGGAAAGCAATGAGTGATATGGAGAAGAGTGCAGCAGGTGTGAAGGAGGAGACAGTTGTGCCGAGGGGCGTAGGTTAAGTGATTCATCAGAGCAGGTCTCGCTGTGAAGGTGATATTTGAGCAAAGCCCCGAAGGGAAGAGAGATCTTCTCACGGTGACGAGTGGGGCCAAGTGACCAGGAAAGACCCTGAAGGGTCAGGCCTGGGAGGCCAGAGGGCAGCAGAATGAGGTCAGGGAAGTCACAGGGTCCCACATTATTGTCTACACATGGGTGAGTGGTTGCAAAGATTCCTGGTCTTCTTTCACACAACATGGGAGCCCCCTGGCAAGTAATGAGCAAAGAGATGACATAAGCCGATTTCTAGCTTTAAAGAGAGACTTTGGCCACTGGGTTACCAAAAGACTGAGAGGGACAAAAGCAGAGGCAGAGAAGTGGATTAGGATAATCCAGGCAGGCGGCGCTGGCCAATGGGGCCAGAGCTTCAGCTGTGGAGATGGTAACTGGTCGGCTTCGGGATGTATTTGAAGCGGCAGCCAATGGAATTTCTTAACAGATCGGCTGGGGAGGCACGTGAGAGAAAGAGACGTGTCAAGATGACGCCATGTTTTGGGCTTGTGCAAACTGGAAAGGTGAGCTGCTTTTTTTTTGAACTGGGAGAGGATGACATCTGAAGTGGGTTTGGGGGGGAAGATCGGTTTGGAACTGGCGACATTAAATTAGAAATGCCTCTAGGACATCCAAGTGCAGATTTCGGTTGGCCACACAGGGGAGAGGTCAGGGCCAGCTGGGGATAGAAACTTGGCAGTTAACAGCCTGTGGAGGGTACTGAAAACCGGGACACCCGATGCCATTGGCACAGTGTGGAAGTGGTCCAAGGACTGAGGTCTGGGGCAGGTCAGGGTTGAGAAGTCAGGGAGATGAGGCGGAGCCGTGAGGTGGGAGAAAAACCAGGGGCGTGTGGTGTTCTGGAAACCAGGAGAAGAGAGGTGTCAGGGAGGAGGGAGCCCTCATGGGATCAGCGGGGTCAGAGGCTGCTTCTGGGCCAGGAAGCAAGAGCTCTGAGAATTACCGCTGGATGCAGCAAGGCTGTTGATGACCTGGCAAGGAGCCCGGGTTAGGGTGAGGGTGGAGGAAGAGGGTAGGCAAGAGAGAATGAGACAGAAGAAAGGGAAGCACTGAGTATAGAGAACTGTTGAGAAGCTTCGCAGTAAAAGGCGGTGGGGGGAGGGGAGCCGAACAATGGGCAAGGATGCGGAAAGTTCACAGAAACAGAAATACGTGTGGCTTTTAAACATATGGAGAGACGCGGAACTTCATAATCAAATAAACGCCAGAGATGTCATTTTATACCTCTTAGACTAGGAGAAATTAACAAGTCAATACTGTGTTATTGGAAGAGCAGAGAAGCCAACTGTCATCCCTTGTTTTAGGACTTTAAATTAGTACAGCCTTTCTGGTTGGTAAAAATGCACTTACAGGGGCGCCTGGGTGGATTTCGGCTCCGGTCATGATCTCGTAGTTGTGAGAGGGAGCCCTGCATTGGGCCGCGAGCCAGGCATGGAGCCTGCTTAAGATTCTCTCTCTCCCCTCCCCAGCTCGTGAGCACGAACTCTTTATTTCTCTCTCTCTCTCAAAAAAAAAAAAAAAAAAAAAAAAAAAAAAGTACTTACACTTCAGCTCAGTAATTCTACTCGTAGGAATGTCCCAATGCATAAAGTCACACAGATATTCAATGACAATGTACAGGTATACACACAGCATTATTATGTATGATATTTATAATAAAACCCTGGAAGAAATCTAGATGTCTCTGAACTGGCCTCATGGTATAGCCATAAAGGGAACACAAGCAGCTGTGTGTAGCAGATGGACTAGGAAACATTCTGGATGATCATTCTGGACTAGGAAACAAGGAAAGCAAATGTATATTGTCTCTCATTTGTGATGAAAAGAGGATACCTACATTCATGCCTGTGCAGGTCTCAGAGATTTCCGGGAGCACACACAAGACACTGAAATCAAGGGTGACCCTGGAAGGGTGGTCTAGGGTTCAAGGTAGAGACATATTTTACTCCACATCCTTTTGCATTGTTTGAAGTTTTACCCATGAACACGTACTGTGTTAAGAATTCACTTTATTATTATTATTATTATATTTGAGAGAGAGAGAGAGAGAGAGCAGGGGAGAGGCGCAGACAGAAGAGAGAGAGAGAAAAGAATCTTAAGCAGCCTTCATACTCAGTTGCAGAGGCCCATGTGGGGCTCGATCCCACGACCCTGGGATCATGACCTGAGCTGAAATCAAGAGTCGGACACTCAACCGACTAAGCCACTCAGGCACCCCAATAATTCACTTTAAAATAAAACTTCTGGGGTGCCTGGGGGCCTAGTCAGTTGAACATCAGACTTGAGCAACTGGTGATCTAGCAGTTTGTGGATGTGAGTCCCACATCGGGCTTTGCACTGACAGTGCAGAGCCTGCTTTGGATTCTGTGTCTCCCCCTCTCTCTCTCTTACATAAATCAACATTAAAAAAATTTTTTTTAGGGGTGCCTGGGTGGCTCAGTCGGTTAAGCATTCAACTTGGGCTCAGGTCATGATCTCACAGTTCGTGGGTTCAAGCCCCGGGTCAGGCTTTGTACTGACAGCTCACAGCCTGGAGCCTGCTTCGGATTCTGTGTCTCCCTCTCTCTCCTCCCCCACTCGTGCTCTGTCTCTCTGTCTCTCAAAAAATAAATAAATGTTAAAAGAAGTTTTTTTTTAAATAAAAAAAAAACCTTTTTAAATAAAATTTCTGCCGTGGAGTCATATCATGCGGAGTTGGGGGGAATTTCAGGTGATCTAACCCAGAGGTTCTCACACCCCGCCCATGGTCGGGCTGCATCAGAATCACGTGGGGGCTGCAACGACACAGAGCTGATGGGCAGATCACATCTCGTGGGGATATGTGGGGATAACAGCTCCTCAGGCCATTCCGAAACACGGGCAGAAGAATGCAGTGGGCACCGTGCTCACCGCAGTGTACAATTCTCTGGAAAAACTGATGGCCTTACAAGCGTCAAACATCATTCTGGCGGCTGTTTTCCCCACAGTGAAGAGTCAGGCAAGAAGATCCCAGCGAGCTTCCCTGTCAGTAAGAAGAGACCGGTGATAAAGCAATATAATAACTTGCACTAACTAATGCCCTTAATAGCCCTATGAGGACAGGCCCTATTACTATCCCCATTTTATAGATGAGGAAACAGAGGCACAGTAAAGTCACAAGCGAGAGTGAGTGGTTGAGCTATGATGTGAACCCCGACAGTCTAGCTCTTAAGATTAGAAACAGGAGAAAAAGAAAAAACACAAGGATTCGGACCGACAGTGCAGAAGCGCACCTCTGGTCGGGTCAGAGCAGCACTCCCTGCAACCTGAAAGTCTGGAGAAACCCTGGGAGTGAGAGACTCGAGGCAACTGCAAGGCCATTTGATGGAGAAGACAGCTGGGGGCACTCATGGGACAGGAAGAAGGTCGATGAGACTGGCTGTGCCGATTGAGAAGGACAGACCGACTGAATATCTGACCACCTTAAAGCCGTACTTCTTTCCTGGTGTGATGACATTTTTTTTTTTTTTTTTTTTTTTTTTTAGTGTTTGTTTATTTTTGAGAGAGAGAGTATGCGCAAGTGGGGGAGAGGCAGAGAGAGAGAAGGGACAGAGTATCAGAAGCGGGCTCTGTGCTGACAGCAAAGAGCCCGATGTGGGGCTAGAACTCGAGAACTGTGAGATCATGACCTGAGCTGAAGTCGGTTGCCCAACCAACGGAGCCACCCGGGGGGCCCTGGCCCGACTGCTTTTTTATCTCGTTGGTGCAGCCTGGAGCTCCAGCCTGCTCTCTCCGCAGTCCGGCTTGGCTAGGCTACAGGAGGAAGGTTGAAATATATCTGAAACCTCACACATGCTCTATTGCAAATATTAATGTGCGTGTGGATCACTTGGGGCTCCTGTTGAGATGTGGATTCTGACCCGGCAGGTCTGGGGGAGAACCTGACACTCTGCATGTCTGCCCATGTTCCCAGTCCAGCAGCCACACTATGAGTGGCAAGGCCTGTGCTTCTCTGCCTTGACTGCCCCTGGAAAACATCCGGGAGCTTTATTTTTTATTTTTTTTTATTTTTGGGACAGAGAGAGACAGAGCATGAACAGGGGAGGGGCAGAGAGAGAAGGAGACACAGAATCGGAAACAGGCTCCAGGCTCCGAGCCATCAGCCCAGAGCCCGACGCGGGGCTCGAACTCACGGACCGCGAGATCGTGACCTGGCTGAAGTCGGACGCTTAACCGACTGCGCCACCCAGGCGCCCCAACATCCGGGAGCTTTAAAAACTCCCAGTACCTGGGCCCCACACCCAGAGGTTATGAGTTATAGGGCTGGAATGTAGCCTGGCTATTGGCATTTTCTTTCTTTCTTTCCTTTTAAATTTTTAAGCTTTATTTATTTATTTTGAAAAAGAGAAAGCATGGGCAGGGGAGAGGCAGAGAGAGGAGAGAGAGAGAATCCCAAGCAGGCTCCACACTGCCAGCACAGAGCCCAACTCCGGGCTCAAACCCACAAACTGTGAGAGGTATGTGAGGTCATACCTGAGCGGAAATCAAGAGTCAGAACTTAACCTACTGAGCCACCCCGGCACCCTTTGGCATTTTCTAAAGGGCCCAGAATTTAAAAAAAAAAAAAAAAAAAAAAAAAAAATTATTTATGCTTTATGTTTATTTATTGTTGACAGAGAGACAGAGAGAGACAGAGCACAGCAGGGGAGGGGCAGAGAAAGAAAGGCTCCAGGCTCTGAGCTGTCAGCACAGAGCCCGAGAGCCCGACCTGCAGCTCAAACTCTCGAGCTGTGAGAGCATGACCTGAGTGAAGTCGGATGTTTAACCGACTGAGCCACCCAGGTGCCCCTAAAAGAAAAAAATGTTTTAAGTTTATTTATTAGGAGCAGAGAGAGAGAAAAAGCATGAGTAGGGGAGGGGCAGAGAGAGAGGAGAGAGAGAATGCCAAGCAGGCTCCAGAGCCCAATGCAGGGCTCAAACTCATGAACAGTGAGATCATGACCTGAGCCAAAGTCGGATGCTTAGCTGACTGAGCCACCCAGGTGCCAGTATTTTAAAATGCTCTCAATATAGATAAGAGGTGCTTTAGAATCACCTGGGGAGCTTTTAAATATGTAGGTTTGGGATGCCTGGGTGGCTCAGTCAGTTAAGCCACTCTCGATTTCAGCTCTGGTCATTATCTCACAGTTGGTGGGATAAAGCCCGAACATCTATGCTGACAGCCCACAGTCCGCTTGGGATTCTCTCCTTCTCTCTGCCTGTCAGGGCCCGCGTGCTCTCTCTCTCTCTCTCTCAAAATAAATAAATGTAGGGGGAAAAAATGTAGGTTCTAGGGCAACCATCCCTAAAGAAAGTGTATTTTAGTAAGCACCCCTGGAGATTCTGCTGCAGGTAAATGGTACTTACACTTGGAAGCTTCCCCCAATGCCGATGTCTGAGGGCTGTGATTACAGAGAAAAGGTTGGAGGGCCCCATTATCAGAATTGGCAAGTGCCCCATTGAACCCCAGGCTCCTACAGCAGTAGGGCAACAGGGAGTAAATCACATTTAAAGAAATAATCTCTTTACCTGCTTTTCCCACTAAGGTTAATATACCTGTGTGATTATTTCTGTAGAACAGATCCAGAAATAGACCTGCTGCGGGAAGAGGAATTAGCTTTCCAATACAGACAGATACTGACTAGAGAATTCATTGAAATGCATCCCAGGTAAATCTTTTTGCCATCGAATGCAGGAAAAACGAGATTCCCGTTGTGGCTTTCATTTGTATTTCCCTGATGAGTAGCGACGTCGAGTTCTTTGCGTTCATGCATGCATTTAAAAATACTTACAACTCACTTGTGATTTGCTTGATTACACCCACGGATGGGGTAAATCCTTAGACTTAGTAACGCTCACTTTCCTCCTCCATAAGACGCGGGCGATAACGTCTCCCAAGGTGGTTGTGAGGTTTAGGGTGCGATTTCATGAAGGTGCAGGATCGGGTGCGCAGCAGGTGGCCCCGAACCGTGTGCCACGGAAAGCCACCAGGGGCCCGTCCTCCCGCCGCGCAGCGCGCCGGGGTCCCGGGCGGAGCCGCACAGCTGGAGGGCGGCGGCGGACAGCAATTACGGACCTGCGAGGACCCGCGGCTCCTGCCACCTCCTCCGGCTCCCGCGCAGCCTCTCCCCCGCCGCACGCCCCCTTCCCCAACGAGCACCGCCGGCCGCGGCCCCTCCCCCCACCCCACGAAGGGACCGCAAACCCCGGGCCTTCGCGCGGGAACGCGGAGCCCCAGGCTTCCCCCGGTGTCTTGTCGCCCCCACGTGGCCAGTGTGAGCTCCTCTGCCTCCCGGGGCCGGGTTCTTCCCCGTCCTTTCCTGGCGCCGCTCCCGGCTGCGAGCGAGCCAGACGTCCGGCCCCGGCCCGGGGAGTCCGGGGCGCATCCTCACGGCTTTGATCTCCAAACCCTCTGGCCACACCGCGCCCCGGCTCCCCGCGGAGGCAATCGAGGGAAGACTCGCCGGCTGCCCCGTTGACCGGCAGCTTGGGGTCAAAGTCCGGGAAGAAAGAAGGAATTAGCAAACGCGAGCCCCTCGCCCTTGCCCTACAGGCAGCGCCAAACCGCCTAGGATCACAACAAAGGGCTCTCCTTGGTTGCTTTAATAATAAGCATACTTTCACATCAGCATAACACGTTATCCTCACGTGATCAAAAGCCAGCCTCTAGCCCTCGTCACACGCATATTCAGTATCTACACTTTTGCAGACTCGTTTTAGTGCTACATATTTTACTGTGCGGTGGCTTTTCTTTCCTTCTTCACCTCCTGTTTCTTTCCTTTCTGCTCTTTGGGTACCCAACAGGAGTAGCCAGCGGTTCTTTTTCTTTCCCTCTGGTCTTACAATTTTAGAGTTGCATATATGCACATATTTGTATGGCTCTAACCCACACTTCGGTCATTTTGTCCTTGCAATAAGTCTTGCCCAGTTATGCCCATTTTGGAGTTCAGGAAACTGAGGTGATGACTACACTTATCCGTTTACATACTGTTTACTACTTACCAGTTTCTATGCTAAACATTGTATCTCTTCCTGCTGAATGTTCACAATGCTTGCACTTGAGGAAACAGCACAAGGAAAATCAAAAACAAGTAAATAGTAATGTGGCCCAAGGTGATGCCAGAGCCCGCTGAGGTCTTGTCACCTGTCACTCCCCTAAATGCCCTCTGGATTGAAGCGAATTCAGCCAAGTAGAATTGTTATGCTAAGGGGGCGGTGGTCTGGTGAGGGCATTATTACAAGCTTCCTGCTGTGTTCCGGTAGTTATCTGAATCTTTGTGTTCCTTCCTCACGTGCAGAACAGCAGTGAAAACATCTGAGTTGCAGAGGCCTTAGTAGAATTAAATGTGACCACGTTAAATCTTTCTAAACGATAGAGCAGGGTACAAAATGAGATCAACGAACATACGGTAAATGCTATTTATTGGTTTCCTTTCTCTAGTTAATTTAATAGTATTAATTCTGAAAGCAGTGTATCCTGTTGGAAGAAGTCAAACAATACAATGGAGACTGAAGTTAATAATCTTCCCCTTGCTCCCTGCCCCCCCCACCCACCCACCCCCCCCCCCCCACCCCCGCCACTTCACTCTCCTGAGGTAGCCAGTGTGGCCTTGGGTAGGGTGTGGATACTCCTCTTTTTTAAGTTTATTTTTAAAGATTTAAAAAAAAATTTTTTTAACGTTTATTGATTTTTGAGACAGAGAGAGAACATGAACGGGGGAGGGTCAGAGAGAGAGAGGGAGACACAGAATCTGAAACAGGCTCCAGGCTCTGAGCTGTCAGCACAGAGCCCGATGCGGGGCTCGAGCTCACGGACTGCGAGATCATGACCTGAGCCGAAGTCGGACGCCCAACCGACTGAGCCACCCAGGCGCCCCAAGTTTATTTATTTTGAGAAAGAGAGAGAAAACGTGAGCAGGGGGCGGACAGAGAGAAGGCGAGAGAGAGGATCCCAAGCTGACAGTGCAGAACCCAACTCGGGGCTCCAACTCACGAACTCATGACCAGAGCTGAAAACAAGTCAGAGGCTTAACCAGCTGAGCTCCCCAGGCGCCCCTGGGTGTGGATACTTCTAAACTTTCTTTATGCCTACGGAAATATTTCATTTAAACAGATATAGAGGCTGCTGCTTTTGGTTGCAGTTGTCCCGGTCACACTCCTCTGCGACTTGCAGGTTTGTCGTTTATTTGCTGAATAGACATTTTATAACTCCACTTAGGCTGCCGACTCATTTGTATAATGTCCACAGGCTGAATGTATTCTCACTCAGCCGCCCCCCCTGAGGATTTCTTCAACTGGAGAGAGAACATCCTTTAACCTTCATTACTTCTCAGTATCAAACCCCCCTCCCTGCCTCTAGGCAGGTTTGTGACCTTTCTGGATAGTGAGAATTTTCCCAGGATCCCCCCTCCCCCCCCCCCCCCCCCCAGGCACCTGAGCTCTGGGCCTGCAAACTCTCCGTTGTTCTTTAACCTTTTCCTACCCACATTCTTCCTGCCAGCAAGACAGGAGTCGATCCTGAAGTCGCTGTCATCCTGACGATGTTCTCTGGGTGCTCTCTAAAAAGCTCATGGCATTTCAGATGAAGGCAGAAGGCAGATAGGAAGCCAGGCACTGAAGCACCCCCTTTGGAGAAATCCTTCAGAAGGCAGCATTACAGAGCAGTGGCAGAGGTCCTCCCCTGGGCTATTGGGGGCCAGCACCGCTGTAATGGCCGGACAAGGGATGTCTTTCAGCTCCCACTGACCTGGCTCAGGGCCTCTGACTCTTGCTGGATGAAGGCATCCTGCCTGGTTCTGTCTCCAGCCCCTTCTCCCTCCAGTCAACCCTCTTCCTCACTTGCCACGATGATCTTAAAATTTCAGCAGGTTCTTTTTCAGCCCAGCAACTTTCAACGGTTTCACATTTTCTCCGGAATAAGCCCCAAATTTTTAGCATTGACTCCTGGGAAACTCATCATTTTTCAAAGAGCACATCTGTCCCCAAACCACGCCCTTGTTCTTCTGGATTCTACCCAAGTTCCTGCACCCGAAATCTGGGAGCCATCTACTCCTTCGTCTGTATTCATTTAATTCCAGTGTCCTGGCCTTCCTGCTTCAAAAACAGTCCTCAAATTCATCTATTTTCTCCACTACCATGATTGAGAGCTCTCTTATTCCTCCCCTTCCCCACAACTCTTCCCCTGGGCTGTTTCTGCTGCCTTCTCCAGTCTTTTCTTAGTTCAATCCGGGGCGCAGAGCAACCAGAGGAAGCCACTCTGCTGCTCCAAAGAGGGGGTGCTCATGGAGGGATTAGGGATGCCAGGACTGTTGCAAGCAGTCGGCACATATTGTCCCGTTTATTGTTTTAAGTCATCGTGCACTTGAATTTAAAGGCGGTTTGTGGCAAAAGCATTATGAGACATGCTGTGGTTGAACTTTATCATATCTGGTATGTTCTTGTCGGTCATGCGTGGACATGCATGCTATGTTGTTCTTGTAATGTGTTGTCTCTTTGAGGGGGGGTGATACCCTTACAGGTGCAAGAATGTGTTTTATCCCCACCCTCAACAATTTGCTTCCTGTGGGGGAAAAAGGTGAAAACGAGCCCCCTAGTGGCAGCTACTGTAGTTGCATGGGTAGAATCTGGAGGAGGACGTCTCCTTAAGCAGTGCCTCGCGAATCTAGTTGTGGAAGGAGCAAATGTCCCCAGAGGTGGACTAGAAAACATCCAGCGTTTCTGCTTACTCCTTGACTTCTCCAGGAGTAAGACCGAGTCACTCTATGGCCCATGGTTGGATTGGAAACTTGTTCTGTCTCCACTTTGTTGTAGAAATAGAATTGCTTTTGGTGCAAAAGCATCCAGGGAGAAGGGATCAGTAAGCAACAACAGGGAAAAGGCAAACCACCCCAAACACCATCAATGTCTGCTTTTTAGTGGACCACTGGGAGGCAGAGGGCAGAGTAGGCGGCTCTTTGATGAAGTTCTCACATCCTCCCCACCTCTGGACCAGCACTCACTGGAGTACTGCTGCCTTTGGGGAGGGCAGAGCCTGAAAGATGTGCGTGAGCTTCCTCCTGGCTCCGTGTCAGTAGGCATGCGTGGCTCTCCCACCAGAATCCGTCCCATGCAGGCTTGGCTGGAGGTGGTGGGTGCACTCTAGTGACAGCTGAGGAAGGAGCCAACTGGGACAGCATCGGACAGAGCCACAAGGTGCCAAGTGTCCCAGCCCATTTCTCCTCTCATTTAAAGCATAGGGCCCCCCTTCTTTTCAGAAACTTCCAGCAACTGAGACTTCTGTCTTTAGCATTAGGATTGTTCCACCATCATGTCTCCATTTTTACCAAGTATTTATTGCAGTGACTGGTACGTTTCTTTGCCTCCTCATTTGGCCACTTCCCGAGGGCTGCAGCTATGCCTGTCATCCCCTTACATCCTCCAAATTCAGCGCCACAACTGTGTGATCAAGTGCCAAGCTTTGTGCCAGATGTTGCTGGGGTGGCGGGGAGGTGCGCCCCTACCCGTGGGGACCTTAGCTACCAAAGAAGCCAGATTTGCACCCGAGAACTGGCTCATCTGCGGCCTGACAACGACAAAGTGCTGGAGGGAGAGGCGAGTGTGGAGGGCGGGGCCCAGAAAAGCACCAGAAAACACCAGAAGCAACAACTTGAAGGGAGAGGTAGGGTGTGGAGTCAGGACAAAGGGCTCTGGGTGAGGACGCGGGAGACGCTGTTCTGGCCACGCTGAGGACTTGCCAGGAGCCGCTGGCCCAGCCCCTAAACCCCCCATGCCTGCTTTCCTGCTGGTGGCCAGCGAAGGCACGCGCAGAACGAAAATGGAAGAAGGCCTAATTCTATCATAAAAGAAGTGTGCAAATCCTCAGACAGCTTGGTACAAGGGAGTAGACAAAACCCTGACTAGAAACTGTAATGCCTGTGTTTGGTTCCCGGGCACCTAGGTCCAGCGCCTGTCTGGGACCTGAGCATCACCAGGAGAGGGCACCGATGACAGCCGCCATGGCCAGCTCTCAGGGCTATGAGGGAGGGAGGGTCCGCAGCTGGGACTGAGCGGCGTGCTGGGAGGATCTCAACAGGATCCCTCTCTGGGGTGAAGAGGCAAGAGGTAAGGGGACAACTAGGCCGGCCAAGAGACGAAGAAGCAAGAGGGCGGCGGGCTGGCCAGGGGCCAAGCAGAACCCAGGAAGGACGGTGATGCTCGAGCCGCAGCGTGAAGCGCAGAGGGTTGAGGAGACACACAGATGCCCGTGACGCGCTTTTCCAGCTTACAGATGGCCCCGAACTTTGTGGGGCAGACATTATTTGCGTGCAAAACGGAAGTAATCCTGCATTTTGGCCCATGAAAGTTGTGCCTGGCTGGCCGGCGCCTCCCCCCGGAACGTGCCGGACGGACATCCTGTGCCACCAGCACAGCCGGCGTCTCCCGGGCCCTGGTCTCTGCGACGGCTCCCTTCAAGGCGGGGTCCTCTTTCTGTTCCCAGTCCCTGGCACAGGGTAGGCCCCGAGCAGACGTCTCCTAGTTATGAGTCCAGTGATTTCTGAAAAAGACTAGGTTTTGTCAAGTCTTTGGGAAAGAAGAGAGAAAACACCGTTTGAAAAAGGTTAGAGAAAGTTTTCTTTCTTTTTTTTTTTTTTAACATTTATTTATTTTTGAGACAGAGAGAGACAGAGCATGAACGGGGCAGGGGCAGAGAGAGAGGGAGACACAGAATGGGAAGCAGGCTCTAGGCTCTGAGCCATCAGCCCAGAGCCCGACGCAGGGCTCGAACTCACGGACCGTGAGATCGTGACCTGGGCTGAAGTCGGACGCTCAACCAACTGAGCCACCCAGGCGCCCCTAGAGAAAGTTTTCTTGAGAGTAGGGTTATGACCCTTCCTAGACCTATGATCCTGTTTTATAAATTTGCAAAACTACCATTGGGAGCCAATTCCCCCGAAGAAGAGCCAACTGTAAATAAGTCTTTAAAGTTTTATTAAATCATTTAGACTTGAAAGAAGTCACAATACTTAACACACTTAAGTGCGTTCTGTACACCACCAACCCAAATGGATTGAGTTCAGAATTTTTATAAATAAAAAATAAACATATTTACAGTGAAAAATAAAAACATGTTAGCTAGTTAGATGATGAAACTGTTATCTATAATCAGTTTGGGGAAAGTACCAGCCTACAGGATTACACATAAAACATTTAAGATTTCATTAGGTTTAAAAAGTCCATCATTGAAGAAGTTAGTCGTCACATACGATTCATGTCTCACTACAGCTTTTTCCTTCCCCAAACCAGAACTTGTGGCCAATTTACACAAAAAGCTTCATTTTCCCTTTATTGGAGGTAAAAGTACAAAAAGCTCTTAAACTCTCCCTAGAACCATCTAAGGAATAAAGCTATTCAATACTACAAATGTCACTATAAAACTAGCTATGGACATAAACCATTATTATACAATTTGTGCCACTTGTCCTCCAAAATAGTGCAGATTCTCCATCCACCCACCAGGTCAAAAACGGAGTCAGCTTTTTTGGAAATTAGTTTCAAAATCACCACTGTGTCTCTAGAAAGCATATTTCTAGAATAATATAATTACCACATGTAGGAACTGTCATTCTTCTGAACTATAAAAATATTTCCCTTTAATTCTCTCTTTATATTTTAGGGATTGCTTCTACCCGCCCCCCCCCCCCCCCCCCCCGACAAAGATGAGGGCTATAAAGCTTGGCCAGCCAGTTTCAAGAGACCCATGAAGAACAAGGGCCACACGTGATTTAGTGAGAGCCCTCTTCTGGAGTATAGCAGTATAGAGTTGGCTCAAATTAGGTTATGCCCCCAAATCCAGTTTAAATATGACTTAGAAAGAGTAGTCCAAAATAAGACTGAGCGAAGAACAAAATTTTCAAGTTCACAATTTCGGAAAGCCACATTCCTAAGAGGCCATTCTGTGTCACCTGTTAGGGGTGTGAACATAAGTTAAGGCTAATTGCTTGGCAAAGGGCTCCAGGAGCTGCTGCAGTGTCTTGAATGTTTTGTTCCTGATGAACTCATGGAGCGAGACCTCTGTCTGAGTACAGTTTTTCCTAGAAATTCCAAGTCTTCAAATACAGCATTTTCAATAATGTTGGTAGCTTCAGGCCGTTCCATGGGGGATGGAGAGAGCATGTCTTGAACCATCACATACTGAAATATAAAAATTGTCTTGTAACGAAGGGCCAGGTTTAGACCGTGAAATAGTCTGCTAAATCAGGAATCAGAAAATTTTTTCTGTAAATATATTAAGTTTGTGGGCTAGTTTCTGACGCAACTTCTCAACTTTGCCAGGAAAGTACAAAAGCAGCCATAGATCTTAAGTAAATAAATGGGCATGGCTGTGGCCCAATAAAACTGTATTACAAAATTAGACACAAAGCTGCATTTGGCCTGTGGGACATAGGTTGCTAATCCCTGGTCCAAATAAACACGGACCATTTCATGGTAATTGAATTGATTGTTTTCTAACATATAATAAAGGGTCTTAAATCATATCCTTGAAACACAGACATAACCTGTCTTTAAAAATAATTCCATCTTGGGGCGTCTGGGTGGCTCAGTTGGTTAAGTGACTGACTTCAGGTCATGATCTCGTGGTTCACGAGTTCAAGCCCCGCATCGGGCTCCGTGCTGACAGCCTGGAGCCTGCTTCAGATCCTGTGTCTCCCTTGTTCACTGCCCCTCCCTTGCTCATGCTCTCTCTCTCTCTCTCTTTCTCTCTCTCTCTCTCAAATAAACATTAAAAAAAAAAAAAAATTCCATCTAGAGGTGCCTGGGTGGCTTAGTCAGTTAAGCGACCAACTGCTGATTCCAGCTCAGGTCATGATGTCGGGTTTTGTGAGACTGAGCCCCACACTGAGCTCCATGCTTACAGCTCCGTGCTGATAGCACAGAGCCTGCTTGGGATTCTCTCTCCCTCTCCCTTGCTCATGCTCACTCCCTTTCTCAAGCTAAACATTACAAAAATAATTCCATCTTATAACTGCATATGAATGTACAATTATCTCAATAAAAATTTCAATTAAAAACAATCACACCAGAGGGGCACCTGGGTGGCTCAGTCCGTTGAGCATCCGACTTCGGCTCGGGTCATGACCTCGTGGTTCGGGAGTTCGAGCCCCGCGTCGGGCTCTGTGCTGACAGCTCGGAGCCTGGAGCCTGCTTTGGATTTTGTGTCTCCCTCTCTCTCTCTGCCCCAACCCACTCACATTCTGTCTCTGTCTCTCTCAAAAATAAATAAAACATTAAAAAAAAAAAATTAAAAAAAAATCACACCAGAGATCAGTACCTAACCCCTTTCCTTGATTTTTTTGAGCTCCCTTAATGTGATATATATATATATTTTATAACACTTGTTAGTGTGGGTCCTTTTCTTTTTCTTTTTTTCCTAAAGTTTATTTATTTTGAGAGAGAGAGAAAGTGAGCGAGCAGGGGAGGCAGAGAGGGAGGGAAAGAGAGAGAATCCCAAGCAGGCTCTGCACTGTCAGTACAGAGCCCGATGCTGGGTTGGAACTCATGAACTGGGAGATCATGACCCGAGCTGAAACCAAGAGTTAGATGCTTAACCGACAGAGTCACCCAGGTGTCCCAATGTAACATGTATTTTTCCAGGTGCCCCAATGTAATATATATTCTTATAAGCCACCTTGGAAATTGAATCATCAACTTTGAAAAATATATAACAAAGTAATTTTTAGTAAAATATATTTCATTTTAGCTTAGTGTATCTCTATATTATAAAGATCATTTTTTTTAAGTTTATTTTGAGAGAGAGAGAGAGAGAGAGAGAGAGAGAGCGGGAGAGAGCACACGAGCAGGAAGGGGCAGAGAGAGAGGGAGTGACAATCCCAAGCAGGCTCCACATTGCCAGCAGAGAGTATGACCTGGGGCTTGATCCCACAAATTATGAGATCACTACTTAAGCTGAAATCAAGAGGTAGTCAGTTGCTTAACTGATGGAGCCACCCAGACACACCTATAAAGGTCATTTTTAAAAATTTACTTACTGGGGCACGTGGGTGGCTCAGTCGGTTAAGCGTCCGACTCGGCTCAGGTCATGATCTCACGGTTTGTGAGTTTGAGCACATATCCAGCTCTGTGCTGACAGCTCGGAGCCTGGAGTCTGCTTTGGATGCTGTGTCTCCCTTTCTCTCTGTTCCTCCCCTGCTCACACTCTCTTTCTCTCTCAAAAAATAGAGATTAAAAAAAATTTTTTTTTTAATTTACTTATTATTTATGAGAGAGAGAGAGCACAAGTGAGTGAAGGGCAGAGAGAGAGGGAGAGAGAGTGTGGAGCCCAGAGTGGGGCTCGAGTTCACCCGAGAGGGGCTTGAACTCACAGACGTCGAGATCATGCCCTGAGCCAAAGTGGAACACTCAACGAAGCCACCCAGGCACCCCTATAAAGATAATTCTTTAATGCAGTTCTTCACTGACAGATAAATTTGGACTTTTTTCTAATTTGATAATTAACACCCAGTCTGATTTACTTCAGTTTAATTATTTAAGAAAATTCAAGATTTATAAAATGATGTGTGTGTGGACCAAATATATTATGAAATACAAATAACAAAAGTCACAAAAACAAACTTCAAAGGTTCATTACATACAATTTCTTCCATCAAGACCAGCTTAATTTTCCCTCCCACTCTGCTGAACCATTTTACAGTGTTGCTCTGAGTGCTTTCACTCCAACACACATAATCAATGGAAATTAGTGACCCCCCCCCCGCTGCCATGCTTTTTAAAGAAATCAGCCAGTTTTTAAGGTCCCTCCCAAATTCACTGAAATAAAGAGATTAATGGCACGACCCCAGGAGCAGCTCTATGCCCGTGAGTGAGCTAGGAGTTCAGCCTTACTCAAGCCAAAGGACACACAGGATGCACACATAGGACATCACCCAGCAGGGAACACAGAACACGGGGCTGAGGGCCCCACCAAGGACCCCAGACCCAAGTTCAGTCTGTGATTTTAACAAGTTGTGTATGCTTGGGATCAGGTCCCTTTCTTCTCTAGACCTCTGGCTTCCTCATCTGTAAAATGGGAAACTGATGAATTAATGGCTCAAGACCCTTTAAGTTCTGAATTTGATTCACAAGAAAATAAAAGATTAGAATTATACAAACCTCACGAGGATATTTCTGAGTAAACAGTGATGGAAATTTGAGATTTCTTACATCAGTTAAGATCTATAAAGAAAGAAAAGTGTTACTGGTTTTTAAGTCGGTTTTGACATATGGATTTATTTGTTTAAACGTATTTTTTGATACTCTCACAGAGTGACTAAGAAGAAAATTGAGTATTAAACAGACAGAAAATTTATCAATAGCTTTTCCTGACCTGACAATCTACAAAGAAGTGCTTCCAGAGCACAGATCTTACATGCCATCAAATCATCAAAATCTAGAAAATAATTCAGATATAATTATGCTTGAATTGTACATATTATACTGACACCTCGATTTTTTTTTCTTTTTTCAACGTTTTTGTTTTTTTTTTTAATTTATTTTTGGGACAGAGAGAGACAGAGCATGAACGGGGGAGGGGCAGAGAGAGAGGGAGGCACAGAATCGGAAACAGGCTCCAGGCTCTGAGCCATCAGCCCAGAGCCCGACGCGGGGCTCGAACTCACGGACCGCGAGATCGTGACCCGGCTGAAGTCGGACGCTTAACCGACTGCGCCACCCAGGCACCCCTGACACCTCGATTTTAACTGAAAACACATTGATTTGTGTAAAAAAACCCTCAATCATTCATGAATAAATATTTGTGACCTTACATGGGTAACTTCTTCTATTTGTATCTAGCCTTTGTATTTGATATGAAAGAGTACATTCTTTCTTCCTCTCTCTCTTTTTTTTTAGTTATCTCTATCCCCAACGGGGAGCTCAACCTCATGACTTTTGAGATCAAGAGTTTCAGGCTCTGCTGACTGAGCCAGCCAGGTACCCCTGTTTTTCTTCTTCTTATTTTTTTTTTTTTGAGTGAAAACAAAACAAAACAAACAAACAGTTAATTGTGCTAAATCCTGAGTATAAAACGAAGCTTTTCAAAGTTCATTGGGAAATTTTCATACATGTTATCACTCTCTTTATGTTCCAGAGAAAGACATAATAGAGAACAAAACTTTTAAAATAAGATTCTCAGATTTAAGAGAAGATAGTGAATCCACGTAAAAAGAATGGAATGTTCTAAAAAGGAACAATCTTGGACATTAAAAATTGGATTGTCAAAATAAAAACTTAGGAAATTGGAATAACGAGTTAAGGAACTCTTACAAAAGAACCGTACAAACAAATGGGAAATAGGAGGGAAAAAATTAGCCAATTATAGGATTAAGTCAGGAGTTATAGAAAAACAGAAAAGTGGAGAAGAATTTCTAAAGAACTAGCACAAGAAATTTTCTAGAACTGAAGGAGTCACATCTTCTAACTGAAAGGACCTACCGGTGTTAAGTACATTAAGTGAGGGGAAAAGAGATCAATGAAAGGACTGAATTTCGTAAGAGCTTCCAGAAAGGAAAACAAAACGGTTCCAAAGATTCCACATAAAAGAATCAGGTATCAGAGAGGCACCAGCTCTGCAGCACTGGAAACTGTAAGATGGAGTCAATGCCCTCAAGGTTCTGAGGAAAATTATTTCCAATCCAGGATTAGAAGCTGGCCAATTCATCAATTACATTTAAAGATGGGAAAAATATTTTTTAGAAACGTGGAGACTCAAAAATTTCTCTCTCATACACTCTTTTTGAGGAATTGGCTGCAGAATGTGCTCTAGCAAAATAAGGGAGTAGTGCAAGGAAGAGGGGAAACGTGGAATCTGGGAGACAGGGACCCAGGCGGGGAAGGGCAAGTGTGCCCTGGGTGACACCTTATAGAAAGTCCAGGGGGTATTCAGTTCAGATGGGAGGACAAAAGCTTCGAGAAGAAAGACTCCAAGAGAAGGCAAACAAAACAAAACAAAACCCCCAAAACCAGACAGATAAGCTATACTGAGCACTGAGAAAATACTGTGTGATAAATATACAAAATACTGTGTGCAGATTTTGAACACGTTAAAAATGACAATAAAGGTTCACAGAAAACGAAACAATTGAGAAAAGGCCATTCTGGGGGGAAAATGTATCAGAAAGAAAACAAAGAGTATGTTATTTGGTGTAGCCCGTAGAACAATTTTTCACGGTCAAGATAAATTCTGGCTTCATTTAACTCAAATTTTTTTTACATAACTACATTTAAAAAATATTTCTTATCGAAATAAAATGTAGTTTTAACCGCTTAAAAGTGCCTTCGGTGGTTCTTATTCTGTCCACAATGTTGTACAACTATCACCACTATCTAATTGGAGAACGTTTCCATCACCCCAAAAAGCAGCCCGTTAAACAGCCCCTCTCCATCCCCATCTACCCCCAGGTCCTGACAACTACGGATATGCTTTGTCTCTATAGATTTACACATTCTAGATATTTCACATCAGTGGAATCCTACAACAGGTGGCCTTTTGTGTCTGGCTTTTCACTCAGTGTAACACTTTCGAGGGTCATCGGTGCTGCAGCATTTGTCAGTGTTTCATTCCCTTTCGTGGCTGAATAACATTCCATAGCACAGGCACACCACATCATTTTGTTTTTCATCAGCTGACTCACATTTGGGTTGTCTCTCCTTTTTGGCTACTATGAAGATGCTACTGTGAACACTTGCATACAGGTCTGTACGTGGACCTCTGTTTTCATTGCTTTTGGGGAAATGCCTAGGTGTGGGACTGTTGAGTCACGTGTAACTCTATGCTTAATTTTCTGAGTAACTGACAAACTGCTTTCCCCAGTGGCTGTACCATTCTTCATTCCTACCAGCAAAAGTATGGGACTTCTAATTTCTCTATATCCTTTCTAACATTTGTTATTTTGTTTTGTTTTGTTTATTACAGTTGTCATAGATGGTGTGAAGTAGTATCTCATTGTGATTTTGATTTGTCCTTGTTTGTTGCATTTGATTTGTATTAACTTGTATTATTTGTATCCCTTCTTTGGCAAAATGTCTATTTGAGTCCTTTGCTCATTTTTTAATTGAGTTGTCTTTTTGTTCTTGAGTTGTAATAGTTCTTTGTATATTCTGAACACTAGACCTTATCAGATCTATGGTTCACAAATATTTTCTCCCATTCTGTAGGGGATTTTCACTTTCTTGACAGAGTTCTTTGATATACTTGTAACAACATAAATTTTGATGCCGTATGATTCTGATTCTTTACATATGTTGGACCTGTTTCATATCTTTCTAGAAGTTTTTAGAGTGTTCTGAAATTTAGTCATTCCGGTTTTTTAATTTTCTTCTTTTTTTCCCATTTGTTATACAGAGTACTTGGTAGGTCCTTTTGGTTAGAAAACATGAGCCCTTTGATACTATGTGAGAACTATATCCTCTCCTACCATGGACAGGAGTCAATAAATAAGATCTAAAACTGATATAGAAATGGTGATAAGAACAAACTTTAGAAATACGGAGGTAAGTACTGGGGATAGCAGTTAGAAAAGTTGAGGGTGACCACTTATGAACAATGGGCAAAAATGTGACAATGGCCTCCTTTTAAAAGACTTTCAGTAGTTGGGGCACCTGGTGGCTCAGCTGGTTAAGCATCTGACTCTTGATTTCGGGTCAGGTCATGATCCCAGGGTCGTGGGATGGAGCCCCTCGTACGGCTCCGCGCTGAGCGTGGAGACTGCTTGGGATTTTCTCTCCCTCTTTCTCTCTTTCTTTCTCTTTCTCTTCTCTCTCTCTCTCTCTCTCTCTCTCTCTCTCTCTCTCTCTCTCTCTCCCTCTCTCACTGCCCCTCCCCCACTCGTGCTTGCCTGCTCTCAATCTAAAGCTTAAAAAAATTTTAAAGACTTTCAGTAGTCTTCCTTAAAAGCCATGGTCATGGCTTATTTTCAGAGAAAAAAAACATTAATTATGCTTAATTTGCCAGTTTTTAAGTGTATGAGTTGCCCTCAGAAAAACTCTTTTCTGACCAAAGACCACCGTCACTCCCTCTCTGCCCCCATTACTCACGGTCCCCCTAGCTTTGCACTTATTACAAATTGACTGAGTGTAGGATATTGTTAATGATGAATTTAAGCAACAAGGACTAATCAAATAATTTTTGAAAACTGAGCTTTAAATGGAAGTAAACAGTCTACAAATCATCCCTGTAAAAGCTCATGTGACCTTTTCCACTTACAGTCAACTAGTCTGATGGTATCCAGAATAAGTTACTCTCCTTTTAAAATCCTTTCTTTTGTAAACTTGAGTATTTTCTTTTTGCATCTTTTCTGAGTAGGGGGAACTTACCCGGACTCTCTCCATCTGAGTGCCGAATGGGTACAGCAGTTCAAACAGAATGAGGCCTAAAGAAAAGATGTCCACTTTATGAGAGTAGTTGCTTCCATGAATCTGAAATCCCATATAAAGAAGAAATATTAGAAAAAAATTAACAGAGGTCGTACAAAATTAATATAGCCTTAGTGAATCCCAAGGTTGACCTAGTCACTTCTTGGTTTCAATGTAATCGTATGGGTAAAAACGTCAGCAAAGAGTTAATAATCACTCCCAGCCTCTTTTCTTCGACTCACCACAGCAAGAGTAATTAAACTACTCAGCATTACAGAAGGAAAGCCCAGGTACAGCTCTGAGATATGCATCAGTAAAATAGGCCCCGAAGAAACCTGGAGCCTTGCGGTGCTAAAAAAGTTGGTGGGAGCCAGTAAGAGCTGCTCAACTACCCTCGAGGTGAAGATTTTCAAAGCCAACACTATCTAAAGCAGATCTCTCATTTCTAATCATCTTAGACCTCACCCATTTTTATGAGAAAATCTTCATTACTCCAAACCACTAATCAACTGTGGTTAGCCCTCATTATGGTACTTAATTGTGGACTACTTTGCATTCTTAGTTGTGTTTTACATGCGTGTATTTCTTATTGTTCACGACTAGATTATAAAGTCCTGGAGGGAAGGAAACTGCCGCTTTTGTGTGCTTTTGTGTTCTCACCATCAGGCACTGGGCTAAGTATAGAGAAGGCCCTCAATAAAAACTTATTTGTTAAAATGAACAGACGAATTACAGCCCAACTGCTCTATAAAACAAAGCCTCATTCAAATTAAAAGTGACCTCCCCGGACTTAGAAGAACCCTTTTATGTGTGAAAATTACTCTAGGCAGAGAACTTCACGTTTGGCAAACATTAGAGAAGGGCGTTACTCTGAAAGCACTCCATGGTGGCATTTTTTAAATTTTTTTATTTTATTTATTTAAAAAAAAATTTTTTTTTCAACGTTTTTAATTTATTTTTGGGACAGAGAGAGACAAAGCATGAACGGGGGAGGGGCAGAGAGAGAGGGAGACACAGAATCGGAAACAGGCTCCAGGCTCTGAGCCATCAGCCCAGAGCCTGACGCGGGGCTCGAACTCACAGACCGCGAGATCGTGACCTGGCTGAAGTTGGACGCTTAACCGACTGAGCCACCCAGGCGCCCCCATGGTGGCATTTCTTAATGGGGGACTCGAAGCCCTCTCCCACCTCCTAAGTGGCAGCTGACACCAGCCTCCCAGGCTCCTTCTACCAGCCAGCCTGCCTCTGTGTGTAAAGAGTATCAGCTCGGGAGAGTGTCAGTGCCAACACTGGTGACATTACCTTTCCCTCTTCCCTTCCCTCTTATCTTTGGGGGTTGGGAAGTATTCCAAACTCCCCAAACTCTTCAAAAACAGAGCTTATAGGGCTACAGTGAAAAGGACGCCCTCACACACTATTTGGAAAATAACACACCTTCGTGAAAAGCAACTTGCAGTAAACACTGACTTCCATTTAATAGTCCTATTTTATTTCATCCACCCAAAGGTAAGTGGAAATGGGGAGATTTGTACGCAGGGATAGTTATTTAAGTAATACTCCTAATAGCAAAACTTGTAAGTAAGTAACTAAAATGCCCAAAACGAACATTGAATAAATTGCTTCACAGAGAGAATACTATATACCCAAAGCTATTTTCTAAAAACATTCAATAATGTGGGAGATGCTTAATTTTAATATTTTATCCAAAATCTTATGGACTAGAATCCCAAGTTTCTTTTCCAAAATAAAGTATGTATAAATACGTGTTGTAAAGGGTGTATACATATACAGAAAAAAGAAATAAGAACCACCGTTAATGTTTTAGAGATTTTTTAGTAAGTTATTTTAAATTTTCCTTTATACATTTCTATATTTCCTACATACAGAATAGATCGATATAAAAGGAGGGGGAAAAAGTACGATTACGTACATTTAAAAAACAATGTAGCTTCGTGATCTCTACAAAAAGTGATCATACAAAGTGATCTCTACAAAATATCTAAAAATTAAGGAATTAAGTGTAAAATCTCAAGAGGGGGAGAATATAATATAAATATACCCTTTGAGAGTTTAAGTTGATTGTTTTTATCACTGTGCAATATTAGAACTTGGACCATATTTCTTGGTAATTACAACCAAGAAAAAAGTAGCTGGTCTCTGCTCACTTATTTTCTCCTAGAAGGGCAAAAAAAATCGAAAGCTTTGATAAAATATATTTTAAAACAATTTCTTAACACAGCTTCTGAAACTTGGTTAAGACAATTCATACAAAGTATTCTGAGAGACTTTTAAAAGGGACATTTTTTGTTTTTAAATTTTTTTGGTAACATTTATTTTTTGAGAGACAGAGCATGAGCAGGGGAGGGGCAGAGAGAGGGAGACACAGAATCCGAAGCAGGTTCCAGGCTCTGAGCTGTCAGCACAGAGCCCGACGCGGGGCTAAAACCCACAAACTGTGAGATCATGACCTGAGCCGAAGTCAGACAGTTAACTGTTTTTTTTTTTTTGTTTTTTGTTTTTATATATATATATAAAGGGACATTTTAGGAGCACCTGGGTGGTTCCATGGGTTAAGCATCTGCCTCTTGTTTGGCTCAGGTCATGATCTTGCAGTTTGTGAGTTTGAGCCCCACACGGGGCTCTGTACTGACAGTGTGGAGCCTGCTTGGGATTCTCTTTCCTGCTCCCTCTCTCTGCCCCTCCCCTGCTCTCTCTCTCAACTCTCTCTCACAACAAGTAAATGAACATGTTTAAAAAAAATAAAGGGACATTTTATAAAGTGACAGTGTCTATATTGAAGAGTGTATAATATAGAATAACAAGGTAATTGTTAAGAGAATTAAGACTGTTTTTAACTACCATATTTTCACTGCAGTGTCAATGGCAAAATTTCTCTGGCTATCCTTGATTTCTAGTATCTTCAACAACAACAAATATGGTATCATTTATGGTTGATCTCTTCCTTTCTTAGATGGCAACCCTTTCCTCCAGCAAACACACACCCACATGTGCGCACGTGAGCACACACATCAGCCGCAAGCCACAATCCAGTCACAGCACAGCAGTGTGGGGTTAGCTGAGTCCATCTAGTGTCTATGTTTCCACTGACATTCACACTCACTCATTCTATCATGGTTGTAGGTGTCCGGGATAAAGTAAAACAAGAGAAAAATTAGGTCTCTCTTCTGATAGCTCGTATTTTAGAGGGGAGGAAAAAATTTCAGAGAGTTAGAAATGCTGTGAGAAGCATAAACAGTACAATGGGATAGATCCTGACAAGGAGTGGAGGGACAGTCATCTATTTCAAAGGGTGTCCGGGGGCAGGGGTGGAATGGGATATTGTACAACAGTTAAATAAAGTCTTCCTTCTCAAAGGCAATTCCTATGACTGGTCTCTGATACAACCTTCCAAAGATCATCTAATCCACAGATTCTCAAAGTTTGGCCTACGGATCCCTGAGGATCCCAACATCCTTTCAGGAGGCCTGCAAGGTCAGGACTACTTCCATACTCCTACTAAGGCATGATTTGTCTCCTCTCTATGTTGACATCTGCACTGTGGGAAGCTTAGCGTGAATCAAGGCAGCCACACCGAGCTGTACCAGTGGTAATGATATTCTTCGGTGCCACATACAGTTAAACAACAACAAAAAAGGCAGTTTCCCTTAGAATGTCTTTGCTGAAGCAGTAAAAATCCTTAATTTTTTTTTTCAACTTTTTTTTTTTTTTTTGGGACAGAGAGAGACAGAGCATGAACGGGGGAGGGGCAGAGAGAGAGGGAGACACAGAATCGGAAACCGGCTCCAGGCTCCGACCCATCAGCCCAGAGCCCGACGCGGGGCTCGAACTCACAGACCGCGAGATCGTGACCTGGCTGAAGTCGGATGCTTAACCGACTGTGCCACCCAGGCGCCCCTAAAAATCCTTAATTTTATTACATCTCGACCCTTAGGTACCTATCTTTATAATGGTCTGCATGACAAAATGGGAAATATTCATAAAGCATTTCTGCTCCACACCCAGGCCTAGTGGTTGTCTCAAGAGAAAGCGACTGTGCAGTTGTTGGAGTTATAATATAAACTGGTTGCTTTCACCTGCCTCCTTAGCACAGCAGGCAGCACGTCAGCCTCATAAACTGGTTGCTTTTCCCATTTTTTCACCATTTTGACTTGAAGCAACAACTGGTCGACAAACTATGGTTATTCCAACTTGGTTACCTGACAGGCATTTTCTTTCTTTTTTTTTTTTAATTAAAAAAAAAATGTTTATTTTTGAGAGAGAGAGACAGAGTGAGAGTGGGGGAGGAGCAGAGAGAGAAGGAGACACAGAATCCAAAGCAGGCTCCAGGCTCTGAACTGTCAGCACAGAGCCCGACACGGGGCTCGAACTCACAAATGGTGAGATCATGACGTGAGCTGAAGTCTGATGCTTAACCGGCTGAGCCACCCAGACGCCAGAGACATTTTCTTACAGGTGAACAAAGTGAGATTGGCACTTCAAGGAAAACTGACAGTGTTTGTGGCTAATGATAAAAACTGAGCTTTGACATGAAATCAGAGTTTGGGAAAATTCATATTCACCATGGGGGCTTCTTAATGTCTAAAGCCTTTTCTAGTGAGACTGGTAGAGATATTAATCCAAGTGATTTTTTAAAATACTAGATAATGACTTGTGACAACTTTTGGAAAAGTTGCATAACTTAGGGAACCGACAGTTTTCAAGTTACCAACACACAATGTGACAAAATCATGCAACAGCGAAAGATCCTTTCAAAGTACAAAAAGGACCAAGGATGTTACAGTAACAGAATACAAACGTTTAGTGACATGGTTTTAGACTCCACAGGGCAGATGACTTTTAAGAAACTATTACTTACTAAGTTTTGATGCACTACCAAAGACAAACCCTCACAATTACCTGAAAATGCTATTAAATACTCCTCCCTTTCCAACTATGTATCCGTGTGAGGTCTGATTTTCATTTCCTTCAGCCAAAATAACACAGTGCAACAGATTAAATGCAAAAGCAGATGTGAGAATCTGGCTGTTTTATGTCCGATAAGATTTGCAAAAAATGTACACAAATGCCACTCTTCTTGCTAACTTGTTTTTGTTTTGGAAAATACTTATTTCTCACAGAAATGTCTTTGAGATGCGATGGGTTCAATATTGCTATTTTTAGCTAGTAAGATTTTTATGAATTTCTCAATATTAACCTCTAACTTGGCAAATATTGATAGGTAAGATCCCATAAGAAAAACTCTTGGGTTCTCAATCACGTTTACAAGTATAAACAGGTATCAAGACCACAAAGTCCTAGATCGGCTGTCGCAGAAGCATCTGTAAGCCTGTGAGTATGGTTAGCCTGGTGGTGGCTGTGCATGCTTCTCTGATGCTCTCGGGATGCCCTGCTCCCACTACTCTTCTAGGCCCTGCCCGTTCTCAGTGCGTGTCCTTGGGAGACTAAGCATACCACAAGGCAACACATCCTAGCCCATCTACCACTAGTTCCTGCCCTGGTACATTCTAGAAGTTGCTTGTGAATTACTGGAATGAGCAGCCCAGTACAGTACTCTGGCTCTGGCTGGCTCTGAAACCAGTTTCTACATAGTTTACACAAGACGAACTGGAGTTACGTTTGGGAGAGGGGCATTCCAAGTCTTTTTCTAAATTTCCGGCTACTGTCAGGTTTTGGTGCAGGGGTGAGTGTGTTTTATGTGCTGTATTTTTCTTAATTCATCCCCAACTCAGGTTGTAGAAATGGCACCCTAGCAGTGCTGTCTGTGAATACGACTACCAGTTTCCATGATTTTCAGATTTTATTGTATTGGGTATTTTAAGGAGAATGTGGATGGAGATTCCTGGGGCTCATCTAGTTTGTGGCCATTCTAACTGAAAATCCATTTTCAATTCGGAAAGAAAACAAAAAACTTGCCTGCTCTGGGCTCATATACAGTTTGGTCCCTACTTGTCCTGTGTGTCTGGCACACGCTGGCATTGGGGTCAGAACCATCTGCTCTTCCTCATCCTGGTCCATTGCAGTCACTAGTCCAAAGTCTCCGACCTTGACCACATCGTCCACTGTAAAGAATATGTTGGAAGGCTGGAAAAAATAAGACAGACAAAGGCATGGTGGGTGTATATGGAGAAGAAGAGAAATGAAGAGAATTATTTAAATGACTGTAGAAGATATATACAAGAAACTAGATAGTCTCAAACATGTTTCTCTTTAAAATGGACTAATATAAAAATAAAAGCAATCATCCAATGTTGAGTAAGGAAAAGGGAGGGGTGACAAAGGGAGCTGGCATTGATTGAACATCTATTTAAACTCTTAGAGATTCACATTCTCCAGGACCCAGTCCTCAATCTCAGTATTCTAGACTCTCCTTGGGCAGGCTTTTTATGTTTATGACTTAAGCCATGATAGTTAACAGTAATAATAACAGCAAAGGCATACATAACACTGGTAATGCACCAGTTCTAAAGCAGTTCACCACTACTGGGGCGCCTGGGTGGCTCAGTCAGTTAAGCGTCCGACTTCAGCTCAGGTCATGATCTCACAGTTTGTGAGTTCGAGCCCCGCATTGGGCTCTCTGCTCTCAGCGCAGCGCTCTCTGCTGTCCAGAGCCTGCTTTGGATCCTCTGTCCCCCCTCTCTCTGCCCACCCACCCTGCTCATGCTTTCTCTCTCTCAAAAATAAACAAAAATTTTAAAAAATAAAGCAGTCTACCACTATTAACTCATGTAATACTTACAACCGTATTAGTCCTTTTAGACCCCCATTTTACAGATATGAAAACTGAGGCCCAGAACAATTAAGTAAATTGCCCAAGGTTACCCATCTAGCAAGTGGTGGAGCAGGGATTCAAACCCAGGAAATTCGAGTTCAAGTTTCCCTAAGAAAAAGACTTCTGGCTCACTGCCACATGGCCAGCATTCAGGACAATCATTGCCCTACGGTAGCTCATCACTTCTATTTGATGAATGAATAAAACAGACTGACCTTTGGGTTTGTGTCTGAGAGGGGGAAGTAGGCTACCAAGGAGAATAAGAGCTCTTCACTACTACCTTGTGCTGCCTCTTCTAATACCCTAGGCTCCCATATACTCCCAGACCACTGTCCTGAGTTCTAAACCCTCACATACAACTATTTGTGGGATATATCCAACCAGATTTCTTGTGGGTTCCTCCAACTGCCCGCGTGAAATACATCATCGTTCCTTCAGCACCTGTGCTAACCCTGGCTAACATAAACACTGTCGTAGCCCTTGAAATAAGGAGAAAGGAAGTCATTTAGCTCATGACATTGAATGTCACTGGGCCTCCAATACTGCTAAATAACATTTTACTCCTGAACTGCAAAATACGCTTCTACAGTTTCGACTCTGAAGCAGTAAGTTATTGCACAAAACCCAAAGTCTACAGGAATGGCATCCTGCTCTCCCCCAAATGACCCCATGTGAGAGACAACAATAGACCGTGCTGCCATTCGTTTCATCTTTCTCCCTCCCTGCTTCTTTTCTGGGGTCAGTTGTTATTTACTAAACACTGTAATGGACTTTTTTTTTTTTTTTTGGTCTTCCAGCATCTCCCCCTGTGCTTCCACCAGAAATATCCTGACTTGCCCTAGGGAACTCCCTTCTTCCCAAGCGCGCAGCAACCCCGTGGTTCATGTGGAAGTTGTCCTGAGGCTACTACCCCAGAGGTTATACAAGCCAGTCAGCATGGTTCCATCCCCTGGCTAGGAGACTGGGTTAGGGGTGGATATGTGTCCTTGGCTTATCAATTAGAAAGAAACCCAGGATTTCTGATCAATATTGGGGGAAAGAGATACTTTTGTTCCCATGCCCTATCCAACGACCCTCAAAGACTTACAACATGAAGCCCTGAGGACTGCTGATACCTATCCTGAGACCGTGAAGGGAGACCATGCCTGAAAATGGAAACACGAAATGGCGATGGGGTAGGGCCAGGTTCTGGCTATACATCTCTTGATCCTAGATCAAGCTTTACCTGAATCTTGGATAGTTCAGTTATATGGCCAATACATTTCCTTTTTGGTTAAATCGGTACAAATCCGTTTTTCCCATAAACAAAAGAATATTAAAAATAAAATGGTATGAGCATACAGAATGTGCCAGACATTGTACTAAGGAACTAACAAGTGAACAAAACAGACATGGAAACCAAAGGATAAATAATACAAGTGTGATGAGAATTTAAAGGAGAAATACCAGGTTCTATGAGGACACAGTATACCTGAGGAACTGCGAAAAGCCCAGTGTGAAGCCCCAGCTAGAGAGAAGAGACTAGAAGCCTGGAGAACTGGGGGATGGGGAGCGCCAATGACAAAAACTGGGCAAGGAACAAAAGCTGGGGAGTGGAAGGGCCGCAAGGTTTAACATGGCTCAGAGCCTTGGGTCAGAATGAACAGAATGCAGACCTTTTTAAACTGGGAATAAAAATCGTGGGAGTAATTTTTCTGGCACACTGGAAGTCTTTAAAAACAATAGGTCTTTACAAAGGAACAAACTTTTTGATTTCTAGAAAAACTAAGGGGAAATTGGAATTTTTTTGGTGGATAGACAAACGCAGAAAAAACCTTTAGACAACACTGTGGCATTAAACAAATATTCACTAATATCTCATTAACATTATAAAATCGGCAGAAGGATACATCATCAGTGAAAGCACAATTACATTGCCTTTCAACTTGGAATCTTGTGTGTATAGTAAGTGCTAAGTACAAGAAGAATGTGTGTCTAACCAGATGATAAACGTTTACCGTATTCAAATAGCCAGCACCCTTTGGTTAAGGGGATCTGGCTTCCTGGAAGTTGTCTTCTCCCTTCCAACCAAAAGAAATCATCTCTGAACTTTTCCTACAGTGCAAAACAACTCCTGCTCATCAGTTTGGGCCCACCCTAAAAATCACTGAAGCACAGTGATTATATATACCTCAATAAGGATTACTTTGGAAAATAGGAACTATTCCTAACTCTTATCCCTGTTATTCCAAACTCTTAAAACATATTCAAGGATTAAAAAAACTACTGGTGATTTGAGAAGAAAATAACTTGTCCAAGTAGCTACTTTGGTGCCTGAAACAAAAGTGTGTGGTCACGTGCAACAAAACTGAAAATGCCTGCAATCAATAATTTCAGCTACTTCGTCATCAGGAGAGTATTTATATATTCCCTACACATGTGCTGATGATCGCCATGAGCGTATGGAATACGGCCGAAATTAGCCAGGTAAAAGTTCCATATACTTATTTCAGAGACACACGTTGAAGAAATATTGAGTATTTTAGCAAGAATCTTATATAATTTAGCATATCATATTGCCACAATATTCAATACCATATATACCAAAAATAGAATCAAAAGTTTTAGAGCTAGAAACAATCATGTGGCTATTTCCTTTCTTTCCCCATCCAGCTTCTCACACCCTTCCCCAAATGGCTAATGCGGAACCTATGTCTGCCCTTCCTTCGTGGGTCCTTTCACCATGCTACTCTGGGCCTCTCTGGAACTTATGTCAGGGTTACCCAAAGCCATAGGAAAAACAGGGTATATCTGCTCAGGGTGGATTGGTCCTTTTCATCAGGAGGACCGGGAATACTTTTTACTGTAAAATGAACATAAGCACATTATAGAGGACAGGGTATGCTCTGCCCGAAGTTTTCAAAACACAAGACTTCTTTTTGCAGACGTTCCTTCAGGCTATTTCCCCTGACCTCTGCTCCCTTCTCTGATGCCTTTACTCTCCTTTGCCCGAGGGCACTTCAGTTAGAGACCGACAAATATCGGAAGAACTGCTCTCAATCACAGAATGTCAGACTGAAACCCCTGGGCGGTGTTCCCCGAATACAGACCTTGAGGTCCCTGTGCATGAGCCCTTTACCGTGCAGAAACTCTACCGCCTCTGCGATCTGCAGGAAGATGTGCAGACACACGCTCCTCTCTCTCTCCTCTATGGTGCACCGACTGTTCATCCAGTCTTTGAGGTTTTCCTTTCTGCACAGCTGCATCTGAATGTAAAGATATACCTTCGGTGAACTGGGCTGGAGCTTCTCTGCAGTGTTTTTAGTGAGATCTAAACTCAAAGTGGTCGGTCTTGGAGGAGAAATAGACAGGGTAGGTTCGGAAGAAGATTTGCTACTGGAATGCTTGAAAGGAGTCAGTTTATTAGCACAATGGTTGCCAATATGCAGGCGGTTAGTTTTGTGCTCTTCTTTCCTGGATGCATTATCGCAGCCAGAATCTTCAAACACTATAGAAGAGGATGTTCGCTCCCTTGACCTTCCATAAAGAGAAGCTTCAGAAGGACAAAGTTCAAAGGAGTGCCCCTCCTCATTGCCGTCCATGGTACCGTCTTCCACATCACACTCTGTAAGGCAACTGTCCTGGAGGTTGTAGGCTGCATCCACTGACTCACTGGTATCTCTGTGGTTCGTTCCTGATAATTCCAGTGGAGAGAACTGGCTCTCAGATGAACTTGTCTGGCCACAGGAAATCCCTACTGAAAAAGACCTCCTTTGTGAAGAAGGAGCTATGATCTCAATATGTTCCTTTGTAGAGAAAGGGTCCATTCTGCATATTTTAACGGATGGTCCATCCACTGGACTAGGAGAGCTGAGTGGCCAGTCTGTGCTAAAAGTGGGAGAGATACAAAGGGAAGAGAGGGAGTATGTGCTGATTAAATTATGTGAACTATACCCTTTATTCTAAAAGCTTCGTCTGTAAGAAAGCCAGTTACCAAATGACAAACAACACACAGATTAAATAAAAACATGCTATATGTGACAAAGAACAGTCATATTCCATCATTTCTTCTAAGAAATTTAAATTGGAAAGCTTCGTTTTATACTCGAAGCCATTATCTGTTGTGCCAGAGCAGCCAAGGCCTTTATGCAAAACACAAGGCACTGAGGGCCCACCAAAGACAGGATTCCTCAGCGGCCGTGATTCTGAATCCGTCGTCCACACTGGGGCAGCAGCTCCCAGGGCCTTGAGCTGAGGATCACCTCACTGGGTCCTTCCATGGTTTGGCTACTGACTGCGTCTATAACAAGTGCCACCTGAACAAATGGCTTCATGTGGATCTGGGGTTGTGTTTGGCACACGTAGGCTGGGATTTAATCTCAGCTATTTGGTAAACAGTCTGTCTGCAGCCTGCCTCTTCTTCGTTCTCATTTAATCCTTTCTACAAGAGCCTTCTTTCCCAAGATATAGGAATTATCTTCAGTAAGTTTAAGTATTTTTAGCTGCAAATACTTGTAACCTACCTTGAAAAAGAGTTGTGAATTGTTAACTACTGAGAAACTAAACATCTAAAATTAAAAAAAAAAATGGAGACAAAAGCAGACAATCTCTCTTGATGAGAAAAGCCACTGTAAATCCCTCAGTGATTTACAATTTGTAGAGCCCTATCTACAAATAATTTCAAAAATTCAGGTTCTAAAAAATAAACTTTTCAATTAACAAGTGGCTAGAGAACGTTCTAAAACATGACAGAGAACAGCAGTTTTTCCTAAAACAAACAAACAAGACACATCTCTAGTTACAGAAATGATATTTTGTTCACAGAAGGAAAAACTAGCCTAAAACTAGCCTAAAAGAAGTTTTTAAGTCTCTGTCTAACCAAGTTACCTTTCATCTTTCAGCCAGATTTCATCCATTTTTTCTTGCCACTTCTCTGGTGGTGCCTCCAACCAAGCATTGAAATATCTCACAATTCCTGGATGGTCAAGCTTGGCTAAGGCTTTAACTTCTCGCATTACCTTTTCCCGAGCCAATTCCCTGAAATATAGAAAAAAGACAACACTGAAGGTTGCTCTTATCTGAAAAAGTAATCATATCTAATAGTAAAAAATAAGAAAATAAAAATCTCTCTTGAATGTAAAATTAGAAACAGAGGAGTTAGGGGCTCCTGTGTAGCTCGTCAGTTAAAAGTCTGACACTATTTCGGCTCAGGTCACAATCCCAGGGTCATGGGATGGAGCTCCATGCTCAGCATGGAGGCTGCTTAAAGATTCTCTCTCTCCGTGTCTCACCCTCTGCCCCTCTACCCCATTCATGCACTCTTTCTCTTAAAAAAAAAAAAAAGAAAAAGAAAAAGAAAGAAAGAAAGAAATGAGTTAGCCTAGTGGCACAATTCTAAAAATCCACGTGCTAGGTTTTGTATTTTAAAAAATCCATGTATTTTATGGGCACCTGGGTGGCTCAGTCGGTTAAGTGTCTGACTTCATCTCAGGTCACGATCTCACAGTTTGTGAGTTCGAGCCCCACGTCGGGCTCTGCGCTGACAGCTCAGAGCTTGGAGGCTGGACCCAGTTTCAGATTCTGTGTCTCCCTCTCTCTCTGCCCCTACCCCTGCTCATGCCCTGTCTTTGTCTCTCAAAAATAAATAAACATTTAAAAAAATTTTAAAAATACATGTTTTTAGGTTTTTTTCTTCTAAAAATAAATGCTACAGACATATCTATTGTCTCTTGGATGACTAAAAATGAATGACTACAGACCGTTAAAGATTAATGTTTAATGCTTGTTAAATCAATAAAAAGAGGAATAGGTGTTAAGTATTCAGAAAAGGGAGCTCAGAATGGCAGCTCAGGAGGATGGAGAACAAACACACTGGTACATACATAATTGGCACAGCACATATTATAATGCAAAAAACCTGTATTAGCATGTTTGTTTGAGGCAAGTCTCACATACTGAGTATCACAGGCAATGAAGTGTATTAGAAAAGCGTCTGGTGGGTCGCCTGGATGGCTCAGTTGGTTAAGTGTCTGACTCTTATCTTGGCTCAGGTCATGATCTCAAGGTTCAGGAGTTCAAGCTCCACATCAGGCTCTGTGCTGACAGTGCACAGCCTGCTTGGGATTCTCCCTCTCCCTCTCTCTCTACCCCTCCCCAGCTCACGCTGTCTCTGTCTCTCTCAAAATAAATAAATAAAAGTGTAAAAAAAATTTTTAAAAAGAAAAGCATCTGGATTCGATTTTCTGCTGTGACAGCTTTTCTGATGGATCTAATCTCACATATCTAGGGATCCCACTATCACCTGAAACAACATAATGAATGCAAGTGACGTCCTCCTCCCTCCCCAGGAGATGGATGGCCACTCCCACTCTGCCCTCTGTGCTTGGCTGTTGTCCTACGCTCCCAATCTGAGAATCCTGCTACATTTTTGAATTCTTCAACTTCTAGGTCCCCACCTTCAGTTACCAAGTCCTATCAGCTCTTCCTTTTCAATTCATTACACTCACTCGTTTCTCACCCGTCCCCACTACTGCGCACAAATGTTCCACATCTTAGGACTAAACTTACAAAAAAAAAAACCCAAAACACCCAAACCAAAAACCTAACAAACATTTATCTCTGACCTTTTCCTCATGTCAGCCACTTATACGTACCACCTCCAGAGCCACCTCCACTTTGATCGCGTCACCTCTCTGCTCAAAGACCCAACTGTCTACGAAACAAAGTCTAACCCCCCTTGCTTGGCATGTAAGGTCCTGAAACCCACATCTTACATCTCCTCCACACTCCCCCATCCTTACCCTTTACTCCACCCATGCCAGAATGCTCACTGTTCTCTGTGCCACCTCCAAGTGCTTTCCCTAGAGCCCTTCTCGGGCCATCTGTGTAGTGAGACATCCCTCCCTCACACATCCGTCTACTGAGAGACAGGCTACTCTTGAACACCCAGCCCAGATGTCACCACCTCCATAAAGCTGGCCTTCCTTGATTTCAGCTACATCTGCACTTTTGTCATGGGAAGCTATTTACTAATCTAGGCCACCAGGTGACAGTCTTCCTTGTATTGTAATTATCTGTATATACACAAAATTATTTTGTATGTACACAAAAGCTTCAAAGAGTTATTGGTTCTCGGGGACAGAAGTTTTGCTTAATTTCATATCCTACGTGGTAACTTACACATATGAATATGCAAACTACTCAAAAATTATATATCAAAGAGAAGAATTAGTCACATAGTACACAAATCCATCCTAGTCCTGTGTCCCCATCTGTTGGACAGAATGTTTAACTACCAGTTACAAAGACACTGAGCAATCAGTGCACATTTAATCAAGAACCAATAGGAGCCTGCTAAAATAGATGGAAAAGAAGGCATTACTCAAAGGCAATCATCTTAAGCATGACACTGTTCTGAGTCAGAAATCCTACTTCCAGGAATCTATCCTAAGGAAGCAGATGTGGTAAAACATTTATATTAAGGATGAACATGGGGTGCCTGGGTGGCTCAGTCGGTTAAGCGTCCGGCTTCGGCTCAGGTCATGATCTTGCAGTTCGTGAGTTCAAGCCCTATTGTCGGGCTCTGTGCTGACAGCTCAGAGCCTGGAGCCTGCTTTGGATTCTGTGTCTCCCTCTCTCTCTGTCCCTCCCCCACTCACACTGTCTCTTTCTCTTTCTTTCTCTCAAAAATAAATAAACATTAAACAAATAAACATTTAAAAAGAAATAAATAAATAAAGATGAACACTGCAAAGCTGTTTTTAACTGCAACAAATTTGAAACCCAAATGTTTAAAAAAAAAAAAAACAAAAAAAGGAACAGTTAAAATATTTCACATGTATCAGTTGGACTATCATCCAGCCCTAAGATACTTTTAGTGTATTTTAGCATTTTAATAAAATACTCTTAATAACATGGAAAACACCAAGAATTAAATGAAGGAAGCAACAGATAAAACTGTACTGTACTGATAACTATGCTACTAAGAAAGTAAATTTATGATCAGACAAAAAAATCAAAAGGAAACACCCTAAAATGGTAATAATATTTCTGGGGAGAAAAGACACAGACGAGTTTTAATACTTTCTCTATTTCCCACAATAAATAGATTATTTCTAAATGGTGCTATGTAGTAAAGTCTATAGTCATCATAATTCACTGTGGGAAAGCCCTGAGTGGTTAAGAATCAAAAACAAGGGCAGATTTTCCAAGTAGAGACAAAGCAATCTCAATAGATCACCCCAGGGCGTCTGGGTGGCTCAGCTGATTGAATGTCCAACTCTTGGTTTTGGTTCAGGTCATTATCTCACAGTTTGGGGGATCGAGACCCACACTGGTCTCTGTGCTGAAGGTGAGAAGCCTGCTTGGGATCCTTTCTCTTTCTCTCCCTCTCTCTCTTCCTCTCCCTTGCTCATGCTCTCTCTCTCTCAAAATAAACAAACATTAAAAAAATAAATAGATCACCCCTTTTATTTATTTAAAAAAAAATTTTTTTTAATGTCTTATTTATTTTTTTTGAGACAGAGAGAGACAGAGCATGAGCAGGGGAGGGGCAGAGAGAGAGGGAGACACAGAATCGGAAGCAGGCTCCAGACTCTGAGCTGTCAGCACAGAGCCCGACGTGGGGCTCGAACTCACGACTGTGAGATCATGACCTGAGCCGAAGTCGGATGCTCAACCGACTGAGCCACCCAGGCGCCCCTAGATCACCCCTTTTAGACAGCTGGTTACCTGGTAGCCCTCAGAAGCTAAGATTCAGAAGGTCAGAAACTATGTTTCCTATAGGATCTATCGAGTATAGGAAGGATGTATTGCCTGTGGGATGAGTAATATGGTCCTAGCTCCAGGTTCACTATCAGTGCCCCTCCCTTACCTGTTGGGGAGACGGATTCTCTTGATAGCATAATTGCAGTCATCAACTTTATTTCTGGCTTCAAAGACAACTCCAAACCCACCGCGTCCCAGGCACTGAACCGGCTCAAAATCTGTTAGATATCTTTAAAAAAAAAAAAAAGAAATTTTAATAAGGTAATAGTTCAATCTTATTTTATGATGTATAAAAAGTGTCTAAACTCTGTAAGTCTTATAGAACTTATTTTAATAGAAAGTGTAGGGTTTTTTTTTTTTTTAATTTTTAATTATTTATTTGAGTAAATGCTAACTCCAACGTGGGGCTTGAACTCATGACCCTAAGATCAAGAGTCACGTGATCCACCAACTGACTCAGCCAGGTGCCCTCAGAGTGTAGTTTAAATTCTACTACTAGCAGTCTTTGTTCTTCTGTTTATATAAATGAAGCAAACCCATTCTAATTTTTTCCAAGAAAATGTATAAAAAATAAAAAAGCTCCTGTTTAGTTGGGAATCACCTGTTAATCACTTGTTTTTATAGCAACCACACTACTGATCTAACCCGTCTGATACTTTCCATCACCTACCAAAATATTCCATCCTTAATTCTCTAAACTTCTGCCTCCTGTGGCATTCTGCACTCAATGAGAAAAACACAGTTTAATCCTGTGTCAGTGCATTTTTATGGCAAAAATGTAATCAATCCTATTATATTTAAGTGTTTTTTTTGTTTTTTGGGGTTTTTTTTGCCAGAAATCTTTCTAGGAACCAAAGATGTCTGCAATTGGCTGGGATGCCTCCTGAGTCAGTGTGCTCATCACCGGCTAACTCAGCATCTGTGACTTAAAGGCCGGGCTGCACACTGTAATCTGGTCTCCCTTCCGCGCCCGACCTCACCGCTCTGTGCTGTGTTCCAGCCAGCCTGCACGAGGTCTCAACAACTTCGGCACTTCTGCTTCTGCTGTTTGCTCTGCTGAGATGGCCTACTTCTTTGTACTTAATGAAACTCTTGTTTTTCCTTCATTCTTCTCATCTCGCCATTGCCGTAGGGCCTTCCTACACCCCTGTCTTAATGTTCTCATAGCACTGTTCACACAGTACTCTGAACTACTTAAACGTAATCTCGATATTTTGCAGTTATTCGTACTCAGCTCACTCTCCCCACTGCCGCTGAACTGTGGCAGCCTTGAATGCAGAAAAGCATTCTTGTTTCTCTTTGTATTTCCAGAGGCTGAGCTTACCTGGCAAACAGAAGCTCTAACAAATATCTATCGGACAATATATGAAAAAATAAATGAATGCATGCATGCCTGCTATGAAGTTGTTCTCCAGGCAGATGGGGAGTAGTTGAATTAGATTAGATTATCTTTAGTGTCTCTCATAAGGCTAAGTTTATTACTTTATGATTTGCACACTCCTATTAATTTAGTAGCTGGCTCAGCTGGCTAGAGCATGGAGTTAAGGAGGAGAGGCAATTGATCCAAATCCTCCATGGGCCAATTACCTTCACAGAGAATGAAGAACAATACTCTGTATCCCTAAAAATAGCTAGTCAAGGCACTTTGGTACAAATCCATCTCCCCAGCTACAAAGCCCATGAAATCCATACCCTACTTCTGAAGGGCCAATTGAATTTTGCCCTATATTAAAGAAAACATCCATATGAAAATAAATATATCATCTGAAATCAGAGACATCTTATTTAAGATTATAGACTCTGTAAAGGTAAGTATCATCATGCCTAAGGTCCCAACTGATAAATCACAAAGTTGGGTCTTGAACTCATGACTGGACCCAGAGCTCAGGTTCTTTATAATGCCTACAATATAGTAGGCATTCAATAAACATTAGGTATTATTATAGAGCTTATGTATTTGAAAAACAATCAGCTGTACTCTCCATATTGAATAAAGTTAAAGGAAAATAAAGTCTAATTCAATTTCAGAGTACATTATTCTAATTCTCTTCACAACAGCCTTACGGATATATGCTTATTCACTAATCCCCATTCCTCCCTGTGTTTACCTAATTCTTCCTTACTCACAATCTAAGGTTCAATGAAAATGTGACCATATGACATTTGGCCAATGAAAATGGTCGTTTATGACAACCTCTTCTCCACTTACAGAATCATCACAACCAGACTGAGTCACTTATAGTTCACGGCTTTTTTCTTGTATGTTTCCGTTTTGCCCCGTATTATCTTCTCTCATAGATTTTAAGCCCCTTCAGGATAGGACTAGTCTTTTTGTTTTTCCCAAGGCCTGGAATACTTTTCCTGTGCTTGGTTGTTTAGAGTAAATGTTGAATGAACAACGAATGGCTTCAGTAGTGGACTCTACCCGATGAAGAGCTGTTGGGTCCCTAGTTCGCTCCCTCTCTCTACCTGCTGGTGTTGCTGTCCGCTGACATATTGGTTAGCATCTTTATTAGAAGGGTACTAAAGCCTTTGCCATTTCTTAGTCACCTAGTAAATTCTCCTTTGGGAAACCTGTAGCTAAAACACATTGATTACAGTCAATTCGCCATTTGTCATAATACAGTATGAATGTACTGTAGATCAATTAGGTCCACAGATAAAGTATCACATATTTTAGCTGTAATTTTCAATCTTTCTGTCATCAAATCATTACCCTAGGTATTGAACAGTGAGGTTCTGTATCTCTTCCTTGTTTCCATATTACCAAGTGTTAAGTATGATATCAAAACAAAGGGAAAACATAGAAATAAACCATGTAATTGAAAAATGAACCACAGTACCATTCCCTGTACCACAAAGCATAAAAAACTATATACCTGATAGATGCTAACAGATTCTCTCTTTTATTTTACTTTCAAATTATTTGAATTGCCTACTTTTTAGGTGACTCACCTCCCTCTTCTATTTTTAAAAATGACCTATTGGTGTTTCCCCCCCATTTTTCTATTTCTTATTCTAGACAGAATAAGGATGAAAAAAATAATTGAGGATTAAGTAACATATAGAGATTTATACCATACTCTAATAACACAATAACAATTTGGTACTATTAATGACGAGCCCAGTACATGGTAGATCCTCAATAGCTAAGTTAAGTTCCGGTAAGAACTTAATTTGGCGGCTGAAATTCTGAACTTCTATAACACTCTATTTTTATCTTTCTTAGGGTACATACCACTTTGAATAAGTTTAAGTTACTTGAGGGTTAAATCTATGTTTTACTTACCTGGACATTTGTGCATTAAAAAAAAAAAAGTGAGGGGCACCTGGGTGGCTCAGTGGGTTAAGTGGCTGACTTCGGCTCAGGTCATGATCTCACCGTTTGTGAGTCTGAGCCCCGCATCAGGCTCTGTGCTGTCAATGCAGAGCCTGCTTCAGATCCTCTGTTCCCCTCTCTCTCTGCCCCTCCCTCGCTTGTTCTCATTTTCTCTCTCTCCCTCTCAAAATAAATAAACTAAAAAAAAGTTCAACAGGATCTTAGTTTAGAGGTCATTTCTTCTTTGATTCCAACAGTTGCCACCAGAAGCTGCACCACACACACATATACTTTATGGTAAGACTTACCGCGATATATATCCAGAATTTTTTATGTCATTCCAGCTACTGTCCTTGGCGTCTCCACTTACAGAATCGTATTTACTTTCAGTTTGACACTGAGTTTCCGATTCCTTCCTTTGCTGATAAGGTGGGGAGAAAATCACTGTCAAAGCTGAACTGAGGTTAGCTGACTATCTTAAACTATAAGTAACATTAAAAAAATAAACGATATGGACAAAAATAAGCGTATTGTGAGAACACAAAATACAGCATTTCCTTGGTCAGTGGGAAGTGAAATGGTAGGGGTGCAAGACAGATCGCAATGGGTTGAGGAGCGAAGGGGTCGTAGGTCAGTGGACAGGAAGGGATGGGCAATAATGATTTCATGGTAAACCCAAGTAAATGTAGTACCCTCTTCCCCACCCCCACACATTATTTACCCCACACTTTGAGACACATTAGAATTCTAAAAAAGGTCTTACTCTGTGAGGATGAGGATGGAAAAGCCTACGCACGATAAAAGTTGTTGCTATGATACAAAATAGAATAGTTCCGACTATTTCTTTCCACCAGTGTAAGAGGAGAACAGGATCCTTTTTGCGAATGTTCTTGTTGTAATTTGGGTTATCGAGAAATCGGACTGTGATCTGTGTGCTCCGTTTGCTCCTCTCCCTCTTGTAGTATGGTAGGTAATAACCATTATCTTCAAAAACAAATGTTAAAAAGTTTTTTTTTTTTAAAGATAAACCAATATAGAGCCACCTTTAATTGCTAAAAAATCCTCTATTTTCCTGTCACTTCTACTACCAATTCCTTTTATTAAAGTTTCATCTCTTCTTTAACACATCTCAATAGCCTCCTTACCCTACTTTTTCTTTTTTCTTATACAAACCTATTTTCCTTTATTCCATAAGCATCACAGACCTTCTTTGTACTGAATAATAAGACTAGAAAGAAAACGTAAGGGCCACCCCATTCATTACCTCATTAAATAATTCAATTCTTTAAATTCGGGAAAGAGTTAGACAGTACTCAGTCTTCCTCCAAGGATTTTAAACTTTACTTCCATTTAGACATCAATGAAATACCATCAGTCATTCTTCGCAAACTGAAAAGAAAACATCTCCAACGCGCTCATTGGTTCCTTTCACGCTGTCAGAATGAGGTTGCCCTGGGAAGCAACCTGTCTTTTTGGCTTCTATTTTGTACCACGTGGACAGACTACACAATTCTCTCTTACCTTGTGTTCTGATCAGCATCAGATAAAGACTGATGTTTCTAGGTCAGAGCCTTCTGTTTTTGTCAATTTAAATTCTACAATAACTTCCCAGTTCCAGCATCTGGGGTGACTGATGAGGAATCTATGCTTTGGCCTAATGCAGATTTGAGAGTTTTTCTTAACATATAACTGTTGGGAATACTTTCATATCTAAATACATCCTAACTTTAAATACCCAGGAATGTATTTCATGTCAAATTTTACCTCCTCTTACTTTTGCGCTAATTTCCCGTCGAAGGACAAAATTAACATCACCTCGTTTTATAGCATTTCACACAGTATTATGGGAAACGCCTGTTTTCTTCATTATCCAGGCTGATATTATGTAGTTTATATTAAACAAGATTTTAACTAAATGAGAGCTAATCACCAGAATGAATGCTTATTGAATACTATTTGCAGGACACTGTGCTAGCTAAGACTGTATGTGTATTATCTATCTCATTTAGGCCTCTAACAGCCCAGTAGATAAATACTAGGATTACTATCCTCGCTTTACAGATGAAGGAACGAAGATGCAGATAAGCTGGGTGTGCCCAACCTGGTGTCAGGGGCAAAACTGGGATTTGAACCCTAACAGTCTAACTACGGAACCCGCACCCTTGGCCACCATTCACACTATGCCTCCCAAGATATCTTATTTTCTACTTTCCAATGACTACCTTTCATTTGAATTGCAACCATTCATTTCAAAGGAATAAATAAATGCAAAGAAACACCTCAGCATTTTCAATGCAAGCTTCCTCACACTCACCATACGGGTATTGCAAGATTGAAAGCGCACCGTTGCTGTACTCTTCATGAGAAAACTTATCGTTGCTAAGACATTTGTCGAATTCATCAGACCCTACCAAGACAGGAGTTCTGGACGGGGAATCTAAAAGAAAATGGTAAAATCTTACATGTTAAGGCTTCAGGGCAATTGCATGAACCTCATTCATTCCAAACACAGATATTCAGCCACAGTTCTGTTCAAATATGTTAAGTCACACAAATGGCTCAAAGGTCTTTCCCCCCGAAAAGCAGAGCCTTGTAGAGAAGCTGAGTCATTTGAACAAGTAATTAAAATAGGACGTGATGTATGTGATAAAAAACTACACAGGCTACGGAAAGATAACTGAAGGAAGTAGGTGGTCTAATATCTGCATTCAACTCATTTAAGTGTCTCATAGAATATGCTGTAATAACCAGTAATGTCTCATAAGTATTCTTCACTTGATCTTAGCCAAAAGGCCGAGAAGCAATTTTTCATAAATATTCTTTACATAAATATGTTAAAAGCTAAATGATACTCAGTCACAGTCAGTGAACGGTTAAGAATATTTCTCTGTTGTCTGGAGAAATATCTTAGTAACAACTGATTTCTCTAGAAGCAGCTGTTATTTCAATGAAATCATGTAAAAGATAATTAAAATTCACTGACATCTCAAATGCCTTCCTAGTTTGTCAGAAAATAAAGAGTACCTATGAGTTGTAATCTCTGTGCTATTCAATACCAGGACAAAGACAGTCATGATTAGGCCTCTGAACACCTCACTAATATTACAAAAGTTCCTAATTCACTTACGAATTAAGGGCTTCCATTTGATTGTTGGCAAAGGAACAATTGCATATTCATTATTGACAGATTCCAAGGCCTTGGGACTTGTAGGAAACTTTTCTGAAATTCTGACTGATGACTGCAGATACAGCTGACCTCTGTACATTCCTGAGTCAATGAAAACAGTATCAATTATGTTTAGAATCAAGCACCAAGGATTTTTTTCAAAAAGGGTCATTTTGATTTAATAAAATTAGATTAATTCCAGGTATTTCTTTATGTGCTACAAAATGCTTTTCAAAGAAGAATCAAGCCCGAAGCACTCAAATGTGACCCAAACAAAAATAGGGGCGGAAAGTTATATATAAGTTACAATGTTTCTCACTGAATAATAATTTTCAGCAATTACTGGAAAACTCTTCTAGTAGGGAAGTTCAAAGCAATGAATCCAGATGCAAATACAAATGTAGAAAGTTTTAGACTCTGAGGATATATGAGTAATTCACAACATACTGTATGATGGCAACATTTCTTTCTTTTTTTAAAGTTTTTTTCTCTCTTTTTTTTAATGTTTATCTTTGAGAGAGCGAGCACATATGCACACACACGTGCACTCGAACGGGGGAGAGGCAGAGAAAGAGAGGGACAGAGGATCCAAAGCAGGGTCTGTGCTGACAGCAGAGAGCCCAAGCCGGGGCTTGAACCCACGAACCATGAGATCATGACCTGAGTCAAAGTCAGACACTTAACCAACTGACCACCCAGGAGCCCCAGCAACATTTCTAAGCCTTTTTTTTTTTTTTTTTTTTTAATGTTTATTTATTTTTGAGAGAGAGAGACAGAGTGCGAGCAGGGGAGGGGAAGAGAGACAGGGAGACACAGAATCTGAAGTAGGCTCTGGGCTCTGAGCTGTCAGCACAGAACTCAACATGGGGCTCAAACTCACAGACCGGACTGCGAGATCATGACCTGAGCCTAAGTCAGACGCTTAACTGACTGAGCTGCCCAGGTGCCCTTCTAAGCCTTTCTGATATAGGTCTCAGAGGAAAAGAATATGCCATGGCAATTGAAAGTTTCAGAATTGGATTAATGGATGGGGCACCTGTGGCTCGGTCAGTCCAACGTCTAACTTCGATTCAGGTCATGATCTCACGGTTCGTGAATTTGAGTCCCACATTGGGCTCTGTGCTGATAGTGCGGAGCCTGCTTGGATCATCTGTCTCCCTCTCTCTCTGCCCCTTCCCCACTCATGCTCACTCGCTCTCTCTCTCTCCCCCAAGAATAAATAAACATTAAAAAATTAAAAAAAAAAAAAAAGAAGTGGATAAATGGAAAAAAACAGGAGTGTAAATCAAAGTATAAATCTTAAGGGCAACCTAAGCCAGAGACTGTATTTAGGAATTACAACTACTCTAGGCACCGCTAAAGTAGAAAGGAATGATGTAGGAATAAAACCTAAATGTCAGTATGTCCTGTCACTAGATAAGAGACATCTACTCACCCAAGTAAACGCTGTTTTCTGTGGCTCCTCGAGCAGCTTCTACAATGTCTTCTTCATCTTCTAAAACTTCATCATTAGATGCATAACTTGTATCATCAAAAAGACTGATGGGAATGACTTTTCCGTCCTTAACCAACCAGGCAGATGCAATGGGAGTACAAAACTAAACAAAAATGGACAAGAAATTTTATAGAATTTCAAGCAGTATTTCCATAATTCAACTCCTAAAAGGACATTTAAAAATCACAATTGTAAAAAGTTTTCCAGCTTAATGAGGTATAATTGACAAATAAAAAATGTATATATTTACAGTATACAATGCCATATTTTGATACAGTATATACACTGTGAGACGATTAGCACAATCAAGCTAATTAACATATCCATCGCCTCACATCATTATTTTCGTGTCAACGTTTGAAATCTACCCTCGTTTCACAACATATACATATATCAAACCATCACACTGTATAGCTCAAATGTACATAGTTTTTATTCATCGATTATACCTCAACAAAGAAAAAATTTTTCTTAATCTACCCTCAGCACATTTCAAGTATATAGTACCATTAACTATAGTCACCACACTGTACATTACATCCACAGAACTTACTCATCCTGCATAACCGAAACTTTGTACTCTTTGACCAACATCTCTCGATTTCTCCTGCTCCCCAGCCCCTGGCAACTACCATTCTACTCTCTGCTCTGTGTGTTCAGCTTTTAAAATTCCACATGCAAGAGATCATGCACTGTTTACCTTTCTGGGCCTGGCTTATTTCACTTGGCATAATGTCCCCCAGGTTCATCCACGATTTCACAAGTGACAGGATCTCCCCTCCTTAAGGCTGAATGGTAGTTCACTGCGTATATACACGCACCCCATTTTCCTTACCCATGCCTTACTATGGACACTTAGACTGCGTCTCTATCTTGGTTATTGTGAATAATGGTGCGCTGAACATAGCAGTGCAGATATCTCTTCGAGATATTGACTTCACTTCCTTTGAATAGATTGAGAAATAGGATTGTTGGATCATATGGTAGTTTTTAATTTTTCAAAGCACCTCCGTGCTGTCTTCCATACGGCTGTGCCCGTTTACGCTCTCAGCAGCGGCACACGAGACTGCAAACACCCTCACCAGCACTTGTTTTCTGTAGCCTTTTTCAGAGTAGCCATCCTAACGGGTGTAGAGCCGCACATTTCTTAGGGCATAGAGAACAGGCTGAGAATCTAAAATGAGAGATATTTCCCTCTACCCAATAAGTTTGGTCAAACTGGGAAAGGAAAACAACGTATTTATCAATTCTTGGTGGGTTTAGGTACCTGGTATTCCCATTCCAGATGTCCTCCCTTCTTATTAAACGCCATAACCTTCCAGTCTGCAACCGACACCTTTATCACTGTGTCCATCATGGCAGCTTCCTGTTCTTCCACATCTGAAATAATTTTAGACCCTTCTTTGTTCCCACTGGGCTTTAAGGTGCTTTCAATAAATCCGGCTCTAGTTTCCATGTCTGGAATATACCGAAGTTCAAAGTGGCCAACACTGAAATTCCACCTTAAATTTACAAAGGTTTGTTTTAGAAATTTACACTTAAGGAAAGGGATCAAATCATAAAGAACTGTTCCAGATTCAAGAAGCAAACACTAAAATTTTGTGAGGAGACAACGAGTAACTCAACACAATTTTCTGGGAGTGCTTTGCTGACTTATGCCACAAGAGGGCATCACCTTGTCCTGATCTGTTAGAAACCTGGGATCTGAGTTGTAAACTGACAATGGCTACGGGACAGATTTTCTCTCAAAAATTAACAAATGCTCACATTTCCAAATCAGAGCGATTTTCTCAACACACACCAAAGTTACCTTCAAATGAGGCCAGCAGCACTGTGCTTTGTCAATTAAATTAAAGCCTGGGCACATTTCATTCAAGTGCAGAGAAATTAATTCGTCCCAATAAATCAATGTACACAGCAAGATAAATGCATCGGTTTTGTATTTATATGAAAACATAGCCCCAAAAGGCAATGTAATTCAGTGTACCAAGACTGAAGGTCATACCACCTCAGCTCCAATCTCAAATCTCTCCCGAGATCTGTCAAGTCATTGAACCTTTCCTGAATTTCAGTGTCCTCATCCATAAAGTGGCAGTAACAATGTTTCTTCTACAATTAATACACAGATCACTTAACTTTTGACAGTATAATGACTTGTCACTGAGATAGAAAATGACCTAACAATCCTGACATCTATTAAAAAATAAACTTAAGGAACATGGATCTTAGACCCCAGACTCTTCTTATTTTGGGAACTCAAAATTCTGTTGAGATGGACATCTGTTCCTATTGGTGGCTGGACACCCAGCAAGCACTCAAACACTTAAGGAAACGAAATCCCAGGGGCGCCTGGGTGGCTGTCAGCACAGTCCGCTTTGGATCCTCTGTCTCCCTCTCCCTACCCCTCCCTTGCCTGCTCTCTCTCTCCCTCAAAAATAAATAAACATTAAAAACATTTTTAAAAAAAAGGAAACAAAATCCCATCAGGAAAAAGAAGGTCAGATTGCCAGCAGATGCAAAGCCCTACTCACAGTCCAGTGAACATAGAAATACATTCTTAACTGATTTTAAGAAAACAGGAAAGGAAGCTGAATTATACTGCATCACATTAGATAATATCTGAAAGTCTGGTTCACTTTCAAAAGATAAAGATGAGATCTCAAATTATTTTTACTACAGAGGCAAGTTAAAATTTAAATATTAGGTAGGTTAGAAAAAAATCAAGCATGTGATTTAGGACCAACATAAGTAATCCAACCATCTTGGTTTTTAATCCCATATTTAAATGTAAAAATTACATAAGGAACTCATTATTTGAAAAGGGAAACAAAAAGGCATTTGACCAAATGAATTATATATACTTCAACGCTTTAAGAAAATAGACAAAAATGTTATTTTAAAATTGGGTTGTCAAACACACTATGAAACTACTGACTAGAGAGAACTACAGGGTCAAAGAGGCCCAAGTTGAAATGAAGTGCATTAACTTTGTCTTAAGAGCTTTTCACTGATCTGTATGATCAGTGAGGTTGCTACATTCATTGTATGGGCCTTCCTCTGGTTATCATCTCCAGAAGCATATGGTGGGAGTCTCGATTCAGGATTTGTTAAAAACCATGAGACCATTTTCATTTATTTATTTATTTATTTATTTATTTTTAAATGTTTATTTTTGAGAGAGGGGGCACGTGTTTTGCGCACAGGGGAGGGCCAGAGAGAGAGAGGGGAACAGAGGATTGGAAGCAGGTTCTATGCTGACAGCAGAGAGCCCGATGTGGGGCTCGAACCCACAAACCGTGAGATCATGCCTGAGCCGGAGTCAGATGCTTAACCGACCAAGCCACCCAGGTGGCCCCCATGAGGCCATTTTTAATTTAGGGCCTACATTTCTCTTAAAAGAGCTGTATGTTTTTCGGGCAAGAAAATAGTTCAGGAAATTTCCATAAAGAAAAAAATCTGATAAATTTGGGTTTTGCTGAACTAATGATCAACAGCCACATCATCTGAATACGTACTTCTCATTGCCACTGCGAGGTCCAACAGCTCTAACAGTTTTCTGGGAGCGCTGCAGAAGCAGGATGTCTTCTTGTTCCATTTCATCATTATCCCACTGGCGACAACCCAAAGCTGAACAGATATACCTCACCTGAAAAGACAGATAGAAATTTTGTAAAGAATACATAAGTTACAGGAGATCGGAGATATTAAAAGAATCTATATAATTTATTAAAAAATTGTGGGGATCTGTAATACCCAAGTATTAAGAAACATCGGTTAGACTACCAATTCCAAAGATGAGTTACTTAGAACTACAAAAGAAACAATAAATATTTCTGGAATTATTAAGGGAAAATCCTTATTTTAAGGATTTAGATAATCTTAGTTTTATTTGGGGGATTTTCAAGGATGATACACGAGAAGACATACACAGTTGTGATCTCTTAGCAAGAATTTCATTAATAAAAGTCCAGGTGTATTAAAAAAATTGGCCTCAGAGTTCCCATATGATGGAAGAATTTGGTTTTTAAAGACGTAAATCTCTTTTAGTAGCTATACTATTTAAAAGTACCTCCTTCAAACCTTCATTAGAAAAACAAAGAAGGACTCTTGTATGACCTGAGCTAAAATCTTCACAGAAAGAAGCATACGTGCTAGAATACCCGAATTTTGCAGCAGCACATCAAATAGAGAACCAGATGATAGGGGTCAATTCCACTGTCTTAGAGATGAGAACACTGAAGGAGATAGAGGGTCACAAGGCCTCCTAGGTACAAAGCAGATGTGGGTAGTGGAGAAGGCAGAAAAGCATCTGCAAGAGCAAGAGGGGGCTATGGGCCTAACACTTAAATAAGGAATCGTTAACGTGTGAAAAAGTCAAGGGGCAAAAGATCATTTTTCTATTCTTCCTTGTTCTAGTCTTAAGTCTGTATACAAAATATTCACATATCAAGGTTAAGAGTTAAAAAAAAGATTTTTACCTTTCTTTAAAAAATAAATTTTTTTAATGTTTATTTATTTTTGAAGGAAAGAGAGACAGAGCATAAGCCCGTAAGGGGCAGAGAGAGAGGGAGACGCAGAATGCGAAACAGGCTCTAGGCTCTGAGCTGTCAGCACAGAGCCCGACACGGGGCTCGAACTCACTAACTGTGAGATCATGACCTGAGCTGGAAGTCAGACGCTTAACTGACTGAGCCTCCCAGGCATCCCAAGACTTTTACCTTTCTAAAAAGGATGTATTTAATTAGTTACTCCTAATAAGAGATTTATATTGTAAGACCAATCTTAGAAGCAGATGATGGTTATATCCTGAAACCTAACATCAGAGAGAGTCTAGGTCTTAATGGTATAACTTTATCTGCACACAGACCTAAGTCAAATTGAACCTTGGAAATTTCTCAACTTGTAAAGTTTCAAGTTTTCTCATCTGTAAAATAAACACAACTTTCCTCTTGGATTACAGGATCAAACTAGATAAATAAGTAGCAATTATTCTTATTGGGATTATTATTAATATTTGGAGGGTTCTTCATCTGTCCAAATGGAAACAAGAATGTGTGACCTCTAGGAACATCATGAAGATTTCAATATAATGTATGAAAAACACAACTGACACACACTAGACCTCATTGATTCGTTCTCTTCCTCCTGCTTTTCCTGGCTCTGTTTATTCTGTTGTCTCGGATACATTTAGTTTTCTTAATAATATTTTGCCCTTTCTACTTTGTAATTCATTTATTCAAACAAATAATATCCTCAGGGAAAAATAATAAACCTCAGCCAGTAATAGTATAGCTTATTAAGTTATTTCCTCTCGCCCTATTTATTCTGATTCCTCCCCAAATAATCCAACATTTTCACTCACCTTTCCACTATATGCACTGAGTCCGTATGTAGTGAGAGACTTTCCTCCAACCAAAACAACGTCGTCTCCAAATTTATAAGAAGATTCAAGAAGTGATTCAACTGTAAAAGGAACAGTTTCCATGCTCTCACGGTCCCGGTCCCACTGAAAGAGGTCTCCATCCAGGGAAGGAATGATCATCTTATTCCCAAATACCTAAAACAGAAGGCAAAATTTAAAAAAATATTTTTTATTTTAATGTTTATTTATTTTTGAGAGAGAGAGAGTGCAAGCGAGGGAGGGGCAAAGAGAGGGAGACACAGAATCTGAAGCAGGCTCCAGGCTCTGAGCTGTCAGCACGGAGCCCAATATGGGGCTCGAATGCACGAACTGCGAGATCATGACCTGAGCCGATGTCGGCCACTTAACCGACTGAGCCACCCAGGCGCCCCCAAAACAGAAGGTAAATTTTAAAAGGGATCATAACTTTACAAGTAGTGACAAAGAGCTGGAGTCTTGAGCCTGATGTTCTCTAGCCTCCTTCTGAGCAGCATGTGGAGAGGCACAATTTATCAACCAAGAGCAACGTAAAAAGAGCTGCCAATCTCTCCTGGGGTCTACGCGTGATACTCTAGCACGGTTTTCTCAAACTTTGCTTGTGATGGGTGTCCCATAATGATACATGAGCTACCAAAAGAGAGTTTTGTGATCAAGTGAATTCAAGGAGAGGTTACAGCAATCCATATGCTAATATACAATACGTTTTTCTAGCAAACAGATAGTATATGCAGTATTTTCCAGACCTGTTTCATCCAGGGCAATTACTATCATAGGCTCAGATCCACGAAACACAGGTCAATTCAAGCAGTATCCCATCTTTTATTTATGTTCTCAAATCTGCTATGAGCCGGAACCCTGGTAACAAAGCTTACTGATTTTATGCTCTTAGTTGTCCTTCCTTCTTTTAACAATGTGTATTGAGAGGCTACTATGAGCTGGGCATGAGTATGTTGCTTGGGGAGAGACCGCTGAGCAAAACAAATTAAAAAAAAAAAAAAAAAATCACTGCCCTGTGGAGTTCAAACTCTGGTGTCAGGAGACAAACGACATAATGAATAGTCACAGTATATGAGGTGATAAATAACACAGGAAAAAATAGAACAAGATAAAGGGAGACTAGAAATGTGTGCGGGAGGGGAGGGGGACTGTCAACAGGGAGCACAGGGTAGACCCTACTGAGAAAGTAACATGTGAGCAAAATCTAAACTTGGGCCAGTTAACCATGCTGACATCTGGGGAATAGCCTTTGCAAAGGCCATAAGGTGGAAGCACGCCCTCCACTTTGGAGGAAGCACAAGGAAGATGGACGGGCTATAGCGGGAAGGGCCGAGGCATGGAGAGCAGGCCGAAGGCAAGAGATGTGATGGCTCCAATTAGGTTGATAGCACCAGAGGTACGGCAGGGTGTCAGATCTGGAAGGCCAAGCCCAGAGGAGCTCATGGGGGATTCCCTGTATAGTATAAGCAAAAGAAAAGAGTTCAGGGTAACTCTTAAAGGTTTTGGCTATGAACACCTTGTTTCTTGAGAATGGGTATTAGTGCATGGCTTTGTGACACTGACCTTTTGGTATTTAAAATATATACAATTTGACTTAACTTCAGCTAAGGACAACACTGTTTTCCTGATCATCCAGGCCCAAAACTTGAGAAAAAGAGAATATAAAAGAAGTATGGGTTTAATCAACAACAACAACAACAAAAAATTGCAAATAAAATGTTGACCTTAACTTTTTTCTAACAAAATTTCTCTTTGTATTTCTTTGTTCCTCAATCCTATCATTAAAGAGATACTTATTTGAAAATGCCCATACTGTCACTAAAAGTGCTCACACGTCCTCCCTCCCTCTAGCTCGGCCCCACACTCTGGGATTCTAAAGGGCTGGTAGACCTATGACCCAGCAATAGCACTGCTAGGAATTTATCCAAGGGATACAGGAGTACTGATGCATAGGGGCACTTGTACCCCAATGTTTATAGCAGCACTCTCAACAATAGCCAAATTATGGAAAGAGCCTAAATGTCCATCAACTGATGAATGGATAAAGAAATTGTGGTTTATATACACAATGGAATACTACGTGGCAATGAGAAAAAATGAAATATGGCCTTTTGTAGCAACGTGGATGGAAGTGGAGAGTGTGATGCTAAGTGAAATAAGCCATACAGAGAAAGACAGATACCATATGGTTTCACTCTTATGTGGATCCTGAGAAACGTAACAGAAACCCATGGGGGAGGGGAAGGGAAAAAAAAAAAAAAAAAGAGGTTAGAGTGGGAGAGAGCCAAAGCATAAGAGACTGTTAAAAACTGAGAACAAACTGAGGGTTGATGGGGGGTGGGAGGGAGGGCAGGGTGGGTGATGGGTATTGAGGAGGGCACCTTTTGGGATGAGCACTGGGTGTTGTATGGAAACCAATTTGACAGTAAATTTCATATATTAAAAAAAAATAAATAAATAAATAAAAATTAAAAAAAATAAAAATAAAAATAAAAAATAAATTTTTGTTTTAAAAAAATAAATAAATAAAATAAAATAAAAAAAAGAAAAAGAAAAAGAAAAAATAAATAAAAAGAAGTCAGATTTTCTCTGACAGGAAGTAAATATGTCTGATTTAGTTGCACGCTTTGACAAAAAGAGCTGCCTTTTCTAATCCTTAAATTTGCAGCTCCAAAAGTTTGAATAAAATATATTAAAAGCCCACTGAGGAGGGCACCTGTTGGGATGAGCACTGGGTGTTGTATGGAAACCAATTTGACAATAAATTTCATATTAAATATATACAAAAAATAAAAAATAAAAAAAATAAAGGGCTGGTAGAAAACCACTATTCTAATCTACTTCTCTCTTTCGTTTCCTAGTTCAAATCCTTGTACCTCCTGCCTGAACTATTATAACAGCCTCTTTACAGTTCTTAACTGGCAATTTCCTCAATCCAAACACTACCTATCTTCTAGATTAATTTCTGAGTCAGAGTTAAGCTTGTTATGACATTATTCAAAAATCTTCAACAGTTCTCTATTATCTTATAAAGACCCCAAATCCTAAATCTGATATTCAAAGTTCTCTAAACATGACCTCAAACAACCTTTTCTTCTTCCTTGTCTTCTACTATTCCCTACATGGGCAGAAATTGGGCATCACCACTTAAGTATATTTGTTACTGTTACTGTTTCAGTTATGTCATTGTCAATGTCATTTCTTCTTCCTGGAACACCTTCCTGTGCCACAAATGCCCACTGAAATCCTATCTGGCCTTCAAGTTAGCTTCACTTATGTTTTTGCTTTGAAAACCAAGAAAATTTTAGCAGTGTAAGATCACTGACAAAAAACTGCCCATTCCTTAGTACTGTACCTTGCTTTCCGCTGTAACTATGAGCTGAGACAGCACTACATTCTCAAGAACTGTTTATTGTACCTCTAAGAAATACTTACCCCATATGCTAATGCTTCTACATTTATGTTTACAATGTGTATACAGTGGCTGTGAAAGCAATACACCCAAACCCAGTGCCTGGGTTGTGTTATCCAATTCTACTTCCCACCAAAGGAATCAAGGCTCCTCAGAGAAATGTCTGATTCCAAGGGCTGGGGCAGGGTAGGCACAAGATGAGACTTTAGAATCTTATTATTCTAGAGAGTAAGGATGTGTTCAAAACAGAAGTATACCATTCACCAAATCTGGTCACTGAGCAATTTAAGGACCAAAATAATTGAGTACTGAATTATAATGTACTGAAGAAGAAAACAAAAAGAATTCGTGAGTCCATACTGATAGCAAATAGATAAATCATACATGGGGGAGAAGGGAGGGCTGTTACTGCAATAAAATGCTAAGTGTCTACTGGCAAATATGAAGGGAGGGGTGAAGTTAGAAAAATTTAGCATTTCGCAACCATCACAGTAAAGACTGCATCAAGCAAAATTCAGCAATGGTGTTAAGTCTAAGAAGGTGGAAATTTTGATGAGGAGTAGGAGATTTGCACGGTCTTAAAGTGTCTCCCCACGGACTGCTTATTAGTTACAAGAAACTAAACATAGAAACAAAAGCAAAAAAACTCCAATAATTATAGAGTGGAGAATTTAGATAATACCTTGACCAGATGATCAACATTAACATCATCAATAAGTGACAGATGTGATTCCCTAGGAGAGGACACATCACCTACTCAGTATTCTAAGCCAAGAATGTACAATCTAAATAACCAGGAAGCACTGGATAAGCACAAAATGAAGAAATGTCTATTTTTTTTAAATAAAAGGGCAGAGAGACTGTATTCTTCAAAAATATCAATGTCAGAAAAGACAAAGTCTGTAGAAAAATCTAGATTAAGAAAGCCTAATGGGACAAATAAATGAACTACCTGACCCTAGACCAGAGGCTACCCTAGAGGTAAAGGACACTATAAAAGGCATCACAGGTATCTTTCGGAGATATTGTGGGTTTGATTCGACACCACCTCAATAAAACAAGTCAAATGAACTTTTGGTCTTTCAGTGCCTATAAAAGCTATGTTCACATTGTACTGTAGTTTACTAGGTATGCAATAGTATTATGTCTAAAAAATAACATAATACCTTAATTAAAAAATACTTGCTAAAAAATGCTAACCATCATATAAGCTTTCAGCTAGTCACAGTCACTGATCACAGAACACCATAACAAATACATGGCAACGTTTGAAATATTGCAAGAATTACCAGTGGTGACACAGAGACACGAAGTGAGCAAATGCTGTTGGAAAAACGGTGCCGACAGACTTGCTCAATGCGGGGTTGCCGCAAACCTGCGATGTGTAAAAACAGTATCTGTAAAACACAGTAAATGAGGTATGCCTGTACCAGGTCAACTGATAAAATTGAAAAATACAGACATTAGATTAAAGTATCGACATAACTTTACGAAGTTGATAACTATGCTGTGATTATGTAAGAGAATATCTCTATCAGGAATACAAGTGAAGCATTTAGAACAAAAGGCCATCATGGATAGCTGATTTATCTCTACACGTTTTAGGGGGGGAAAAGTGTATAGGAGGGGTAGGGGGAGGAAAAAAGAGAGAAAGAGAGACAACTCAAATGATAAAGCAAACAAGATTTGGGGTAAGTAAATCTGGGTATATAAAGGTTGGCCCTTTCTTTTTATTGTTATCATTTTTATTCGTGCAACTTTTTGTAGTTGGAAATTATTTCTAAAGAAGAGGTCAAAAAGAAAAGAAAGGTAATAAAAGTCTTGCAGGAGCTCTATAATTAAACTCAGAAGGCGATACCATTAGCAAAGGTTCATCTTGATTCTGGGTATTTAAAGATCTCCAACTCTTACTCTTTATTGACAAACATTTGATTTTAAATAAATTCTTGAATGGCACCAGTATTGTATACCACCTCATATGACCTCAGAGTTTTCACATTACTATTTTATCCTTTTTTTTTTTTTTAAGTGTGTTTATTTTGAGAGAGAGCAAAGACACGGGTGTGCGTGTGACTAGGGGAGGGGCAGAGAAAGAGGGAGAGAGAATCCCAAGCAGGCTCCTCACTCCCTGCCAGCACAGACCCTGACATGGGGCTCTAACCCAAAACCGTGAGATCATGACCCGACCCAAAATCAAGAGTCAGATGCTTAACCGACCAAGCCACCCAGGCACCCCTATTCTTTGCTTTCTTATTTTACTTCTTAAAAATTAAAACTTTCCTTTTTATCTTTTGTAGAATGTCCAACTTGAAGTTGTCATTAAGAGCGGATTTAGGTCATTAGTATACATACCCTATAAAAACAATATGTAGGCAATATGATCTCCCATTCTCCGATTTTGAATTACCTATCAGTTAGAAAATCAAGTATTCACTGTCGTCTCCCTTTCGTATTATGTTAGGTATTCTCTATCCTATTTACTAGATAGTAAATTCAAATTATGATAAAGTTAAAAAATGGGTAGTTCGGTTGTCTGGTCAAGTCAACAGCAGCACTAGTTAAGGACAAACAGGGAAAGCAGGTGTGCATCACTACAAGAAAGAGGAAGAGGGGCTAGAAGGTCTGTAGTAAACAGATAACACTTATTTTGACTTGTTTCGTCTTTCATTAACAACCTCTTTTCTCCTAAAACACTAGCAGATCCTTAAGAAACACAATGGCTCCTCAGTGCAAAAAAATCAAAAACTAAAAAACCGCTAACAAAAAACTGTCCAACTAATACAGATTAAAATTCGTTTCTGTTTTAAAGATGATCTATATATATGCCTCCAAATGTAAAAGAAAACAAACATCCTGCTATTAAAAATACGTTTTAGGGGCGCTGGGTGGTTCAGTGGGTTGTGTCTGACTTCGGCTCAGGTCATGATCTCACAGCTTATGAGTTTGAACCCTGCATCCAGCTCTGTGCTGACAGTTCAGAGCCTGGAGCCTGCTTCGGATTCTGTGTCTCCCTCTCTCTCTCTCTCTGCCCCTCCCCTGATCGTGTGCACTCTCGCTCTCTCAAAAATAAATAAACATAAAAAAATCTTAAAAAAATATGGTTTAGTGCTCGCTTTGGCAGCACATATACTAAAAAAATTATACACATATATACATATATATATGGTTTAAACAACCAAGAAGATTTGAGGTGATTGACCATATTGAGAAGAACTGCCTTATTTTAAAAGTTAGACGTTCAACAGCGTTAACTCAGTGAGAAAAGTGCAAAACCCAAAACAACAACAAAAAGCATTCTATGATTCAGGACATCATGTCATATTTCTAGATCGTGATTTTAAAAGCTCACTTTGAAAAAGCTGCTCTTCACTAATTGGCTGCTGATGAGTCATCCCCATGGCCGCTAACCTTGGCACTGATCTTTGTAGAGTCTTTCAGGCTGCATATGTGAAAGCAGATGGTGCTTTTCCTTGAGAGCCACAAGAAATGATGTATGCATGCGGTTCAGGTAGTGAGATGACATCACCCCTCACAAGAGCATTACCTCACCCTCCCAGCATAGGAATGAGTCACTCGATAGTCAGCTGCAAATCTCTTGGTAGAAAAAAATGTAGGTTACGGTGATGCATTTTTACATCCCACTGATTCGTCTCTGCAAGCAGCTATTTGTTCTGATTCGCTGCTCTGCTTCTCACACTAATTGCGTGACTTGCTTCCTCCATCAGTCACTTTTTAAAAATATAAATTCTTGTTGTTTTATGGTTTCCAACCCCCCCCCCCCATTTGTTTTTTCCTGTGCATAATTTTAAAATGAAAGGTTGTCACACTGGTGGGCAAACTCAGTACCAAAGAGCCAATCAAGATCTTTATCCATGCAATCGCAAAGCAGTATAGTGAAATAATTCAATTTCTATTTCTGAACAAAACCTAAATGGCATAATGAATACCAGTGGCACATGTAATCAGGGAGTGCTATTTGAAATCAGAATGTGAAAATAAGAATTCCGTTTCCAAGTGACAGGAGGAACTTCAACAGAGAAAAATGTAGGAAGTGCTACTACTCCAACGAATATAACCAGAAATAAAAACAAAAATTCTTCTAATTATATAAAATATATTTTTTAATTTGGTTCTTCCTTCTTTTTCTAGGTACCACGCACCCACCACCGCCATGGACACATCTATTTTCTGGGGTACATTCAACTTTAACTTATTCTGAACATTTTGAAACATGTAAAATAGAAAGAGACTAATAACCCCCCATGTATCTATCACCCAGTTTCAACAATTACCAAATTTTGCCAATTGTTTCGTCTGTTCCCCACCCACCCACTACATATACTTGTTTACCAGAATGTTTTAAAGTAAATCCCAGACATCATGCCATTTCACCTACAAATATTTCAGTATTTATTGCTGAGAAGTAACTACCCTGCCGATATCACATTTAACAGAATTGAGAGTAATCCCTTAAAATCGTCTAATATTTAAATCTCCTTGACTGTCTCAAAGATGTACTATACAATTGGTCTGCTCCAACAAGGAATTCAAACTCCACATATTACATTTGATTCTTTTTTTTTCCCCACAAGAACCCTTTAACTCCCTTTTTCACGCACTGATTTACTTGAGACACCAGACTATTATTCATCCTATAGAATGTCCCACAGCCTGGAGTTTGCATGTCATTTAATTTGTTCTTTTGTCCCATTTTCTGAAAAGTGTGTGATTAGACCTGGCGCTTTGATCTGATGCAGGTTGGATTTTTTCGATAAGAGTACTTCATAGGTGGTGCTGCATACTTCCTATTATATTGAAGGCCAGCAAACTCCAGCTTATAAACCAAATCTGACCCACTGCCTGTTTTTATCAGTAAAGCCTGATGGGAACACAGTCACACCTATTCATTTATGTACTGCTTTCTTACTACAACTACATAGACCATCTGGTCCACAAAGCCCAAGATATTTACTCTCTAGCCCTTTACAAAAAAATTTGCCAACCCCTGTGTTGTGTCCTATTTGTTACTATTATTCATCAGTAGATTTGGAGGAGTCAGCCTGACCCCTCCATTTTAAAGTGTTCAATCAACTTTTCACCATTTTAGTATCGACTGATGACCTATTATTTCAATAAAGGGAATAAAAGAATGATTTCTTTTTTTTTTTTTTTTTTAATTTTTTTTTTTTTCAACGTTTTTTATTTATTTTTGGGACAGAGAGAGACAGAGCATGAACAGGGGAGGGGCAGAGAGAGAGGGAGACACAGAATCGGAAACAGGCTCCAGGCTCCGAGCCATCAGCCCAGAGCCTGACGCGGGGCTCGAACTCACGGACCGCGAGATCGTGACCTGGCTGAAGTCGGACGCTTAACCGACTGCGCCACCCAGGCGCCCCTAAAAGAATGATTTCTAATTTTATATTCTTTCTGAATTTATTAGCAAGAACTTTCCCTCGTGTAGTTTTGGAAATGGGATTTACATGCACTATTACTTTTTCAAGTAGAAAACATTAAACACTTTCAAATCTAAAAAGTTGCATCCAGTGTGTTCCCTAACTCAGAAAGAGGGAAAAAGAACATGCTGGCCCTGAGAGCTACAAAAGCCAAGTCCCAAGTACAAGTTTAAGAAGCAATAAAGTGAAAAGGGAGGAGAGGGTAAGCAAAAGGGGTGATAAGAAGCAAGTGGTAAGACTCAGGTTTATCAACAGTAGAGATAAGGAAGAATGAACACAGCCTGTAAGGGAAAAGGAAAAGGAAAAAAGATTCTAGAATATTCACTAAAAGGGCACACATCTCTCTCCCACCTCAAGAACTCCAAGCATGTCCAGAATAATACAACAGCTGATGCTTCTAATGATGACCTCAAGGACTAAAAAGATAAAATTCACGAAGACTGGGAAGATGTAAAATACATGAAAAACACTCCTTTGGAAGCGTTAACTTGTTGACTTTTTTTGTTATATGGAAACCCCTTTTTCCCTGAACAATTCCTTTCCTGGCCATGCTAGCTGTTTTGCTAACCTACGTAGGGAGACAACAGCAGGCATCCAACATATGAAATGGAGCCGGGTCCTCGGGGTGATGAATGCACCTCCTCCAGCCTCATTCCTGGGTCCCTGCCTTCACCTACTGCTTGCTACGTGACCTTGGACAAAAATTAACACTGCACCATTTTACAAAACTTCTCACGTTAACTTACTGCACTTGATCTGCAAATTCAGTATCCCCAGCTGTTTTAAAAGGTGTGCCTTTTGGTTCCCAGACCACTGATGTTTCTACTGCTTTGGGGATCTACAGGCCTCCTGCTTTTCCCCACTCCTGTCCCTGTTCCCCCCAGTTCCTCTACAGTCAAAACAGAAAGGGATTTGGACACTCTCTAGAATTCAATTAAGACCAAAGGAGGATGTCGTGGTCAACGAGGAACAGGTACAAAGAGGAAGAGCAGGAGCGCGTTGACATGTGGTGAGTTCCCAGAGACTGAGAGGGCTCTCCAGGTAGAGATGTTAAGGAGGCATTTGCCTGAGTCGGTCTTCAGCTCAGAGGAGAGGTCTGAGCTGAAGAGAAAACTTAGAACTGCTGCTGTCATGGGAACAGAGGCACAACCCCCTTGAAAGAGAGTAGGGTGAGAAGATGACCCACACCCAAACTTCTAGAATTCTAACATTTAAAAATCCCGGCAGAGTGATGAGTCAGGGGAGACTGAGAGAAAAAGGTGCCTCAAGTCTACTGGCTTTAGTAGGATTTTAGGCACTCTCCTGTTTTCTTCCAGGTTCTGTTAGTTGGTGTGAATACTTTACGAATGTTTATATATATAAATACTTCCCCAGTTTGAGATGACTGGATTGAAATACAAATGCCTCACTGAGACAACCTTTTGATTCATCAGAGTCTCACTGAAAGTCTCAAAGCAAAAAAGAATGTCAAGAAATGCTTTCCGGCGGTGCCTGGGTGGCTCAGTCGGTTAAGCAGTCGACTTCGGCTCAGGGCATGATCTCGCGGTCCGTGAGTTCGAGCCCCGCGTCGGGCTCTGTGCTGACAGCTCAGAGCCTGGAGCCTGTTTCAGATTCTGTGTCTCCCTCTCGCTGACCCTCCCCCGTTCATGCTCTGTCTCTCTCTGTCTCAAAAATAAATAAACGTTAAAAAAAAAAAAAAACTATAAAAAAAAAAAAAAGAAATGCTTTCCGTTTTGACTATGGAGGAATCTCTCCCACTTAAAATCCGTCAAGGGCTTCTGATGGCTCAGGATAAAATCCAAAATGTTCAACACAGCTTACTAGACCCAGTATGACCTGGCCCTGGCCCCGCTCAGCAGACTCATATCTGCGACTGCCCCCAACCCTTGTCTTTGCTGCCTTTCCTCTCCTTCTCTCAGCTCCTTGAGCACACTGTGATAATTCCCACAGCAAGGCCACCACACAGGCTACTGCCTCTCCCAGAGCAGTCTCTCCCCACCCCTCTGCCCATCTCTTGCCTGGACAGCTCCTTGTCCTCTTAGATCTCAGCTGTAAATTGAGATCCCTTCCAGGGAGACTTCTCCGGCCTCCTATCCAGGTAGGTCGGGCACCTTTGCGAAGGCTCTCTAGGTTCCACCCTTCCATGTGGCAGTTACCACAACTCAATTACATTACTTATGCTGTGATTATTTCATATCTGTCTCCCCAGCTGGCTCCACAAAGTACCACATGAGTTCCACAAGGGCAAGGGTCTCATCTATCCTGGGCACTGCTGTACCCCAGTGCACACCCTGTCAGGCTCCCATGGCACTAACGATGAGTTCTGTTTTGGATGTGTTAAGTTCAGGTACCTTTGACTTTTCCACTAGGGATGTCTAAGAGGCAGTTAAGCGCTCACAATATGCTGAGCAGCATGCAAAGTCTGCTACGTACATGATGTCTTTCAGCAATTATTCTGGATAAAGCACATTAAGAATTATGATTATTAGTACACAAAACACAAATACATTGGTAAGTACTGAAATATTTCAAAAAGCATGAAGCATCGGAAAGAGGGCAAGGAGAAGTCCAAAGATCTAGGGTTGAGTCTCAGCTTTACTTACTACATCAGACACATCTCTGACCCATTGTGAGCCCTAATTTTCTAATCTGAAAAACAGAGGCTAGTAAGAGTATTTATTTTACAAGGCTATGTAAGGCTGAAATATGAATGGGTTTGGCATCACTTTGCAAACTACGAAGTACTAATCAAACAAGACTTGTTATGTAAACGTAATGTTATTTTGAACCTCTAATGTAATTCATGTGTGTATGCGTATATACGTATACTTATTAAAAGTGTTTAAAACAAAAATATAAACTCTTAATCTGAATACTTGTAAATTCATCCTGAACCTTCTTTTATTCTCTATAAATAAACTTCAGAAATAACTAAGGTTCATGAACACCAGATTTCAAAAGTTTCAAAAAAGCTTTTAGAATTTAAATAGCTGCTCCAAAAGTAAATTCACGGAGAAAGTAGAGAGCTTAATTATGCCATGTCAATTATTTCTTTCCCAATCCTGGATTTACAACCCCCATTTAAAAACAAAGCCTTGGGGGGCGCCTGGGTGGCTCAGTCAGTTGAACGTCAGACTTTTGACTTCAGCTCAGTTCCTGATCCCGGGGGTCTTGGGATAGAGCCTCCCGTCAGGCTCCATGCTAAGCACGGAGCCTGCTTAAGATTCTTTCTCTCTCTGGGCGTCTGGGTGGCTCAGTCAGTTAAGCATCCAATTCTTGATTTCAGCTCAGGTCATGATCTCACAGTTCACAGGTCCGAGCTCCATGTTGGGCTCTGCGTTGACAGCACAGAGTCTGCTTGGGATTCTCCCTCTCCCCCTCTCTGCTTCTCTGTGTTCTTTCTCTCTCTCTCTCTCTCTCAAAAGTAAATAAACATTAAAAAAATAAGATTCTCTCTACCTCTACCCCTCTTCCCTGCTCTCTCTCTCAAATAAAAAAAACAAAACCAAAAAACCAAAACCTCAAAACTAACTAAAGATGAATTCAATATAAGAATTAAATATATCAAACTCTTACCAGTCTTAAATTTACCAGAAATCTCTATCAACCCTAAAATTCTCTTTTATCACATAGACATTCTGAAGGACTGTAAAGTACTTTATTGATCACAAAGATGAACAATATTAAAGTTAACAGGCATATTTTTGTATATTTTAATTCTTCAAAAATGATACACTATATATGGAACATAAAATGATAACTTTTAATAAACCAAAATGAGCAACCTACCAAATGACTAGGTACCAGAATTAAGTATTTGTGACTTTAAGAGAAAAAAAATGTTGAAGCATTGTGCTAAGGAAACCCTTTTTTTTTCCCCCTGAAAATACTGAAATTGCTGTGATGGGGAGAATGAAGGAATCTTTTTTGCTGAAAGTGTTCCTGGGCATCGTACCTCACAGACTAAGGAAGGGGGCATGGTTAACAACTAATTAGATGATCTAACACGAGGGATTATGAGAACTTTCAGCAGATCTGGGTATTAGTCAGAGAAGGCATCCCACGTGACATGCTTAAGAGGAAATGTTTTGTTTTGTTTTTTGCTTTAAAAAAAAAAAAAGGAAATGGAGAAAAAAACAAATCCCGAAGCAATGTGTTATTAGTTATCATCAACAATTGTGAATTAATGCCCAAGAGCATTGAGACACTACATAGATAATTATTTAATTCATTCATTCTTTCTTTCCTCAACCTATAGTGAACCTATAGAACAAAATACCTCAAGGAAAACTATCAGACTCACTTTGTAAGTGTACTTTTTGCATTCATGATGAAAAACACAGATTTCAGTAACTATCTCTGCCTTCATTTAGATCATTATACATTCATGAAGTAGATAATGTGCACGCAAAGTCAATTTCCTAAAAAATAGGGTCAAATCAATTTCTCACTCGGCAACATGCATGTTAGAGTAAACTAGTTTACTTCACAGCAATGCTTTCAGCCGTGCGAAGGGATTAATAAAACAAAATTGAATCAAAGCATGGTTTTATTTCTATAATTAAAAGAAAAGCAATTAACCTAAGCAATTATTTACATATTGGCTTGCTACATGACTGAACAGTGACTTTTCCAAATAAACCGCAATCTTCAATGACACAGTCAGGCTCAAAATATGCTAGTTTGTGTACAAATGAAAAACTGCAAAATGACCAGACATCTTTCATTGTAAATTAGAGAACCTTTAAAAGAGATCACCGATCCTCTTTTAATAAAGCACCACTCAAAGGGTCTACTGATGAATTCTTTGTGAACAAATCAAGTTAACTATTAAAAGTATGCCTTTTCTAAAGGATCCCCCTACCTACCAAGGCCTTTCTCAATGAATGCATTCTGATGAGGGGTGGGGAGGAGGCTGGAAAGCTCCAGTATCATAGCTGTCTGTTTCTGCACCTGTCTGAAACAGAAAGGCGGTGTCCCTTGGGGAGAAACATGCCAAAAATAAGATAAAACCCCAAACTCTAAGTATAGACTTATAATAGGGTTGTTTGTTCTTTGTAAGAGGGGGAAGAAAAAAGGCATTTTAACAGAAAACTGAAACAAAAAAACAAATATGGTATCTCTAAATAAAGAAAAGGTAAAGGTATTATCTAAGGAGAAACGAGTTACATGTATACAATTATGCATCCTAAATAAAGATAAGGAAGGTCTTTGTAATTAGGAATATGTTCCAAGAGGTAGACAAATAGATAGTTCAAGGATATTATATCTACTTAGATCTGGTGAAGTGTGATCCAAGTGTCACCCAGATACCCCAAAGCAAAACTATGCTAATACGCTACAAAACAAAATTTAAGACAACCAGTGAGGAACCACAGCGAAATCTCTTTAGTGCTTTTTCAAGGTTTAATCTGCATATAAATAACCAGAGGAAAGCAAATCAGACTTCACTTCAGGTGGTCCTTTGAAAAATTAAAAACAAAATTCTTAGCTATTATCATAAGCATTAGGCTTAGAACCTAGGGCACAACTGTTAAAGCTGATGGAGTGAACTTAGGTTTACCATTTATTCTCTCTCTCTCTCTCTCTCTCTCTCTCTCTCTCTCACACACACACACACACACACACACACACACACACACACACACCAGTTTTAGCTTGGTTTATTATCAGTATTCTTTTGAGAAAGTTTGTAAATTACCTAGTCAAGAGGAAATAATGGTAAATCAGATCAGGCATCTCAACCACCCTGCAGCACACAGGTGATCCTAAATATTATATAATATTGTTTTTAATGGAACTGTCAATCTCTCCTATCCTCTATGTCAATTTTTTCATTGACATAATAAAAACTCCACTAAAAGAACGTAATATACTATTTTATATGCCCTTTACATTAGAAAAGTTTAAGGACAATATCATCAGAGCAGGCCAGGAGGCAATGAGATATGTACCTAATGGCAATTTCTAATGAATTTGTGCTTTATTTTTTAAAGCCTTAAATGTGGTTAAAAAAAAAAAAAGGGGGGGGGGGAGTTGAAAACTTCCACTCGATAATTTGGGAGTTTCATGTATCTGATGCTACCTAATTCCTGAAGTTACAACAATCTTTAGGATTTAGTGTAGTCCCATAATTTTACAGAGAAGGAAATTAAAACTCTGCTGAACTGAAGAATTTAGCCAGGCCACATAGGCAGTGAACTGAAGAATCCAAAGGAGAACTCAGGTCCCTGAATCCCAGCCCCTCCTCCACAATCCCACACAGCATGAGAAGTTCCTGTGTGGCTTTATTTTATTATTCCAGCAAAACTGCATGTGATTCATCACTGACTGCTCTATCATTAATAACTTTAAAATTATTTAAACAGTCAGGGCACCTGGCTCACTCGGTCGGTAGAGTGTGCGACTTTTGATCTTGGGGTCACGAGTTTGAGCTTCACGTTGGGAGTAGAGATTACTTAACACATAAAAGTTAACAAAAATTATTATACAGTCTATCAAATTCTCTTCATTAGATTCATAAGTAGCTTTACCAATTGCTGTACAGGGAATACACCTTCCCCGGCCTTCTGGGTTTCATCTGTTTCTTCTTCATACCACTCTTTTTTTTTTTTTTTTTTTTTTTTTACATTTATGTATTTTTGAGAGACAGAGAGAGACAGAGCGTGAACAGGGGAGGGGCAGAGAGAGAGGGAGACACAGAATCCGAAGCAGGCTCCAGGCTCTGAGCTGTCAGCACAGAGCCCATGCGGGGCTCGAACCCATGGACCGTGAGATCGTGACCCGAGCTGAAGTCAGACGCTCAACCAACTTCATACCACTCCTCGCCCCTCCTTCATACCACTCTTGATGAAAGCTTAGAGAGACTGCCATTCTAATACAGGAGTCCCCACATGGAGTCATGGATCTATCTATTGTCACCTGGGTGGCTTTGGCTCTATCTCCAGGCCAGTTCCTTTCGCCTGCTGTATCTACCCCTCCTCCCTACACTACCGTTCCCTACCAAACGCTGAGCTTCAGAAAGAGAAAATTAACTATTGCTCACAAAAAGTTAGGGACCTTCGTAAAATATTTTATCAGATGTATTTAAAAAGGTATAGTAACTCTATGTGTCATATTTAGGGCATTTCAAATAGCAGCTTTTGAGCCTCTTTTTGTGGCATTTTGTCCAACTTGTGAACACGACTTGTAGCTGTTGAGCAATGCACACCCTACTGAGTACCAGAGGACTCAAGCTCACGCTACATTCCTGTTTGCCTTCCGAATCTTCTTATACTATTTCTATCATACACTAGCTCAGCAATTCTCAGACTGTGGCCCGTGGATGCTTTTACAAGTGCAGAGAGTCAAAGAGTTCTGCTGCGAAGGTGTTACTTGCTTTCTCACCGGGGTGATATCCGCACTGAAGGTATAAAAGCAATGGTGACTAACACTGGCAGCGCCTTAGCACGCCATCGAGCACCCAACTACTGGTCACTGCGTTTCTCACCAGCACACACTTGCGGCAAAAAGAGAGAGAGAGAGAGAGAGAGAAAAGTTTCACTCAGGAATGTTCCGGTGAAGCGATAAAAAGTTGATTTCATTCATTTGGGACCTGAGTACACGTTTTCACTCTTCTGGCGTGACTGTCGAGGACACACTAGCACTTTAGCCACACGCTGAATGAAACACGTCTTGAGGAAAAAGCGCTTGTGTGACGGACTTTGGGGGCTGTTTGTTCACAGGGCACCATTTCTACTCGAAAAATTGAGGGGATGTGATGGTTATGAGAGCTGGGTACCTGTCAGACGTTTTCTCAAAAATACACAAAGTGAACCTCTCACTGCAAAGAGAACAACCGACCATATTTGTGAGGGGAAAAAAAAAAAAAAAAAAACAGTTTTCAAATGAAAATTCGAATTTTGGAAAACCTGTATCTACCAATGTAAGCTCAATACTTTCCCAGTACTTAACTATTTTTCTGATGAGATCAGTGGTGACAGTAACACATTTAAAAAATTTTTTCTTAAATTTACATCCAAGGATAATAACGAATTTGATCTTTAAATATTCTATAAAGAAATGTGTCAACATCTGGAAGATCTGTATAACTCACTGAATCAATATTTGCCAGATGATGTTAGAACATCATGCATGAGTAAAAGGCAAGACAGACAAATGGATGTTAATGTAAAAGAGTACAAAATGTTCATTGATATGGTTTCAGATTCTACAGTGCAACTAACCTTTAAGAAACTTCCATGTGTTTTGGTAGAGTATCAAAAAAGAATGACCCAATCACCTGAAGAGGCTTCTAAAATACATCTCCCTTTTCTAGCCATGTATATATATGTGCCTGGATTTTCTTCATATAGTTCAGCCAAAACAACAATGCAACACATTGAGCGCAGAAGCAGATATGAAAATCCAGTTATCTTCTACCAAACCGGAAAGTAAAGAGACTTATAAAAATACAAAACAAAGCCATGCTTCTTACTAAAATATTTTTAAACTGGAAAATATTCTTTATAAAAATGTTATTTATGCTCTCATCCAATGGGTTCATTTTTTAAAATGATTTAATAACAACTCTTTTTAAAATTTCTTTGAGTAGCCTGAGTTTGTAAAGGGGAGGTGCACACAGGATAGAGAAATGGCTCCAAAGCCTGAAGAATGGAGTATGGTCAGGCAAGGCTCGGTTTAATCCCAGCTTTATCGTCTAGTTGGTCTGCAATTTCAAGCAAATAACTTCTCTGAGCTTCAGTTTCCTCTTCTACAAAATGACCCTAACACATCCGCCACAGGAGGATCTTTGTGGGGATCGCACTGTGTGTAAAGTACCTTACGTGTATGTTACAATGCCGGTAACGGTGTTGTTGTCATTAGCGTTATCTACATAGAGAACACATAGTCTCAAGAAATGGTCTCAAGAACCTGGGGCAGCCGTAAAGTCTAGAAAACCTATTATGTTATCCCAGATGGGCAGTATCTTTCGATTTTCTGTTTTTTTCCCCACAAAATAGAAAATGAAAATCTAGGTCTGAAAAGAGGCCTCAGGCTTCTTCCCCTGCATGGAAGGTGGCCAGTGAGCTTTTGATTTACTGTTTCAGGGTGACACAGTGAAACTTTGGGAATATGCTTGAGATTCAACATTTCAAAGTATTTTATCCAAAGGGTCTAGGGTTTGGGGTACGTGGGGAGGAAAGCACTTAAAACAAGAGAGCCCTGATAAACCACAGGAAATGAGAAAGTTGAACTGTACCTAAGAAAACAGCTAACATAACTTAAACCCACTCAATAACACTCAGGGCATCATAACTATTTGCATTCTACTTTGTCATACCATGCAATTTATCTTTCGTTCGTGAGTATATTTTAGTTTGCAAACACACACATGCTTTGTACCACCACAACACACTGTAATATTACCTCAGATGTAAACAGCTTACAATCTTCTGATTTTGCTGATCATCTTTTTATGTCTAGTTTAAAAATAAAGCAAAACATGCATACCCAAGCATAATCCCAGCAGAACACAAATCAATGAATGTTTCGCTTGAGTAGTAATTCATCTGAATGTTATACCTGATTCACGTTATTGTAATTTATAATAAAATTGCTATTTATATTAATAATTCACAATACAACAGAAGTTCAGTATTCTCAGATTTTTTTCAGCACACTGTACCGTCTGATAAATGGTAAGCACTATGAAAACCCAGTGAGGGCTCGGCACACACAAATGTGGAGGCGGGGCAATTTCCCAAAGCACCTGCCTGGGTGCTCCAGGAAGGAATCCAGGCTGGGTCTATTAGAGTGTAGCTGGGTCACTGGTAGCAGTTTTTTCATCAGAAAATTCCATCAACACTAATCAGGTCATTCTTAAGCCCCTCATGTTAGGTTTTGTCCTTTCCAAATTTGATACCAACTGGAAAGCTTTTTGAAAGGGAACAGTTGGTGACGAAAGAGAAAAAAGAACACCCACAGGGAGTGTCCCAGAGGAGCAGCCGGGTAAGATAGGAGGCTTGAGAGTATTCTGGAAAACAGAGGTGACTGCTTTCGTGTTGGCAGTCACAACTCAAGAGAGGGGCTTATTTTAAATGACTTAAACAAGAGAAGAAAGCTCTAGAAAAGGACAGAGACTTAATCTATCAGAGTCAAGACAAAAGGTGAGAAAAAGAAATTTCCCTCATTTAACCCGCACCGCACCCAACCTCATCAAAGTAAGCAGTGTCCTCACTTATTGACGAGGACACTGAAGCTCTGCGGAGCTGTGTCGCCTGCTCAAGTCTTGGAGTCATGTGCCATAGGAGTTTCAGAAGCATGGTTTCTTTTTTGTTTTTGCAAGTAATCAAATTTGTCTAAAATTACATTCAAAGAAAATGTCATGCTTACCATTAGGGTATACACTTGAGGGAAAATGTAGGGAATAATTTATGGGATTTTGCCGCATGTATTTCTAACTATTAAGATGCAGTTAAGATACTTATATTTGTTATTATTCCTAGGCACCTTGTGACAATAATAAGGTGGAAGAAACGGTGATCATGTTATAGCTCAGATAAAGAGCTATATTGATACAGCAGACAGTATTCTCAGTTACTCATTTATATGATTAACTCCTTTAATGTTCAAAACAATCCTAAGAAGCAGAAGACATTACCCACTCATTTTACAGGAGGGGAACTGAGGAACAGCAAAGTTAGGTAATTGCCCCAAGGGGACACAGCTCGCAAAAGGCAGGTAGACCTCACACCCAGGCCATCAGGCCCTGAGCCCCAGCTCTCTAAGCAAATGCAGACTACAAGTGTCAGCAATCATTATTAACTGTTTCCAATCAATATGTAATAGAAAATCCTTACCTCTGGTTTGCTGAGGCTGGATGAAACCAAGGAGCCGGATCCCACGTCCAAATCCCACTGTTTTTTACCACGATTCTCAGGATCCAAGGCAGCAATCCGCCCATCTAAAGTGCTGATAATCACTAATGATCTATAAATGTAAAAAAATAATAAGACAAAGTTTAAAAGATATGTACAATATTGGGCACTGACTGCATACGCTGGAAAGAACACCAGGCCGTCTCAAGGCCTGGGGGAGGAGGGTCCACCTCCTTACAAACACAGTCTTGCTACTACTATCTGTCTAAAGCCCACCAGGCACCCTGCAGTATGTCCTCTATCGGTTTCTATCCCTTGTGAAGAGCTCCAGACTCCCAGGTCACCCCTCGTCCCCACACTGTAATCCCCACATGGAACTCAACATTCCCGGTTCTGCCGTCTTTTTCCCTTCCCTGAGCCCTGAAAGCCTTAACCCTGAAACACAGTTCTCCCTGAATGTTCACTTGCCTTCTTGCTGGAGTAGAAAGCCAGCTCTTCCTGAGGACATTGTTTCCGGAGCAAAGAGAATTCTTTTTTCCAAAACCCTTGACCCTTGGGCCCTGTGACAGGGTAGGCGCACTCCTTGCGCCTCATTGCCATTTCCACACTATTTCTCTCCTCTCGAAAACTCCTCAGGATCAGACTGCCCCACCCGTTACCCCTCCTAGTAATTGTCCACTGACCCTTGGGCCACTAGCCTCACTCTTTGAGGATTTTAGCTCCTGGTTTAACTGTCACTGTTAACAGGTTCTTTGGGTTTTCATTATCTGTTTACCTTGCCTCAACCACTGCCAAGGTGAGACCCTAGCCCTTGGCATTACCAATCACCGCATCTCCCCTGCCCCACTGAAATTTCAAGCATTCCATCCTCTGCCACCAACCCCTCTTTCCCGCTTATTTCCTCTACTTCCCCAATTCCCACAAATCTCTGGCCCCACCAGGGATCCTGTCACTTTGACCTTGAGCTTCACTACCATTATGCCCTCACCTCTTTCTTACCCAGTGTAAATTCCATAGGCCTTCATTTTAAGCACTTCGTAGCTTCCTAGCTCCCTCCACCTCTACTCCCTGTCCCCTCTCACTTGTCACACTTGACTGGCAGAACTTCGACCCTGGTTAAATCCAACGTTTTGCATTTTCTCACTTGCTTCCGCGCAGTTGAATGTGGCCAAAGAAAAACATAACCATGCTGACTGGGCTCACTTTAATCACGACCACCAAAGGGGAAGGGGCTATTAATGATGCTCTGCCATCACAGCACACTACTCTGGTCTGTATACTCACGCACTGTCCTAGGTTGACAATGTCATTTCTCCTTTCTCCTCAACTTCTAACACTAGCTCTTCTAAGCTCAGGCATCTCAGGGACAGATATAATCAAAAGAAATCCCACCATCACACCTCTCAGTTTATCAGCAAGGGACCCAAGAATTCTACCTACCCTGCTATCACTGCAGGTGAACTGTTCATTCATGGTTCCACCCACTACCGACGTTTCTGTTTAGAACACAGATCTCTATTTGCCAGTCCTCACATCTCCTGTCTTGCTCTTACATCAATCATTCCCCCTCTCCCAGAGCATCCTTGTCAGCATTCAAACCTGGTATTATTTCCCCCAACTTAAAAATGAAACCAGTTAAACCAAATGAACCCTTTCTCCTCTCTAGCTTCCATCCACTCCTTGCCTGCCTCTGGAACAAAACTCCTTGAAAGAGTTCTTCTATATTCTCTCTCCAAATCCTCTCCCCTTTTTCTGTCTTAAATTATTCCTAATCAACATTTTGCCTCTGCCGCTCCACTTCAAAGATTCTTGTTGGGGTCATTAAAAACCTTCATACTGAAAAACCCCATGGTCAGGTCTCCGTTCACTTGACCCTCTAGCAGCACCCGACCAGTGCCTTCTCCTTGCCCTTCGTGAAACGCACTCTTCATGCGGTTCTAAGATCTGATTTTTTTTCTTAGTTGTACGCTACTCTTCCTCGGTTTCGTGTTCTGGTTCTTTCTCATCTCTTCTAGCTCTTAAAGTGTTCTCTACCCCCATGTACTTCATCTGATGGTCTCATCCAGCCTCATAGCTTAAAATACCAACTATATGCCGGCAATTCCCAAATTTGTATCTGTCCCTGAACTCTGGACTTACATGTCTAACTGCCTGCCAGATTCAGGTGGTCTTACAGGCTTCTCAAAGTTCGCACATCCAAAATCGGCACCCCCGGAATGACTACCCCAATTCCTCAAACTCATCCTGATTTTCCCTCAGGGCCTTTGCAGCTACTGTGCCTTCCATCTGGAACATACACTCCCAGATCCAGAACTGGTCTTCAATAAATATTTGTCGAATGAAAGACTGTGTTGTACACTTGTTTTAGGAATTTGTTAGGTATGTTTCTCTGCTTCAAAGGCCATGCAAATTCCACCTACAGATAGTTATGTTCCACTTTAGGACTATAAATACAAACTTCTTCTTTTCTATTTCACTTGAAGTACAAAGCATACAAAATCAAAGTGAAGCTAGAAGTTGACCATGACAAAAGAGCTCAATAAACTCGTTGGAAACCTTTCAAAGCACTTAATTGTTCATCAAATGAATAAATGTATCAAGTGGATAAATAAAATTGTTAATTTATTTCCCAAACTATACACCAATTCTCATTTTGAATTTTCCAAATGGTAACTCATCATCTAATTTATGAAAATAAAGATTTTTGCTGCATTACGAACGCTAGTGACTTTAGATAACTAACCAAAAGAAAAAGAACAACTTAACTCCCCTCCCCACACATTACCCTGCTTTTGAAAGAGATCTGTTGGGAACTGGGGGAGAGATGGATACTACGAGGAAGAATATTATTTTATAATGAAGGGTATAAAAAAACCCATACCTTAGATGTGCCAATTTACAAATAAAAGCAAGAGAATCTATAATTAAGCCAGCATTCCAAGGTTCACAGCCAAGTTACCTCGTTCCTAGTGCCATTGTAGAAATGTCTAATTCTGTTCAGTAATCATTAAACACAAATAAATAGCGGAATGAAAGCCACTCTAATTTAAACAAAACTTAGTATAAGCAAACAGTGTTAACCCATGAAAAATTAAGGAGACCACTGGAACACTTCAGACACTATTTTTAAAGTTCAGAACCAACATTGTTTATCACCCCTGACATTCTACTTTAACAACAGCAACAAAAACCTTTATTTTTTGAGTATGTAGGTATTTGGGCTAGAGGTATATAGAGAAGAATGGTAAAATTCTAGGTCTCATCTTCAAAACAAAGAAAAACCCAACAATAAGATATGGATATGTGTATCTTAGGTGGATATAAAAATACACTTTAAGAAGTCACTTGAAGTTTAACATCTAACTGTTCTTTCACTGAAAACCTATCATATGAGGTGCATTTTAACTGAGTCAAAGATTCTGTTTTTAAAAATTTTTTTAATTTTTTTGTTTATTTATTTTTGAGAAAGAGAGAGAGAGAGAGAGAGAGAGAGAGAGAGAGAGAGAGAGAGAGATGGAGATGGAGCAGGGGAGGGGGAGAGAGAGAGGGAGACACAGAATCCGAAACAGGTTCCAGGCTCTGAGCTGTCAGCACAGAGCCGGACGTGGGGCTCGAACTTGGGAATGGCGAGATCATGGCCTGCACTAAGTCAGACGCTAAACTGACTGAGCCACCCAGGCGCCCTGATTCTGTTTTTTTTTTAAAACAAGATATTTTCAGATTATATACTGTATCCAGAGAAGAAGTATAAATTTGGGCAATAATCAGAAGAACTACAAACCTGTGGGCAGGAACAAATAAGTATATCACTTTCTTAACTGCCTTTTTATATTTAATGTAATCTGTTTCTTCTATGTGAATGCAGTACCCTTAATTATTTTAACCTGCTTGATAGAAATAACAGTAAATCCCCTACCAACTCTGTTAAGTGTCAACACACACACACACACACACAGTCCTTCATCCGCTCGTCTGCAACCCGCTAGCCATAACATTAACTATGGGCTCCTTCCCAAGCATGTCTCTGGAAGCAAGTATCCCTTCTGCTGTGGCTGAAATTGAGCAGCGCTACGGGGCAAAAAAGAGATGCTATCCTTTGGACTATTGTATCTAATCACATTCTAAGAGAGAGATGCTCATCCATATGCTATCGATTGAGAAAAGCATCCAGTAGACAGATAATGTTGAACGCACGATAATCAGAGAACAGCAGTAAGCATTTAGAACAAACATCAATCAGAGCTGCAAAATGAATATCCTCCCCAAATAGGGAGAATATAAAGCCATTTTATCTCCCCACAATTCACTCATGCTACTTTCAGGTTTCTATGAACAAGAATGATAACCCCTTAACTTATTCAAGAATTGAAGGGAACTGCAGACGCAGCATTTCCTGTGGAAAGAACTGGAGCGTTTTCTTCTTCTTCTTTTTAGGAACGGGAGCTTTGTGCACATCCCCATGGCTCTGCTCTTCTGCTCTCAGCTTCATTCCACTTGCTTTTTCACAGGTAAGATACAGCTATTTCACCAGTTCAGAATAACTCAGACTTGCCTGTCATAAAAATAATCTGGGGGTGCTTGTTAAAAGCCATTAAACATTCATGGGTCCCACCCCCAGAGGGCTTGGGAGCTATAACTTGACAAGCACCCCAGGTTGAGTCTTGCTATAAGGCCAGTTTGGCAAACACTGACTTCCCTCAAAGGGCTATTTCCTTAGCATAAAAAACTAATCTATGACATGGATGAAGAAGGTCTATTGATCAACTCTGTCAATTAATTCTCTTGAAACTTCTATCCCTCACTTACACCTTGCTTTAGTTTACAAAGGCATTTGTTTGGAGGATTCAACAGCGAGCACTGTTCTCTTATACATCACCCAATCCTTGGAAGCCACTCTTTTTTTTTTTAAATCTTTATTTCTTTTTGAGAGAGAGAGAGACAGAGTGTGAGCAGGGGAGGAGCAGAGAAAGAGGGAGACACAGAATCCGAAGCAGGCTCCAGGCCCTGAGCTGTCAGCACAGAGCCCGACTCAGGGCTCGAACTCACGAACCGTGATATCATGACCTGAGCCAAAGTCGGATGCTCAACCGACTAAGCCACCCAGGCGTCCCACTTGGAAGGTACTCTTAAGAGAGGTTTTCAACAATCTCCTCCTAATGCCAGACCCATTCTCCTCATCAAGTCTGTCCTGCAGCAGCAGCTGAAGGCCGGGTCTTGATTCTGGACCTTCTCTTTCCCTGGCTTCCACAAGGCCACTTCCCTTCACCCCATCATTCCTGGTGCTCTCAATCTCCAGCAAGCAGGCCATGGAGTTCTAGCTTTAGCCAATGCCCGTGGCTTTGACTTCACGTGGAACATGACGGCTCCCAAACCTGTATGGTATTTACCATCCACCGTCTCTCTACCTGCTCTAGTTCCATTTCCAGCAGGGTGCACCCGTTATCGCCACAAAGCGTTCAGATGAATCTACTCTCCCACATCCTTCTCCATTTGCCTTGTCACTTAACACTTACATGAGACATCATGTCTACCTTCTCCCTCACGTTCTACATTTAGACAACAGTCAGGTACTATTGATTCTATTTCTGAAGCTTTTAAATCGTCTTCTTCTTCTTCATTACCGATGCCCTTGTCCCACAACCGTTTCTCACTTGTCATCAGAACACCTTCAAAAGCCTTTCTGACGTATTTTCCTGCCTCAGGTCTCTCTCCCCTGTGCAGTTCCAACAGTTTTGTTTCTATAATAGAGATCTGATAAAGTCCTGAAGCTCCCTGTGCTCACCAAATAAAGGCCACACTGCTTCGTATGGCACATACAGCCTTTCATAATCAGGCATAACCCCCCATCCCACTGCCACGTGCATGCAACACACACACGCAGGCGTACGCAGGTTTCTAAACTTTTCAACAAAGTTCCCTTTTATTCTTTATCTTGCATCTTAAATGATTTCATTGACACAATAAACATCATTTCTAATAAACTCCCCCATTTGTAGAGGAAATACTTAAGTACCAAGCAAAATACTGAACATTTCTTGGGGCGCCTGGGTGGCTCAGTCGGTTAAGCGTCCGACTTCAGCTCAGGTCACAATCTCGCGGTCCGTGAGTTCGAGCCCCGCGTCGGGCTCTGGGCTGATGGCTCAGAGCCTGGAGCCTGCTTCCGATTCTGTGTCTCCCTCTCTTTCTGCCCCTCCCCCGTTCATGCTCTGTCTCTCTCCATCTCAAAAATAAATAAACGTTAAAAAAAAATTACAAAATACTGAACATTTCTTAAAAGTCATAGCTAAGATTACTATATTAAGTTTGATACAATTCTAGTTCAAAGCCAAGAAACTTGACTGTTTAATTAGGCTTCTCCTCACTGGATATCCATTTCCCATTTAGTTATTTAAAAATACTGATAATTTCATGGATCTCCACTTTTGCCTTGGAGATCCAGGAGCCCTGGCTTGGGAATCACTGCTCTGGGCTTTGCAGCCTAGAGCGGCCTTGACACTTCACATTCAAGGACTCACACACTCGATATCCCCATCGGCTTTATTCTCAAACTACTCTTATATCACTCACTATCCATTCTAGTGTAGTTAATTCTTCAACACAATGACCCCCGTCACAGCTGGGGCTTACAGGCAAGCTGAGCTGCTCATGCATCCACCCGTGGGCCCTAACAGTGCCTGGCCCCTACATGAAATGCAATGTTTGTTGAATGAAACATCTTCGCAGGGCAGCCACTGTTATACATATAAAAGAAAAACAAAACAGAAGCTGAGAAAGATGTGACTTGCGTAAGGTCGTGCACCAAACAAGAGGTTTTGGACAGAAGCATGAATTTAGGTTTTTAAACTCTATCGTTCTGTTAACGATAAGTTTTCATAAATAGCAACTACTGTATTACTATAATGTGCAGCTTTTACTCATTCCAGAAATTTCATCAAGATGCCGTCTATCCTGTTATTGCTCTGATTTGCCCTCAACTGAGCAGAAATGACCTTACGCCACAATGAATATCCAATTTTGAAAAACCGTTTGCTCTGACTTCAGACACCCAGAATACCTGCCTATTTACAATTAAGTTTATCAGAGTCTGGTAAGTAGATGCTAAATTCTTTCATACAATAATTTTAAAGGAGGCTTACTACCTGTAGACATTTCCCATGTGAAAGAGAAGCAGGTGACAGGAGAACATTATATTGAGTGAATAGTTTCTACATTAACAACTGCTTATTTTTAAATTGCACATTTCCTTTCTTTGAGGGAAGGGAGAGGGGAAAAAAACTCTACAAAATTAAAAATGCAATTTGGCTCTCTCTTTCTGCCCCTTCCCCACTCACGCTCTGTCTGTCTGTCTCTCTCTCTCTCAAAAATAAATAAACATTAAAAACAATTTTTAAAAAAAACCAAAAAAACAAAGTGGCACCTGGGTGGCTCAGTCAGTTAAGCATCCGACTTTGGCTTAGGTCATGATCTCAGTTTGTGAGTTCGAGCCCCACATCGGGCTCTGTGCTAACAACTCAGAGCCGGGAGCCTGCTTCGGATTCTGTGTTTCCCGCTCTCTTTCTGCCCCTTCCCCACTCACACTCTCTCTCTCTCTCTCAAAAATAAATAAATAAACATTAAAAATAAATAAATAAATAAATAAATAAATAAATAAATAAATAAATAAATAAATAAAAATGCAATTTGGTTAAATCTGCTTTAATGTAGCCAGGAATCTTCACCTAAACATATGCTCCTATTCAAGAAAGCATAGGTTCTTGTCCAAACACAAACTAGTACTAATTAGACTGTACTTCTTAGTCCTCACCTACTAAGTAAATCTTCAAATCAAACCTCCTTTATTTAAACATACCACAGGACTAGCCCTGCCCCAAATCAAAACAAACGATGTCAAAAATCACCTGCTATACTTCATAGCTTTGCCACATCAGCTAAACCTTAAAGAATACCATTTAAGTTTTCAATGTTATAGACAACATGAGTACCGGATATCCTTTCTCTATGAGATTAGAACATTTTTGGACACACTCTTTCTGCTTTGTTCTAGGAGCCATTTTTAATCAAAATGGCCATTTACAAATGGAAAAGGTTGAAATATAAAGAAATAAAATTAATTCCCCCCCTTACATTTAGTTCTGTAACCTACAAGTTCTCCTCTTTGTATTTTATAATATTTTGTAATAAAAATGTCCAGCAGCAGCTCCTCTCTTACAAAAAGGGGGAAAAAAACAGATGAAGTTCCCAGGCAGTATTTAGGAAAAGAAGAAGCATGCTGGAGTCACAGCTCACAGCAGCTGATGAAAACCCAGCCCCTTTCTGCAAAATGCCTCAGTGTGTAAAGGCTTCTGAGTTCAAATAAAGAAGAGTATCCTCAGAGCGCCTGGGTGGCTCAGTGGGTTGAGCATCTGACTTCGGGACTTCGGCTCAGGTCATGATCTTGCAGTTTGTGAGTTTGAACCCCCCATTGGGCTCACTGCTGTCAGCCTGTCAGTTTAGAGGTCGATTTGGATCCTCTATCCCCCTCTCTCCCTGCCCCTCCCCTGCTTAGGCTCTATCAAAAAATAAATAAAACATTAAAAATGTTTTGGCTACTTTTTAAAGACAAAAAAGTTTATTTACTCATCTACATGCTCTTGAGATGTAGAGTAAGCAGTTTGGATAAAACCAATGAAAACTCCACCAAGAGAAAAAAAAATGAACCTGTGGGTCTCATATTGCTTCTTGGGCATCAAAAGACAACAAGCAAAAATAACAACCTTAATTCCCCACCTCCCTCTTTTTAAAACAGTTTTGCAAGTACCATACTTCTTCTTCACAGCTGTTTGTAATAAACGCTTGGTTAATTCAAATCTGTTCCTCCTCCTTTAAATAAACAGGATATTGGTCTATTATTATGCAACGCCGATATTGTCTGGTTTTTCACTTTTTTAAAGAGCACTTAGGAAGAAGTTTTATAAACCTGGCATATGTCTCTTTTGTTGACTCTATCAATTTACTTATCCAAGGCTTCTCCAACTTTCCATACTATCTCAAGCTACCAGGAAGACTCCTAACCACGGGCCTATCTCTTCCTAGAAGATTCTGTTTGCCCAAGATCACTTACTCTCTGCCAGGCAAAACTCCTCTATTTTCACTCTCCTTGTGTCTGAGAAGGAAGTGGTCCTCCTGTTTGCCAAGTAGATCCTCTCCAACGACTTCCATCTCCTCCTCTATTCTTTTCTCCTCCAACCTGTCTCTACAGGCTCCCTCCTCTGAACGGATAACCACTCCTAGAACTTGCCTGCGGTCAAGCTGAGCAGTGCAGGAAGGAGGGAGTGGGGCTGAACACCATAGATGAATCCTTACCATCTTGCAATCTGAGCACTCTGTTGCTTGACTTAAATTCTTTACCTGTGCTTACCACCAAATCCCTCATTCTTCTCAGTCCTCACCCTACACCTCCAACCCAACCTGTGGGATTTGTCTCCTCTGCTGGCTCATCTTCTCTAAAATATAAGGCATTTCTTTTTTTTTTTTTTCAATGTTTATTTATTTGAGAGAGAGAGAGAGCAAGCAGGGGGAGGGGCAGAGAGAGAGAGGGAGACACGGATTCCGAAGCAGGCTCCAGACTCTGAGCTGTCAACACAGGGCCCGACGTGGGGCTTGAACTCACAAACTGTGAGATCATGACCTGAGCTGAGGTTGGACCCATAACCAACTGAACCACTCAGGTGCCCCAGATGTAAGGCATGTCTTGAGGTCTATCACGAGCCTCCTCTTTCTTACAGCTTCAACTCTGTACTCTGATTTCTCTCCAACTACAGGCCATCATTTTTAGCTGCTTCCCAAATTACTCCTTCTGGGTGGCCTGCCTGTACCTCCAAGTCACCATGCCCCAACACCGTGCCCCTTACCTTTTCTTCCCTGCTCTCAATTTCCCCACTTCCCCACGTGTACCCCCATCTTCTGACCACCCCGTCTCAACTCAATCTGTGGACAGGGGTGCCCAGGGAGGAGGAAATCAATTCATTTGCCAGGAACCAAGATTCTGTCTCAAATCTCTCAAATCTCTCCCCTCTGTTCTATATCCACTTAACAACAAACTTAAACAGACCTGGCATTCAAGATACTCTACACGCTTCTCCAACTGTAATGTGCATGGGGACCATATGGCGATCATGTCAAAACCCAGATCCTCCTTCAGTGGATCCGGATGGTGCCTGATTCGTATTTCTAACATGCTCCCAGGGCATGACGAAGCTACTAGTGTTAGACTCTACATACACAATCTGGTCCCAACCTATCGTTCTAGCCTCATCTTCCACAACTCTCCACCCAGCACATATCATATGTGCATGTCTGTATCTCCCTCATACACACAGGACACACACACACACACACACACACACACACACACACACACAGAGATATACAGACAAAAATGTTCCCTAAACATCCTTTCCGGCTTCTGTGCCTCTTCCTGTTTCCTCAAGTCCAGTGTTTGTTCACCATGATCCTACTCACATTTCACAAACCAATTCACTCTGCCATGGCCTTTTCTGAGCTTTTTACCTACTTCACCCCCAAAACTCCACCCACTGAACATCACAAAAACCGTGGGACACTCGGGGCACTCCTTCTGTTCTGTAATGTCATTACGGGTCTCCTCATCTAATCCTCACTGCTAGACGACACGCACCTCCTGGAAGACAGGGACTATCTGCCTCTGACCTCTGTTAACCCCAGGGCATCCTGGGGGCTGTCAGTGCCAGTAAGCACCTGCTGCAGTGGACCTGTACCTAAGAAAAATGAAACATCTACTTTACTTCATATAACTTACTTCGAACAGATGCCTCAGAAGTTTAAGGAAAACAAAAACACTCTTCCAGGAAAGTTACTTCATTAGCAAAATCTATGAAAATTTTGTCAAATGTTTGCTATTTAAAAAGAAAAAAATCTACATACAAATGTTGCAATAGTGCCCAGAAAATTTTGGTATTATCCCAGGCGTATAGATTGAGGTTCTGATATTTAACTGAAAATGAAATCTAACTTGTTAGGATCTAGTAATTGGTATATTACAAGCTTACAATACTTTCTAATACAGTTCCTCGCCCTCTCTGGTTTAATTTACCTAATGCTCCTCCTATCACTCGGTTTGTTAGAGGGGACATCACTTTTTCCCCCACTTGTGCTGACATTAGCTGCCTGCAAAATACTTTACTATTAAAATGTCTTACATTTGTATACAGTCTTTGAAAAGTGTTTAAAAAGATGTAGCCTAACGTAACATTTTTAAGGAGGCTAAGCAAATCAACCAAGACCGTATCTTAAATGTTTACATCTCTTAAACCCTCTAAATATCAAAGAACTGCCAAAATTCAAGACCTACCCACAGCTCTTAAACTTTGGTGTGTACAAGAGTTGCCTGGAGTGCTTGTTAAACCTGCAGATTCCAGGTTCTTAGCCCAAGAAAGTCTAATTTGGTACAACTGGGGTGGGGCCTAGAAATCTGTACAGTTAAGCAGCATCCCAGGTGATCTGATGCAGATGTTCTGCAGATCTCAATTAGAGCAACACTAACCTCACCCCTGGTCCAGGGGCCAGCCACTACAGGGGTGTGTTTAAAGGGAATTACAGAAACCTCTTTGTAAAGTCCTTTCCCCGAACTGGTATCACCCAAGCAGGGATACTGGGGTGATCCACAGAAGACAAAAAAGGGGAGGGAGTCCCTGCAACATGAATCAAGTTCGAAAACCATGAAAGAGGGAGAATGCTGTTTCTTTCCCACCTTTGCGCTCCATTCCCTGAGCATCCCCCAGACACCTTCGAGGATGCTGCATTTGCCCGCAAGCGAGGACGGGGGAGAGGCCAGTCGCTGGCCTGGGGGATGGGAACGTGGCTCTGCGCTCACCCCTCCTCCCCGGGTCACCGCACGTCTCCGTGTGCTAGAGGCCACTGCCGAGGGGGAAACCACGGACCCCATAGCCTCCGCGAAGCGCATGCGTAAACAAGTGGACTCCCGGGTCGCCGGCCGGGGCGCTCAGCCCGCGCCGCTCACCTGCCTCGCGGCTGTAGCTCGGCCTCGTCGTCAGGCTCCGGCTCCCGCGGCTCCTGCTCGACCGCGGCCGCCGGCACTGCCTCGGCGTCCTCCACCGTCACCTCGGCCGCAGCCACGGCCCCCGCAGCCGGCACCCGCGCTGCTGAAGTGGGAGCGGCCGCGGCGCCCAGGCCGAACGCCGCCTCCACCTTCGGCGCGGGGAGGTCGGGGGCGCGCCCTGCGGCCACCGTGCCAGCCGCGAGCCCCAGCAGCAGCTGCAGCAGCAGCAGCGCCCGTACGAGCGGCCCCGGGCGGGTGGCGCGCTCCATCAGCGTCCCACCCCGCGCGGGGACATGGAGGTGCAGCCGCCGGCGCCTGCTTCTCCCGCTGCTAAAAGCCCCTGACCAGGACGAGGACGCGCTAGGGACCCCGCCGCCTCCCCGACCGTCTGGGCTGCCGAGTGGAGCTGGCCCGGCCACGTCTTAGCCCGGCCTCCGCCACCGCCACCCGAGTGACAACCTCCCTCAGTCATCGCCCATTGAACAAACTTTCAGCGCGTCTCTTCTCTGATTGGCTGCGGCCACCGCCACTCTGGAGACCTAGGTTGGTCCTGTTGGAGAAGGTGGGCTTTTCCCGGATGTCAACATCACGCCTACCAATCAAATCGTATTGCCGTCTTCCGGCGCCCGGCCCCCTCCCGGACGCGGTTACCAATGAGAAACGGCCCTTCCCTCAATCTTCTTACCTGATTGGTAGGCCTCTCAGTACCCGGAATACATTTCCCCGGAGCAGATTGGCCATCGCTGTGGTTGGCCTTGCCCCTCAAAATGAGGCGCTAGAGCAGACTTGAAGATCATTGGTAGAAGTGGATGCTCCTCAAAGGTCTGAGATAACTTCTTCTTGATTGGTTGGAAGCGGCACTTAATACGTGGCGGATTCTGACTGTGGAGAGGATGGTCCCAAGTGAAAGGAAGAGTGGGAAGCGAGTCCCTGGTGGCCGGGAGGCGGCCGACCTTAAAGGAGCTGCCACTGTGGCTCTTCTAAAGCCTGGTCTGTTTGGAAAAGCAAAAGCGAAGTAGGGAAAATGAGTGGCGGTACAAGACGTGTGGTCCCCAGAAGTGGAAGGGGCAGGACGGGCTCAGCAGAGTATCCTGCTTGTGGTCGTGATGGTGCTGAGAATTACTGCCTGCTAGAGATGCCGGCCTATAGAGGATCCAGTCTCCCTGACACGCCCCCTTCCCTGTTATAAAGGAGAAGGAGTCCAGGCCCTATGCGTCGACTAATTTCTCTAAAGTCACACACCTACTACTTGCGAAACGATGACTTTAATCCAAGCCTTCTGACCCTGGTCTGGCACGCTTTGTACCTCGCTTATAGGGCTCTGACGAAGAAAGATAAGACTGCAAAAGGTCAAACTGGAGAAAATTTTAATGTTCATCTCAGGCGATGGACCTTTTCATACGGCAGTTAAAGAGACCCTGAAAATTTTTGAGGAGATTGATGAAACGGTAAGATGCGTCCATCAGCAGTGTATTCAAAAGAATAACATCAAAGACGAGGAAGGTAGCTGGGAGGCTGTAGCTGGGAGGCTATTGCCTCATCAAAACTCTGAAGTTTTTTTGAAAAATATTGGCATACAAACATTCTCTAATTTCTTCCGTCCTAAAGCAAAACAAACAAAAAACCCCACTTCCTCTTCCACCTCCTGCCACACTTCCTTGCTCTTCAATACAGCAAAACTCTCCAGCATTCTAAACATCTTGTCTTCAATTCTTCTCTTCCTCCCAAACACACTACAGTCAGGCTTTCAAGCTCAAGTCCACCAAAACTGCTCTCACTGAAGCCATCATTGCTAACTTAAAAGGACAACTCTGTCTTCATCTCATCATCTGTATTTAACCCAGTAACTCAGTGTTTCCTGTGTAAAACACTTTTCACTGGTTTTCCTGCCCCACAGGCCAGGTTATGACCCTCATTAGGCCTCATTTTATCTGAATCACCTCATTAAAGGCCATATCTCCAAATACAGTTACGTTCAGAGGTACTGGGGGCAAGGGCATCATAGGAATTTGGAAATGGGGGAAGGTACACACTTCAGCCCCTAACACTTGGATGCTCAAAAGACTTGTTCCTTCACTTCTTTCAAGGCTCTGTTACCTTGCCAGTGAAGCCTCTCTGGACCACCCTTTTAAATATTGAAACCCCTCCTACAGGTCACTTCCTAAATTCCTCCCCTGATTTATTTCTCTCCTTAGACCTTAAATACTGTCATTTTTTTTTTAAGGTTTATTTATTTTTGAGAGAGACAGAGACAGCATGGGTGGTTGAGGGGCAGAGAGAAAGAGGGAGAGAGAGAATCCCAAGCAGGCTTCATGCCATCAGCACAGAGCCCGATGTGGGGCTCGAACTCATGAAACTGAGAGATCATGACCTGAGTGGGAACAAAGAGTTGGACACTTAACTGACTGAGCCACCCAGGCACCCCAGGACTATCATTGATATATCTGTTTTGCTTATCATCGGTCTCCTTCCACTTCTCTGTAAGTTCTAATGAGGATTTGCTCTTTGATATATTCCTAAATAGAGCCTAAAACAATGCAAGGTGTTTAGTAAATGTTTAAAAAATATTTATTGAATGAATGAATGAATTCATTCAATAGAAGGGAAAGAAACAAATGGACAGGAAGAGATTGTAGTTGCTGTAGATAGAAGGGAGTCATTAAGGAAGCAAGATCCCAGAGTATCAGGGGAAGCAAAGGTATGCCTTCCATGGTGAAAGGTGAAGAAATACCCCTAAAGAATAACTTATTTTGAAAAAAGAAAATACATGAGAGAGTTCAAACTAGCTGACCATGGTTTATTCAACAAAACAGGAAATAAAATCTCTTGCCAAAGTGAGGAAGGTGTGAGAAAATTAACTTGAGATGAAAAATGATGGTTGACTACTTGTAATGGCCCATTTGAAATTAGCTAGTGTATATATGTTAGTGAACCTTATCTTCATGGTTTTTTAACTTTTTCAAAAAATGATCATGGCACGAACAGTAATTCAAGCTAATGAGTTAGGAGTCTGCTTGCCACCTGCAATTGATGTGGAAGTTTTGTTCCTTCACTTCTTCATTACTATTCAGGGAGTACCATGGGAGTAAGGGTGTGAGCAAAATAGGCATGGTCCCTGCCCTTCTGAAGCTTACAATTTATCTGGTTAGGGAGACAGCCACTATTTTAATAATCACACATATATTTATATGATGAAAACAAGATAAGTGCCAAGATGAAAAGGCACAGACAGAAGAGCACAGTGGTGGAAAATGCCAGGAAGGAGGGTCAAGCTTTATACTCAGAAAAAAAAAAAAAAAAAAAAAAAAACCATGCAAATATTTCCATTTTGGAAAAAGAAGAGTCATGATCATGAGTCATGGTCAGCTGACTAGGAAAATCACTTGAAGGAGGGAAGAGAATAGCTGCCAGTTGAGGGACAGCATGGAGAGTCATGGTAGCTGCCTGGGAACCTTGGCCTATAAGTGTGAGTTCCTCAGGGAAGTGTAAGAATATTTGGGACCAGGAAGGATAGCTGATCAATAAGTCTGAGCCACAAAAGGAAGCTGGTGTGCTTAAGTATCGTAGCCTGGGGTTGCCCAGTTTAGAACTGACATTCTAAAACTGAGCATGGTCCAGAAGGTGAGCAAGGCAGGCCAACGATTTAGAATCCGAGGCTCAGTCTGTTAGCAGAGAAGCCTGTATCTGGTGCTGCCTGAATTTGCCCTCTGTCCAGAGCTTTCCTAAAAGCCCCACTGAGGGACTTCTGCTTACCTTTCCCAGGCCAGGACCATGTCAAATCGTCATCTGGAGCCACAAAGGAATCCTACTGGCACTCTGAACAAAACTGGGGTTCTGCTAGTGAGGATGAAGGAGAGAATTGGTAACCCACTTCATCAAAGTATAATATGTGTACCTATGGAAAGTGCCTGCTTGGGTAAGTTTCAACAGGTGTATACGCCAGTCAAGATAACCAAACCTTCCCACCTTGCCTGAGAACTTCTTCGTGTCTCCTCACAGGGTCCTTCTTCCACCCCAGGCTGCAGGTAATCAATGATCTGTCTTCTGTCACAGTAGACTTTCTACAATTTTTAATGTAATTGTACAGTATATACTCTTTTTGTGTCTGGCTTCTTTCACTCAGCATAATGTTTTAAAAGTCAGGCATGCTCTTGCATGTAGCAACATTGTATTCATTTTTATTGCTGAGTAGTATTCCATTGCATATTGTTGTAACATTGGGAGATTTCCAATTTGGGGCTACTGAAAATAAAACTGCTATGAACATGCATGTAGAAGTCTCTGTGTACATAGGTGTAGTTTTTATTTCTCTTTAGTAAATGCCTAGAAATGGAATATTGGCTCATGTCGTTGATGTATGTGAAGTTGGTAAGAATCTGCCAAACAGTATTCGTGCTCTGGCTAGATCAATCAATCCCCGAGTGAAGGATGTGAGAGCATAAATTTTTGTTTTAAGCCATTGCATTTTGGGATGGTTTCTTACACAGCATTATTATGGCAATAGTCAACTGATATGGCACTGTGTAGTTCACTGTGTGGCAAACTCTGTTGGGTGCCTACCCATATAAATTCTTCTCTTTGCAAATGCTTTGACTAGCAATTTCACTAGAGAAGATGTGTCAATGTCCAGGGCTGCCTGGGTGGCTCATTTGGTTAAGCGACCGACTCTTGGTTTCTGCTTGCAATTCGTGAGATCTAGCCCAGCGTCGGGCTCTGTGTTGACAATGCGGAGTCTGCTTGGGATTCTCTCCCCCCCTTTCTCTCTGCTCCTCTCCCGCTCTCACTCTCTCTCTCTCAAAATAAATAAATAAACTTAAAAGCAAAGAAGATATGTAAATGTCCAATAAGCCAAACTGTGTTCCACCGTGGTTTCACTCTATACTCCTACCGGTGGCATACGAGACTCCCAAGTTGTTCCATATCCTTAACAACACTTGATGTTGTCAGTCTTTTAATTTTTGCTTTTCTTGTGAGTATGCTGTGATATTTCATTGTGTTTTTGGTTTGCATTTCCCTGATGACTAATGATTTTGAGCGTCTTTTGATTTTGTGCTTGTGAAACATTTATACTCATGTGGAACTCATGCCCTTCACCTGGGGGTTTGATCTAGCCAGAACACATTTTTCTTCTGGCCATGGCAGAAACACAAGAAAGATGAGTGGACATTACAGGGCCTCTTAAAACTGGAGTCAGGGGGCGCTTTGGTGGCTCAGTTCGTTGAGTGTCCAACGTTTGATTTTGGCTCAGGTCATGATCTCAGGGTTTGTGGGTTCGAGACCCACCTCAAGCTCTGTGCTGTGTCAGAATTCTCTCTCTCTCTCTCTCTCTCTCTCTCTCTCTCTCTCTCTCTCTCTCTCTGCCCCAACCCCACTCATGCTTTCTCTCTCTCAAAATAAATAAGTGAACTTAAAAAAAAAAAAACTGGAGTCAGAACTGCAGTACTGTTGGGCACGTGGGTGGCTTAGTTGGTTGAATACACAACTCTTGATTTCAACTCAGGTTATAATCCCAGGGTCATGGGATCGAGTCCTACATTAGGCTCCACACTGAGCATGGAGCCTGCGTGGGATTCTCTCTCCCTCTCTCTCTCTCTCTCTCCCTCTGCCCTTCTCCCCTGCTTGCATTCTCCCCCACCCCCTGCACCTCTCAAAAACAAAAAATAGGACTGCAGTACTGGCACTTCCACTCGCATTCCATTGGCTACGGCAAGCATATGGCCAGGCCCAGTATCAATGAGGCAGGAAAATATGCCTCTTGTGAGAGAAACTGCAAAGTCACTGACAAAGGGCATGGGTACAAGATTTCAGAGAGCAAAAATCCAGTCTACCACAAGTGCTGTGCATGAGAGTCATCGATTAGATCTGTGCCTGAATCTAGCATGAACAGTTGCTTCAAAGCAATACACACAATGTAGATATCACTCCATATCTATTAGGAAAAATACTATTTGGAAAAAAAGTATCAAGTGCTGGTGATGGTGTAGAGGAACTGAAGCCCTCATCTCGGCTGGTCTGAAGGCAAAAATGGTAAACTGTTTTGGAAACACTTTGGCCACTTTTTATACAATTAGACATACACTCACCAAAAGACTTAAGGGTCCATTCCTAGGTTTTTACCCAAGAGAAATGAAAACATTTGTTCACACAAAGACCTCTATGTGAGTGTTTAGCTGGGTTCCTCATTAATTTCCCAAACTGGAAACACTGAAAGTGTCTATCAACTAGTGAATGGATAAACAAGTTGCAGTTCCCGCCTTGTGATGAAATGCTACTTAGCAGTAAAGAAGAACACCACACATGTATATTTCAGACCTCTGCTTTTATATGTCTGCTAACATCCCTGGAGCCAAAGTATGCCACACTACCAAGTGCAAAGTCAAAGGGCAGAGAAGCAGCATAGCCATATACCAAGAGGCCACCACTAGAGTGGAGATGTATATTACTACCGCAAGGCAGAGAAGATTTGTGACCGTGCTTTATTCTACCACACCCACCATGAGTTCCCTTATCTGAGTGACTGAGTCTAAAGAAATGCGTTGAGGCTTCAGCGGGATAGTAACTGATAATTATCAACTCCTGAATTTATACAGTTCAGTCCAGTCCTGGACAGATATAAACGATCGTTTCTGGTCCCCTTGGAGATCTTTCCAAAAGTGGGATCTGCAGGCATGTGCACATAAACGCAGAAACAAATCCCTACGTATATACCCACACATGCAAATGTATATGGGCTGTGTGTGTGTATATATGTCCAGTGTCCAGTTATACATGCCTTTCCTCTAAAAAAAGGTGAGTCTCAGATTTTCAGAGGCTAAACTCTTAAGGAGAAAAAGGAGGGACGCCTGAGTGGCTTAGTCGGTAAAGCGTCGAGCTCTTAACTTTGGCTTCGGGTCATGATCTCATGGTTTGTGGGATCCAGTCCCACGTTGGGCTCCATGCTGACAGTGCAGAGCCTGTTTGGAATTCTCTCTGAGCTGAATTCAAGAGGCAGACACTTAACCACCTGAGCCGCCCAGGCACCCCACATTTGTGTTTATTGAATTGGCACCAAAGTAATACTATTTTAATTGTTATAAGCAACAGAGAAAAAGTAAGTTGCTCTTACATATATATATACGTGTATATATATACATATGTATATATATATACATATGTATATGTATATATATACATATGTATATATATACATATATATATACATATGTATATATATATATGTGTATATATATGATTCATTCCTGTCAAATAAAACCCAAAAAAACATAGTATCCTCTAAAAGCAAGTGTTCTACATGGTTCAAATAAAGAAAAATGATGGGAGAATCAAATCCTCATACCACATATAATTTTATGAGTGGGCCAGACTGAAAACTGTATCTTAGCTATCAGTATTTGGTCAAATGCTTCCAGCTCTGATCTAAGAGCTGGTTTTAGACCACATCTCTCACTGAGAATGATGGTAAATTAGATTAAAAAAAAAAAAAAACCTTTGAAGGTATCAGAAAGCAACCAAGGCATCTAGGACTCAAAGGGCTAAGAATAGGAAAGAAAGAAAATATGAGATCAGAGGAGTGACATTCTCCATCATTCCCCCCTGAGACATTTGCTGAAATTATAAGCAAAAAGTGCAGGACCTAGACCTAAGCAGAGAGGCGCATCTTAGGGAGCTTTTAGGAGTCTCAAGGCAGAACACAACGTGGAGTTCAGGGCTAACAAGAGAGCCAGGACTGGAAGGGCTCAGATTTCAGAGAAAAGAGAATTATTGAAAAGTGAGTTAATATTCCACCCCCTTTTCCCACCAAGGCATTTGCTGGTTCCTTAGCCATGCACCATGCAGGTAAGGTATCAAAAGCCTGAGCAGAAAGAAGGAGATAATAGGCTGACAAGTGAAATGGTCTCATCAGGCTTAGGGAGTCAAAAAACAGAAGCCACGGCCCAGCAAGAAGTGGGAACTCTGAAAAACACCTCCAGCAGAGACTCTGGACAATCTGCAGATGGAAATAAAGATAAAGTGGAAATAACTTGCCTTTAAAAAGTAGCCTCAAAATACTATATACCCTTACTGGATTAGGGTGACCTACCCCTATTCTTTCTGCCAGGAGAAAGTTAAATGATCTTTGGAGAAGGAAAACATATAGAGCTCCTACAATTATTCATACACAGTGGTTAGCATTTGAACAAAAAAAATCTATCAGCTATGAAAATAATTATGATTAATATCCTACATGCTGTTGTTTCCTCCATGTCATTTCATGGTTCGATAAATAGTTCGTTTATTTTTTCGTGCTGAATAATATTCCATTGTCTGGATGGACCACAGTTTATTTATCCATTCACCTACCAAAGGACATCTTGGTTGCATGTAGGTTTTGGCAATCATTAACAAAGGTGCTGTTAACATCCATGTGCAAGTTCTTGTGTGGGCATAAGTTTTCAACTCCACTGGGTAAAAGGTAAGAGTTTATTTAGTTTTGTAAGAAACCAACAAACTGTCTTCCAAAGTGGCTGTACCGTTTTATATTCCCAACAGCAACGATTTAGAGGTTTCTGTTGTTCTGCTTCCTCACCTTTGCCAGAATTTGGTATTGTCATTGTTTTGGATTTTAGCTGTTCTAATAGGTATATAATGGTATCTCATTTTAATTTGCGTTTCCCTAATGACACATAATTTGAGCACTTTACTTTAAATCCTTACTTTGCCATCTATATATCTTCTTTTTTTTAATGTTTATTTATTTTTGAGAGAGAGCACAAGCGTGGGAGGTGCAGAGAGAAGGGGGACAGAGGATCCAAAAGCAGGATCCACACTGACAGCAGAGAACCGATGCGAGGCTCCAACCCATGAACCGTGAGATCATGACCTGAGCCAAAGTTGGATACTCAGCCAACTGAGCCACCCAGGCGCCCCTGTATATCTTCTTTAGTGAGGTGTTTGTTCAGGTCTTTTGCCTATTTTTTTATTGGGTTATTCTTTTTCTCTTTGTCGAGTTTAAGAGTTCTCTGTATATTTTGGATAACAGTCATTTCTTAGGTATATCTTTTGCAAGTGTTTTCTCCCAGCCTATGGTAATGACAAGTTTAAGGCACGAAAGATTACTAAAAAAGAAAGGGGGGCATTTCATAATCATAAATGGGCCAATCGCTCTCCCTCTCCCAATGTGACAGCCCCAGCAAAAAAAGAGTAAGAAGGGGAAGACTGTCTCCTTAACAGACTTTCTGGCCGAAGATGGGGAACTGGTGGAGGAAGCACCTATATCCCCAGACCAGTTGGCTGGGCTGAGGAGACAGATAACCTGGAAGGAGATATTTCAACCACTCGACACAGTCATGATGACCATATGTATAGGATTCCTCCAATTGACCATTCTATCTGCCCACTGCTCCAAGGGCTGCTCAGGAACCCAATATCAAGCAGGCCCATCTTCCCAAATTTCCACCTGCACTGTTTTTCTAGGGAACTTGCCCTGTGCTGTGACAGAAGACTCCATTAAGGAATTCTTTGGAGGATTCGATATCACTGCTGCTGTACCTTTACCATGTGAACCCAGCAACCCAGACAGGTTCAGAGATTTTGGTTATGCAAAGTTTGAGAACCTGAATTTGAATTCCTTGCTCAGTGCCCTGAGCCTCAAATGAAGAGTCTCTATGTAACAGGAGAATCTGAGGGGATGTTGCTGCTCAAACGCAGGCTAAAAACAGGAATGGCCATTTTTGGGGTGGAGACAGAAATCAGAATTCTGACAAAACAGATACACATTGGAGGGCCCATCTTGCAACAGACAGCTTTGATGACAATCTGCCTAGAAGAGGTGATGATAGCTTGGAGACAAATGTCAGGACTGTTATGATGCAGGCCAGTATTGTGATGGGCATTGGGATGTGGTACCGTCACGGCCTGCACCAGGATATGGATTGATATGGGGGCTGGCATCACTGTATCACTATGATGACGGAAGCACCGGAGACTATGACGGAAGCTATGATTCCAGGATAGGCAGGACAGAAGAGCATTTGGTAGTTGGTACCATAGGGATGATATCCACTGAGGAAGAAGGGACCGCTATGAACACAGATATGACAGAGGAGATGATGGGTCATGGGGCTCCAGAGATTATTGCTCTCAGGATGGTTATAAGCATGATGCCTTTAGGCACACAGGCCCCCCCAACAATCTGAGTCAACGGCCGTGGGGTACTTCCAAGGAGGCTAATTCCTCTGCCAGCAGCACACAGTCCATTTGAACAGCCTATGGGATGGCAAAGCCTGTCGACATAGGTGCTGGAGAAGTGGAAGAGTGGCTACAGAAGGGGCAGGAGAGAGAAGGAACAGAGGAATGTCAGCTGGAAGAAGCAAAACTAGAATGTTAGCCTTGGGAGAGATTCCAAGATGGCAAGGTGAAGAAGCTCAAGAAGGGGAACGGTTGAGGACAGGAAGTGAGTCATCATGGACTGGGAGCTTAGCCCCATTTGGCAGACACGCACAAAGAACAGAGCATGAGAAGTCTCTAGAAAACAATCAAGAGGAAGATTGTCACTCTCCAACTTCGAAACCTCCCAAACCTGAACAGCCTCTGGAAGCAGAATGTTCCAGTGCAGCGAAGTTCTAGCCCTCCTGCTCCATCTCAGAGCTCAGATGCCGCAGCAATCCCCTACTGGGGGTGGGGGGTTCCTGCTCAACCATCTGAGAAAAGATCACCATGGAAGGATGAACTTGAAGCACGTGGGATGAATGTCCCAAAAGGTCAAAGTGGGAACTCCAGCTGTGGTTCAGGAGATGAGGGAAGAAAGACCACTGGAAGGAGTCACATAGGAAAGACGGCAAAATGGGTCAAGTTCCCCGATCTGCACCTGAGCCAAAGAAACTTGAAGAAAATCTGGCCTCCAAGTTCAGTTCTGCTGTCTCTGTTGTCTCTGTTGCTGCTGTCTCTGTTGATGGTGGAGATGAGAATGAGGGAGAAGATTACACGGAATAGACCTCTACATTCTGTGCTTCCTCCTACCCTTTCTCCACCCTGGGACATTCAAGAACAAATCAAGCCTCTACCTAGAAAAGACAAAATAAAACTCACCATTTCCTGGGGAGAAAAGAAGGGGGATCAACTTACCAGGATGATTTCATATTCTGGGACTGGGGGATTTTTTGGGAGTTGGGACTTCCTGTTTTAACATAGAAAGTCCTGGGGTGCCTGGGTGACTTTGTTGGTTAAGCATCTGACTCTTGATCTTGGCTCAGATCATGATCTCACGATTCATGAGATCGAGCCCCACATTGGGCTCTGTGCTGACAGTGTGGAGCCTGCTTGGGATTCTCTCTTTCACCCTCTCTCTCTGCCCCTCCCCCACTTGCCTCCTCCCTCCCTCCCTCCCTCCCTCCCTCCCTCTCTCTCTCTCAGAACAAACAAACATTTTTTTAAAAAATAATAAAATAAGGGGCACCTGGGTGGCTCAGTCAGTTTAGCGTTGACTTCGGCTCAGATCATGACCTGGGTTCGTGGGTTTGAGCCCCACATCGGGCTCTATGCTGATGGCTCAGAGCCTGGAGCCTGCTTCAGATTCTGTCTCCCTCTCTCTCTGCCCCTCTCCTGCTCATGTTCTGTCTGTCTGTCTGTCTGTCTGTCTCTCTCTTAAAAATAAACATTTACAATTTTTTTAAAAATAATAAAATAAAATAAAATAGAAAGTCCTGTGCAAACTGGGATATGTTGGTCACCTTTTATGGTGGCAAAAGACCAGGGAACCTGGGTTCCAAGCTAAGCAAAGGCTTCCTTGCAGTCTCTGGTTTCCTCTGTCTTCCATCCTTACATCAATACAGCCTCAACTCCGCTCACCCTGCCTAGTAACCCAGCTTACAGCTCTGGTGCCTGCCTGCCCCTCCCTTCAATGGCCACACGGCCGGTACATCTGCAGATGGAGCTGGACTCCATCTGTCTCTCAAGGGTTTTGTATTCAAAAGAGGGAGAAGGTACAGCCTTTTCCTGCTAAAAAAAAAAAAAAAAAAAAAAAAAAAAGGAAAGAAATATATGTATATATTTCTATGCCTCTATTTCTGTATCTCTATATCTCTGGAAGAAGAAAACTGGTCACAGTTTTTGTTTCTGGGAAAACAAACAAGGTGGCCAAGGCACAAGGGTAAGAGATTAGGAGGGAGGCTTTTCCCTTTTTTAGTAGCTTTATTGAGATATAATTCACATTCACCTATTCACCTATTTTAAGTGGACAATTCAGTATTTTCTAATTTTTGACAGATCTGTGCCACCAGGAAGGAGACTTTTTAAAAATATATTTATTTTGAAAGAGAGAGAGATAGAGAGGGAGAGGGAGAGAGAATGAGTGGGGGAGGGGCAGAGGGAGAGAGAGAAAGAGAGAGAGAGAATCTTAAGCAGGCTCCACACCTAGGGCGGAGCCTGACACGGGGCTTTGATGCTTCCGGGATACATGCGATGAAAAGTCACATGGGGCGCAAGCCACACCCCAAACAGCAAGACCCCTCAGTGTTTTCATTGGTTGGGTAACTTTTGTTGCCAACCATCAGAGAACCGAGGGGAGCTCCTCCTATGACTGGGATCCAGTCTTCCCCCTCTTGCATCTCCAGGGACCTGCTTCTTTGCAGAGCACTGATTTTAGCATAGCACTAGGTCAGGATTTTCAGGTACTTGTCACCAAGCATGGCTTCCTGGGATAGCACCGTGTACAAGGGGGTGATCATACATTTGGTCTCACAACTCTCTCCAACACGGCACAAGTTAGAACATCTTCAAAAAGGTGTTTATGTTTATCTTAAGTGTTCTTTCTAAATTCACTCTGATTTGCAACAGTGAATCTATGTTACCCGTGTATTTTTTAAGTTAAAAATAAGTTAAAATTTAAGGCCTCCTACAGGAAGCCTTCCTGACTCCTCCCTCATTTCCTCATGATAGTTTTGGTTCCTTTAGTTTCCATAAAATCAACCTCTAGCTCACCTCTAGCACAGAGATTATTCTAAGGCATTTTAATCACCTGTTTAATTACCTGGGTCCCCTTTAGACTGTGATTTCCTTAGGGCAGGTGCTGTGCCTTTCATAACTGGGTCTCTAGGGTCTTGCATGGAGACTGGTGCACTGAGCCTTCATCTTTCCACCTCCCCTAAAGTGTCCCGCTTTTCACACCCAGCTCTGTCAACAACTAACCTTACCACACCGATTCTCAAAGAACCCAAGGAAGACTTCTTTTCTTCATTCGGCTGGCATATCTTACTAAGCCCTGAGTACCCAACTGTATGCAATAATACGAGAAAGTGAGGATTCCAGAGGGACTTGAACACACCCATCTTAGGAATGCTAGAAATTAAGGCGAGTCCCAGGCATGTTATTTAGGTGGGAACTATATTCATTCATATGTTCATACCTCTGGAATGAAAGTTAAAGGAAGGGAAGAGGGTGGTGAGTTAGGGGCTGGAACTAGATCTTGAGACAAGATAAAAATTGGAGGGAGGAAGGACAGGGAAGGCACAAATCTCTGCTTTGGAAAACAAACTGTTGGAGGAGGGACAGAGCATCATACAAACACTGAACTTACACAAATTCAATTAGGTATACTTGGAAGAAAGGAAGGGAGGAAAAGGGAAAGAAGAAAAGGGGGAAAGGGTGGAAAAAAGATACAAGATGAATAAATATTTAGATGATACAAGCTTTTATAATTTTTTTTAACATACCAGAGATCCTATATAACATTTCACACAGTTGTTTCTAAAGAGCTTGAGAAGGAAGACGTGACATCTATTTTCCACTGGTGTGTAGGGATTCAGTTTTGACCACTTGGATTATTAGAAAAGGTTTTTTTTTTTTAAGTTTATTTATTTTGAGAGAGACAGAGCACGAGTGGGGGAGGGGCAGAGAGGGAGAGAGAGAATCCCAAGCAGGTTCCATTTGCGCAGTCAGCACACAGAGCCCGATGTGGGGCTCTAATCCATGAAACCGTGAGATCACGGGTTGAGCCGAAATCAAGAGTCGGTCACTTAACCGACCGAGCCACCCAGGCAGCCTGGGGATTATTAGGGGAGCTTTAAAAAACAAAACAAAACAAAACACAAATGCCTGCATCCCACCCGCAAAAATCTGATGTAATTAATTGGTCAGAGGTGCAGCCTGGGTTTCAGACTGGTTAAGAACTCCCAAGTAATTTTCTTTAGCAATTTTAAAAATTGTGGTAAAATGCACAGAACATAAAATTTAACATCTTAACCATTTTAAAATTTTTTTTTAACGTTTATTTATTTTTGAGACAGAGAGAGACAGAGCATGAACTGGGGAGGGTCAGAGAGAGGGAGACACAGAATCCGAAACAGGCTCCAGGCTCTGAGCTGTCAGCACAGAGCCTGACGTGGGGCTTGAACTCACGGACCGTGAGATCATGACCTGAGCCGAAGTCAGCCGCTTAACCGACTGAGCCACCCAGGCGCCCCACATCTTAACCATTTTTAAGGCTATGGTTCAGTGGGGTTTAAATATACTCATAATGTTAGGCAACCATCACCACCATCCATCTCCAAAACTCTTTTCATCTGTAAAACTAAAACTCTATACCCATGGAACAATAACTCGCACCCCTCACCTCAGCCCCAGGAAATCATCATTCTACTTTCTGTCTATATGATTTTGGCTATTTAAGTACCTCATAGATGTGGAATCATACAGTACTTGTCTTTTGTGTCTGGCTTAGTTCAACTAGCATGATATTGTCAAGGTTCATCCATGTTGTTAGCATGTGTCAGAATTCCCTTCCTTTTTTAAAAATATTTTTTAAAAAATGTTTATTTATTTTTGAGACAGTGAGCAGGGGAGGGACAGAGAGAGAGGGAGACACAGAATCCGAAGCAGGCTCCAGGCTCTGAGCTGTCAGCACAGAGTCCAACACGGGGCTCGAACTCACGTGCCACGAGATCATGACCTGAGCTGAAGTCAGACGCTTAACTGAGCCACCCAGGCACCCTGGAATCCCCTTCCTTTTTAAGGCTGAATAATACTCCACTGTGTGTATATAACACATTTTGCTTATCCATTTCACATTGTAACTATTGTGAATAATGCTTCTATGAACATGGGTGCACAGATATCTCTTTGAGACCCTGCTTTCAGTTCTTCTGTGTATATACCCAGAAGTGGAATTGCTGGATCATATGGTCATTCTATTTCTTTTCTTTCTTTTTTTTTTTTTTTTTGGTCATTCTATTTCAAGTGTTGGAGGAACCTCCACACTGTTTTCCATAATGGCTGCACCAATTTACATTTCCACTGACAGTGCATAAGGGTTCTAATTTCTCCCCATGCTTGTCAACACTTGTTATTTTCTGGGTTTTTGGTAGCGGTCATACTAATGGGTGTGGGGTGGTGTCCTCTCGTAGTTTTGGTTTGCATTTCCCTAACGATAGTGATTTTAAGCGTCTTATGATGTGCTTAATGGGGATTCATATACCGTTTTATGAAAAATATCTATTCAAGTCCTTTCCTTGTTTTTGAGTCAGGTTGTTCAATTTTTTGGCTGTTAAATCTTAGAAGGCCTCTGTATATTCTGGATATTAATCCAGATCCCTTATCAGATACGTGATTTACACATATTTTCTCCCATTCTGTGGGTTGCCTTTTTATTCTGTTGAATAAATCATCAAATGGGGGCACCTGGGTGGCTCAGTCAGTTGAGCATCTGACTTCGGCTTAGGTCATGATCTCACAGTTCATGAGTTCGAGCTCCATGTCGGGCTCTGTGCTGACAGCTCCGAGCCTGGAGCCTGCTTTGGATTCTGTGTCCCCCTTTCTCTCTGCCTCTTCTCCCCTGCTTGTGCTCTGTCTCTCTCTCAAAAACAAATAAACATTAAAAAAAATTTAGGGTGCCTGGGTGGCTCAGTCAGTTAAGCATCCTACTTTGGCTCAGGTCATGATCTCACAGTTCCTGGGTCCGAGCCCCGCGTGGGGCTTTGTGCTGACAGCTCAGAGCCCGGAGCCTGCTTTGGATTCTGTGTCTCCCTCTCTCTCTGCCCTTCCCCCGCTCTCTCTCTCTCTCTCTCTCTCTCTTTCTCTCAAAAATAAATAAACATTAAAAAAAAATTTTTTTAACCAGAAAAGGTGGGGGGAGGGTGTGAATCAAGCATTTCAGTACAAACTATACCACTGAGTAATGAAACATGATGAGGGAGGCTTCTCTTTATAGAAGTATTCTACTAATGAAGAAGTAAGGATAGAATTAGAATTCTGCCGTTTTGTACCTCTGATGAATTAACGGGTGTAGACCCTAGAGCCAGGCAGTGGCATCACAATAGATAGACAACCATATGTAATATACCACCGGATAAAAGTATATGGTACTACTTATGAAGTCATCTTGCTACCAAAGAAATGTTAAAAACCAATCCTAAATTGCATCAAGCCTATAGATATAACTACCCGTTCATGGGAAAGACAAGGGACAGAGGAATATTTCAACTAACTCCACGGGGATGCAATAAGCAAAATCTGAACTATGAGAAACAGCAAACAAATTACAAGGGGTAAAAAGAGATGGGGGTGATCCTGTAGATTAAAAGAGATTAAGAGGGGCGCCTGGGTGGCTCAGTCAGTTGAGTGCCCAACTCTTGATTTCGGCTCAGGTTGTGATCTCACCTTTTGTGAGTTTGAGCCCTGCGTTGAAAACTCCCCATGAGGCTCCGTGCTCATCATGTGGGGTCTGCTTGGGATTCTCTCTTTCCTTCTCTTTTCTTTCTGCTCCTCCCCTGCTGGTGCATGCACACATGCTCGCTCTCTCTCTCTCTCTCTCTCAAAATAAATAAACTTAAAAAAATAAAATAAAAGAGATTTAAGAGATGTCAATCAGTTGCAGTGTGTGCACCTGTGCAGAAAAGAGTTAACACAGCGGGCCTGAGCCTGCTACCCTAAAAACGCCTGCTTGCAAGGATGGCCCTTGGCTGGCATCTGGGAACTTAGATTGGGGTGGGTTCTCACCATTCCCTAATAAGAATGTCTCACTTTGCATAAACTATAAAAACAATGTAATTTGTGCTGAATACCTGCTTTCCTACTGGGAGTCTGGAATTTTGGTACATGCCAAGCAGTGGGTACCCATATATGATCAGCTCTGAGTAAAATCCACAGTCACTGAGTCTCTAGTGAGTTTCTCTGGCAGACATTTCACATGTGTTGTCCTAATTCGATGCTGGAGGAGTTAAGTGCATCGTGTGTGGCTCCTTTGGGAAAGGACTTTTGGAAGCTCCCTTCTAATTTCCTCTGGAATTCATTCTGTATGCCTTTTCCCTTTGCTGATGTTGCTTGTGTCCTTTCTTTGTAATAAATTACAGCTATGAGTATGACCATATGCTGAGTCCTGTGAGTCCTCCTAATGAATCACCGAACCTAGGAGTGGTCTTGGGGACTCTAGACATAGTACCTTATTTGGAGGCTGATAAAACATACAAAAACAAACAAATAAACAAACTAAAAAACAAACAGTGGGGGGGGGTGCAGAGGATGGGAAATGAGAAATGAGGAAAATCTGAACTCAATATAATGACACTGAAGAATTAATTTTTAGATGATGTAATAGTATCATAGTTCTGTTTAAGAGATACGTATGTTAAAATATTTGTGGGTCAAACGATATGAAGTCTGAGATTTGCTTCAAAATAATGTGGAGGGAAGGGTTGGAAGTAGGTAAGCGTATAGATGGAAAAAGATTGGCCATGAGTTTAAGGGTCTTGAAGCTGGAAGTATGTCTATGGCATTTCATTGTGCTATTTTGTCTACCTTTGTATATGTTTGAAATTTTATGCAATAAGAAGTTTAAAAGATATATATCTTGGGGATCTTTTAATTTCAGCTCAAAGACAGCTTCCTTGTTTGTTTGTTTTTTTCACTGCTGCAGAATATCTCCTTATATAGGGTGGTCTCAGTTCTATGTGATTTGCCTTGCCACTGTCTTTAGGACCTGACCCTCAGGTCACACGCAAGAAGGATGTTGGATATTGGGTAGCTCACGGAATTAAAGGAAAGGCTGAATGAACAACCAAGTCTCTGAAAGTACAGGAACTGTGGCAGTTTGGGGGGACTCAAGAAAGGAGATCCCCATGGACAGGCTCTTAGACATAAGTCATCAGGAGACAGCACCTCAGTCATTTTTTTCCACGGAGTCACCCTGTCAAAGTTCACCTTCCTTGGAGAGAGGGATCTTTGACCGAGCTTGGATTATGAGTCCCTTCTCAGCTGGAGAAGGGCAGGGCCCCTTGGTCAGCAAGCCCCTCAAGACAGCATTCAGTGGGTGGGAGAGGGGTGCGTTCCTACCGGGAAATCAGAGTTCCTCTATCAGCAGATGGGGGGGGATGGATGCTGGCTGAACAAAACAACAAACGTCTGATACTGAGGAGAGGAAGAACTCTGGGTGGGGCCTTCGCATGGCCAACTAGGGAGCTGGAGTTACCAGAAGATTGGGTAGGCGGTAACAGGTCAATCTCTTGGGCTATAACCCATACCCTTGATTTTCTTTTCATTGGCGTAGCCTGAGAAACAAGGGCTGCACTAGAGAGGCAGGGGACCAATGACGTTTAAACAGGTTTTAAGGGGCGCCTGGGTGGCGCAGTCGGTTAAGCGTCCGACTTCAGCCAGGTCACGATCTCGGGGTCCGTGAGTTCGAGCCCCGCGTCAGGCTCTGGGCTGATGGCTCGGAGCCTGGAGCCTGTTTCCGATTCCGTGTCTCCCTCTCTCTCTGCCCCTCCCCCGTTCATGCTCTGTCTCTCTCTGTCCCAAAAATAAATTAAAAAATGATGAAAAAAAATTTAAAAAAAAAAAAATAAAAAAATAAACAGGTTTTAAACACCCTGGACATTAAAAAATATAGTTCAGGGGCGCCTGGGTGGCTCACTGGGTTGAGCGTCGGATTCCGGCTCAGGTCATAATCTTGCAGTTTGAGAGTTTGAACCCTGCCTCAGGCTCCACGCTGACTGTGCGGAGCCTGCTTGGGCTCCTGCTCTCTTCCTCTCTCTGCCCCTTCCCCACTTGCAGTCTCTCTCTCTCTCTCTCTCTCTCTCTCTCTCTCTCTCTCAAAATAAATAAATAAATGTAAAAAATATATAGTTCAAATGAACCAAAGAGAAGAAACAACACAAAAGATTCCTGAGCAGGAGGACTCGCTGTATCTCAAGGCAAGAGTTCTGCTATGTGCTGTTGACAGAGAAGTTTCCATTTGTCGGTCCAGTCAGCCAGCCTTGTGTTTAGTTCCTTCCCAATTCACCTGTACCACCATCTCCCACAGATCCCACTGCTTGAGAGTCTTGTATTGCCCACTGAGGGTTGTCTCACTGGGGATGCTGAATTGTGAAAGCAGAGAATAGTAACACTCCTGATCACAAAACCAGAGCATATAAATAAACCCAGGAGAGTGGATTTAGGGAAAGTTAAAGAAGTTATTAAACAGTGGAGTGATTTATCCAGGAAGCTGTGGAATTCCCTTCCTGAGATGTCTTTAAATACACAATAAAATACATTTGTAGCTAAATACCAATTTAAAGATGGCTTTTCTGGGTGCTTCCGGTTCTAAAGTTTTATTCTCTCGAGAGCCAAAATGTAAAAATAAAAAATATAATGTGTCTTGGGGCGCCTGGGTGGCTCAGTCGGTTGAGCGTCCGACTTCGGCTCAGGTCAGGGCATGATCTCGCAGTTCGTGGGTTCGAGCCCCGCGTCGGGCTCTGTGCTGACAGCTCGGAGCCTGGAGCCTGCTTCGGATTCTGTGTCTCCTCCTCTCTCTGTTCCTCCCCTGCTCACACTCTGTCTCTCTCTCTCTCTCAAAAATAAAGATTAAAAACAAAAATTAGGAAAAAAAGAAAATACGGTGTGTCTTTCTATTATCATTCTGATGCCTCTTTGGGCACATTGCATAATTGCTGGCTTCCACGTTCTGAAGCTTGGTAGCTGAGATTTGGAGAACGAGCGGCTGTTATCTCTACTCACCAGTTTTCAGAAAGATCTATATAACCTTTGGCACAGTGGTTACGAGAGGCCCAGGAGGTAGCATTATTAAATTCTAATCTTGCTTCACTCACAGTGGCACTGAGTCTCTCTGGCAGGTTCCTGACTTCTTTCTTAGTAAGCTCCACTACTGTCCCCTCTTCCTCCCTGCCTTTTTGCTTCCTATCACTTGTACATTTATTTTGATCAAGCCAAGGCACTGATGGTATTAGGGACATTATTTAATTCTTGGTTATCTTTTGAATGTGCACCGCAGGGAAAATAACCACTTACCCTCCCTGCCTCTATTCTATTGGTTATAGAATAATTCCCACTAATTTTCTCTCAAATGAATGCAGTCGGGGGGCACCTGGGGGCTCAGTCGGTTGAGCGTCCGACTTTGGCTCAGGTCATGATCTCGTGGTTAATGGGTTCGAGCCCCGCATCAGGCTTTGCGCTGACAGCACAGAGCCTGCTTGGGATTCTCTGTCTCCCTCTCTCTCTGCCCCTCCCCCCCTCAAAAATAAATAAACATAAAAAAAAAATTGAAGCGAGTGCAGTTGGCTGGTGAAAAGAGTTTGAATCAGTGCTGATCCAGGACCAGAAAAATAATTCAGCGTTCACACTCTTGATCATGAGTCAGTCAGTGCCATTTTCCTGGGTGGAATAGAAATAGCACCGGTCGCTGGAAAATGAAGAAGGCAAGAGGTAATCCTGACAGGCTGGTGACTGGGTGGTGCTGTCCGGTCTCCTGCTGCCCCCACCGGCGTGGGGGCCCTCTGGCTGACTGCCATCCCACAGCACCTGTGCCCGAGCAGGCACATGATAGGATCTCAGTAAATATCAGCTAAATGACAAGTGAATAAGTGAATGGTTGAACGAGCAGTGTTTGCCTGGACTTGTTCTCTGGCTGGGACCGTAGGGCTCTCCGCCCTCCTCTGAGTGCCGAGTCTGGACGACTTGGAGGGAAGGGAGCTGCTGGGTAAAGGCCAGTGCCAGCCCATGCCTCACCCTTCCTCCACCAGCCGCGTTCCGCTGTCTGCCCACTAAGTCTGCCCCTCTGCTCTGTCCTTGGGACACAGGCTTCCTCTCCCGAGGCTGCACTTGGAGGTGAGATGTTTCCATACTTTCCCCTTGCCGGCACTCCACAGCTCCCTTATTTCTCTTTGAAAGCAGCTTCCTGGCAGGGCCTGAATTCGAGAAGCAGTTAGTGTGTGCTGATGATAAGCTCTTCCTGTTGGCTTGGTAATTGTGTTTCCAGTGGGGTGACAATCACCTGACCTTGGAGCCCAGCCCCCCAGTTTCACTCAGAGAGGCCAAGAGTGGCTCTGATCTGTATCTGCTTTTCTGAAACCCCAAAGGCAGAAGCGGCTGTGGCCTGGCTGCTAGTGGGTGGGGCCTGGAGGAGCCGTGCCTTTATTTACCAGTTTGTTCTGGGAGAACGGGCAGGACCTGGAAAAGCCAGACTGTGAGGTGGAGGAGTGGCCCTTCGGCCACCTCACTGATGACCCTCCCCCTCATTGCTAAATTAGGGGGCAAAAGTGCTGTTTAAATTTATTTTTTTTTAACGTTTATTCAGTTTTGAGAGAGAGCGTGAACGGGGGGAAGGGCAGAGAGAGAGGGAGACACAGAATCCAAAGCAGAAATCGGGCTCTGGGCTGTCAGCACAGAGCCTGACACAGGGCTTGAACTCACAAACCGTGAGATCGTGACCTGAGCTGAAGCTGGACCCTTAACCAACTGAGCCACCCAGACGCCCCAAAAGTGTTGTTTAATAGAAGAATCTTGATCTTGGTTCTGAAAAGAAGGTAGGCAGAGAGGCGTTTAAAAACATTTTTTTAATGTTTATTTTTGAGAGAGAGAGAGACAGACAGACAGACAGAAGGTGAGCAGGGGAGGAGCAGAGAGAGAGGGAGACATAGAATCCAAAGCAGGCTCCGGGCTCCAAGCTGTCAGCACAGAGCCTGACGTGGGGTCCGAACTCTCAAACCGTGAGATCATGACCTGAGCTGAAGTCGGAGGCTTAACGGACTGAGCCACCCAGGAGCTCCAAGGCAGTTTTTATATATAGCTCTGGTCTCCCACATTCCTCAGAATTTTTTTTTTTAACTTTAAAGGCCAAGTACACCATGGACTTGAATGTGCAATAGGTAGCCATAAACTGCTGAGCTCAGCAGGGAGGAGAAGAGACAACCCCCAGCTAAGGGTTCTTGGAGGATGGCAGAGAGAGAATGTTCTCTCTGAAAGGAAACTCTTGAACTGTAGTACTGTAACAGGTCACCAATGTATCTACTTAACTCCCAGCCAGCCTAACCACATGGTACCACCATTCTGCACAGGCATTTGAGTCTATTTCTCAGCTTATGGAAATACCAGAGACTCGTTTTGTTGTTTTGTTTTGGTTTGTTTTGTTTTGTTTTGTTTTGTTTTGCTTTGCTTTGCTTTGCTGTGTGGCTAAAGGAGGAAACTCTAATTGGTCCTCTGCATAACCAAAGCCTATAAATAACCAAAATCATACAGAAAGGAAACTTTCAGAAAAGCCCTTTCAATATAAACCCTGGCTGTTATGACTGGTTCTTAGTTTGGATTCAGTTTCTCAGAGGTGTAAGGGCCTCAAAGAACTTAGTAGCTCCTCACTTTTCTTATTTAAATCCAGAAGGCCCTTTGTGCACATGCTAGGAAGAGACCTGTGGACATAGGCCTTTATTGTCATAACAACACAACAAAGCCTTTTCAGTGAATGAAAGATGGGCTGGGACTTGATGGGTTCAGGAAGGGGGAGTTTGGCTGAAGAAGCCCATTACTGTACAGAAAGTGTGAGGGACATGCCTAGAGAGGAGGGGGCCAGACTGCAAAGAAAAGAGCCTTCCACATCAGACTAAGGGATTTGTTCTGCAAACAAAAGAAGCAGAAAGGTGGGGAGTAATAGGAAAAGCATGTTTAAAAAAAATTTTTTTTTAACATTTTATTTATTTTTGAGACAGAGAGAGACAGAGCATGAACAGGGGAGGGTCAGCGAGAGGGAGACACAGAATGGGAAGCAGGCTCCAGGCTCTGAGCTGTCAGCACAGAGCCCGACGCAGGGCTCGGACTCATGGACTGCGAGATCATGACCATGGACCGCGAGATCATGACCTGAGCCGAAGTCGGCCGCTTAACCGACTGAGCCACCCAGGCGCCCCAGGAAAAGCATGTTTAAATTTTTGTGGGGTGGGAAGTGCCTGGGTGGCTCAGTCAGTTAAGGGATGGACTTTGGCTCAGGTCATGATCTTGAAGTTCGTGAGTTCCAGCCCCATGACGGGCTCTGTGCTGACAGCTCAGAGCCTGGAGCCTGCTTCGGATTCTGTGTCTCCCTCTCTCTCTGCTCTGCTTGTGCTAATGCTTATTTATTTTTGAGAGAGAGAGAGAGAGAGAGAGAGGAAGAGAGAGAGAGAGCATGCACGTGAGTAGGGAAGGGGCAGAGGGAGAGGGAGACACAAAATCTGAAGCAGGCTCCAGGGTCTGAGATGTCAACACGGAGCAGACGTGGGGCTGGAACCCACGAGCCACCATGACCTGAGCCAAAGTTGGATGCTTAACCCACTGAGCCAACCAGGCACCCCAAGCACATTTGTTTTAAAGTCTCTGAGAAGTCACAAGAAACTGACTTGACTCTGCTTAACCCGGGAGGAGATTGTATTGCTGAGAACCTGATTCCATTTTTCTAGCCAATCTCACGACAATGAATTTGTAAGTAGCTTCTTTGTACCAGAATACTATCCATCAATTTAGTACCAGACAAATATAGTACCAAATTTAGTACCAGGCAAACCCCACTAGCAAGTGACCTCAAAGTAAAGCCCCACTGATGGTAATGTTACAACGCTCAACAGTCAGTGCTTCTAACACAGTCTTGCACAAAAATTCCTGGGATGCTCACAGGTATAGTCCCCATGCTCCCTAGGCTTGGCCAGTCTGCAGTTCTGGTTAAGTTTCTTTCCTCTATAGTTTGAAGAACGAAGGGGCTGCCTTGCTCAGACCCACACCCTGCTCACGTGGTCCTGTTTTGTGGGCTGCTGCTGCTCCCAGCTGCTCACTCACTGCCTGCCAGCATTCATGGAGGCCTTCTACACGTCTCTTCATCAGGTTTGTCTCCTCTCTGGCCAGCAAGGAAACTCATTTCAGAAGGGTTGCTCCTCAAAGAGCTGCGGGGCCTCTGTGCCGTGGTTTTCCCTTTGATGTTACACTTCTCCTTTTCTCAAAGCCCAAAACCCGCTAGCTCGCTGGATGTGTGTCATGGGGAAAACTGGACCCGGTGGGTAAGTCACCTCCTGGATTAGCCAGGGTTCTCCAGAGAAACAGAACCAATAGGAAGTGAGCGTATGCGTGTGTGTGTGTGTGTGTGTGTGTGTGTGTGTGTGTAGAGACAGAGAGTAAGAAAGAGACTTATTTTAAGGAACTGGCTCATGTGATGGCAGGGACTGGCCAGTCTGAAAATTTTAAGGCAGGCTGGCAGGCTGGAGACTCAGGGAAGAGTTGATGTTCTGGTCGCAAGACAGGCAGAATTCCTTCTTCCTCGGGAGACCTCGGCCTTTTCTCTTAAGGCCTTCAACTGATTGGATGAGGCCCACCCACGTTATGAAGGATAATCTACTTTACTCAAAGTCTATTGCTTTAGATATTAATCTCATCTAAAATATACCTCACCATGACATCTTAGCTGGCGTTTGACGAAAAACTGAGTACAATGGTGTAGCCAAGTTGACACATGAAATTAACCATTACACCCAGGTGTGCTGTGGAGTTAGGCTTACTCTGTCAGGCTCCGGGGTCACTTGCAATGCCTTTCCTCTCAAGCTGCTTGTCTCTCTGTGCAGTCTGGGTCCCTGGGGCCGGGCCCTAACTAAACACTTAACTCACGTACAGTCACATTAGTGTGTAATGTGGACAGAGCCCTTCTCTTAAACGTATCAAATCAGCTTTAGTTTACATGGCATTCTATAGTTTTGTCTTTAAAGTCCCCTTGCCAAAGAGTTTCTCCATCCTTCAAATACTAAAAGCTTTAAGTACAATTATTTAAAATTTTTTTTTAACGTTTATTTATTTTTGAGACAGAGACAGAGCATGAACGGGGGAGGGTCAGAGAGAGAGGGAGACACAATCCGAAGCAGGCTCTAGGCTCTGAGCTGTCAGCACAGAGCCCGACGCGGGGCTCGAACTCACGGACCGCGAGATCATGACCTGAGCCGAAGTCAGACGCTTAACCGACTGAGCCACCCAGACGCCCCTTAAGTACAATTATTTAAACACCGAACAGAATGACAGCATGGAAATGGAGAGTTGCTAGCTACCAGACAACAGAGGGAAGGCGACCATGCCATTCAATACTTTGATGGTCAAAGGACTAGAATGGAGCCAGGGAAGAGATTTGCGGATGTTGATGTGTGGTGGGGAAAGATGGGTTGCACACAGTCAGGGAACTTGTGTCATGCTCTATGGGTCCAGATGAAGGCAGAGAATATTTGCAGCCATAGTGATTTGGTTAGGCCTACCTAGACCCAGCCTCAGATTCATTAAGACTTGTCTTTGTTTTTGCGATTTTATGGTTTCGTCTACTAAATAGCTTCTAAATTTCACTCTTCTCCTCTCTTCCCATTCTGAAATCTTACCCTTGCCTTTTTTTTTGTTTTCATCTTTCCTTTTTAGAGATGTCAATACTGGGACTCTTTTGGAAGCTAGGCTTCTGTGCCCAGACGGTACCTGGTGACTAGCCATGCAAATAGACTTTGAAACTTTGTGTTCATTTTACACAATAAACTAGCTCTAGGGTCATAGCATTGAGAAACGTCAACTTTTCTAATACTAACAGTGTAGAAGAGGGGTCTGGGTGGGTGGGGCCACTTAAGTCTTGTCAAAAATGAGAAACTGTATCTAATCCAAGATGGCCTCATTATGGACTGTGGAAGCCATGGCAATGCGAATGCCAGAAGGTGGAAGGAGAATGCATATACACTTTGGGAAATGAACAACGCTGCTGTTCATGCCTGTAGCTAATTTTTCAGTCTTTGTAGGTGGGATATATCCAGCTCTGAATGAAAAAGCATATGTACCTAAAGCTAGAAAATATTTTTGGCATATAGCCTAGATAAGACCCTCTATTCATATACATATCCTATAACATATAACACCACATATCCTTGAATGCCATTATGTTTAAATTTCTTTGTTATAATATGGGTCCATCTCGGAACTAAACCAAGGATTTATCTGCTATAGAATACAGTGGACCACACTAGGCCCCAAGATGTGGAGCCCGAGAGTATCATCGTAATGAACATTGCTCTAATCCAAAAGTACAATTGCGTGTACAATGCATATTCTTAGGAATATGACTGGTCTGAAAGCATTCGCATCCATGATGAAACAGGATGTCATCTATATCCAATTCATTTCTGTGACCACTTAATGAACATGTGTAACATGGTGGCTATTGTGTCAAGTATGTAAGAAGGAGACTTTAAGAAAAGGGTGTAGAGGAACCTGGGTGGCTCAGTCAGTTAAGCATCTGACTCATAATTTCCACTCAGGTCGTGATCTCACAGTTCGACAGATCGAGCCCAGCACGGTTCGAGAGATCGAGGGATTCTCTCTCTCCCTTTCTCTTTGCCCCTCCACTGCTTGCATTCTCTCTCTCTCTCTCTCTCTCTCTCTCTCTCTCTCAAAATAAATAAATAAATAAATTAATTAATTAATTTAATTAAATTAAAAATAAAAGGGTGTAGTCCAACCTGCAACTCCCTTGTCTTGGAATATAATCCTCATGGTAATTTGGAAACGTTAGTATTTAGCACCATCCTGATTTTCATGGTCTCTCCAACTAAAGAGCAAGTCCTTGAAATAGTATCATAGGTCTGTGATCGCTTGAGACCCTTAGCAGGGTAAGAGAGTGGGAATTAGCATGTAATCTCAGTGAGGCCAGTGCAAATGCTCAGCACTGGCCAAAGCACAAAGCACAAAACGAATGTTTCTCTTTTGGGGGGTTGGTAGTTTTCTAACTTTACTGTATATTTGATTTTTAAAATCCTAACGCTCAGACTATACCCTAGATCAACACAATCTGAATCTCTGGGAGTGGGAAGGAGGCATCAGTAATTTAAAAATCTCCCCCAGTGATTCCAATGTATGGCCAAGTTTGAGAACCAGTGTCTGGCCAGTACTGCTCAAACTTTAATATTCATACAAATTACTCGGGGATTTTGTTAAAGTGCAGCTTCTAATTAAGTACGAATAAGGCTTGAGATTCTGCATTTCTCAAAGCTCTCAGGTGGTGCGGATGCTATTGGTCCATAACTCACTGGATTAACGAGGTACCAGAAACTCTGAGTAGGATACCAAGACTTCCACTGGGGGTAGAGTCAAGATGAAGTGCGACCAGGTACAGTGGATGCTGTGGATTGTGTCCCTCCGTGTCTGTTCCAGCCTCTTCTAATGTGCCTTCCTGCACTATAGACGCAAGAAACTAAAAAACTTCATTTCCCATTGCATCTAGGGCTCTGAATCTGATTCCCATCCCACGAGTTGTAAACACTCAGGTGATATTTGAATTCAGGACTAAGTGAGGGTGGTGGCAGAATACGAGGTCCCCATTTTTCTGTGTGGATTGTAGCGAAAGTTCTAGAGCTGGATGGATTGGGGCGGCACCTCCCAGTGCAGCAGAGCTCCTGGTAGACTATGTCCTCAGTATGGGCTTGGGGATTGTTCCTGAATGCTCAGCCTTCTAGATTCTGTGTCTTCAAGCCTTCCCACGATGCCGTAAGTTTAAGGACACGGAACTCTGTTATACGTGAAAAAAAAAACAACAACCCATGTTCTGTTTTATTTAGGTTTGTTTTTTACTAGCCAAAGCCAAAGACCTTTGAACTGGCATCCAACCTCCAAGAACTACTAGAATTATTAAATGCTTATTTGGAGGACTTTGAAAGAATGCCTTTCTGGAAGGGTGGGGGGACTCAGAGCTGACACTGAAGGAAGAGTTGAGGGGTTAAGAGAGGGAGACTCCCTTATTTTCCCAGGATCCCCACTGAATGGGAGTTTCCTGAGTCTGGGGTGAGGTTGTACCTGGGGGCCAAGCTGCCTTCTCTTTTGTAGCATGTTGCATCCCAACCTTAGGGACCAAGGAATCACTGTAAGGTGTCTGACAACCCACAAAGGCCTTTTATTTATTTATTTGGGGGGGGGGCAGAAAGAGAGGGAGAGGGAGAGAGTCCTAAGCAGGCTCTGCACAGTCAGTTCGCAGGGCCCAATGCAGGGCTCCAACTCACGAACCGTGAGATCATGACCGGAGCTGAAATCAAGAGTCAGATGCTTAACCCACTGAGCCACCCAGGCACCCCTACAGTAGATTTTTAATTATGAGTTTTGTTCAGTCAACAAATACTAGAAAAACAGCTGCTAGCTAGTAGAGGTCTACAAGATGTTTTCTCACATAAGTTAAACAAAACAAAACAAAAAGGGCGCTCATACTCAGAGATTGGGTATCCCTGCCCGGTCCTTCTTGAAGTAGAGGTTGGATGTTCCCGCTGTGATACAGGTATCATAAGAAGAGTTTGTTCATAGCTGGGCAAGCAGAGGACAAAGCCCAGAGGGTCTGAACAAAGGGAAACCTCACAGCCCCTCTGCCCTCACTTCGCGTGGAGATTCTGGGTCTGCTGTTCAGTTTGGGGGCTCTGGGTTTTGTTTTTATTAAGAAGCCTCCATTCTCTCTCTGATTCAAGGTCACAGTGGGAGAGAAGTCCCACTTGGAAGCAGCCTGTGGTAGCAGCGTGAAAAAAGCCAGAAAATTCCGGACCGTCGTACAATTATTCACTCATTCAACGGTCTTGACTCTCAATTATGTGCCAGGAAAAATATTCGACTCTGAGGGTGTTTGCTACCAGCCCCGTCCTCAGGAAGCTCACAGCTGAGTGAGGGAGACGTGCAAATATGTGGGTGACCAAATGCAATGGTAAAAGTGGCAAGATGGGGTGTTTTCAGTCAGGACCATGCTGAAAGTGATGGTGGCCTATCAATACAGAGAGTCAGTCATCTATCCTTCATTTTATACAGACTTCACCTCAGACTTTACCAAAGAGTCAGCAAGGGGAAGCTCATCTTTGTAGATATCTGTCTGTCCCCTCAGAGCCTACCCCCCTAAGGCTGGAGGACAGAACAACACTGGCTGACCATGCCTTGTGATTGGCTCAGACGAGGTTTGGGCCCCCCACCCCCACCCCCATGCTCACCTGCCCTCCCTCACTGCTGCCCTTCTCAGGTGGCCCCGTTCTCAGGCACGGTCACTAGCACAGCTCTGAGTCATTACCACGGGACGTCTGTCTCTGCTCCCACCCTGGTCCTGCCAGATCAAACACACTGGCCACGGAGGCAATTAGCCGCGGAGCCCTGAGCCCTGTTTGCCTTGACCACTTGTCACACCCGCCGCCCCGTATCCATGATTGATTTACGGGCCGTGTCCCAGGCCACAAGCCGGACTCCACGCTGGCGCCTGGGTTCCTCTGCCCCACTGTCCCTCTTTGTTTCCAGTATCGCCCACCCAGGTGACAGCCTTTCCGGCCCAGGCAGTCTGCCTTTGCGCGATCCTCCTCGCTTGTTTTAAGCCCTCATTTTCGTGGCTGCTTTAACCACGCTGGACCAAATGCTCTTCACAACAGAATGCAGAGCTGTGTGCCTCCCGTGCTCCTTGGCCCCGGAGGGGAGGGAGGTGGGGCATTGCTGAAGACTGACCGCGTGTAGTTGAGTGTTTTCATTAGCACCCCCTGACCCGCCTCGGTCTGCCCCGAGTTTCATTCCCGAATCACAGTCCGTCTGCCTCGGCCCAGTCCAAAGGTGAAATGGGGTTTCCAGAAACCTATAGGCAGCATGACCACTTGGGGAACCTGCTACGGTTCATTCGCTCTCTTACAGCTCTCACCTTTGCTCCCCAGATTCTCAGCGCTGCCCTGCGGCTGGGGGGTGCCCCGTAGGCTCCGCTGCTCTCTGGAACCTGACCCCTCCAATGGCACATTGGGGCTGAGTATCTGCCGTGATGGGGAAGGCTGGTCCTGTGTGCCCACCCCCGTTCATTTCAAGGGCTATGGCGGTTGCATCCTGAGATTCTACAAGAAACTTCCAATGGTTTTCTGCTCAGCTCCTGCATCACATGGGGCAGAAGGGGAAAACTGGTGGGATCGGGCAGCAATTGTGCATGTCAGGACTGAGAACGCTACAAGTGTTCATTGCTTTCGTGTTTCTCTCGTTTTTCCGCCACAGCTCCTCACTGTCTCGTCTCTCTCATCAGGGTGAAGTAGTGTGGACATGTTCCACATGCTTGGCATCTATCTCTGGGGGCACCATCCTGGGGCCGCACCGCAGACTCTTGGTGAGGTCGCAGGCTGGGCGACTCAGCTGCTTCTTAGCTACAAAGTAGGGAGTGGGAAACCAGGGTGAGATTCTGGTGGAGGAGATGTCCTTGGTGGCGGTCCTCTTTCCTTGGACCATGCTCTGTGCCTCACATGGCAGTGTATGTGTGTGTGTGTGTGTGTGGGGGGGGGGTTCTTCCCTGTCCAACACGGTGAGTTTAATCCAAACTGAATGGTTTCTCCACTTGTGCTCCAGCTCCCTCACCGTCCAGTCTTCCCACAGCAGCCAGGGAGATCTTTTTACAATGCAAACTGGGTCATGTCCTCCCCCCGCATTAAGACTCTCCCATGGTTTCACTTTATCAACGACAAAATCCAAACTCCTTCCCAAGACCCATGAGTCCATGCCTGCACTGGCCCCTGCCTGCCCTGACAAACTCACCTCTTTTTCCACTTCCCTTTTCACTCTGCTCCAGCCGCACTGAGAGGAGTTTGCTTTCACCAACACGTGTGTCGGGGTCTCAGCACATTGTCTGTAACGCTTTCCCCCAGAACTTTCGATAGCTGCCTCCTTGGCTTCATTTGGGGCTCAGCTCAAATGCCACATCCTCAGAGTGACCTTCTTCTGGCCCTACTGCATTCTCCTGGGCTTTGCTGTCTCAGATTTTCTTGTGGACGCTGCCCCAGGATTCAAAGTGTAGCTTAGGTCTACCGACGAGCTAGATGTGGTGCCGTGGTTGGCAGGCCACCTTGTAGGACTTTATACAGGGGGATTTAATAGAAAAACACCTTGCAGGGGCGCCTGGGTGGCGCAGTCGGTTAAGCGTCCGACTTCAGCCAGGTCACGATCTCGCGGTCCGTGAGTTCGAGCCCCGCGTCAGGCTCTGGGCTGATGGCTCAGAGCCTGGAGCCTGTTTCCGATTCTGTGTCTCCTTCTCTCTCTGCCCCTCCCCCATTCATGCTCTGTCTCTCTCTGTCCCAAAAATAAATTAAAAACGTTGAAAAAAAAAAAAAAAAAAGAAAAACACCTTGCAGTAAGCATGCACACACAACCTAAAAGCAAATGTGCTGTATAGCGTGATCATTTAACATGGTTCTGGTCCCCAGCCCTGCACTGGTATCTGTCATATGAGCCTGGATAAATATTTGCTATATTGTTAAATCAAGTTTAATTGAATACATTATTGGACAACATTCAAAACCCCAGGGCCAGAAAATCTGGGGAAGTTGGGCTGCTCCAGAAATTCTTCACAGCAGGAAACAGAGAAAGACTTCATAATCTAAATATAGCTGGTTACCATCGCCTCCAGTGACTAAATTGACCCTTCAAGAGAGAGGATGGTCTGCCACCTGGTGGTCCCTTTTAGCATCGCTCCCCCGTAAACCACCATGAACTCCTGCGTTAGCTCAATGTATCATAGAAGGTTAAGAGCAGAGAGAGTCCCTATGTTACGACTATACTTCTAACCACTGAAATAGAAAAACCTGACAAAGAATTTAAAAAGTTTTAATTTCGGTATAGTTGACACACAATGTTACATGAGTTTCAGGTGCACAACATACTGACTCAATTTCTCTATACATTGCTATGCTCACCCTGAGTGTAGCTATTGTACAACGTTATGACAATATCATTGACTATATTCCCTATGCTGTGCCTTTTAGCCTCGTGACTGATTCATTCCATAATTAGAAGCCTGTGTCACCCACTCCCCTTCACCCATTTGCCCATCTCTTTACCCCCCAAAATATCTTTAAATGATTTGTGAATTCTTTTATATGAGGTATCTCATAACAGGGTAAGGAAAGAAAGGAAACAAAAGTCTATGGAATATATATGTTAACTAGAAATTCCACATAGATTACTTCTCTTCACCACAACCTCGTGGTATAGTCTTATATCTGTTTTACAGATCATGAAATGGATACTCAGGGACTTGAAGACATTTCTCTGAGATTAAACAAGAAAATAAAGGGCACAGCACAATTCTTTATGGCTCCAAAGATGAATTCAGGCTTTAACATTGCATCTTCCCACACATTTAACAGATCACCTGCTAAAAAATTAACTTCATTGCTGTGTAGTTTACATATAATCTAATTGTATGTTTTAACATTTTATGTTGAAACATTTACACATATAATATAGGAACAGGACGTTGCAAACATTTTACATCTACAACTACAGGAAAATTCCAAAACTGGAAAATTGATATTGGTACGGTCTTTGTGTGTGCTATTTTGGCATATGTGTAAATTCATGTAACCACTACTGCACTCAAGAGACCGACTGTTCCAGCACCACAAAGACCCCCTTTATAGTCACACTGTTTTGTGCTAGTCTCAGCCTGTCGACAGCGATGCTATTGGCTAGAAATGCCCATATCGCCCGTACTGTGAGCCCCCACAGACATTTCCCCTTTTGGAGCCGATGATGTGGCTGGACTGGCCCTTGTGGTTTTTATTATGATCATTGGACACACCTCATCAACAATCACTAGGGAACTTTGAAAAAACAAGGTTTGTTACTCCCAAGTCCTGGAGGGTACCCTGCTTGTCCGGGGCCACACAGTGAGGTTGTGGGTAGAGAGAAACAGCATGGACTTGGGGCTCTGCCTCTATTGAGGTCAAGGGTGGGGTGCCTGGGGTCTCAGGATCACCCTTTGGGAGAATGAAGACGCAGAAGGGGAAAGCAGGGTCACTCAGATGGTCAGTTATCTGGGTCAACCAGGGCTTTCTAAAAGGGGAACTTCATGGGTGGGGCAGTTTGGCTCTTTATCTAGTGGTGTAGTTGGCAATGTGTTTATTGGAGATGGACGTCTCTGAAGTGGAAAAGCTTAATGGCAGGCACTTACATTACAATAAAAAAAGGTGTTAGGCATCGACACCACACATCCTCACACCTCTCTTGCCCACCATTCCTAAAGCCTGTCACCATTAACCTGTTCTATAATGTCATTTGACAATGTTATTTAACTGGAACCAGGCAGTATGTGACCTTTTGAGATTGGCTTTTCTTCACTCAGTATAAAGCTCTGAGGTCCATCCATGTTGTTGTGTGTGTCAATAGTTTGTTCTTTTGTATTGATGGGTCTAGTGCCATGGAATGGATGTACCACACTTTGTTTCACCACCCACCCACTGAAGGACATTTTAGTTGCTTCCAGTTTTTCTTATTAGACGTAAAACTTTTGTTGGGTGCCTGGGTGGCTCAGTAGGTTAAGCGTCTGACTTTGGCTCAGGTCATGATCTCATGGTTCATGAGTTAGAGCCCTGCATTGGGATCTCTGTTGTCAGCATAGAGCCTGCTTTGGATCCTCTGTCTCCCTTTCTCTCTGCTCGTATCCTGCTCATTCTCTCTCCCCTTCCGCCCCCTACCCCCTACACATACAAATAAACATTAAAAAAAAGAGAATGCTTTTGTGAACGTTCATGCATAGGTTTTTGTGTGTGGACACGTTTCCATTTTTCTGGACTAAAAGTCTAGGAGTGCAATTGCCAGGTTATATTATAGTTGCATGTTTAGGGTTTTTTAAAGTTTTTTTTTAATGTTTATTTATTTATTTTGAGAGAGAGAGAGAGAGAGAGAGAGCACACACGAGTGGGGAAGGGACAGAGAGAGGGAGCTAGAGAATCCCAAGCAGGCTCTGAGCTGTCAGTGTGGAAACTAATGCAGGGCTCAATCTCAAGAACCATGAGATCATGACCCAAGCCAAAATCAAGAGTTGGACACTTAGCTGACTGAGCCACCCAGGCTCCCCACATGGTTAGTTTTTTAACTAAAGTAGTTTGCCAAACTCCTTTCCGGAGTGATGTACTATTTTATCTTTCTATTAGCAGTGTAACAGAGATCCACTTTCTCCACATCCTTGTCAACGTTGGGTATTGTCACCCATTTTTATTTTGGCTGTTTTAATAGATGTAAAGTGATAACTCTAGGGAGGGTCTTAATTTGCATCTCCCTAATGGCTAGTGATGTTGAAAATCTTTTTGTGTGCTCATTTGTCTTCAGTATGTCCTCTTCAATTAAATGACTTTTCATGTTTTCTGCTCATTTTCTAATTGGATTGTTTGTTTTTTTCTTCTCTCTCTCTCTTTTTATAATTTTTAAAAATATTTATTATTTTTGAGAGAGAGAGAGAGAGAGAGAGAGAGAGAGAGAGAGTGCCAGCCGGGGAAGGGCAGAGAGAGAGAGAGAATGAGACACACAATCCAAAGCAGGCTCCAGGCTCTGAGCTGTCAGCACAGAGCCCAATGCAGGGCTTGAACTCATGAACCGTGAGATCATGACCTGAGCCGAAGTTGGACACTTAACCAAAATGAGCCACCCAGGTGCCCCCCCTTTTTTATTGTTAAGTTTTGGGCATTCTTTTTTATCCTAGATATGTGTCCTTTTTCAGACTGGTGGCTTGCAAATATTTTCTCCTAGTCTGTAGCTTGTCTTTTCATCCTTTTCATCATTGACAGCATCCTTCACAGAGCAAAAGTTTTTAATTTTGATGGAAATCAATGTTTCGATTTTTCTTTTATGGGTCGTACTTTGGTATCATGTTTAAGAACTCTTCACCAAGTCCTAGGTCCTGAAAGTGTTCTCCTATGCAACTGTGGTATTGTAATACAATAGGAAATATATTTTGGTCTTTATCCATTGGCACGCAACTCCTAAAACCCTTGTGATTTCCCAAGTGATACGAGCTGTAAGAGCAGCCTTTGTCATAGTATTTAACTTTTGTTCCCAGCTCCTGAAATAGCTTGAGATCATAAAGGTGAAAGCAATGTCTTGTGTTATTCATTACAATCCCCTTTCATCAACACCTGAGGTCAGGTTAATGAGGTGACTTTTAGAAAGCCCTTAAAGATGGGGTTGGGGGAGCAGGGTTGGGGAGAAGCTGGTTGCTGGGGGGAACCAATCTAGTGATTAGAGAGTTGTAACTTTCAGCCTCACTCCCACCTTAGGGGAGGGGAGAGGAGCTGGAGACTGTTTAATCACCGATGGCCAGTGATTTAATGAATCATGCCTATGTAATGAAGCCTCCATAAAAATCCCATAAAATAAGGGGTTTGGAGAGCATTCAGGTTGGTGAACAAATGCAGATCCTGGGAGGGTGGTGCCCTGGAGATGGCATGAAAGTTCAGAGCCCTTTCCTGCATACCTTGCATCTCCTCTATCCATCTGTTCCTAAATTGTATCCCTTTATAAGAAACTGATAGGGGCGCCTGATAGGGCCTGGGTGGCTCAGTCGGTTAAGTGTCCGACTTTGGCTCAGGTCATGATCTTGCGGTCAGTGAGTTCGAGCCCCGCGTCGGGCTCTGTGCTGACAGCTCAGAGCCTGGAGCCTGTTTCAGATTCTGTCTCTGTCCCTCTCTGACCCTCTCCCGTTCATGCTCTGTTTCTCTCTGTCTCAAAAATAAATAGATGTTAAAAAAAAAATTATAAAAAAATAAAAAAAACCTAATAACCTAGTTTGTAAATTGTTTTCGTGAGTTCTGTGAGCTATTCTAGCATATTATTGAACCCAAAGAGGGGGTTGTGGGAACCTCCAATTTATAGCCAATTAGTAAGAAGCTTAGGTGATAACCTGGGATTTGTGATTGGCACTGAAGTGGGGGCTGTCTTTTTTTTTAAGTAATTTTTTTTAGTTAAATTTGTTTGTTTATTATTTATTTATTGAGAGGGGTGAGGGCATGAGGGGGGAGGGGGCAGAAAGAGAGGGAGAGAAAGACTCTCAAGCAGGCTCTGAGGTACTGTCAGCACAAGAGCCTAACGTGGGGCTCGATCCCGCAAACTGTGAGATCATGACCTGAGCCGAAATCAAGAGTCAAATGCTTAACCAGCTGAGCCACCCAGTGCCCCTGAAGTGGGGCCTGTCTCTTGGGACCGAGCCGTTCACCTGGAGGGTCTGCGCTTACTCCAGATAGATTGTGTCAGAACTGAATTGAATTATGGGATGCCCAGTTGGTATCTGCATAGAGTCAAAGAACTGGTTGGGGTAGGAAAACACCCACATATCTGGTGTCAAAAGTAAAGTATTGAGAGTGGCAGTAGAGCAGAGAGGAGAAAGGAGTTTTCCTTTTTATCTTTATTTTTGAGAGAGAGAGAGAGAGAGAGAGAGAGACAGAAAACGCAAGTTGGAGAGGGACAGAGAGAGAGGGAGACACAGAATCCAAAGCAGGCTCCAGGCTCCAGCTCTGAGCTGTCAGCACAGAGCCGGATGTGAGGTTTGAACTCACGAACCACGAGAACGTGACCTGAGCTGAAGTCGGACGCTTAACCAACTGAGCCCCCCAGGTGCCCCACTCACCTCCCACTCTTAACCACCTGGCATCACTCTCTTGGCCACATACTGACCCCTCAGACCTGATGGCAGGTGTGAATGCTCTGGTTTTGACCTGGGACACGAGACTGCATGGGGTGGGTGGCAGGGGAGGGGGTGAAAGGAGTTTTCCTTTTAGTGATCTTTTAAACAATTGTAGTTGTATAATTTACACTTAAATCTATGAACCATTGTGAATTAATTTTTTGTATGATGTGTGAGGGTTAGATTGAGGGTCTTTTTTTTTTTGTCTTTTTGTTGTTGTTGTTGTTTGTTTGTTTTGCTTAGGTTATTTGTGGTAGGCTGAATAGCGGCCCCTCCAAGATGTCCAAATCCTAGTATCTGGAACTTGTGAATGTTACCTTATATGGCAACAGGGATTTTGTAGATGTGATTAAGTTAAGGTTCTTGAGAGGGGGTGATTATCATGGATTATCCACGTGGGCCAGGTGTATCCACAAGGCTTCTACAAAAGGGAAGCAGGAGATTAGAGTGAGCAGTAGGAGATGTGACTGTGGACCAAGATGTTGGAGGGGCACCTGGGTGGCTCAGTTGGTTAAGTGTCCGATTTCAGCTTGGGTCATGATCTCATGGTTCATGAGTTTGAGTCCTGCATTGGGCTGTCTGCTGTCAGCACAGATCCTAGAGCCCACCTTGGATCCTCTGTCCCCCTCTCTCGCTGCCCCTACCCTGCTTACACTCTCTGTCTCTCTCTCTCAAAAATAAATAAACATTAAAAAAAAAAGATGACGGAAAGATGTAGGAAGCAGCCATAAGCCAAGAAATGCAGGCAGTCTTTACCAGTGAGTACAAAGACAGGACTAAAAATTAGTTCTTCTAACTCAATTCCTTTTTCTTTCCATTACATCATATAGTTCTATATGATGTTATATGTTAATCATGTTATATATGTTAAATCATATTTTAATAAACTGTAAGCAATTATAGAATTTCTGGGTTGTACAAAATTTTAACATGTTAATTTTGTTAACATCCATCCATTCATCCATTCACTCATCCAATAACCATACACTGAGTGTCTACCTTGTGCCAGCATAAAGCCCTGAGGATATGGACATAAGAAGGGCAGTCTCCAGGCTCTGAATCAAGAAGCTTGCCCTCTTAGTGGGCAAAAATAGGCCTAGGCATATACTGTGTTTCAGTGTGAAAAGTAGTGATGTGGTAAGTTTATCCAGGACGCAAGGCCTGAGCTGGGTCTTATGGGATGAGTAGGAGTTAGTCAGATGACAGTGCAGGCTGGGGGGATGACAGGGCTGTGGAGAGGACACTCTAGGTGGAAACACCAGTCTTGTAGAGGCATCGTGGCATGACACAACGTGGTGCCCTGGGGAAACTTTGTTGGCTGGCTATGATGGGCGCTTGGTCACTGAGGATGCTAGTGAGGAAGGACAGTGCTGAAGGAAAAGGCAAAGGTCAGCTCATGGAAAGCCCCTGCACACCTTGTCAGGAAGTTTGGAACTTAACGTGAGCACAGTGAGGGGCCATTGTAAGATTTAAGCAGGGATAATGCGATCAGATTTGTTTTTTTGAAATTGCTCTGATGGTCACGGAAGGAAGTTGAAACTGGGGAAAAGGACAGAAGTTATGAAGCTTCTGTGGTGATCTAGAATTGACAAGAGCCTGAACTGGGTGGGGGGAGGGGGGGTGGCTGTTGAACATAAAGACAAGGTCTGGGCCGACAGTTACAAGGCAGGCAGGACACATAGGTAGAAAGTGGTTAATTGGACATAGTGCAAGAGGGGACTGTTCCTAAAACCCTGGCTTGGAATTTGTTCATTCATTCATTACAATTGTTCTTGTTTGTTAGTTGCCTAAATACATCATCTGCAGGGAAATAGAGACATTTCCAATGATCTGGTGTTGGTTATGATAGTACTTAACTAGAATAGCATTGTAAGTCAACTTTCCCTTGCTTTGTGTCAAATATCTAGAATGAAAATTGCCCACAAAAATATTTTAATTCCAGCTATTTTTTTTCCTTTACCACATTACTCACTCACAGACCGTGTCCCTGACAGTAGCAGAGGGTAGTTGTGTAAACAGTAGCTGCCGACTCATTTTAATATTGTATTGATTGTTTAATGTATTTATAACTCCACCTGTTTCCAGGAGGAGCTCAGAACAGTCTACTTTGAACCACAAATACAGTAAGGGTGAACGCGATAGCAGAAGATGGACAGTCTTGGCCCTCCAATGCACAAGTGTCCCTGTGCTGTTTTCAGCTTCCCAGCATCCATTTCTTCCTCCCACCCAGTAACAGTACCTAATTTTTATTCTACCCCTCCTTTCCATAGTCCTTGGGCCAAGGCGACTCTAGCTTCTAAGGAATTTGAGGTTCGAACTAAATAAAATCCACCCCACCTCCCACCTCTACCCCCATTGGTTCTGAGTGGGCATATTCCCTAAATTGGTCTAATTAAAGTCAAGCTGAGGGCTTTTGCTCAAAGGGTAGGAATGTCTGGAGACACCATTGGTCACAACTGCAGAGTGTGGGAGTGCTACTGACCTCTAGTGAACAAAGACCAGGGATGCTGCTGTTCCTTAAAACAAATAATTGTGTGGTTCAAAATGTCCACAGTGCTGAGTCTGAGAAATCCTGTGCCAGTTCCCCGTAGCTTTAGAGAGATAGCATCCACGGGAGCCTTAACATTATCATTGTAGGGAAAATTTTGTGCTTCGGTTGAAAATTCTGCATTGTCTAGATGGCAGAGGACACTCCTCTGGGTTATCTGATTCTATGAAAGCTATTTCAAAGGTCTGTTAGCTATAGATAACCAACAACAATACAAAATTGTTCTTGATGGTAGTCTGCTCGTCTATATTCATTCTTCTCTAGGGTCATGGAAAGTCTGTCTAGCAGAGGTTCAATTGACATCCCAGTCCCACTGTGGAATAAGTTTGTTTTTCCCCCACTGGCATGTTCATTTCAATATCCCAACTCCATATAAATATATGATTTTTTTTTACTTTAAACTAGTTGTAACACCTTCCTAGTTTCCCTCATTCACAAGCGACCTGAAACAGTAAACAATGTATTCATTTTTAACCTGTGTAAGAGTCATGCTTTGCCTATTTTTGTAGACTTCTCTTTTTTTTTTTTTTTTTTTTGTAGACTTCTCTTTTAATAGCATCATCTGCCTTTGAGGTGCCAAGGGAATGGGGTCACTTCCATGGGAAGATGCTCTGGTCTCCGGAGTGGAAGCGGGAACCTGGACATCCATGTGAGCTTCAGGACAACAGGTGTTTGTCTGTGTGGCCCATTGCTGTAGTCCTGGTGCCTAGCATGGAGTAAATGCTCCATAAATATTTGCTGAATGAATATATGAGACAACTGAGTGGACACTTTCTGCTTGGGCTGAGTAGGCTGAGAAGAAAAAGGGTAAGGGAAGACATGTTGTCTATGGAAACAAAGAAGGGGAGATTTCTTGAAGGAGAGGGAAAAATTGATAATTTGTGTTAAATTTTGTAGGGTGTTAGCAAATTGGGGGCCCCTTCTGTCGCTGGTGGCTGTCTTATTTGGTACATATTGCATGATCCAGTCTAGGTAGTTGAGCATAATTTGAAAGAATAGGTGGTGACTTCTCTCCTTAGTGGATAGTGTGGCTTTGGGATAAATGTATTTCTTTCAAAGACTTCTGGGGTAAGTGATAAGGTGCAGCACTGATAAGGTGATGTAAGATAAGGTGCAGCACTGCCTATATTTTGGTCCTGCTGAATATATAAGGGGACAATACAAGGTAAACTTAAACATGCTTGACTAATAGGAAATGTGCAAAAAGTAGGAAAAACTTCTTTAATTCCACCAGCTGTGTTCCATTACTGAAAAGTAGAAAGTTTGAGCTTCTGAAAAGTCTGATCATAGCTTTTGTTGTCTAATAGCAGGAACTTTTGCTGTTAACCAGGAGGAGTACACAGAGATTTCTTGGGACCTGAGCTCTAAGGGAATTTGTTACAGTTAGTTCTGGAACATGCAAAAATTAATCTAGACACAGACCTTATAATCGTCACAAAAGTTAACTCAAAATGGACCACAGACCTAAATATAAAATACAAAACTATGAAACTAGGAGATAACATAGGAGAAAATCCAGAGGACCGTGGGTTTGGCAATGATTCTTTAAATGCAACACCAAGAGCATGAGCCATGGAAGAAAGAATTGATAAACTGGATTTCATTAAAATTAAAATGTTCTGCTCTGTGAAAGGCACTTTCAAGAGAATTAGGAGACAAGCCACAGTCTGGGAAAAAATATTTGCAAAAGACATATCAGAGAAAGGAATGCTGTATAAACATACACAGAACTTTTAAAACCTAACAATAAGAACACAAATAATCTGATTTAAAAATGGGCCAAATGCCTCAACACACACCTCACCAAAGAAGATACACAGATGACAAATAAGCATATGAAAAGATATTCCACATCACATATCAACCAGGAAATGCGAATTAAAATAACCATGAGATACCATTACGCACCAATTAGACTGGTCTAAATCCAGAATATTGACAATGCCAAATGCTGGTGAGGGTGAGGGGTAGCAGAAATAATCATTCATTGTTGATGGGAATGCAAAATGGTATAGCCCACTTTGTTTGTTTATTTAGTTATTTTGAATTTAAATTTTACTTGGTTAACGTGCTATGTTAACCTAGTTAACATGCAAAATGGTACAGCCACTTTGGAAGGCAGTTGGGCAGTTTGTTACAAAACTAAACCTCCTCTTACCATATGATCAAGCAATTGTGCTCCTTGCTATACCCGAAGGAGCTGAAAACTTATGTCCACACCTAGATCTGCACACTGCTTATGGCAGCTTTACTCATAATTGTCGAAACCTGGAAGCAACTAAGATGTCCTTCAGTAGGCGAATGGATACATGAACTGTGGTACGTTCAGACAATGGAATATTATTCGGTTTTAAAAAGAAGTGAGCTATCAAACCACGAAAAGATGTGGAGGAAAGTTAAATGCGTACTTTTAAGTGAAAGAAGCCAATCTGAAAAGGCTACATAGTATATGATTCCAAGTATGTGACATTCTGAAAAAGGCAAAACTATGGAGACAGTAAAAGATCAGTGGTTTCCAGGGATTAAAGGGGAGGGAGAGATGAACAGACAGAGCACAGAGGATTTTTAGGGCAGTGAAACTACTCTGTATGATACTTCAGTGGTGGATACATGTTATTATACATTTGTCCAAATCCAGAGAATGTCCAACGCCAACGGTGACCCATAATGCACGCTGTGGACTCCGGGTGATAGGTCAATGTAGGTTCATCAACTGTAATAAATATATTGCTCTGGTGGGGGATGTCGATAGCGGTGGAAAGCTATGCATAGGTGGGGGCAGACAGTATATATGGAATCTCTGTACCTTCTGCTCAATTTTGCTATGAATGTAAAACTGCTTTCAAAAGTAGAGTCTAGGGGTGCCTGGGTGGCTCAGTCAGTTAAGCGTCTGACTACTGGTTTCGGCTCAGGTCATGATCTCATGGTTCGAGAGTTCAAGCCCTGAATTGGCTCCTGCGCTGACAGTGAAGAGGCTGCTCAGGATTCTCTCTCTCTCTCTCTCTCTGCCTCTCCTGCGCGTTTTCTCTCTCAAAATAAATAAATAAAAAGCAAAGTCTATTAAAATATTATAATCAAAACATCTGAGCCATAAACCCAATAAATATTTAGATTATAATTTAGAAAAAAATTGAAGCCTCGGAGAGCCTGGAGTTAACCAACTTAAGAAAAACATGCTGATGGGTGTGCTTGGGTGGCTCAGTTGGTTAAGCATCTGACACTTGGTTTTGGCTCAAGTCATGATTTCATGGTTTGTGCGTTCGAGCCCCGGATTCTTTCTCCACACGTGCTATCTCAAAATAAATAAACTTAAAAAAAAAAAAGTGCTCATTTCCTACAGCTTCTTTTCCCACCAATAGAACTTTATGTCAGGCCACTTAAATGGTACTCAGGATGTATCCTGCTTTTCCAATGGGGTGGGGGTGGGGCACAAGCAGCTGACCTCAGGTCTGTTCCTCTCCTGCTTGCACCCTACCCAGGTGTGGTACCACCAGGCCCAGGGGCCTCTACCTGAAGTCCCTTTCCTTTAAGCTGTGGCTGGGCCTTGAGTCAGGGAAATCGGCAAGGAAACAGTTGCTGTAAAAGAATCAGGAATGCCTGCACTGTGCTTCATACATAGCCAACAGCTCCTGAAGAGACAGGAAAAACATTTGAGATGCAGTTATTTGGGTCTGTTGTTTTATCATTGTTTCTTAGTAAAACTAGTTCTTAAACTCTTAAAACTGCTTGTAAGCTAATCAAAGCGGGAAATTATTCTGTGCCATGCCTGAGGTGGAGTGGGGGTGAGGGTGGAGAGTTGGTGGATGAGGGGAAGGAGGAGCCAAGGGCTGATGCCCTATATTCATTCATTCCGTAAATTCAGGCATCCAGTAGAGAACAAGAAACACAAGTTTTCTGTTTCTATTCTTGAAGTGGGAAATACAGGCAATAAACAAAGAAACAGGTTATTTAACAAGATGATGTTAGAGCAGAATAAGATATGATGGGCATGAGGTGGGGACTGGGAGGCTGAGGATTGGGACAGGGGTACTTTATTAAGCATGTGGGGAAGACCACTGAGCAGGCAGAGACCAGAATGAGGTGAGGGTGCCAACTGTGTGAGGGTCCCTAGCTAAAGGTGCGGTCAGTCTTAGAAAGGGCCCTTCTGCCTTCTCTGGATAACTCATTTATATACCAAGGTGGCAGAACAGGTTATTTTCTTTCTTTCTTGCCTCCTTCTTGAAATGAGACACAAATCCATTCCTTCTTTGGGGCTGGGTACCTGGTAAATCTGACTGATGCTGCTCAAGGCTTCACAGAGAAATTCTTGGCATATATCAAGACAAATGAGATATGTATATATGCCGGCCTAAGCTAAGGAATGGGATAAGTGCTGTGGAGTTCAAAGGGGAGAAGGGCAATTCACAGGGCAATGAGATGTTTGGTAATTAGATGTTTGCCCTGCTATACAGATGTTAGATAAAATTTATCATTGGTAATAACTCTCATTCTAGAAAAGACACCCAATTTAGATACTTCTAGGCAGTTAAAGGAGGGGCAAAGTTTCTCTTGAGTTCCTCAGGGTCTGGATTGCTTTCAGTTCAAAACAGTCCACATGACAAAGTGGCACATTTTGGGGACACCTGTTCTGAATCCCTTCATAAGTCATCAGCAAGGATTGCCAGGTCTCTGCCCGGCATCCATCCTGGAGGAAGTAAGCCATCCAAAACTGTCTGGTGCAGAACAACGTCTCAGGTTGGGAGTTCTAAACTTGTAGTCCAGGGGCTTCAGCTCTAATGATAAGATTTCAGTGTGTAACAGCACTCCAACCGTCTTAAGGATTAACTTGCTTCAAGCTTATGCACTCTTTGCTTGCTGACCTAAGTCCCTTGGTCTACAGCAGAACCAGCCTAATTTCCTTGAGATTTGCCGGCCTTGAGGAATGAAGGCCCACGCTCTCCCAGAAGATAAGGCCTTACTACAGTCACAAACAGCCGCCGCTGACTCCAGCAAGTCCGTTTAAGGTCACATCCACATACGATTAGCTGCCTAGCACCTGCTTCTCTGCACTTAGCTCTCCTCCCTTTTCCAATGCCTTCCCCTTAAAAACCCTCAGGCTTCGCCTGATCGGGGAAGATGGTCTTTGAGAAGTTAGTCTACCATCTTCCCAGGTTGCCGGTTTCCTGAATAAAAAAATAACCTTCTTTTCCCACCGTTACTTGTCTCTCGAATATTGATTTTCCAGCAGGGAGCAGCTGAACCTGGGTTCAGAACCTGTTCTCTGTCCAATAACAAGCCCGCGCAAACCGCTTGTGCATTTCCCCGGGGAGTGTCTAGAGCAGTCACTCGCAAAAGGGGGCGACGTCTCCAGAACAGCAATTGGCCTAAGGACTCCACGGCCACGCTCCTACTACTGGGAAAACCGACAAGGTCAGCTTCACCACCCCTTTCTCGGTTGTGAGGGCAGAAAGAAAAACCCCCGGGACCCTCCCAAGCGCGGCGTAAACGCATCTCTGCTAGGTGTTACGCCTAGGTTCGGACTTTGGCTACTCGGGCCACACACGGGCCATCGCACCGAAGGTCGTCGCGGGCTATTTGTTCGCCAGTCGCTCAGCATTGTGGGGCTGGTAGTTCCCGTTGGTGCGTGGGTGCGGGCTGCCGAAGCCTCAGAACTACACCTCCCAGCAAGGACTCCGGCAGCAGCAGGCGCACGTTCTGTGCGTGAGCGACCACACTTCCGGAAGAGCCGGGGGGCGGGACCGTGGCGGAGGCTGGAGCTTGGCGTCGGGATGCAGCGCCCCGGGCCCTTCAGCACCCTCTACGGGCGGGTCTTGGCCCCGCTGCCCGGGCGGGCCGGGGGCGCGGCCTCTGGCGGAGGCGGGAACAGCTGGGGTGTCCTGGGTTCCCACGTGCAGCCTCCCGGGCGCACGCAGTCCGGGACCCGCGCCGGCGTCGGCGGTACAGGTATCTACGGCGGGGACGCCAACGGCGCCTGCCCGGCCCCCTCCACGATGTCCAAGGCCGAGGAGGCCAAGAAGCTGGCGGGCCGCGCGGCGGTGGAGAACCACGTGAGGGTGAGCAGCTCCGGGCGTGGGGCTCCTGTGCTCTGCCTGATGGGCTCCTGTTGCGCGCTCTGGGCGGGGGGGTGCGTGAGAGGAGAGAGGGTGCACACTTTATCCGGGTTTAGATCCCCCCCACCCCCCGCGCTTTTCCTTGCTCCTTAAAGATCTTTTAGATGTGGAAGCAGTTGGGGGCGAGTTTCCTAAAAGTTGAGCTTTCTAAAAAGACTTCTCGTCCGGCGGGGTAACACTTTGCAAAGTGGAGTCTGGTGGTGTCTGATGTGTTTGGAGTGGGGCTGGCGGGGACTTGCCGTGCGGCTTCCTTATCAACAAATGGCAAATGGTGGGTGAGTCCTGAGGCTGCCAAGAGCTCTTCATCGCTCTTTATTGTGCTGGGAAGTGGAGAGCTGTTTTGAAAATTGCGTTGAAATTTCACTCCAAGGAGGTTCTTAGCGTGGCGCGCGTCCGGTCCTGAGTGTACTCGCTAGCGAAAGAGAGACAGGAAGACTCAGGCTTTAAACCTCCTGCTTTTCACAGGGGTGGGTGGGCGCTTGCATTTTGGAGGAAGCTGTTCTATAAGGTTGGGGCGCAGAGATGTCTAGGTGTTACCGGCGAGGTCGTGGCCCCACTTGTTAAGTGGCGGGTGTGGTGCTGTTTAGTGAAGTCTCTTAACCAGAGTGGATTTGCTTTTATCAGTCAGGTTAATTATCTTAATTGTGGTACTTCCTCGGAGCCAAGTGGAGTATCTCTGCCCTTTGGTGGAGTTTCCTGGGCTCTGTTGGGCTTTTTGTCTCTCTTTTTATTTCTTAGAAAGTGGTATCAGATTCCCTCTCTCCTTTAATGATAGTTCTTTACGTTTACATTTGTTAATGCTTCAGCATATAGAGTTACTTTCCATTGATATATGATGTTTGATCCTCAAACAGCCAAATGGGAGGGACCCTCGACTAAGTGGGACCTAAGTCTGATCCTCAAACAGCTAAGTGGGACCCTCCCTCGACTAAGTGGGAGGGACCAGTGTGGTAACTTGTTTCTATGGAAACATGTTTTGTAGAGGAATGCCCAAGGATCCTCCGGGACCCAAACTGAGTGACTCCTATTCCAGTGCCCTTCCACCAGCTCCCCAGCTGCCCTGTTCTGGTGTATTTTGTTCTAAGTCTGGTTAGCAGTGGAGTTTTCCATGGGAATTCTCAGAGACAATGCAAAATGTGCAGTCTCGCTCTGCTTTTGGGATTCAGTGCCTCAGCTGAAAAATTGGGACAGTAAGCTGAAATTTCCAAATGCCTGTATAAAGTGAGTAATTAATAGATGAGTAAATGAAATCTGTACATACCTTTTCCTATTATTTACATTAATACTTGCTGACATTAAGTATTCTTGACTTTCGTTTTATAATGTATTTGCTTACATAAAAATCTGTAAGCCCCCACCTGAGGCTAGAGCTACAAAACACTGGATTCCAGCCACATTATTCTGTGAAATTACCGGGTGATCATGGGGAGAGCTTCATTGGCACTTTGGGGCACCTTACACCAATCTCAGTTGCATCTGCTTTGCCTACAGAGCTTCTTCCTGAGATGCTAACATTACCTGAATTTTGTATTTTCTGCTTTTAAACGTTGATTTGTTCATTTCATTCGTTTGCCAGGTATTTGAGTGTCTAATATGTGTCAGGCAGTTAGTGTGGTGGCCAGAAATGTTGCTTCAGGGAGAAGGAAAATCATTTCCTGTATACTCCTGCAAACAGGAGAGTTCAAATCTACACATTTACTGAACATAGTCATGTGCCTGACTGTCAAGGCTTAGCTACTAGCTGCCCTCTGGGGAGTTGGGGGAGAGGGGTGTCCTTTGTCCCAATCTAAGCCATGTTTTTCTTCTAGTGCCTTGGGTCTTGAAATTGTTCACTTGTGTCAGTTTATCAAGGTGGTCATGTGCCAAGTCCTGTTGGTCCCACCTTTGGAATGTTGTTAGAGCTGACCCTTCCCTTTGACCTATCACCTTTACCAGTTTAAGCTCTCCCCATGGCCAGAGGATAGCAGTTGCCCTTATCTTGTCCCCTCTGCCAATCTACCAAGTGATCCATTATCATCTTCTGAAGCGCTCATCTGCTCTTGTCACAGTGGCCCTCAGGTGGCCTCATTTTAATGTCCCTGTTAACATCTAAAGTATCTATTGCGAGCTCGGTACTGGGCCAGCTGGAGAGAATGCACGGAAGAGAGGCTGTGGTTCTTTTCCTGAAGCCCACAGTCTTGTTTCCTTCTATAATCCTTTGTCCTCCATGTACCAGAACATTGGAAAAGTCAGACTACTGGCATATAGTGTGTTTTAACATCACTACACTTTACCTAGAATACTCGCTCTTGTCCTCTGACCTTGCCTGTTAAAGTCGTATATGTCCTTCAGGGTTTGGTTCAAAGACCATTTCCTCCTTTCGGTTTTTCCTTAGCCTCCTAAGTAGCAGGGAGATCTTTTCGATTTTGTAGTGCTTTATACCTCTTAGATGCTTTATGGTGTCTTATGTTCTAGTCATCTGTATGTTTATCTCTCCTATCCTCCTAAAGAGTAAGTAAGCTCTTAGTGGATAGTTAACCTTATCTTTGCTCAATGGTGGTTGCAGCAGGGCCTGCCTGGTAAATGTTGGTTGAGTTGGTGGAGTGTGGACACAAATATGGTGGTTGTGGGGTTATTGGTGGCCCTTTGCTTAGTTAGAATCTCTGGAGTGTAGGGTTTCCAGTTGCCCAGCCCATTGGTGTTCCACTGTGGTGACCACTTCCACATCTGGATGGATGGAGAACCTGGAGAGTTCTCAGCTGAACCCTTTGTGTAGCTACCCTGACCTCAGATGTGCCTGTTCCTGGTAGTATAGCCACCCAGGATGGATTACCATGCAGGGCCATGTTCTCCTGAAGGTCTGTAGCTCCCTTTGTTCCCTTTGGAGCCTGGCTTTGTTTCTTTGACCGACTTAGCTTGAAGTTGGTGAGCAGTAGCTCCAGTTGGTCAGCAGAAGTGTTTCATATGACATGTGGTCTGGTATTGCCCATCAGAAGGGGCCCGTTCCTCCTGAAGAGCTTGCTTGGCAGCTGCCTGCTGTTGGGCCACCTCACAGGCAGCCTTTGGCTATCTCTGTTTCGCTTTGGCTAGGACACTGATTCCTGGGCCAGTCATTTGATTCCATGGTAGGAGAACCACGTGGTTGAAGAGCTTGCGCCTGGCAGGCCTCTGTCTGTAATTCCTGGCCTCCTCCACAAAGGGAAGAGTCTTGCGTAGAGCTTGTCTGACTCACCAGAGTTCATCTGTGTGCCACCTGCCTGCTGGGAGCCTGTGAGCGACATCAGTGTATGGTAATGAGGATGACTGTATAGCTAGAGCTGTCAGCTCCGGGTCAGGTGTGAGAGTCAGGTCAAGCCTACGTAGGCCTCAGTAAATTAAGTAATTTTCTCATTCTTGAAGATACCCAGCTATTTTTTTTTTTTTAAGTTTATTTATTTATTTTCAGAGGGAGAGATGTAGAGAGAATCCCAAGCAGGCTCTGTGCTGTCAGATCATGACTCGGGTGGACATCAAGAGTCGGACGCTTGCCTGGCGCCCCCAGATATCCAGCTATTTTGACTGTTTTTGTGTTGTGACCTACCATTCACTTGTCTTGAAGACCTTACTGTTGACATTTGCGCAGGTAGCTAAATGACTACTGGATGATGCATTGCCTTCATGAGGGCATCACTGAAGGTGGAATACTGACCCAGAACAAGCTCTCTTCTGAGGGCCCCATGGTGGACTTGGTGATTTGGGAACTATGAGTTAGTCAAAGTGATTTCCATCAGGTAGCAAGCACAGAGGCTAATGGGTAAAGCCATCAGTAGGTAGAGGCCCAGCTGGAAGTGCTTTAGTGGCTGGGATATTAACATTTCATTTCTTTTTTGCAGCTCTCTCCGCTTGTTGGTCATGCTTTCTAATCCTTTACAGTTTGAGCTGTGGTCTTGCTTTGAGAAGGACTGTATCAGATACGGGCCCAGGGGCTAGCATTGGGTATCTGTCCTGTGGGGAGTGAGGGGTGTTGGCTCTAGCTCTCAATTTGTCCTGAGTTGCCCCCAGGATTTTTTGTCTCCTATGAAGTATTAAAAAACAAAATTCAACAGTAAAATTTAAAGATCTGTTGGCTTTATTCAGTGGTTCATGAATCGGGCAGCATCCAACCTAGCACATAGGAAGGAACTCCAAAGAGCTTTGCAAAATGAAAGACTTTTCTAGTCAGAAGGGACAGGACCTAGGACTAGGCATAAAAGCAGGTTGGTTATTACAAGGTCACTTTGCTGTAGGGGATGGCAGAGTTCTCTCAGGCAGATTACCTAGCTAGTGCTGATCAGACAGTTCCTGACTGACTGGCTTAAGATTCCCTTTCTGGAAGAGCCAAAACTGTAATTAAGTCAAGTCTTGGTTTGGTGACCTGGGGCTTAGCATAAGTGACTCCATTTGGGGCCTTTTTTTTTTTTTAACACTCGCTGCTTCCTATCAGGCAAAAGATTTAGCTTACTTAAAATGAATGTGCAATTTAAGCTGGCTTTACAAAAATGTTCTGCAGGTGAGTACTGAAAGATTCCTGGCCAATCCCCAGGGGCAGTCAGAAAGGAAAAGCTGTACAAAAAACACAGAGCCTAGGTATACCCTAAGAGTGAAAAGCAGAGTTTTCTAGCTTCAGTGACTTTTCAGGGACTAATCACAGGCATCTTCAGGTTGGTGGCATCACAGGGAAACTTCAGGGGGGGCACCAAGCCCGCCATCTAGAGCCTCCCTGAAGTGAGCAGAAGGGGTAGAGTCCAAAGTAACCTTTAGGGTGATGCAGACCTGGCCAGGTCTGAGGAACCAGAGAGGGTCCCTCGGGACCAGTCAAGAGGGTCCTTGGCTTCACACAGGATCAAAATCAAACTCAAGCTGGTAGGAAGTGAGAGCAGAGTTTATTGAATAGTGCGAGGGATAGATTATAGCAGACCTGAGTGTCTGGGAGACCCAGGAAGGAAAGGAGAGAGACTCCCACTCCCATTTTTGCTTGGGGGCCGGGGTTTTTATTGAGGACAGTGGCCCTGGGGTATGTGCCTCTCAGGTATCCTGGAACTGGTCAAAACAAGGATGAGTGCAGGGTGCCTCTGTGGCTCAATTGGTTGAGCATCAGACTCTTGATCTAGGCTCCCAGGGTTGTGGGATCGAGCCCCGTGTTGGGCTCTGCTGAGCGAAGAGCCTGCTTGGCTCCTTGGGATCCTCTCTCTGCCCCTGCCCTACTCTCTAGCTCTTTCAAAAACCTAAAAATAAATAAAAATTTAAAAAGAAAAGGATGAGTGCCCAGGTATTCCCCATAAGTCACTTATACCTATGCCCTGGAGCTAGGAGTCTCTGAAAACCCTTCATGATGACCCCGCCCCATCAGTACTTAGATGTTATCTATTGTGCTAGAAGACTGAAGATACCCTGAACTCCCTGACCTTTACAAGGAGGACATACTTTTATCGATACCATAAGGCATGTTTAGGGTGGGGGGGTGCAAGTCCTAGGGATGAGGTTGAAGTGGTGGTGGTGAGGGTCCAGAGCCGATGGCCAAGAAATCTTGCGATGTCTTTGGTGCCAAGGTGCCTTTGTTAAAGCATGGGGACAGGACCGGTGGGTCAAAGAGCTGCTCTGGGGTTCGAACTGATTATATACCTGGGAGTTTGGGGGGAGGGGGTGTGTGTAAAGGCAGTGGGAAGTTCTCAGACTTTCATATGCTGATGAAGACTCAGAAGATACTGGAGGCCTTGCTTTTTTTGAGCTAAAGTTATTTTTCCCTCTAGCAAAGTATTAACGTTAAGACCATGGGGAGTTCCCGGAGGAATGTTTTACTCTGCCTATCTCAAGTATTTGTAAATGGGCTGCAGGTTATAGAGAAATTTAATTTTATCTACATTTTCTTGCCATTGTTCCCCACATCACTGTGGAGGGGGAGGGTGATGTTAGGGTTTCGGGAAGCTGAGTCTGTAGGTTTCGGGAGATTGCCTTTTTTCTTGTAAATCATTAAAACAGTTGCAAACTGGGGCGCCTGGGTGGCTCAGTCGGTTAAGCAGCCGACTTCCGCTCAGGTCACGATCTCGCGGTCCATGAGTTCGAGCCCCGCGTCGGGCTCTGCTGACAGCTCAGAGCCTGGAGCCTGTTTCAGATTCTGTGTCTCCCTCTCTCTGACCCTCCCCTGTTCATGCTCTGTCTCTGTCTCAAAAATAAATAAAAACGTTAAAAAAAAAATTAAAAAAAAAACAAAACAGTTGCAAACTGATGGAGACCCACGTCCTGCACGACTGTGATCTCTGTCAGTTTGTTTTTCCCTTTGCTTTGGTCTTGGGCGGCCAGAAGTGCCTGAGGAATGTCACATATCCCACCTGGAGAGAGGGGTCTGGGGTGTTAGCTTGTGCTTTGCCCTCAGTTTGCCTTTGGCTCCCTCATCACTAGCAAGAATAGAAGCAGGAAAGAGCGAAAAAGCAGGGTGTTCCCCCCCCCCCCCCATGGGGTCGCTTCAGTTTCCCTGTCTGAAGGGGATGGCAGACGTTTTGAAATAGGAAACCACATCAGCATCCGTCCACTTGATGCCAGAAGGTCCCTATTTTGCACAACGCTGCCTCAATATGGGAAGAGGGTGAAGCTTAGTTAGGATTATGAGAAAGAGTGTTCACCTGCAGTAGGGACAATGGGTAAGAGTGCTGTTGAGTACAAAGGACAAGAAAGAGGCCTCAGGAGCCTGCTATCCTAAGAAAGGGGGAGAATCCCTGTGAGCAGACGAGGGGCAGAGTAGGGGCCCAGCCGGGGTCAGTTAGACCACAAACAGCAAAACAGGGTCAGGGTACTACAATTAGGAACTAATGTGGAGCTCACTCAGTTCCTAAAGCAACTTCCTGCCAGACTAAGGCAAAACAGCTAGAAACCAGAGCAAAAGCTACCATTCATTAAGCACTTACCGAGAATATTTATTAAATGTTAATATAAGTCAAATCTCACAACAATCCCTTGTGACCTCAATCCTAATTATCTCCACTTTAGAGAAGAATTCAACACCATAAGGCAAAATTTAAGGAAATGAGCAAAAGACATTACTAAATATCCTTTCTTTGGAATGGCCTTCCACTAGGCCATTTACAACTCTGTGGAGAGACCTTTAACTTGTAGAACACTCTTAATGCACGTAATTTTTGTTCATAGAAATGCAAATTTTATGAGAGTCAGCTGATGATTATCCTAAGACTCTTGTAAATTCATTTCAACATTTCTTGACTGCATATGAATTTCGGTTCTAGGGTTTTTCCTGTGGACAGGTTGTAACATCTTTTCCCATTCACTCATTAATTTAATGAGCTAAATGAAATCTATGACCTATTCATTTTATATTGACATAAGTCTCGTAATTTTCTTTTTTTTTTTTTAAATAATCTTTTCACAATATCAGTTACCTCCTACATAACCTTACTTTGAATAAGCAACTTCAGGAAGTTCAGTATGCTGAAATATTTTGTGTCAAATTTCTTAGAGTTCCAGCAACTGATTAACAACTCATTGTGCAAGGGGAAGCCCATAGTGAAAATTTTTTTGCTGTAAATGATGAAGTTTTGGGGTGATGGTGGGATGGTCCGTAGCCGATGGCCAAGAAAGAATTCTTGAGGAGGTCTTTGGAGCAAAAAGGTGATTTTATTAAGGCACGGAGACAGGACCCTGTGGACAGGAAGAGCTGCACTGGGGTCATGACAGGTTACTCACTATGTATGTGTGTGTGTGTGTGTGTGTGTGTGTGTGTACACATATATGTGTGTGTGCGTAAGTGTATGTATATATATACATAGGGATATAGAAGTCTCTAAGGGATTTTGGAAGCAAGGTTTCCAGGACCTTGAGGGGCTAGCTGTTAGCTAGGGAAATGCCATTTTTTTACTGTTTAGTAAAACCTCAGTCATGAGACCTTTCAGATGTATATCGATTGCCAGCGTATATCTTGGGGTGCTTGAGATTAAGGAAGTAGACTTACAGGTTCCTGAAGGTTGGGACAATGTTCAGCCAAAGTTCTCTTTTGCCCCTAGCAAAGTGCCATCATGGAGACAGTTGAGCTCCTAGAGGGGGGTTACTCTGCCAGTTTCAAGGACTTGTCAATGGACTGTAGGCAGTAAGGGAGTTTAATTTTTCATTTGCCTTAGTTTCCCACATCACCATGGCAAGCACTTAAACCCCTTTCCTTTGTTCTTGGGTAGCCAGGAGTGTCCAGGGAATATCACACATATTTCCACCCTGGGGGGCGGGGGGTGGTGGTGGTGCCAGCCTGTATTTTGCACTCAGCTTACCCCATGTTCCCTCATCAATGAGCAAGACAACAGGCCCCGAATTAAGTCACTTGTGTTAAGCCTGTATCACCAAAAGAAGATTTAATTACGTTTTCAGCCCTCCCAGAAATGGAATGTTCTGTTAGTCCATCAGGAGTTGTCTGCTCGGCACTAGTTAGGTAATCTGCCTCAGTGGCCCCTACTGTCCCCTAAGGAAAAGTAACCTGGCAATCACCAGTCTGCTGTTTTGCCTGCTGTGACTTCCTTGTTCACACTTCCTTCTGGCTGTAAAAGTCTTTCATTTTGTGTAGCTCCTCGGAGCTCCTTTCTGTCTGCCAGATTGAATGCGGCCTGACTTGCTCAAATACATTCTTAAAATTTTTAATGTGCCTCAGTTTACCTTTTTAACAGGAGGAAATGGTGATGTTAGTGTCAGATGAGAGTAGAAGGAGCTGTTGATAAACTGCCATGGGCACTAGGCTAAAGTACTCTCAGTTGGTTCTGTTCAGTGCTTATGTTGCTATCAAATGGGCACAGCACCTTGATCTAGGAAGTGGGCTAAAGAGGGCGTCACATATGGTATTAATGAGTTTTTGTTTTTCCTCTCCTTTTTTTGGCAGAATAACCAAGTGCTGGGAATTGGAAGTGGCTCTACAGTCGTTCATGCTGTACAGCGAATAGGTATGCTCTTGGGCTGTCTGGATGTTTTGTGGGGGCCACGGGGATGAGGATGTGGAAGAGGGGGACGGAGGGGGACACAGCATTGGCACCTGCCCAGCTCTGCTCTTCTGAGAGGTATTCTTGGGCCTCTTCAGCCAATTTTGGGGGATGCCCTGGCTTTGTTTACTTTGCTCATGTGGAGGGTAGGAGCTGATTTAGGAGGAGATCTCAACAGAATTTTAATCCTCATCAGTGGTCCTGTGTGTGGCCCCTGGGGCCCTGAAGCAAGGCTTCTAAAGCCTTTGGGTCCCTCAGTTAATTTCAGGTGGACAAACTGAGCTCAGAGCAGGCTCGCCTGTCCGTGACCCTGGAGTGTATATGAGGCACCCAGAGTTGGTGGCTCCTTCCTGCAGGTACTGGCTTACTGATTAGGGTGTCTCTGAGTTTAGGAAAGGCTCTGGAATTATCAGCTCCTGTGGCTGCTCAACAGGTTTTACTGCCCTGCTTTTGTTTGTTAAAACAAAGCCCAGGAGAGACTTGCCTGAATGCTGATTGCTTCTTCTAGGTGCCAAGGCGGGGGCAGTGCTCAGGAGACAAAGTCCAGGAACACTTTGTCTTTAAAAGAGTGGCTGTGGTGCTGGCGTGATGGCTGCTGGAATCCTTATTGCCTTAACACGGGCTTTTGTGTTACATACCTTTCTACCTTACCATTGAGGGTGTGGAGGATTGCAGGGCAAAGGAATTACTGTGCATTTCATAATAGTGGCTTCTGAACCTCCCATGATGCAGACCCAATGAGTCAAAAGATTGGAACTTTTAATAAGGTAGTTTTTTCTTAAGATCCCCCCCCCCCTCACCGAAATGCACAAATCCAAAAAGAATAAGTAAACCCTGTTTAACCGCCCTCTGGTGGCCTATAAATGATTATATGTTTTATGCATGTAAAGTTCTCCTTTTTCTGTGAGAGGCAGTATAAGGAAGTAGTTAAGACTGGAGTTAGCTGGACTGCATGGGATATCAGCTCTGCCACCTGTTAGTGATAAAACTACCCAGTGACTTTACCTATCTGTGCCTCCGTTTCTTCATCTATAAAGTGGGAATAATAATTGCAGCTTACCTTTGGGTTGTTAGGATGAGAAGAGTTCACATGTACAAAAGTCTTTGAATATTGCCAGGTACGTAGTAGTAGCAAACACCTGACATGGCTCTATTCGTAGTTAGTATTTACTCCTGTCCCTGTCTTGTGTGTGCGATGTGTGTTCACAAACTTTCTCACCAAGGCTGGGGACACAGAATGAAAGGCGGCTGTCAGTGGGGGAATAGACCTTTCCTTTTTTTTTTTTTTTTTTACCTTTTTTTTAAAATTTTTTTCTTTTTTTAACATTTATTTATTTTTGAGACAGAGAGAGACAGAGCATGAACGGGGGAGGGGCAGAGAGAGAGAGGGAGACACAGAATCAGAAGCAGGCTCCAGGCTCTGGGCCATCAGCCCAGAGCCCGACGCGGGGCTCAAACTCACGGACCGCAAGATGGTGACCTGAGCTGAAGTCGGACGCTCAACCGACTGAGCCACCCAGGCGCCCCAGACCTTTCCTTTTCTGTTGGATCTTGAGCAGATGTGCACCTGACAAGAAAAATAAAGTGAGGAGAGTGAAAAACCACCAACATGGCTTTTGTCTCCACAGCTGAAAGAGTGAAACAAGAGAATCTGAACCTTGTCTGCATTCCCACCTCCTTTCAGGTATGTCCTGCTTTCCATTCTGCATCTTGGCACTTGGCTGCTGAATCTTCTGGGTCCCGAGGACATGGAGGTGTGGCTTTGGGTTGTGTACCAGGGTTGCTGTAGGTGGGGGAGCCAGGAGCAGGAGAGGAGTTTATTTTCTGAGGATTGCTCCTTGGAAGTGTGGCCTTAGACGCATTCACGTACTCACTCTGAATATTTGAGTGTATCCTGTGGCAGCACGGCGTAGTATATGCAGTTTTAAAACCCTTAGCTGGTTGGGTATTTGCTCTAGTATCTGGAAACGACATGCTTTTGTTGCTATTTAAAATTTTTTTTCAACTTTGCGTAATAATTCTCCACGGAATGGATGAATGGAAGTGGGGTGTTTGCTGGTTTTTTTATCTCCTTGCTCCCCAGTTCACAGGCAGCTTTCTCTCCTCCTAATCCTCCAGTACAGTTACATTTTGGTGCAGCATTACTCAGTGTTTACAGAGTTGTGATTGTCCAAACTACAGCTGAACTGTGTCCTGTGCTGTGATTATTCCTCCTTAACCTCCTTGCTACTTTGTTTTCCTGCAAGTGAAGTAAATGTTGCCTTTGTTTTTTTCATTTGCTTGGTTATCTACGTGCACTTTACTAATTCAGGCCCAAGCTCTTACCCAGATGGGAAAATCTCACTTCTTTCTGGGTATTCCGCTCCATCCATCTCGTCTTGGCCGAGTCTCTGGGTCTTCGGGGTTGGTAACGTCTTACATAGCTTTGCAGTCAGGAACCTTCCTTCTCTTCTCCCCTTTTGGATCGCCCTGTTTCTTGGTCCTGTTTCTCCTCATTTCTCCCTCTGCTCCACCTCTTTTGTTTCCTTCCGTTTTGGTGAAGTACCTCCTTTGGGAAGCTGTCTTTAAGTTTGTGGGATGCCAAGTCGTTGACAACTTTGGATGTCTGAAAATGTCTTTAAAAATTTTTGTTGTTTTAATTTTTATTTTACTTTTTTAGAGAGAGAGACAGAGAATATTAAGCAGGCTCCACACACAGCACGGAGCCAGATGCGGGGCTTAATCCTATGACCCTGGGACGGTGATCTGAGCTGAAATCGAGAGAGGGATGGGATGCTCAACCCGGGGGCCCCTGAAAATGTCTTTATTCTAGCCTTTCTTGAAGTTGGTTATTTGACTTAGAGAATTATATACTAGATCTTTTCTGAGGAAGTTTGAAGGCATTTCTCTATTGTGTCATTTTGCATTTGTTGTTAAAAGAGTTTGATGCCATTCTGATTCTTGATCCTTTGTATGAAACCGGTTTTTTACACTCTCTGAACCCTTATACCCTGATATTATCTTTTCCTTGTGTCCAGTGTTCTGACATTTCACCATACTGTGTCTTAGTGTGGGGTTCGTTTTCATCTATTCTTCTGGGCACTTGCTGGGACATTTCATTCTGCAAACTCATACTCTTTAATTTGGGGGAGGTTTTTTTTCTATCATTCCTTTAATTTTCTTGCCTCTGTTTTCTGTGTTTTTTCTTTCTAGGATGTTTGTCTTATTCTTGGTGCTCGTGGCCTGTTTTGTCCTATTATCTTTTTAGTTTTGTCTTTTCTAACCCTTCTTTAAAAAAAAAAAAGTTTATTTATTTTTGAGAGGGGTAGGGAAGAGGGGGAGAGAGAGAGGGAGACACAGAATTTGAAGCAGGCTCCAGGTTCTGAGCTGTCAGCATGGATCCCGATGCCGGGCTCGAACCCACGAGCTACGAGATCATGACCTGAGCCAAAGTCGGATGTTTGACTGACTGTGCCACCCAGGCTCAGCCTAATGATTTTGTTTTAACCTGATTACATCTGTGAAGACCCTATGTCCGAATAAGGTCACAATCTGAAGTACTGGGAATTAGGACTCCAACCTGGTTTGTTTGTTTGTTTGTTTGTTTATTTATTTATTTATTTATTTATTTTCAGGGGAACGCAGTTCGTCCCATAACTCATGTTATGAGTGTGGGAAGCTCGTGTTGTTTGTGACTCTGATTTCCCTGTGTATGCAGGGCCACACTCACAGGGGACCCGTGTGGAGTTCAGTCAAAGATGGGGAGAAGGGAGAGTTGTAGGACTTACAGATGGGAGCAGGTCCTATCCCTATGGTTCTTGAGGTCAGTGTGCAGAGTTCTCCATGTTGTGGACAGGGGTATGGACTGTTTAAAGCTAGGGCAGATCCTGGCCAACAGGCACATGAAAAGATGCTCAACGTCGCTCCTCATCAGGGAAATACAAATCAAAACCACACTCAGATATCACCTTACGCCAGTCAGAGTGGCCAAAATGAACAAATCAGGAGACTATAGATGCTGGAGAGGATGTGGAGAAACGGGAACCCTCTTGCACTGTTGGTGGGAATGCAAATTGGTGCAGCCACTCTGGAAAACAGTGTGGAGGTTCTCAAAAAATTAAAAATAGACCTACCCTATGACCCAGCGATAGCACTGCTAGGAATTTACCCAAGGGATACTGGAGTACTGATGCATAGAGGCACTTGTACCCCAATGTTTATAGCAGCACTCTCAACAATAGCCAAATTGTGGAAAAAGCCGAAATGTCCATCAACTGATGAATGGATAAAGAAATTGTGGTTTATATACACAATGGAGTACTACATGGCAATGAGAAAGAACGAAATATGGCCCTTTGTAGCAAGGTAGATGGAACTGGAGAGTGTTACGCTAAGTGAAAAAAGCCATACAAAGACAGATACCATATGGTTTCACTCTTATGTGGATCCTGAGAAACTTAACAGAAACCCATGGGTGAGGGGAAGAAAAAAAAAAGAGGTTAGAGTGAGAGAGAGCCAAAGCATAAGAGACTGTTAAAAACTGAGAACAAACTGAGGGTTGATGGGGGGTGGGAGGGAGGGGAGGGTGGGTGATGGGTATTGAGGAGGACACCTGTTGGGATGAGCACTGGGTGTTGTATGGAAACCAATTTGACAATAAATTTCATATATTGAAAATAAATAAATAAATAAATAAATAAATAAATAAATAAATAATGCTTATTGTCTGGGAAGATGAGGGTCCCAGGGCTTGCAGAAGCCATACAACACTTACTCATGGGGCTCCTTTCATATGCTGGACTATTTGTTTATTTATTATTTATTTATTTTTTATGAATATAATTTATTGCCACATTGGCTTACCTACAACACCCAGTGCATATCCCAACAAATGCCCTCCTCAGTGCCCATCACCCATTTTCCCCTCTCCCCTACCCCACCATCCACCCTCAGTTTGTTCTCTGTATTTAAGAGTCTCTTGTGGTTTGCCTCCCTCCCTCTCTGTTTGTAACTATTTTTTCCCTGTCCCCTCCCTCATGCCCTTCTGTTAAGTTTCTCAAGATCTACATATGAGGGAAAACAGTGATACCTGTCCTTCTCTGACTGACTTATTTCACTCAGCATAATACCCTCCAGTTCCATCCACGTTGCTGCAAATGACATGATTTCATTCTTTCTCATTGCCAAGTAGTATTCCATTGTATATATAAACCACATCTTCTTTATCCATTCATCAGTTGATGGACATTTAGGCTCTTTCCATAATTTAGCTATTGAGAGCGCTGCTATAAACACTGGGGTACCCGTGCCCCTAGGCATTATCACATGCTGGACTTTGGATGGGAACTGGGATGGGTGGCTGCTGGTGGTGGTGAGGAGGCAGAATTCAGTTGGACATGGTGATCACTGAGGATATGCGTAGTATCATAGGGATGTGAGGCTCCTATGCATGGGAGGTGTTAATCATCATCTCCAGTGCCCAGTGTGGTGCCTGGCTTTTAGGCACTCTGTACGTGTTTGTTGGATGAATTAATGCTACATTTACGTGGGTCATTATTTATAATTAAATGGTAGAGAAGTAGAGATAATGTGCCTTTTAGAGGAAGGAGAGCCTACTCCTTGCCCGGGGAATTGGGGAGGGCTTCCCGGGAAAGATGACATTTGAGTTGGTCACATGGGGCGGGAGTTTGGGAAAAGGTAGAGGAGGAATGCCAAGACCTCAAAGAACTCCTTTTAAAATTGTTATCGTTAATAGCATGTTATTATATAAGATGACTTCAATTCCGTTTATAAATGGGCCTGTCCTCCCTGCTTCTTGTTCTTTTACCATACTCTCTGTTTTCCTTTCCTTCTGATTCCCTTCTTAGTCCCTAGGTAAGAGAGGAAGGCAGGAGACTATTTCTGGTCTTCACTCTGTCCCTAACTTACCACTGTGACCTCTCTGGGCATCCATTTCTTCCTTAAAACAGGGGTTTGCACTAGGTAATTCCTAGAATGAACTCAGAATGATTGCTTATTTACCCAACTATTGGCTCAAATGATGCTAACTGCTGTAGGGTGGCAAGAGGATGTAAAATGTGCTCTCTCATACTCTGATTATAATCTAGATGGACAAAAAAGACATCCTTATGGAACAGTTACACTGTCCAGTGTAGACCAGTTTCCTGATACCCAGTTTTTTTGTTATATATCTGAATGCAGTTTAGTATTTCTAAAGTACATAAGATGAATAGGAAATCATAGTACATCGCACAGTTTTATTTGCATGGTAGACTATCACATTGAACTCTGTGCAGTTTGTATCATTTTTCTAACACCATCTGTATTCAATATCTGTTGCTATGGAACCAATTACTCCCAAATTTAGCAACTTAACAGCAAACATTTATTATCTCATAGTTGCCAAGGGTCAGGAATCCGCAGTGGTTTAGCTAGGCGGTTCTGGCTTCGGTCTCTCATGAGGTTACAGTTAAGCTGTTGGCCAGGGCTGCGGTCATCTCAAGACTCAGCTGTGGTTCCAGGCTCAGTCATGTGGGTGTTGCAGGCCTTCATTCTCCACAGGCTGTTTGGGAGAGGCTCTGTTAGTGTCTCCAGGACACAGCAACCTTTTCCCCTGCCGTGTGTGATAAGAGAGGGGGCGGAGGGAGGAGGGAGAGATCTTGCTAGAGCATGCCACCCTTACCTACTCCCCGGCATTCTTTATAAACCAATCCCAGAAGTATCTGCATCGCTTCTGCTGTGTGCCATTGGTCCCGCAGACCAACCCTGGGACTCTGTGGGCAGGGATTATCCAAAGGCATGAAGACCAAGAGGTGGGATGGTCATCTTAGAGGCTACCTTCCAGATTTTCCCATTGTTCTTATAGCATCAGGGTCTGGAATTGGGATGGTTTCTCAGCGCTACTTTTGGAGAAATCTAGGAACTGAGAAATAATTCTGCAATACCATGTTTGTTGTTTTCTCCCTTCATTATGAATTTATTTTGAGAGACAGAGCAAGAGAGATCAGGGGAGGGGCAGAGAAGGGGAGAGAGAGAGAGAGAGAGAGAGAGAGAGAATCCCAAGAATCGACGCTGGGCTCAAACTCACAAACCGCAAGATTGACCAGGGCTGAAATTAAGAGTCAGACATTTAACCTACTGAGCCACCCAGCCTCCCCAGAATCATGGAGTTATTTTTGTTTTGAATTTGCTACTTTCAGTCAGTGTTTTATTTTAGCTTTTTATATGGAAATTTTCATACCTCAAAAAGGATAAAGAACCACATAATGAACTTTCATGTGCCCATCACCCAGTTTTAGTAATCACCAATTCATGGCCAATTTTTTTTATCTGTACCCCATTCTCTTCTACCTTGGCTATTTTTTTTAAGTTTATTTTTGAGAGAGAGAGAGTTGTATGTGTGCGTGCAGACAGAACAGGGGCAGAGAGAAAGGGAAAGAAACAATCCTAAGCAGGCTCCATGCTGTCAGCATAAAGCCCAGTGTAGGGCTCGATCCCATGAACCACGGGTTCAGGGTTTAAATTTCCCCTTATTTGTCTTATCGTTTAAAAATATTTTTTTATAGTTTGTTTGATTAGGATCCCAACAAGTCCCATATATTGCAAATTCCAGGATCTTTTTGGTTTGACTCTTAGGATTTTGGATTTGAAGATTGACATTGGTCATTTCATCCATCCCAAGAAAACTTGTCAAGGGTCATGTGGCTGGTTCATTTAAGATTAGAGTTGAGACCTTCTGATTCTTAATCTCAGGTGCTTTTCATTTTAAACAAAATATTTTTAAGACATGCCTTTGGGAGAAAGTTTTTTTTATCCTTTGGTCCCTCTGCTTATGGTAAGCAATGACATGAATACAGATCCTTATCACTTGGATTTGGGTGGTCATACTTGAAGATTCAAGGTGTATTTATTCCAGCTATAAATCCCACTCAGGGCCATGTGGTAGCAGTAATCACTGCTCTCTTGTTTTTGGTCAGCCTCTTTGAAAGGTTATTATGAGGCACGTCTATAAAGTAAATCCCAGGTCTTTCCCAGTGTGGTATTCTCCATTTGCTGAGCTCTTCACTTAGTCATTCTGGTCATCCTGCCTTTAATATACTCTGCGGAGTGGATATATTCTTTGGCTTATTTTTTAGTTTTAAACATTTTTTTAAGTTTATTTATTTTGAGAGAGAGCAGACACACATGTGCATGCAAGTGGGTGCGGAGCAGAGAGAATCCCAAGCGGGCTCTGAGCTTTGAGCGCAGAGACCGACATGGGGCTTGATCGCAGTAACTGTGTGAGATCATGACCTGATCTGAAATCAAGAGTCAAATGCTTAACTGACTGAGATGCCCAGACACCCCTTTTGCTTATTTTTATTCAACATTATAGCCTGGAAATCACTCTATCCATTCAGTTCCTTTTTTAGGAAGTTTTTTTTTTGTTTTTTTTGTTTTTTTTAATACTGTATTACCATAAGCTTTAGGAGTCCATGGCATTGTCTTTTTTTAAACTTCTTTATGTTTTAGAGTGTGAGTGGGGTAGGGGGTAGAGGGGTGGAGAGAGAGAGAGAGAGAGAGGGTGGGAGGGAAGGAGGGAGAGGGAGAATCTTAGCAGTGTCCACACTCAGCGTGGAGCCACATGTGGGGCTTGATCCTATGACACTGGGATCATGACCTGAGCCGAAATCAAGAGTTGGATGCTCGACCAACCCAGCCACCGGGTGCCCCCATGGCATTGTCTTAAATAGCAGATCACGGAGGAGGAACTCTTAGTCTGGCACTGGCGATCTTCACTGTATGCTGTTTGCCTTCTTCTGGCTCCCGGGATGAATTAACTTAGTTTTGCCATTCATAAAGCTGTGTCTCCTACTCTTAGTGGGCACAGTTGGGTTTGGGAGAGAGCCTTGGTTGGGACTCCGTGTCTGACACTTAAATCCAAAAGAATGCTGAGAATCTTTGCCACGTGCTCAGAGTAAATGATTGTGGGTGCTTTTTCTTGTCCTCCATAGGCCCGTCAGCTCATCTTGCAGTATGGCTTAACTCTCAGTGACCTGGACCGACACCCAGAGGTAAGAGAGTTGGGCTGCTTTGTCTTTCGGTCTCCTTTTTTTTTTTTTCAACGTTTTTTTTTTTTTTTTTTTTTTTTTTAAATTTTTGGGACAGAGAGAGACAGAGCATGAACGGGGGAGGGGCAGAGAGAGAGGGAGACACAGAATCGGAAACAGGCTCCAGGCTCCGAGCCATCAGCCCAGAGCCTGACGCGGGGCTCGAACTCACGGACCGCGAGATCGCGACCTGGTTGAAGTCTGACGCTTAACCGACTGCGCCACCCAGGCGCCCCTCGGTCTCCTTTTTTAAGGCTGTCCCTTGTTCATGGACTTGATATCTTGTTGAGTCTTGGAGAAAGGTCAGTGAGTCATGCTAGATTTTCTCCTGGGAATTTGAATGTTAAATCTGGCTGAGGTCACTAGAGGAGAGGTTGTTAGTTTCCAGTACATTCCCTGTGGTTAACCCTGAGGGCTCAGTATGAGTGTGGTGAGAGGGGACTGGACGAACCCTGGGTGGATCCAGGGCTTCCTGTGGTCCTGGTACAGAAGTGTAAGAGCCCGTGGAGCTTACCACTAAGTGGAGGTAAGAAATAATCTTCTGAGTCAGCCACGGACATTTGAAAACAGATTACAGTTAGGTGTTATGTTACAGCAAAGGTGGTTAAACACAGAGGAGACTGCGTTGATGAGAGTGAGCAGCATACTCACAGTTAGCATTTACTGAGCCCTGCCTGTGCACCAGGTATGGGTGCTAAGCGCTATGCCGATATTAAACTACTTAACCTCCAGTAGTCTTGAGGGTGCATACCATCATTATCCCATTTTACAGATGTGAAAAAGACACAGAGGACAAGCCATTTGCCAGAGCCACACCTTTTGTAACTGGTAGAGAGCTTGAATGTGAATTCGGATGCTTCTGGCTCTGGAGCAGTGCTCCTTAGAAGGGTTTTGTGGGGAGAGGTAAAGTTTGAGCAGAGCTTGAAGGCGAGGTGGCCAGGGCAGGAGACGGCGTTCCGGAGAGGAGTAGATGAGAGCCACGGGAGCAACTCCAGGCCGGCCCGTGGCATACGTGGACGGTGCCCAGGCCAGCTGGGGTGGCAGGGACTAAGTGAGTAGAATACATTGGCGCACAGTGGAAGCGGTTGGATCAGAAGAGTGGGGAGGGATTATGGCAGCTCGCAAACCAAACTGCAGAGTGGGACTCGGTCTACTAACCTGTGTCGTCCTGGTACCTGTGGGTCCGAGGGCTTAGTAGGAACCATGGGAAGGGCTTGTTGGGGGATTTCTGTGGGCAGAGCAGGGCACCGTGTGAATTCGCGTTCCACACTGTGAGGAGAGCGGTGTGGCCGAAGGCGGACCTGCAGCTCCTACAAAGAAGGCTGCAGACTTCCAGGCCCCAGAGAGTCGCCCTGGTGTGGCCTGGCCCTCGGATCCGCGCGGGGCAGGGAGAAGCGGTGCAGGCTGTCTCTTCAGACCAAGGGCAGGATCTGTGAAAGGGTGGGAGCACGGTGCCGCTGAAGCTCTGTACACTCTCCGCCTGTGCCAGGCCAAGCAACTTGAACTGATTTGTACCCTGAGGGTTTTTTGTACTGGTCTTTTAAATTTTTATTTATTTATTTATTTATTTTTTAACATTTATTTATTTTTGAGATAGAGAGAGACAGAGCATGAACGGGGGAGGGTCAGAGAGAGAGGGAGACACAGAATCTGAAACGGGCTCCAGGCTCTGAGCAGTCAGCACAGAGCCCAATGCGGGGCTCGAACTCACATACCGCGAGATCGTGACCTGAGCCGAAGTCGGACGCTTAACCAACTGAGCCACCCAGGCGCCCCTGTACTGGTCTTTTAAATAACCATGCTTAACACTCCCACCTTGTTCATGCAGAGGTCAGTAGTGAAGAGAAGTACATAGCTTCCTTGATTTTACATTTCAAAAGATAAATGAACCCATTTTGCCCGTGACTGCTCTTGGGGTTGGTGGTGGAATTTCCTAATGGTGGCAGTGGACAAGCCCTGACAGGTGCTTTGGGGGGGGGGGGGGTCACAGTGGGGGTGCCTCAGTAGTGTCCAGTTGCAGATCATGTCCAATGTGTGTCAGCTTTATAACTATACATTGGGTTTTCTGTGTCTGCTTGAAACTGTCTTTCTTTTTGCCACACTAGTATGGAGACTTCTGAGTCAGCGTTTCTCAGCCTTTTTTCTGTTGCCCCCCTCCAGTGAAGTTTTAAGTTTCTTTAAAGATGTTTTATTTATTTTTGAGAGAGAGACAGAGTGCGAGCCAGGGGAGGGGCAGAGAGAGGGAGACACAATCCGAAGCAGGCTCCAGGCTCTGAGCTGTCAGCACAGAGCCCAACATGGGGGCTCGAACCCATGAACCCCAGGATCATGACCTGAGTCAAAGTTGGATGCTTAACCGACTGAGCCCCCCAGCCCCCCCCACCCCCCCATGAAATTTTAATGCCACAGATGTACTGTGTATCTTTTTTTTCTACTTGGGGGTGATGTCACCCATGTTGGGGTTGTGTGCTCTCAAATAATTCTAGCTCATCCACAGAGAAGCCCATCAATAAGAAAAGGGAGTGAAATGTCATGGGTAAAAGCGGGACCCAGTGTGGTTTCCAGGCCTCCTGTTTGTTTCCTGGTGACCCTAGTGGACTAGCTTAACCTCTCAGAGCCTCAGTTTCTTGACTGGTTAATGGGAACAACTAAAACTAGCTAATAGGGCTGCTAAAGCTCGGATGAGCTATTCCTTGTCCAAGCTTTGCACAGAGCCTCACCTCCCAAGGCTTTTAGTAGTTTCTTTGTCTTTCCTTCCTTCCCCCAATGCAGATCGACCTCGCAATTGATGGTGCTGACGAGGTAGATGCTGATCTCAATCTCATCAAGGGCGGCGGGTAAGTGTTGTGGGGACTTTCTTGCTGAAGAGTATCTGCCAGTTCATCCTGAGCAAAGCAAAGCAAATTGGAGGACAGAATAAACAAATTGCCACTGTAATGTATGCCAGCTTGTCTTCATACTAGGAAGTTGATGGCCTTTGGCTGTAGAGCCGGCTTGGCATTTCTAGTCGTGAGTAGCAGTCTGGTGACTAGGAACCTGGGCCTCTTCGGTGAGGTTATTCATCTTAATGGATTCTCTGTATCTACATTCTTCTGCTGATTCAGGTTTTAAAAACTGTACAAATTAAGCCAAATATATTGTTGGGGCTAGATTATTAGGTCTGTGGGCAGGGGAGTGTGTGATCTTTGTTTTAAAGCTTCTCTTAAGCTCTGTGAGAGCTTGGTTATATATTTATTCATTCATTTGGAAAGCATTTCTTGGGTGTTTTTTTGTTTTGTATTGTTTGTTTTTTAAGATTATTTTGAGAGAGTGCGTGAGCGAGCACTAGTGGGGGAGGGGCAGAGAGGGGGACAGAGGATCTGAAGTGGGCTCTGTGGTGACAGCAGAGAGCCCAACATGGGTCTTGAACCCACCAACCTTGAGATCGTGACCTTAGCCAAAGTCAGACGCTCAACTGACTGAGCCACCCAGGCACCCCTGGGTGTTTCTTCAGTGTTGATTTGGAGGGAAGGAAATGGTGAGTTGAAGAAGGTGAAGGCCTGTTCTGCCAGTTCTTATAATCAAGCAGACTGTGGGGTGACACAGAATATGTTTAATATTTCACCGTGCTCTCTCTGCTTCATCACTCCCAACTGGCAGATAGTGGACAAGACAGGTTGTTCAAAGCTCGTCCTTCTCAAGTTATAGACCCTTCCATTCATGCCATGCTCAGATTCAGATGACTTTTCCCTGAGCACAGATGCATCTTAGATGGGATTGTGCCTGGCCTGAGTGGGAACCATTTCTCCCAGACACAGGCAGGCTTGTGTTTTCATAGTGCATTTCTTAGCTCGGGCTGCCTTAACAAAATGCCATAGACTGGGTGGCTTCAACAACAGACATCTTTCGACAGTTCTGGAGACTCTGGCACGTTGTTGGCTGCCTTGTCATAGTGCCCTCACAGGGTGGAGAGAGAACCAGTGAGCTCTCTGGTGTCTCTTACAAGGACACTAATCCTGTCAGACCCAGGGCCCCACCTTTATGACCACATTTAACCATAATTACTTCCTTAGAGGCCCCATCTTCCAAGTACACATCGGGATTTAAGGCTTCAATATATGAAATTTGAGGGGGACACAGTTCAGGTCGTCGCACAGCATGATGGAGTTGGGATCTTCCTTTAAGAATCGAAAATTAAGTGTCTCATTAAGTGGATTTGGGTTTGTTGTATCTGACATTAGTTTTCAAATTGAGTTTGTGTCCTACCTTGTGTTCATTTGCCTCTTCCCATCCCCAGAGGCTGCCTGACCCAGGAGAAAATTGTGGCTGGCTATGCCAGTCGCTTCATCGTGATTGCCGACTTCAGGTACCTTGTTCAGTGTTCTGAGCTGTCCACTCAGGAGGTAGATCAGACTCCAGGCCTCATCCCCATTTTATAGAGGAGGAAATAGAGAACTGGAAGGACTGTGTGACTTTCTGAGACTTGATAGCTAGGACTTAGGGCCGTGTCTTGGATTTTGTTTTGTTTTCATGCTGAAGGTAGATACTGCTGTGTTACGTGTGCGTTGGAAGGAGGAGGAAACAGCTTAACCGCTTGTCACTCTTGTGACAGGAGCACGTCCTCATGTACTACTCATTTGATCCTTGCAGGGAGCCTCAGAGGAAGGACAGGCCCTGCCCACGGGCAGTGACTCAGCACGCCCTGCTTCCTCTGGGCTCACACGTGACTTGTGTTGTGCATCGCCTTTGACCAGGCTCTCAGATTCTCCTTCAAGGAATCTGATAAAAGGCGCTTATGCTGAGCATGTTCATTAACAAGAAAATTGTATGTACTTACAAGATATTATAGCTGTAGAAAGAATATAAGTAATAAATACCTGTGTAATAATCACAAGCCAGTCATAACCACTTTTAACATTTTTGTCATATTTACTTCAAATACCTCATTTTTTAAATAGTAAAATATAGCTAATATATTTGAAGCCCTGTGTTCTTGTCTCTGCTGACCTCTCTTGTCCTCTCATTGTGTCTGAATTCGGTTTTTATCTGTGTCATTGAGCTTATTTATATTTATTGTACTTTTTGACTTTCTTTTCAGAAAAGATTCAAAGAACCTTGGGGATCAGTGGCACAAGGGAATCCCCATTGAGGTCATCCCAATGGCCTATGTCCCAGTGAGCCGAGCTGTGACCCAGAAGTTTGGGGGCGTGATTGAACTTCGGATGGCTGTCAACAAGGCAGTAAGTGGCCAGGGAGGTTTCTCAGGGGCATTCCAGGCTCTCAGTGTGGGGTCCTTTTTGCTTCTGTTAGGACCTCTGTGCCTAGCCTGGGTAGTCAGCTTTTATTTATCTATTTTTAATCAGGTTATTGGTTTATTTTTAGAGTACTGGCTTTACCAGTTTCTATATTCAAACTCGTGTGGAGAAGACTACATTTAATGCGGTGCATATCCCCTGTACAAGTCGGGGAGTGATTCTTTCTGTCTGTCCTTTGGGGTCTGACGATCCTTAGGTGATCTGACCTTTGTACCTGCGGCCTGGACCGTCGTGATTAACAGTGGCTAAAGATGGGCTTTGGGAAGCCCTCCACACCGGGCAGCAAGTATTTTAGGTTTCATAGTGTCATTTTCTTTTTCTCCTCTTACTTCATTCTGTTATTAAATGTGACAAGAAGTTGAGTTTCTTGGGGGATATGAAGTCCTCTCTAGGAATATGCTTCAGAAACTTAGTCCAAAATGTTTCTCTTCAGCTTTTAGAGTGGGCTACATAGAAATTTTTTTTTCTCTTACACTTAAATAACCGAACAAGCAAAAGTGATAGCCCAAAAAATGAACTGTAATTATTGACATAACTGTATAACAAGTTTGAAAGATACAGAAAACAAATTCTCTGTGACTCTTCTGTGATGAATTTTTATATTGGTGTGTTTTTTTTTCCTGGTGTTTTTGTGATGTTTTAAAAATCAGTCCTCCCCCGCCAAAAAAAAAATCAGTCCCTAATCCTAGTGGTTGTACAGAGCTCTGAGCGTGGTTCCCTTTGTAGCTGAAGAGCCTGGAGGAGACTGTTGGAGGTCCTCTGTCGTGGCTGCCGTCACTCCAGACAAGAGCTCCAGCCTCCTGCCTTCGTGGGGGCTCTTCACGGAACTCCCACCCCTCTTCCTCCCGTCGACAGGGAGGCCTAGTTTCCTTGCCTGTGACTGTAGGGTTCTGTCAACATTTGTGGTCCCAAATGCCTTCTAGTGCCCAAAGCTGTGGAGGAATTTTAGATTAAGTAACTAAAACGACCCCCTGTTCTGAATAATAGTAATTCACGGTAGCCGCACTTTCTGTTTTCATGGAGGTAAGTTTTATTTAATTATAAGGGAAAAGGAATTTATGGAATTAAGTAATTATAGTAAACATAAAGAGGAAGAGAAGGACAAAGAAGGGTTAATACATCAAGTCGGGTACTCACAACATGCAGTCTTCTGGCTGGGGAAGCGCAGTGAACAGCCCGGTTGGAGTCCCGATTGAGGGTCCTGGGCAGAGCGTCCTCCCCTCGGGTGAGGCTTCCAACTAACTATTGCCACCAGGGCAGTAGAAATACCATCCATGTGTGATCTACACATTAAGTTTGTCTAAGTGCAGTCCTGAGCAAGCTGGGTTTTTTTTCTCTTGTCATATCTCACGATCTTAGGAGCCTGGGCATTTGTTTGCTCTTCTTCCCTCCCAGATCCACCAGGGGACCAGCCAGGTCTGGCTTCAGGAGGCATGGGAGGCTTATAAATCTCTCTTGGCATCAGGAACAGAAGGGCCAATTCTGATCCAGAGGCCAGTTACAGAACACAAGCCAGCTAACCCCCCCCACGATTACGTATGTGCGGCTCTGGACAGAAATGCATGACGAGTCACACAAACAAGTTCTATGCAGAACATCCCCTGGGTTTTTTTGACCCCAGAACCCATTTCTGCTTCCTGTTTTGGTGGGAGCGCCTGCTTGGGGAAGCCATGGGTACGATAGCACCGCCTTATTTTGCATTACCCGGCGCTTAATGTGAAGCGGTGAGAATGTTGCATCCTGTTGATAGTCTGTTGCTGTAGTTTTTCATTCTAACAATAGTTGAGAATTATTGAACCCTTACTGTCAGCCCTCATTGTGGTAAATGCTTACCCATATGGTTTATACATAAGCTGCCTTATAAAGTATGTATCATTATCCCCTTTTTGTAGTTGAGGAATCTGAGGCTCACAGAAGTTGATGGCTCTTCTGAGCCTCCTCTATGCCTCTGCAGCTCTCATTCCAGAGCTTCTGCTCATTACTTCTTCATGGCACTGCCTTCTAGAAAGCATGAGGTGGGGGTACTGGTTGGAGCGGGTTCATTAAGATACTTGTATTTGGGCATCACCTTCACTTACCTGCCCACCTATATCTATATCCTTGGTAAATATGGAAAATTACCTTCTAGGGTCCCGTCGTGACGGATAATGGAAATTTTATCCTGGATTGGAAGTTTGATCGGGTGCATAAATGGAGTGAAGTGAACACAGCTATCAAAATGATCCCAGGTAACATGAGTGGTGTTTATCGAGCATAGACACCCAAGCACTTCGTGACTGTCCCCCACCTCTGGCTGTAGGAGGCACGAATGGTGTGGGGTTTGTAAGACTTGGTTGAAAAGAATTTCCTTTGTACCATGCTTGGAGTTTCTGACTTCACACCTTTGCTGCCCCCAGGAATAGTTCTTGCTTACCTAGCAGCTTTGTTGGTTGTGCATTTCACAACCCATTCCAACTGGGATTGGCCTGGAGCTGATGGAGTGTCAGAGGGGGGTTGGCTTGAAATAACCACACCCCCTCTGGATAGAGCCTTCCCTTCCAGAAGCTTAACTGTAGCCTCTCTGATTTTTTGTGGGCTCTCTTCTTAAGCAGTGGGGAAAAATGACACCATTCACCCATACTCATTAATTACATACCACAGGCCAGGTGCTGTGCTGCATGTTACAGGGAATGCTCCCATTTCTAGAATATGACTCTTTCTCAAGGAAAGTTCATGTATACCTGGTTTGGAAAGTGGTGTGTGGCTGTGTAGAAGCCATGCCTACGGATAAGATAGAATGTGCTACATTTGCTGGAGAAATACCAGGAGTCTAGAGTGCACATGGGTTGATTCCTTTGGAGAATGTGGGAAAGTTCCATGGGAGAGAGGTGGCTTTTGACCTCTGCCTTAGCGTAATCTAGACACTGCACGAAGTGTTTACAAACCCTCCAGTTGGCTGAGATAGTTAGAGAGGAGGCCAGGGATCAGGGAAGGTTCAACGACTTGCCTAAGGGCTGCAGTGCCAAGAGGGGAGCCCTGGGTTGTTTTCCTCTAGACCCTGAAGCTTTAGTCCTTACTTCCTCAAGTGCCAGGTTGAGGAGGGGCATCTGTGACATGAACACTGGGGTGGGAGAGCCTCTACTGCTTGTAGCAGGGATCTGGGGCCCTGGGTAAGTAAGGCTGGGTGGGCAGTGTAGAAGGTAGTCATGTCCCCAGGCCAGAGGAGTATTGAAGGCCCGGGCGAGGGGATCAGATGGAGGAAGCAGATGTGAGAAATACCAATCATACGGTATTGAGAGACTAAGATTCTGACTGGGAGTATTCCATGGCATAGCATATTTTTGGGCCAGAACTGGCTAATGGGGCAGGTAAGGTCAGTTTAGCAGATTGTAGGGGCTAGGATTAGATCCAGGAACAGGCTGCCTGGATAAGGTTCCTAACCCAGCCTCACTCTGGCAGTGTGACCTTTGTGCAGTTAGTTAACGTCTCTGTGACTCATTTCTTCCTCTGTAAAAGAAGCTAATATTAGTGCCTACTTCATAGGATTGTTGGATTAAATGAGTTAAAATGGTGCCTAGCACATAAGGGAGGGAGTGTTTGTTGAATGAATAAATCCCCAGGAAGAAAGGATAGTATTGTCACCATTAATTAAACATCCTAGATTTTAAGTTATCCATGCTATTTGGGAATGAAAATGGTGTGAATAAAAGCCATGTAATAAGGAGCTAAGTATTCTTACTGGAGTCTGTGGTTTTAGACTGACTATCTTTAAGCAGGTTTATTAAGCAAAAAAGATGAATTGAATTATGCTTATTCTCACTTAGTGTTCTCATTTAATGGAAGGAGTAATGAGCCGAGAGACTAAGAGGAAAAGACGATGTAGAGGTCACTAGTCACTGTTAGTAAAATGGGAGCGTTTGCCCCTGATGATAATGCAGATAGACCCAGGGGGCGGTGTAGGAAGCCGCTCACTAGTGTGGGCATTGTGCCTCTGCAGGTGGATTTCTTGCAGTGCCCACTAGGTAGCTCTGTTGCTCCTGCTCAGACCTTTCTTGGCTTACTGAGACCTGGAGCGGTCGTTCGTGAGGAAGACCGATATTTGCCCTCTGCCTTCAGTAGAAGCTACAGCCTGGAGAAGTTCAGAATCTTAGTAGAAACTTAAACCAAAGAAAATGAGGAAAGAGAGGCTAGATGTTAAATTATTCAGTACGATGCCACCAGAAGCTTCGACGTGGCTTGTTGCATCCTCCTGTTCTCTCCCCTTTTCCTCATCTGGTCTGTTACTGCTGGACTAAAAGCCAGGGAAGGGAAGAGGGCAGGTTTCCCTGTCTGCCCCTACCGCCCTGCCCTTGCCCGTGTGTGTGTGTGTGTGTGTGTGTGTGTGTGTGTGTGGACACTCAGAGGACAGCTGGACTGGTGCTTGGCTGCTCACTCGCTCTGTTGGCTGTTCCATTGGGTTCCACCCAGAGCACAGAGCTCTATAGAAGGGCCAAAGCTCATGGGTTCTTGCCCCTGTGCTCACAGTGAGCCACCTCTGCCCTTTCTGCCACTGGGGCATGGTCAGTAACCCGAGCAAAGGTGCTCTGAGATCAGACCAACTCCTGTCCTTCCTCTCTACTCTTTCTTCGAAGCCTTTTCTGAACCTGGTTTGACTTTCTCTTGGCTCAGGAGGAAGCTGTCACCTCGTATTGCAGAATTGTTGGGTCTTACATGGCCACTTTGCTTCCTTTGGAAGGCTTCAGTCGGGTTGGTGCAGGGCCATGCCAGCGACCTCTAGGTTTCGGCAGCTTTTTCTTCTGCTTGATGGCTTTTCATCACCGATAGAGGATTTTGTTTCTTTATGTATTGGGGGACTTCTTGCGAAGTTTTAATTTTAAAATTAATTTTATTTTACATTGTTCAGCGTTACAAGTGTAAACAGTGAAAAGTCCCTTCCTTCTTTCCCTCCATCTTTTCCTGTCAGATGGTGCCAAATTGCCCTCCATGGATTGCACCAATTTACCCTTCTAACAATTTTCCCTACACACTCATTCATCAAACTTTATTTTCCTGATAGTTGAACAGTTTTATTCATTGTGGCATGTATGTATATATGTAAATATTTTTGGTAAATGTTGCATACATTTAATTCGCATCACGGAATAGTATTCCATTGTATTTCTGTGTGTGAAAAAAAGTGGAGATTCTATTCTTGAGCATTCGTGTGTTTCTGGTTTTAGGCTATTAGAAAAAGTGCTGCTGTGAACATTCTTATACGTGTCTTTTGATGACCATGTGTGTGCCTAACAATTGCATATATACCTAGGAGTAGAATTGCTAGATTGTTAGGTATGAATACGTTCAGCTTTAGAAGATGTACTAACAGGTGTTTTCCAAAATGATTTTGCCGATTTCCTCCCACTGTCAGTGAGTGGAAGTGTCTTTGCGTTCTAGTCAAATTTCATTATGTTCATTCTGGTGAATATTTGCATTCTCTTTTCACTAATTAGGTTGAGCATCATTTTTTATGTCCACTGGCCATTTTATATAGCTTCTTTTGTAGCGTACCTCGTTAAGTCTTTTGCCCGTTTTTTACTAGGTTGTCTGTCTTATTGATTGGGAGAACTGTCTACATATTTTGATGCGGGTCTTTTGTTGGCTATATGCATTGCAAATGTCTTCTTGAACTCTGGGGGAGACTTCTAAGGCCGATAGTGTGATCGAAAATAACTGGGAGTGTAAATAGCCAAAGCAGTGTTGAGAAAGAACAAGGCTGAAGATATTCCAGATTTTAAGCTATATACTACAAAGCTGTAGTAATCAAAATGGTATGATACTGCCACAAAAATAGACACATCAATCAATGGAACAGAATAGAAAGTCTAGAAATAAACCCACGCGTCTGTGGTCAATTAACCTACGACAAAGGAGGCAAGAATATACAATGGGAGAAACCGTGTCTTCAGTAAATGGTGTTGGGAAAACTGTGCGGCTACATGCAAAAGAATGAAACTGGATCACTTTCTTATACCATACACAAAAATAAACTCAAAGTGGGTTAAGGACGCCTGAAGCCATGAAACTCCTAAAAGAAAAGATAGGCAGTGATCTCTTGGACATTGGCTTTAGCAACATTTTTTTCTGGATCTTTCTCCCCAGGCAAGGGAAAGAAAAGCAAAACTAAACTATTGGGACTACATCAAAATGAAAAGCTTTTGCACAGTGAAAGAAACCATCAGCAAAATGAAAAGGCAGCTTACTTGATGGGAGAACATATTTGCAAATGATGTATCCAGTAAGGAGTTAATTTCCAAAATATATAAAGAACTCTTACAACTCAACACAAAAAACTAGCACTCTGATTAAAATGGGGCAGAAGATCTGACTAGACGTTTTCCCAAAGAAGACACACAGATGGCTAACAATCACCATGAAAAGATGCTCAGCATCACTCATCATCACGGAAATGCAGATCAAAACCACAAAGAGCTATCGCTTTACTCCTGTAGAGTAAATGGCTCTTTGATTCTAGAATGGCTAGAATCAAAAAGATAAGAAATAACATGTTAAAAAAACACAAATGTTGGCGAGGATGTGGAGAAAAGGGAACCCTCATGCAAGATATATGCACCCATGTTTATTGCAGCATTATTTACAGTAGCCAAGATAGGGAGCAACCTAAGTGTCCATTGAGAGATTAATGCATAAAGATTTGGTGTATATGTGCAATAGAATGTTACTCAGCCATAAAAAAGAAAGCAATCTTGCCATTTGCAATAATGTGGATGAGCCTAGAGGTATTCCAGGAAGTGAAATAGTCATACAAAGATAAATACCATATTTCACTTACATGGAGGATCTATAAAACAAATGAACAAACAGAAAACAAACAAACAGAAACAGACTCACGGTTGCCAGAGACGAGGCATAGGGGGAATAGGCAAAATAGCTGAAGGGGATTAAGAGGTCTAAACAGTTATAACATAAAGAAGGCACAGGGATGAAAAATACAGGGTAGAAAATATAGTCAATGATATGGTAATAACTTTATATGGTGACAGATGGAAACTACACTTAATCGTGGTGAGCATTGTGTAATGTACAGAATTGTTGAGTCACTATATTGTGTACCTGACACTAACCTAGCATTATATGTCAACTATACTGCAATTAAAAAAAATAACAAGTGGGAGTGGAGGTTACTTAGTCAATGGAGGGCCTCTCTGAAGAGAAGACTTGTCATCTGATGCCTGAAGGACAAGAGAAGCACCATTCCCTTGAAGTGCTCAAAGACGACTAGTTCAACAAACAGAATAGCATGAGCAAAGGCCCTGAGGTAGGTAAAAAGTTGGCACATTTGGGTAGACAAAGATGGCAGGGGAGAAAGGGATTGTAAGAGGAAATGAAAAAGATCAGAATCTCTTCTCATTGTTCTGGGAAGGAAAGACTTCAGACCTGTCATTTGTCCAGCGCTGCTAATGGTAGTTACCCTTACCGACCCTACTATCCTTGACTCTTCATGCCTTGGGGAGCTGAAACTTAATGCTTATTTTCATCCTTCATCCTGCAGGCGTGGTGGACACAGGCCTTTTCATTAACATGGCTGAGAGAGTCTACTTCGGGATGCAGGACGGCTCCGTGAACATGAGGGAGAAGCCTTTCTGTTGACCGTGCAGGAGCAAACTGTGTTCACCTTGAGCCCCCGGCCCACAGCTGAAGTGAACATGCCTCTCCAGGAGCCTTTGCCTTAATGTCTCGGTGCCAGATAGACAGCTGGCAGGGTGGGGGTTGGGGGGTTAAATCCAGTCTTCTGAAGTATTATTATTTAATGTCTTTTTAAAAAGAGAAATATAAACCTATATATTTTTACTATTAAAAATACTGTTTTTTTTTAAAATAAAGTAGAACTTGATTTCATGTTTTATATGAAACATTTACCAAAAAAAAAAAAAAAAAAGGGAACTGTCTTTTAAACTTTTAACTTGAGCCTGCTGGTTAAGCATCTGAATATTGGGTTTGCTGAGAAACGTAAATCAAAACTTTTCTTTAAACTGGTGAAATGAAGGGCCCAGCCAGCAGTGATTCCCTGATGCCTTACTGGAAACATTAGAGTTTACTTTTGTACCACGCTGTCTTGTCTTTAGTTTTTGTTGTGATCACGTACAATACTTAGGTACATATTTTAAGGTGAGGTTTACAGAAGTCTGGCGAGTGGAGCAGTGTGGTGTAGAGTGACTCAGAGTGTAAACCGTCAGGGAGAAAATGTGGTTCTTTTGCTAAGACCTGGGGGTTCCTTCAGACCCCTGTTGTGGGAAGCAGTTGGCCAGAAATACTTGCCAGTCCTGCCAAAGCACTGCTGTGAAATGTGAAATCCTTTTAAGTACTTGTCTTTTTGTTATTGTTTCTCTTCCTTTCTTATTACTTGCATGGGGCGTCAAAAGCTGTCATCTCCTCGGACTGTTTGAGGGTTGAAATAAAACAGTGTGGTGCCACTTTGACTCTTTGTCTTTACTGTTTGCAGTCATTTTGAAGTAAAATCGGGATCAGTTTGGCTCCCCAGCGTACATTGGGTTTTTGATAAGGGGTGGAATTAACTCGAGAAATCTTGAGCCAAAAAGACCAGATTGATAGTTCCTGTATTTCTGAGAGAGCTCGATGTCAACTTTATTCCATAGACCTTTGTCAAACGCTATTTTCTTTGTTAATGGAAGATAACTCAGCTGAACAGAAGTCGCAGATTATCCCCAAGCATTCTGTTAGTCAGACCATTAGTCATAGAAGCTGACAAGCATTAAGCAGGTTACCCATATTCCCTCTTTATTCTCCTCGCCAATATTCAGACTGTGTGTGCCCAGTGAGCAGTGAACTGCCAGAAAGCCTCACAGACAAGGAGAGGGAAGGCCACGATCCCCTCGGTGGTAATTCTGATGGGACTGAGGAATGCAGCTTGCTAGGTGTTTATGCTCACGGCCTTTGGCTCCCCTGGGCCGACCTCGCTCGAGACTCGGAATAGTCCTCTCCCTCAGCCTGCCCTCCATTCCGAAGCTTGGATTGTAACTACCAAGCTTGCTGGCTGGCCTCTCAGTTCCTGCTAAACCAGGTAGCACAATGAAAGTTAACAGAACCAGCATTAAAGAGGCTCTTTTCCTTGCCGACTTCCTTCTCTTTTTCTTTGCTCTTAAGGTGCTGTTTATTTATTTTTTAGATTTATTTTATTTTTTTTTAAGAGAGCGCAAGTTGGGGAGGCAGGCAGAGGGAGAGAGAGAGTCCCAAGCAGCCTCCCCACTCAGCATGGAGCCCCAAGCGGGGCCTAATCCTACGACCCTGGGGCCATGGCCTGAGCTGAAATCAAGAGTCAGGGGCTCAACCTACTGAGCCACCCAGGTGCCCCAGGATGCTCTTTACAAATGGTTGCCTCATACTTGCTAAGGAAACCTATCGTTAGGAGTGCTTTAGTTTTCTTCAAGCCTGCTCTGGACTAAATGATGAATTTTGTACAAAATGGGCATCAGATCTTAGCTGAGAAAACTTGATGGAACCAGTTTTTGAAATCCTTTAAAGCTCTTGTGGCATGGGTTAAATTCAGGGATAAAGATAAACAAAGTTAAACTGGGTGTCTGGAAGCCACCTGCATGCTCCACATCCCGTGGACATTTTCAGTGGGTTTCAGGGCCGTTCGCACCTGTGGCCAGACTGCAGCTCCAGCGAGTTACTGTGAGGTTCTCCTTCTCTTGAAATAAACAAAACATCCGCTGTGCTTTAGGCACACATATAGCACTTTGTTCTAGAGGTGAATTTTGATTGAAGGTTCTTCAATAAAATTGTAATGAAATGTGATCTTGCAGGTGATACACGGGGTGGAAAAAATTTTCAGGCACATGATGAATCCAAGGGGCACAGGGCAAGCTACAGGTTTGGCATTTGGGAAAGGTTATAACCGAGTTAAGCTGCCACACTTTTGGGAGGCATATGGGGGGGGGGGGATCACTTGCATTTGAATAAAACCTATTCAATTTTGGTTTCAGCTAGAGCTCATAAAGTTTTGATTCACTTACCAACCTTTTTCTGAAATTCCCATCATGTGCCAATTTCTAGTAAGACCCCTCTCACACCCTAGATGCTTCCGCCGTGGTGGATGAGCCTGGCAGGTTGACCGAGGAATGCCGTGATGGCACTGTGATATGAGGGAATTATCAGCATAGTGGGGAAGAGGTGGGCGAGTAGGTGGGAAAAGCGGTTATCAGGTGACTGGCGACAGCCCCCTACCTGTCATCACTCCCCTTGTGCCAGGTGCTATTCTGGGCCTTTGCCCTGTTACCTTAGGTCAACTTCATAGTATTTATTCTCTTAATTTGCAGAGTGAGAAACTGAAGTTTCGTTTAACTTGTTCAGGTCATACACTGGAAGGCAGGCCAGACTTCACTGGCTCCAGGCCTTACTCCTAATTCAGGGTGGTTGTAGGACTCTGAATAGTTTGTATTCCTTAATTCTTGTGTCCATCATTTGCAACTTGAGCCACAAGTAATTTGTTAAAGGACCGAAGTTAATGAAGTGGTTTATTTATTTGTGTGTGTGTGTGTGTGTGTGTGTGTGTGTGTGTGTGTGTGAGTGTAGGTTCATGAGTCATCCTATTATATTAATTTCTGTTTCTGGATGAGCTTTAATGGCAGAAAGGAATAGAACACTGCACCAACCTAGGGTGGGCCATGGAAAAGTGCACTTTGGAGAAGTCCTCCTCATCTGCCACCATTGACTTTTCTCCTCCCCCCCATGCTTGTTCCCTCTTTTCCTTTCCAGGCCTGGGGAATAGGTAGGTAGGCACAGCGGCAACCAGCAGCATGGCTCGCCTGGGAAAGGGTGTTTATGGCCAAGGTTGTTAGTTCCCTTTAGCCAGACTCTTCAGAAACGCATGGTTGGACAGAGTTGGTTTTATTGACCCATTGAATTAGGGAAGTCAACATGCCATGCAGGGCTGTGGGGTGTCTCAGTCAGAGGGTGTTAGGGCCTAGGGGATTTGGGCCTGGGTCTGGTGATTTGTAGGAGGGCTCAGGGAAGCAGGGCTCTGCTCCGGATTGGATTGGATTGGATTGGATTGGATTGGATTGAAATGGATTGGAAGCAGGAAAATTCTGTGTTCGCTATTTTCATTTTTACCAAGAAGGTGAGAAGGATGAGGCTAAAAATCTGGGACTGATAAGGAAGCAGCAGTCGTTCAGACAGAATATGGGGACGTCTGGTCCTTTTTGTGATTTGGACAACGTTCAGTTTTGGTCTATGGTGAGATGTAGTTATGGAGTCGTCTGGTTTTTGTCTTCGTCCGTCACAGTCACAGAGCAGTCGTGTCTGATGGAGTGAAATTGTTGATGTTCCCCAGGAGAACACCACAGCCTTGCTGTGGGTGCCAGGCCAGCCTGTAGCAGCACCAAGGCCTGACGAGAGAGCTGGTGGTACAGGGCTACGTTTCTCTTTCTCAGGATATGCGGACCCCAGGATCCAGGAGGCCTGAGCATTCTCTGGTCACCTCTTCTTCTCTCTTTGATTAACAAGTATTGAGCACTTGCTGTGTACTGGACCCTGGGATGAAGGAGTCAGGCCACAGATACCCGTGACGTGGCTCCAGCTTCCAAACGTCATTGATGCCATGACAACCGTGCCTCCTAACTCTCTCAAAGGCCTAAGTCTGCTCACTTCCTGTCACACCTGGCAGCTGAGGCAGCCAGATTTAGGATTGCATCAGTCTCCACTCCCCACTAACCCGGTAATCAGATGATGTTTTTGTCATAGGTTCAGTGCCTCTGCTTTTTTGGTAACCGGGTTGTCTGGTAAGGCAGCAGCACACTCCAACAGAGCCTAGCATTCAAATGTGCCCGTGTTGACTCTGCAAATAAACATCTGTAGTGGTGCTTTGAGAAGGGTGAAGGGTGTGTACATGTGGGCAGTGGGATGGGGCTGGAATCCAGAGAGGGAGGGAAAGGCCTTCCCGGGGAAGGCAATTCCAGTGTTCCGTGGTCAATACATTATGCAGAATGATGCACGAGATAAATTCAGCATTGAAATTGATTCCTTTACGTCAGATCACTGAGAAGTATCTCTGCTCAGCAGCAAGGTGGGAGAGGAAACAGCTCCGTCTCCAGGAACTAGAGCCCTGGCTGCCTCTCTGTAGGCCTTGGCCTCGTGTCGGTAAGACTCCAGAATGGCTCCCTGGTGACAGAACTACATCTGAGGGTGTTCCCAGGTTCGGGGGTGCCCTGGTCTGAGTTTCAAATAGAGCTGTGCTCCTCTACATTTTATTTCAGAAGCCGTTGTCAGCGGCGGGTTGGACCAGTCTCCAGTCCCGCATGAGTTCGGAAGGTTCCAGAGCTCTGATCTGATTTTAGCCACGCTAAAAAGGTGCAAAGAAACAGGCGAGATGCACTTTGATAACATCTTTTATTTAATCCAACATATCTAAAATACTACCATTTCAGGGGCACCTGGGTGGCACAGTCGGTTGAGCGTCTGACTTTTGATTTTGACTCCGGTCGTGATCTCACGATTCGTGAGTTCGAATTCTGTGTTGGGCTCTGCGCTGAGCGTGGGGCCTGCTTAAGATTCTGTCTCCCTCCCTCCCTCCCTCTGCCCTCTTGTGCGAGCTCTTTCTCTGTCTCTCAAAATAAATAATAAACTTAAAAAGAAATTACTATTTTGACATGTAATCAATATTTGACATTTTGTGCTCAGTCTTCAAAATATAGTATGTATTTTACTTCATATCTCAGTTTGGACTCGTCACTTTTCAAGTGTTCAGTAGCCACACTGGTGAATGGCTAAAGTATTGGTAAGCACGGTTTTAGAATTTAAGACAACTCCAGTGTTGTCCTTGTTCCGGCTTTTTATTTTGTTGTTGTTGGTGGTGTTGTTGCTCTGGCTTTTTATTTTGTTGTTTGTTGGTTTGTTTAGGGGGAGACAAACCAAGTGTGTGCTAGAAAGCAGGGGAGGGGCAGAGACGGAGAGAGAGAATTCCAAGCAGGCTCCATGCTGTCAGCCCAGAGCCTGATGTGGGGCTCGATCCCACAAACCATGAGATCATGACCTGAGCTGAAATCAAGAGTCGGACACTTAAGTGACTGAGCCACACAGGCACCCCTGTTCTATCTTTGTAAAGGCTCCTTTGATATCTTAGAGCAAGCCTGAGGATCTCCTGGGGCCTTGAACATTTCTTAGAGCCCACAGAGTTGAGACAAATGGAGGGCTCCCCAGGGAGTCCACTCAGTAGCTCCAGTTTAGACTGAGACCATCTGTACTTCATCTGTGCTTCTTGACCTTGTAAGTAGCCTTAACTCCAGAGAACAGAATACCATTCTTTCAGCTTCCGAATTAAGTGATTAGTTGCGTTATAGTGCTTTTTCTGAGAGAGGTATGTGTGATTAAGATAGTCACCTGGTTTGGAATATCAATCTTCCACATAGTAGCTTTTGGAGAGGTTGTTTCACCTCTAAGCCTTGATTTCTTCACAGTATAATAATGTTACCTTTTAGAATTGTTCTGAGGATTAAGAGTGCTAATTCATGCCAAGTGTTTAGACCAGTTAGAGGCACATAAAGCACTTAATAAATGTCACATTGCTATTAGGCTGCTTTGGACTTACAGTTTCCAGGTTTCTTGCTGAAAATAATTTGGTGGGGGTGCACAGTGGATGCAGAAACCATGAGCTAAGTCATAGATAACATGGAGGTTCACTGGTCTCTACTTTTATATGTATGCTATTTTCCATAACATTTTTCTTAAAATGGCTTGTCAATTTCTGTCCTGGAATTTGCAGAAAGAAAAAATTGTTAGGATAATTTGACATGCCCCAGTGAAATGCCATATAGGTTTACTTGAGATAAGTGTATGTGTGTGTTCTGCTTGGGGAAGTCAGGGAAAGACTGGTACAGGAGGTGGTCATTTAGCTGAATCTTAAAATAAAAAAATGTTTAAAAATTTTTCCAGCTTTCATGAGATAGAAGTCCTGTTTATAAGTACCCATTTAAAGTGTACAAATAAGTGGGTTTTAGTATATTCACCGAGCTGTGCAACCCCCAGTCAATTCTACAACATTTTCATCAACTCAAAGAGGTACCCTGTGTCCGTTAACAGGCATTCCCTGTGTCCCCCCAGTACCTCCCGCCCCAGCCCTAGGCAACCGTGAATTCACTCCTGTCTCGATAGATTCCCACTCTTCTGGACATTTCATATAAATGGAATCTTATAATATATGGTCTTGTATCTTGTTGCTTTTATTTAGCATAAGGTTTTCAGGGTTTGTCCATGTTGTAGCATAGATCGGTCCTTTTTTCTTTTGTATTGCTGAATGGTATTCCGTTGTATGGCTGGACCACATTTTATTTATCCATTTGTCAATTGATGGACATTTGGGTCGTTTCCATTTTCTATGGCTAATGCTGCTGTGAACCATCATGTACAAGTTTCTGTATGGGTGTATGTTTGCATTGTCTCCTTTTCGTTGTTGTTTTGGTCCTCTTTGTTATCTTGATTTAAATAAATATTTTTTAGCAAACCTTTTTAATTCCTCTGGCTTTTTTTTTTCATTTTTTTTTTCTTTTTACTGTATATATTTTAGTGACTTTCTCAGCGGTTGCTCTAGTTGCTGAATCTTAAAGGAAGAGCAGAAGCCCACCAGGCAGGAAGCAGTGGCTGAGAGAAGAGTGAAAGAGATGGAAAGAAGCGTTCCACGAAGTGGGAACAGAATGTGCAAAGACAAGGGTTAGTGAGGACCTGGTGGGTACAGATGACTTGGAGGAACTATGTGTGGCTGACCAGGAATGCCTCCAGAGGGAGAAGAGATGGAAGGCAGGGGACACATACTGAAGGGCCCTGTTCACCCAAGCTAAGGACTTTGGCCTTAATTCTCACAGTGGGGGTAATTGGCAGCGAGTGGCATGATCAGCGTTCTTGCTGGCTGCAGGGAGGAGGGTGGGATGGATGAGGAAGAGCCTGGGCCAGGGATATCAGTTAAGAGTCTATTGAAGCAGTTCTAAGGAGCTTCCTACTTTACTTGAAGACTTTCTTTAAGGATGACGGAATGTTTTCTTTCCCATGTCAGGGCACAGCAAGTCTGGGCTGGGAGAGAAGCTTCCACTGCCACTGCCAGGAACCATTGTTTCATGTGGGTAGTTTTTTAAGTGTTTATTTATTTATCTATTTATTTTGAGAGAGAGAAGGAGAGAGAGGGGGAATCCCAAGCAGGCTCCATGCTACCAGTGCAGAGCCCGATGTGGAGCTTGATCTCACGAACGATGAGATCATGACCTGAGCTGAAATCAAGAGTTGGTGCTTAAGGGACTGAGCCACTCAGGCACCCCTCTCATGTGGGTATTTTGTCTGAGGCATTATTAGTGTCACTAGTTACCCCAAGGGCAGGGACTCTGAAACTTCCTAAATCCAGTTAACTTGAAAGTGTTTCCATTAAAGCGACCCATTATATAAGAGTCCTACAAATACAATAAGATATAAAATGGAAGTAATGAATGTAATTCTTGGGAAGGAGCCACAATTATCAATATCTGTAGAGAGAAATCAGTATATAAATACAGATGCAAAAGGCAGGTACTGAGTTTGACAGATTATTTTTGGTTTGTTTCTTTTCCCCTACCCTCTGAACCCCCTCTTTCTATTTGGGGAATTCTTCACTGTAGGAACTTGCTGTGGACATAGTTCCCCTGCTCTCTACTGAAGTGGAAATGTCCATTCTCCCTGCTCTCTGGCAACCAAGGCACAGAGCTAGGCTTTGCCAATTGGCTGTTCCTGCCCAGGATTTGAATGTAAAGACGGTGTCTCAGTTATCTATTGCTGCATAACAAATCACTCAAAACGTAGCGGCTTAAAACAACCACCACTCTTCATTTGCACACAGTCCTATAAGTTGCTCAGACGTTGGTGGGATAACTCACCTCCATTGCATGTGGCTTCAGCTGGGGCAAGCTGGCTGAGACTGAAACGTCTTGGGAGTGCCTGGTTCTCTCACTCTGTACGTGCCATCTTGGGCTTCCTCCCAGCATGGCGGCTGGAGTCTTGGAAGGGGCCTTCTTGTGGAAGCTGCAAGGCTTCCTCAGAAATTGTACAACGTCACTCTCGCTTTTATTACTTAAAGCAAGTCAGAATGCCAGCCCGGATTCAAAGAGGTGGAGAAATAGACTCCACTTCTTGAAGAGAGAAGGAATTGATGCAGAGTTTGCAAGTTGTCACAGGGAATGACAAAGATACAAGAAGAGTTTAGTGTTCATTCTGCTGGTGGCATCTAGAATTTGGTGGCGGGCAGCAGCAATGCCAAGAACAACACTCAGGACAGCAGCATCAATAGTGGCATTTATTCAGACCTTTTCAGGGATAAGTTCTTGGTCATATTTCCAGCTTACCAGGTTCCCTTGGTTCTATTTTTGAACTAATTTTCTAGCCTTCCTATCCATTTTGGAGCTGCATAATGTGCTTTGAATAAACCCCATTTCTGCTTAATTTAGTCAGAGCTAACTCCTGTTGTTTGCATCTTAGAACATTGACTGATGCCCCAGTCGATAAGAGAATGACTAAGAACTGTATATAGTAAAATAGATAATTTACAAAACAGGAAACGCACACGACTAATAAACACCTGGAAAATGTTCTACCTCACTAACAATGAAAACACAGCACATCTAAGTTAAAGCAATAACAACAATGTGTCTTTTTTTTTCCTACCAAATTTTTAAATAAATTAATGTTGCGATTAGAGTTGCAGAGAGCGTAGTGAAATAAACTCTCTTAGACCTCTGGCTGGATTGTAAACTGGTGTAACCTTCTTCCTGGGGATTTTTGGGGCAATGTTTACCAAGAATCTTTAAATGGATCATTCCTTTATAATCCTTTCCAAGAATCCAGTTGAAGCAAACATTTAGAAATGTAGCTATAAACGTATGCATGAAGATTTTCATACCAATGTTACACTTTAGCAGACATTGGAAACCCGAATGATGCACGTCAACGAAGGTGTGATGTGGTGTGATATTACGCAGCCATTGAGAAAGACTTGTCAAGAACTAAAGATGCAGGAAAACTTTTATAGAATAATAGTGAGTGATAAAGTAAAAATTATTGATGTGACCTATCTCAGCTAGGATCGAATCAGAAAAGTAAGCCACTCTAGGTATTTCAAACAAAGGGAATTTATTGTAGAAAATGCTTCACAGGGGGCGCCTGGGTGGCGCAGTCGGTTAAGCGTCCGACTTCAGCCAGGTCACGATCTCGCGGTCCGTGAGTTCGAGCCCCGCGTCAGGCTCTGGGCTGATGGCTCGGAGCCTGGAGCCTGTTTCCAATTCTGTGTCTCCCTCTCTCTCTGCCCCTCCCCCGTTCATGCTCTGTCTCTCTCTGTCCCAAAAATAAATAAAAAAAAAAAAAAAAAAAAAAAAAAAAAAAAGAAAATGCTTCACAGGTGATGGAAAGGCAGAGAAGCCAATGATTATGTAGAAGCAACCCAGAAATAAGCCACTTTAATCCCAGGACTGGAGAAGGTGCCAGAAGTTGGGCAGTTGGTGGAATCTAGAACCATAGAGGAGATGCCGCCACCGGTGGAAAATTCCTCCTCAAAGCGGAGGAAGGGACAAATATCTTATCCCTTCTTCTCACTTTCCAAGCTTTTACCAGTGGTCTCCCATTAGCCAATCTAGCCAGAAGCCAGTTGGCATTCGAGCCAAGGGCAGGAAATGGATGAGAGAGTAGATGGGCAATGACTGCCCCACAGCGTGATCTCAGCTAGATTCAAATTGTGCATATTACATGATGGTGAAAGTAGTTATTTTTGCTGATGGGATTAGGTACGATTTATTTTCATATGTTCTGTATATTCTAAAGAACGCAGACAATGTTATTAAGATAAAATATGGCAAGTGTGTGTGGGGGAGATGCCAAATTTTTACGAAGATAATAAGTATGTGAGTATGGATGTGGCACAAACAGTCTCATTAAGCTGCAGACTTTTGTCAGGGGCCTTCCAAGGGCTGGGTGTTCTTCCGTGGTGGGTGCCAGCAGGGGGCGCTCCAGCCCCGCACACCAAAGCCTCCCTGGGCTGAGCCTGATACACTGGAATTTGCCCAGCCATTGCAGAGCAGAACCCTAAGGGAGACATTGCCCTGTTGGCTGGCCAGGGCCCCCAGCGGTTTGCCTCTGCCAGTCTCTCTCAGAGCTGCCCCTTCTTCTCATTATAGGCTACTGGAGGGACTCATGGGAAAACCAGCCACCATCGGAACTCGTGGGTCCTTCCTTGGCCCTTTGGAGTGTTTGGCATGGTGCCCGTTGGACCTTAGGCCTTACTGGGACTGGTTATGCTTACACGGAGGTACCAGCGGTCACTGGGGAGAAGCTCTCGGCCCTAAGTGTCATATACGAATAAATGCTCTATAAAACCATCTTGGCTTTTTCCTAAACAAGTACCTCAAATTGATGGCTGCAAGGCTCCACATCTTACAGTTTCTGCAAGGCATGTCACTTAAAGTGACTGACTCTGAGAGATCAGTTTGGGCCACTTAACCAACAAAGTCAGGAGCAGTGAGAGCTGCATTATTTAGGACATCTCTTTGCATTAAGGTGTGTATCATCGCCGTTTGGTACTTTTGCTCTCTTAATCTCTCTCTGATCTCCTGGGTCCACAAAGCTCTCCCACCGTTGAAGGTGCAGGCTGAGCTGGGCCAGAATTCCTGCCTGCCTGAAGTTCCTCCAGGATGTTTTCAGGCGGATCATTTTTCCTGGACATCTACATACAGGTCCTCAAGGGTCACAGGAGATAATTCAAGAGAATGGGGAAGCCTTCCCAGGGGAGAATGAGTCAGACTTTGAGTAGCGGACATTGCAAAAATGTAATGGGACTCTGATACTGAAGGCCCCTGTAGCCTCATGAGGAGCCGCCCTGGGCTGCCACTAGGGCCCCCACAGTGAGTGCTTTCAACCTGCAGCTCGTACAGAAACGGGTAAGAGCTGGGTGCTGGAGTGCCCCCCCTCCCCCCAGGCTGTGTACCCATCACAGTTTGCTGTGTGTGTGTGTTTGTGTGTGTGTGTGTGTGTGTGTGTGCGCGCGCGCACGTGCACGCACATATGGTGTATTGAAAAATCCAAGAGAGGTCCGGTGAGGTGGGATAATAATTTCCTGTAATTCTGGAGAGTTTGTCCTTTCCTTCCCTTACTCTCTAACTGTGAACATATGGTTTTATTTATGTAGCTTTTCCCCCTAAGGAAGTACAGGATGCTTTACAGCTTTATGCTTTTCTGTTTTGGGAAATGAGATAAAGCCTCTTAAAGGAAAAGATGGCTTTGGGTGAAATGTCAATAGAGTGTGTTAAGAAAAATACAGTTACTAAGGGTAAAGAGGGTGATGGATGCCATTTCAGAAATTTGTGAAAAATAAGCATGTTTTCATCAAAGTATATCAGGCATGAAAAGTTGAGTCTCTGAATAATCAATAACTCAGGCTGATAATGTTTGCAAGTGTTGATCTTGGAAGTTCTCGAGGTACTTTGCAGAGCTGAGAATTGTGTTCTCTGGATTAATGCCTCAGATCAGCTCCTTTCTTTTAAGTATAGTTGTCTTGGGTTTTATTTAATGCCTTCTTATTTTTTTTTAAATAAAAAAAAGATTTTTAACGTTGATTCATTTTTGAGAGACAAAGAGAGACAGAGTATGAGTGGGAAAGGGGCAGAGAAAGAGGGAGACACAGAATCCGAAGCAGGCTCCAGGCTCTGAGCTGTCAGCACAGAGCCCGACGCGGGGCTCAAACTCACAAACTGTGAGATCATGACCTGAGCCAAAGTCGGACACTCAACCGACTGAGCCACCCAGACTCCCCCCTTCTTATTTTTTATTGAGACATAATTCACATGCAATACAAATCACCACAGTGCATCCTTATTTCTAAAACATCACTATTTTATCAGATTGTGGGCATAGGGAGTTTTATACTTACGTTTAAAAGTTTTGGGGAGAAAAGAGGAATCCTTTTTCTAAGTAACCTTATAGATTTTAATTGTACACGTGTGGTAAGTACTGAGGAATTATAAATTTGTTTCAAGGGGCAAAATATATTTTTGTGTGTTTTCTGTAGGAACTCTATTAGATCATGTCTCAGTGTATATCAGAGTATAAATAATGACAGAGAGTAAATGATCCAAAACATCCAAATAAAAGACTGGATTCTAGAACTTACTTTTCTGAATCACTTTCTGTAATTAAATTAATCAACACTTTTATAATCTGAATTTTATAGTAAGGATAATTTTATTTTATTTTTAAAAATTTTTTTACATTTATTTATTTTTGAGAGACAGAGAGAGACAGAGCACGAGTGGGGGAGGGGCAGAGAGAGGGGGACACAGAATCCGAAGCAGGCTCCAGGCTCTGAGCTGTCACCACAGAGCCCGACGTGGGGCTCAAACTCATGAACCTAACCGTGAGATCATGACCTGAGGCGAAGTCGGATGCTTAACTGATGGAGCAACCCAGGTGCCCCTATAGTAAGGATAATTTTAAATGAATCCCCCAAATTTTGGTTCTAGATTTAGTTCAAAAATTCTTTTGCTCTACAAGGAGAGTTTATACAGCTTGTACCTCCAGGTCTAGCTTGTTATGTCTCTTCTAACATACCAGCTTTTGGTTTCAATCCATTTTTATTAAAAAAAATCTACTTTAGAGCTAAAATGCTTTATTAAGAATTTCTTAATCTGGAGGATAATGGAGCGGTAGAGAGGTTTGAAGGTTTTACCAAGGGCATGTATTACTGTTCCAAAAATAAAATGGAAACATTTGCAGCAATCAAGTGGGTAAAATATTTTGGTCCACTTTAGTGTTTTCATTAATGTATTCTTGCCCTTTTAAGTACTTTCAAGAATGGAACCGGACAAATGGATGTGAGCAATTCGAGAGAAGTGACTTGATTAACTGAATCTTGCATCTGTCCCCAAACGTGCCCTTGTGACTTTAATTTAGACAGTTGGTCCTCAATCCAGAATGGCGAAACATATTTTGATGGTTCACATGTCAGTTGTCAATAGAAGACAACTTAAGATTCTGAGAAGTATTTGCTGTAACTCGTGCAATTTTACCTTTGAGATCAGTTCACACTGTTGGGAGGCCATTAGCTCTTATGTTCATGTGGCTAAGTAAAGCATTTTACCTTGGGTGCTGGGGAAGGGTCTCCTCGGCTGTGGAATGATCTGACCAGGGGCTGGCACAGAGCTGGTACTCGGAAAGGATTGGTATTATCTGAATCTGCAAATAAGACAGTGGTTTCTTTCTGACTTTCACTGGGCAGTGTTGGAAAGTTGTTCCCCACCTTCTCCTGTTCCTGAATACTACTTTCTGGAAAAAATTATATTCTAACAAACATTTCAAAGGAAGAAAATTCACAATCTTGCACTTTAACATAGTAGTCTTAGCGTTTTTGTTGGTGTTTTTCTCCCCAGTCTTTGTTCATAAGCACATTAAAAAAAATTTTTTTTAATGTTTTTATTTATTTTTGAAGGAGAGAGAGAGACAGAGCATGAGCAGGAGGAGAACAGAGAGAGAGGGAGGCACAGAATTTGAAGCAGGCTCCAGGCTCTAAGCTGTCAGCCCAGAGCCCGATGTGGGGCTTGAACCCACGAACCGCGAAATCATGACCTGAGCCAAAGTCGGACACTTAACCGACTGAGCCACCCAGGCGCCCCACATATTTTTTTTGCATAGAGCTAATTGTAAGTGTGTAGAATTGCACACCTCACTTTACAAATGCCCCATTGAGTTTTCCATGTTGCCTCGTAGACTTTAGAACCTTCCTCTCAAATGAGTGTAAGTCATTGAGTTGGCTTTCCTTTATTTCCTTGGCCGTTTCTCTGATTGGTGGGTGGGTGGGATTTTTCTAATGTTTGATTTTTAGACTTAAAATTATTGAGTGCAAGGGAGTGGAATTTCTGTGGCTTTTGATACGTGTTACTAAATTCCTTTTCAAAAGGCTATACCTATTTATAGTGCTGAGGGTCTCACAAGTGTTCTTTTTTCAACCATATGAGGATTGTTTTACAGGCTATTTCCACACCTTTATATCTCTCCCCTCCACTCAGCAGAAAAATGTGGTTCAAGGCGAGGCAGGACATACATACATGCATGTATGTTTACTGTGAATGACTAAACTTCATCTACTAAATTCTACATTATCATCTCACTGAGAAATACAGACAACCCACTTAGCTCCTGGCCTCATTCTGGCATTAGTTCCTGTATGATAGCTCGATTCTGTTAAGTTTTTGTCACAAAGCCTGCATAGTAAAGTGGAAACTTTGACTTTCTGTTTCTGACTGTGATTGCAGGTGTCTCTCCAGAAAGAGGGAGCTGAGGGAACTCGTTCCCCACCGTTCTAATTACAGAGGACTAAGTAAATACTCAGCATGGAGTCAGTAAGGAGAGAGGGTCTGTGCACCCGCCACACGTAGAGAAAACAGTTTCATCTCAATGCTGATGAGGGCAGAAAGGCACACGGTGTTGCTTTTCATGAAGTGAATTCTGCGTGTAGCCCTGGGAGCTGTTGTTTAGAAGGTTGCATACAATAAGCTTCCCAAGAGTTTCCTTGAACTTTGGCCATTTCTCAACATACTATAGCGCCGAAGCAAGCTTTTTCTATCCTCAGTTTTATTTTAGATGGGAGAAGTGACTCTGTCAGCATCACATAGGAGCAGAACCAAAACCAAGTATAAGCCTGCCTTCAGGTCCAGTGTCATTTTACTGGGTTTTATCTCCATTTTAAGCCGCTTGACTATTTCAAAACATGCCATTAAAGGGTAGAAATCTCTCAGTTAGCATCCACTGCCCTGATAAAGGGAATACTAGATCAGTTGCCTTGGCGATTTTGTCCAGTGTTGACACTCAAACAGGATACTTAGGGATTTCTGGATTTCACTTATGCTTTCTTCTGACTATATTGTCTGTATAACCTGGGTAACCTCCTGATCTTGCTGTCGGACTCTGTTGGTGTAGTCCCAGCACCCACTGGGTGAGCACATGTTGTAGGTGGTAAGCTCCTACGGGTCTGTGGAGGTCTGCCACAAGGTGTGCATGTCAGGGGAGTCCTAGTTTAATCTGCACCATGGGCCCAGTCTCTGGCAGAGTGTTCTCTTCGTTTCTCTTTGGCCATTCACCTCTTCAGATGCCGCTTCATTTGGGGAAACTTTACCGATGTTCTCCAATGAATCTTGCCCGGCCTCTTTTCATATTAAAGTGGTTATTTTTACATTGTAGACAGAAAATCAGGTTCAAAGAAAGGACCTTAAATTTTTTTCCTATTTCTGTGTGAAAAATCATAGCGTTGTAGATCTGGAAGGGGCCTTCTTAATCGCTCAGTGCAGCCCCCTCATCTTACAGACTGGGAGGCTGAGGCCTGGTGATGTGCTCAAGATTGTTAGCAAGGTGATGGCCTAGGGGGGACTCCAGTCTACTGCTTTTAAAGACGGTGGAGCAAGCGTGAGATGCCTGCTATTCTACAAAAGGGAAGCAGACAAGAGGAAAAATGTGCCAGGTCAGAAATCAGAGGGAAATAATAACTACAGAGCCTCCACAGAGTTGTAAAGTCCTTTGTGGCTTATGAAGCTCTTGCAGATGCAGAAGTATGAACACGTAAAATGAAATTTAGTTGATATTTTATGAAATGGATTTTTTTTTTAAGTTTATTTATTTTGAGAGAGAGAGAGGGAGAGGGCTTGAGCGGTGGAAGGGCAGAGAGAGAGGGAGAGAGAGAATCCCAAGCAGGCTCTACATGGTCAGCACAGAACCCCGTGTGGGGCTCGATCTCAGGACCTTGAGCCAAAGCCAAGAGTCAGATGCTTGGTCAACTGGGCCACCCAGGCGCCCCTTACTAAAGTAACTCGGCTTTAGGTGTTGAAGTGACTTCTGAATTATTAAAGAAAGAAAATTACTAAAGAAAGGAAGTCTGCTCTACTGGTCTTATTTCACTCTAGCCATAATCTTTTAAAATCTATTTAGTTTATTTTAATTAGAATAACCCATTTCTTAAGTAAAGCAGTTAACAGGGAATTTTTTGAGGTTGCTTAACAGATTTTGGCAATTTCCTTAGCCCTGCGTTGGGTATTTTTTATTTCATTTTTTGCTAAAGAAATGGGGTTTGTGGATTTTCATAACTGCACATAATAGATTAAAAATTTTTTTTTAATGTTTATTCATTTTTGAGATGGTGGGGGTGGGGGTGGGGGGAGACAGGGCATGAGCAGGGGAGGGGGAGAGAGAGAGGGAGACACAGACCCTGAAGCAGACCGCAGGCACCAAGCTGTCAGCAGAGCCCGATGCGGGGCTCGAACTCACAAAACGTGAGATCATGACCTGAGCTGAAGTCAGACGCTTAACGGACTGAGCCACCTAGGCGCCCCTGCACATAATAGATTTTAAATCATCAGGCTGTGATAGAACAAGGAGGTCTGATGACATGATTAAAACTAAAACTCACAGAATCCTTTGAACTTGAATGGAAGTTTCTTGGGAGGGGGAGGGTACTAGAGAGTGGCCTCTGTATCATCGTGGGTCCCTGAGGACAGGATTGATCGCTCACGTTCCGAAGCGAAGAAACAACAGTGAAGGGTTTTGAAAGGTTAAAGCAACGCTCGCATGTGGGTTCATAAAAGTAACGAGTAGTTACCTTTACTCAGGCCCTCACTGGTGCTTTTCATGTTGTCACCGTCCTTACAATCACCTGCAAAGAGGTGCTTTGTTATTATCTGAAAATTACAGATGCAGAGACTGAGGTTTTTTTTTTCAATTTTTTTTTTCAACGTTTTTTATTTATTTTTGGGACAGAGAGAGACAGAGCATGAACGGGGGAGGGGCAGAGAGAGAGGGAGACACAGAATCGGAAACAGGCTCCAGGCTCCGAGCCATCAGCCCAGAGCCTGACGCGGGGCTTGAACTCACGGACCGCGAGATCGTGACCTGGCTGAAGTCAGACACTTAACCGGCTGCGCCACCCAGGCGCCCCGAGACTGAGGTTTTGATAGTGTTAGTCTCAAGGCCAATCAACCAAGTTAGTGGCAGAGCTAGATTCGAAGTCCAGTCTACCTAGCTCTGAAGTCCCTGATCTTTCCTTTGCACTTTTATTATACTCAAGAAGCTATGATTATTTTTTTTTTCCTGTTTTTCTTGTCAGTTGATTCTGAGAGCCAATGATTTCCTTTTTCTGGACCTGCTGAATAGGGAGTGTGGGCCTTTAACTCCTCTGTCTGTAATCTGTGGCTGGGCTGGACCTTTCTCTTCTTCGCATTCCTCCTGCTTGATCAGCACATGGCAGGGGAACTTCACAGGAGCCAGAGTCTTAAACATTCCCTTTCTCTGACTTTGCCTTACTTTCCCCTTGGTGGTAGGGGACAAGCTCTGTAGTAACTGAACTGGGAATCTTAGGAGGAGAGGCCCCCACTTCTGTGGGGTGCACATCAGCAACATTTGGTTCCTCCACTGTGGCTGAAGCCACCTGACCTGGACCCTCATGCCAGCCCCATAGTGAGAAAACCCTGTTTTTCATTTCTTCTTTTGCAAAGGCCCATCTGGATAGAGCAGGTGCAGAGGTGGGTTCTTAAAATAGAAGCCTTTTTTCCATGTGACGTGGCACTATGGAAGCCCCCTTGCTTCTTTACCTGTTGTTCAAATTAATGACATGATGAAGATCTGTGCCCTCATCGTGGCATTTTCCTGACTTCTGTGGGACCTTTCATTTGTCAGTTGACCTTTCTAGTGTCTTCACTTGTAAGATACAGGACTTGTTCTTGGCAACCTCAACAAGTATCCTTCCTAGCTTTGATGTTCTGTGTCCATGTTTCTTTTTTTTTTTTTTTTTTTTTAACGTTTATTTATTTTTGAGAGAAAGAGACAGAGTGTGAAGGGGAGAGGGACAGAGAGAGAGGTAGACACAGAATACGAAGCAAGGTGCAGACTCCGAGCTGTCAGCACAGAGCCCGATGCGGGGCTTGAACTCACGAACCGGGAGATCATGACCTGAGCTGAAGTCAGACGCTCAACCGACTGAGCTACCCAGGTGCCCCTCTGTATCCATGTTTCTGATTAGGGCTCAGATCTTTGAATTCGCCATCTCTCTCTTGTTTAGTTCCCCCAGCAATATTATTCTAGCAGAAATAGCTGGGCCTCAAAATGATTCTTGATGGTTAGAGTATGTCATCTCACCATCTTGACATCCCATTTGCTCTATATCAGCAACCCTCTCTAAAGCAGGTGTCAGGAATCACTTAAAAGCTTGAATAAGTTTCCATGTATTATGTGTTTGGGATCACAGAAAACAATAGGTGATTTATTTTATTTTAAATTTTGTGGATTTTCTACTAAACTGGTACCAAGGCATGTTGTTCTTTTTTTTTTTTTTTAATGTTTATTTATTTTTGAAAGAGAGAGAGCACGACAGCAGGGGAGGGGCAGAGAGAGAGGGGGGCAGAGGATCTGAAGCGGGCTCTGCACTGACAGCAGAGAGCCCAGCATGGGGCTCAAACTCACAAACACTGAGATCATGCCCTGAGCCGGACGCTTAACCAACTGAGCCACCCAGGTGCCCCAAACAATAAGGAGATTTAATTTAACATCAGGGAAGGTTATTTCCCTGTTCTTCATTTCTGTCTTAAGGAATTAAAGATTCCTTTCAAAGTTCTAAATCTTAAGAGACTAGATTTTAAGAAATTGATATTTATAAAATTGTGTGTGTGTGTGTGTGTGTGTGTGTGTGTGTGTGTGTGTGTGTTTTACTGAAGGTCAAACCAAGCCTTGAGTCTCAGTATTTTTGTTTTCTGTTTTGTAGAGTAGGAATAATATTTCCTTCATGGGGTTGTTGTGGGAATTAGCTGAGCAAGAGGTTGGGGTACTGCTTGATACAAACTAGGCACTCAGAAAATGCTTGTTCTCCCAGGATCGTGTAAGTTCGTTTTTTTCTGCTCCTGAGTACTAGCTCTTGATTAGCCTTGAGGCTGAGAAATTGGCCCTCTGATATCAAGGAGCTAGCAACGTTTTAACGAGACCAAATTAATACATATGAAACAATTCGAGAACAGCTTGAGTCAGGACATGACTGATCGCTGCCTGGGAACAAGGTATGCCTCCCTAACAGAGCAGGCACATTTTCACAGCAATGGTCTCTGAGTCTCATTTTCAAGGAGAGTGGGGTGCCAGCACATGTGACCATCCTAGGAAAGAGTCAAGACCACAGGTTATAGGGGTCCAACAGTGAGGGGAAAGCTAAGGAAAATTGTCCACTATCAATAAGAGAGAATGAGGCGTATCATTCAAAATGATCAATGCAACATGTAAATAGAAAAGAGAAGTGCTGTGAAATAGCGAGCGAGAGAAGTTGAACACACAATTGTCTTAACGGTGTGGATTATCCTGTAGCTTTGTATGAAGATGCATAGATAAATATTAGATGAGAATAGAATGTGAGGAATCAAAATAATAGATGTGTTAGGGTTATGGATTTATGGGTGAATTTCAAAAACATTCCTTTTAGTAGGCTTTTAGTTTTAACAATTGACACCAACTATTTTGAATAATTTCATAGTGAATAGCGACTTGTGCTGAATATTATGCCAGTCCCTGGATGAAGGTTCCATCCTTCTTTGGGGTAGGACTTCTTCTGTGATATTCATTGTGATCTGTGTCTTGAATGGCTTGTTTTTTTTGTTTGTTTGTTTTTGTTTTTGTTTTTTTTTGAAGAGAAAAAAGTACAACAAATCCAGTAGATTATGGAGACCTCTTCCATTTACATTTCTGTAGATCTTCCTTCTCAAATTCCCTACAACCTGATACTGAATCCAAAGGAAGGGAGAGGCCCTGGGAGCTCTGATTTTGAACTTTAGGGATTTGGCCTGCTACTTCTCTAGAAAATGCCTTGTTCTCCCAAGCTTCAGTCAGCCTTAATAGAGGCACATATCCCTTCAAGAAAAACCAATATACCAACAGTCCACTTGGCAAATGGATAATTCAGGTGGTGATTTACATTTTATTTTGGCAGATGGACCCTTCATTTTCAAAAGAATTCTTCATGAGTGTCCCTCAAAAATGTATTGACTTTTCAGGAACACATTGATTTCATGTGGTCACTTACCCTGTAGGTAATATGTATACTTAGGCTGGTTCTTCCATAGCATGAATAAGTGGGTTCTTGTCAAGGGGAAGAAACTGAGGAGATACAACATGGCTGTGACCCTCAGTGGTCTTCCAGCTTTCAATTTAATCTGGGTCAGATCAGTTCAACCCTGTGCAAGCCAATCCAGTGCAAACTAGTCCAATCTAACCAGTCCAAAAAACATGTTGGTATTTGTGTCAGTGAATCTAAGGAACATCATCTCCCCCCGAACTAGAAGTAAACAAAACAGCATGGCTTGAGTTGTCCTTCTAATCTTTCTTGCCACCACAGGGAAGCCTGTGGCCCTTTTCCACTCACCTTGTGTGCCAACTTCTCAAGGCCTCCTGGCCTATGTGTGCTTGAGAATGTAGATTGGAGGAAGGGGAACTGGACAGAGCCTCGATGCCTGGCTTCTAGGCTTATTTCAATTTCAACTACTAACAGCATTGAGTAAGTGGTCAACCTCTTGAGGCCTTAATCTCCTAATTTTTCAAATAAAGACAGTAGTCTAATTTTTTTGAGCACTTCTCTCCAGTCCTGGCAGTCTATGAATTCACCTTCAACTCTTTTATACAAACTTTTTGATTAATTGAAACCAAATTTCCACTACTCTGATACTTTTAGTTGGCTCTCCTCAGAACATCAGTGTCCAATTTAGCACTATTCTAATTATTTTCCTTATTTGTACCCATTTTTTTTGGGGGGGGGCAAGGATTATGTTTTTTTCTGCAGACTTTTCTACAGACTTCTTGAGGACAGGGCTCGTGACACTCATATCCTTATATCTCCTCGTGGTGAGTCGAACTCTTGGAACCATTGTCAAAACAACATCTTCTTGGTGATTCTGTCCTTTTCTTTTAGGGTATCTCTCACATCTTTATAACAAGTTCTTTTTTTAAAAAAATTTTTTTTGACATTTATTCATTTCTGAGAGACAGGGAGACAGAGCATGAGTGGGGGAAGGGCAGAGAGAGAGACACACAGAATCCAAAGCAGGCTCCAGGCTCCGAGCAGTCAGCACAGAGCCCGACCCAGGGCTCGAACTCATGAACCGTGAGATCATGACCTGAGCCTAAGAAGGTATCACGATTTTAAATACATTCTGGAAGTTTCATAGATGCAATATTTCTTTTTAGAGTTAACATTGGAAATAATGTCACACACACGGTTTTTTAAAAGATATATTCTTTTAACTAAATAAGGTTGTTTGACAAATTTATGTGGAGAGGGACACAAGATAATCCTCCAGTTGTTGGCAGAGCAGTAATTGCAAGTTGTTCAGTCCAAACACGCGGTTCTTTTCTGTCAGCTCCATGACTCCTTGCCTCTGGTTGAACCACTGTACCCGAAAGTGGACTGATCCTTTCCATTCCAAGTGGAAGTGCCCACTGTGAGCTACCATCACAGAGGTGGTGAGAATGGCCGTGGTGCTGGATGGGGCAGGGTGCTGGTGGAATTGGACTGGATTAGATTATCTGAGGTCATAAGAAATGAAACTTGGCTTGCAGTTGGCTGGCTCTAGAAGGTACGGTCTCCTATGCTTCCATGCAACGTTCTGTGTGACCGGAGGCAGCACAGAGCGGGCACGCTGTACAAGGACAGAAAAGGAATAAACAGACCATCCTTGAAAGTCACAGATGGAAAAGCGGATTACAAGGGCAGCGCCGCTTTTCAGGAAGACCTGGGTCATCAGATCCAATGGGGGTGGTTCCAGGCAGGTGACGGTGTGGAGCAAAGAGAGCAGCGGGCTTGAAATCAGAGGACAAATATCTAAGAGTTGGCCTTTCCACTTGGGCAAGTCTTTCAGTCTTTCTGGTCCTGTTTCTTCATCTGTAAACTAGGGTAGTATTGTCACACTCTGTGAGTTAGCGTATCCAAATAACAAACAAACACAACCAGGCACACAGAAAAACAATCTGTATGATAGTTCTACCAACATATATCAGCATCAACAATTCATTATTCATTTGCTTATTTATTTTTTCAGTAAATGCTTGAACAACCAAGGCCCGGTGTTTTGTGCTAAGCACTGCAACAAGTAAAAAATTGTATAAAGATCAAGGTGTAGAAATTCTAGTTCAGGTCCTCAATAAATGGTAGATGAGTCATAAACTGAAGCATGGAAATAAAGAGTGACTTTCTGTAGGTCTTCTAGCTACTATTATGATTCTCAAGTGTTATTTTGTTGCACAGTTTCCAAATTCCACATTGCTGGCTTCTTTGTAATAGACAAAAGGCCCTGCCTTTTAGGAGACTAACTTTTGATGGGAAATAAAGACAGGGATACTTGGGGCTCACGCAAATCAAACACGTAAGTGATGGATGGGACATAGTGAATTCAATAATGTGGGAAATCAAGGGAGAGTGGACTCTGGGTGAAATCAGATTTTCTCATTTTTCACAGATGATCTTTTGGAGGAGGTGGAATTTTTTTAGGTCAGCTGGAAATAAAACCAGTTTCATTAATTTTCAGACTTACCTGCAGAAAAATAGCTAATAAGAGTTACCAGGTTCATAAATTTGATGGCCTTACATTTAACATGTGACTTGTTATTTTGGAGTATATAATGAATGTGTCAACATGAGTGAAAAAGTTATTTGCAACTGTCACATCAGGTAGGCTTTATGAAAACATAAGCTCTGGGAACTTATTAAATTTTACTTACAAACTCTTAATACAGAATACAGTAATCGAGAAGAGTATATTCCTCTTTCTTTACCTAATAATTAGGGTTTACTATATTTCTGAGCGACAGTGTATTAAAAACGAAGCAAGGGCTGAAGGTGGAGAGAGACAGTGGAAGGGGTGAGAGACACTGTAGACAGAAGCACATATCTGGGGGTAGGTGTATATTGGGATGAGGGCAATGAAGGCTGGATTATGTCATTTTCCACAAATGTCTATTTAGCTTCTCCTGTTTCAAGAACTTTGCCTTTTTTTTTTTTACAGTCAGTTTAGGAGACACTGTATCTTTCAGCATTTACAATCTTAGAAGAGCAGGGAGGGCGTAGGAAGGAGAAGGCAAGCTAACACAAGGGCAAAAGCCTCAGACCCTTCTAGTCCTGTGGCTGATGTGGATTTTGTCACTAGTGTTGCATTCGGAGGAAAGCTTTCCATTCCTAGGTGGCTGCTCTGGTTAGTGTAGTCAATGGAGACTCATCAGAAGGATATAATCCAGCAACAGGAGGTATACAGTGAGTGCAGGCCAGCTGATCAGTATCTCAGTGCACAGCGGTTCTCAAGAGCCCATAGCCCCGGCTCTCAGGGGAAAGACCTCTGATTAGATCTCTACAGAGCCTACCCCGTTTCTCTATTTCTATAGTCTTTTCTCTCTTCCTTGCTATTTCCATCCCTCTTCTCTTTTGTCTTTCTTCCAGCTCTCTTTGTTATCCTTTCCCCTCTAATCTTTTTGTAAATGTACTTTAATTAAACACACTATGGAATTAAATTATAGACATTGGTTTGCTAAATAAAATGTGTACACACACACACACACACACACACACACACATTATTTTCTATTTCTTGAAAAAAGAAGACAGAATTGAAAAATCTCTCCAAAATGTAGAAGCCCAGAGCAGATTACAGTTGACCTTTGAACAACATAGGTTTGAACTGTGTGGGTCCACTTATACATACATTTTTCTTTTGGATAAATACAGTACAGTGCTGTAAATGCATTTTCTCTCTTACTTATACTTTTCTTAATAACATCTTCTTTTCACTAGCTTTACTACAGGAATACAATATATAATACATTTAACATACAACATATGTGTTAATCAACTGTTTATGTTATCATTAAGGCTTCTGGTTAATAGTAGGCTAATAGTAGATAAGTTTTCCAGGAGTTAGAAGTTATATTTTTTTGAGTGGATTTTTGACTGTGTGGGGGTTAGGGCCCTTAACCCCTGCATTGTTTGAGGGTCAACTGTATTTGTTTGGATCAGTGATCCTCAATCCAGAATTTCCTCATGTCTAGATTATTGTCTTTGGTGGACAACAGAAGAAAATACATATTGGAAACCCATATGTGGAGTTTCAGGTTTGTGGTGAGTACAGTGAAAATTGAATGGGAGTAGGTAGGAGTTCTTCTCACATTATCCAGGTTCAGGGAGCAGATCTGAGCATCTGTTTGGTGACTGAGGATCTTGAAGGGCTCAAGGTGAGTGTTCATAGGTCATGCTGCTGCCCTAGAGGACAGGGACTTCTGTGTCCTTCTCCAACCACCAGCACACAGACCAGGTACTCATAAATGTTTATAGAATGAAAGAATCCAGGAATACCTGTGGGATCAGAAGTTGTAAGGGACTGGGTTGAATATATTCTGATTCCCAGGTTATTTATCTATGTATTTTTTTAAAAATGCTTATTTTTGAAGGAGAGAGACAGAACACGAGTGGGGGAGGGGCAGAGGGAAAGGGGACACAGAATCTGAAGCAGGCTCCAGGCTCTGAGCTGTCAGCACAGAGCTCAATGTGGGGCTCCAGCCCATGAACCATGAGATCATGACCTGAGCCAAAGTTGGATGCTTAACTGAGTGAGCCACCCAGGCGCCCCTGTGTATTTTCTTATTCTCTATCTGTGATGTTTGTTTTTTCCTTTGATATTTGTTTTTTTGCACAGTGAAGGGCAACAAACCAGTTCCAGAGAGTAGAGGACTTCTGTAAATGAACCATTGCCCACCTGCTCATGAACTAAGTGGGTAGGAAGACAGGTCTCAGTTGGCATGTAGTCCAAGAAGAGTTTATGATGTCTCAGATTCTAGAGCCTTCTTTTCCACAAGGATATAAAAGACACCCTCAGCTCACTCTCCTTCTGGCTGGGAAGACTGCTGAATGGTTGGGCCACTTGAAATCACATGCTGATGACTGGGAGCACGTTTCCTTTCTTTCAGTATAAAATATTGGTCTTTGGGAAACGCACCTTCCACCTAAATCCCTGCAACACTTTTATATTCCATTATGGTGTCAGGCAAGCTCAGGGGAAATACACTGAACTGAACTTGATCCTTAGGCCTGTGGGTGAGATATTGTGTCAACAAATAGTTCTTCACTGTACCTTAGTTTCTCCATCTTTCAGACAGAGATTTTTTTTGCCTTGACATGTCAAATAGGTAAAGAGGAACAGAAGGATTGTGATGTATTATTGCAAATTAGAAGAAATGAAGGTTTCAGGCCAAATTTAAAAAGGCTTCCTTGTGGAATGACTGCAAGGAGAACATCCATTGAACTCAGTCATGGAATCCAAGAACCTATTAATAATTAAGAACAAGATCATGGATTGAGCATATATTCTGTGCATGCCTTCTACTAAGTGGGTTATGTACAGTGTTTCATTTAATGTCAATAGTGATGTGGAGACAGAGGTTTTATTACTATTACTTTATTATAGACAGAGAACCTGAGACCAGGAGGGTGTTAATTCCAATATAAGTTATAAGTGATGAGTCCCCATGTCAGAGTTCATTGATGGAATCTATGGCTTCCCAGTTGGAGGACTGGAGCACTGCAGTGATTTATGAGGACACCTTTAGTGTCAGTGAGTCCCAGGTTGGCTAATGTTTGGGCAGGAGGTTGAAGGTATGTACCTTTCCTGACCTCCAGCATGTGTTATGTGTGGTTCCATAGAGCTCCCTAGACACCCCGCTGTCCATCCCATTGCTCCATGTTGCAATTTCTGTTAACTTGTTTCCACACTAGGCTGGGAGTTCCTTGAGGTTGAGAGCTGTCTCTTGTTCACTGTGTTACTTGCAGAACATAGTACAGAGCCAGGTACATGAAGATGCTAATCAATGTCTGTAGAATGAATGAAGGTGGGCGTCCATACATCCAATCATATAAACGAGTTTTGTATGTAGTAGTTAGGGTTGCATGGTGTAGAAGGGCAAGCAATTAACATGGTGACTTGGGTAAGGACCAATGGATGAGTGAGTGGTTGTGTGGCCTGGTATATGTATTGGCGGAAGGGGAATATAGGAGAAGAGAATGTTTCTGTCATGGGTGCTAGGAAGTTTACTGAAATGTGCTCTGTAATGTTGCCATGACTCATCCCTATTTTTCCTGGCCTTCTATCCCTGAGGTGCCCAAACTATTATTCAACATGAATCATTTCTTGCCACCCTCAAATACCTCCAGGACCTCTGTGGGCTTCACGAAGCATCTACCTGCTCACAGTGTCTTTCTTACATGCAGACTGTATGGGTCCTGTCAACATATCAGACCTCTGAGAGGGTGCTGCCTATTCTGGGTTGAGGTTTTCCAGGGAGAGAACCCTGGGACTAGAGCCGGGGCAGTGGGTTTAGGTAGAAATATATCAAGCAAAGTTAGGGTCAGTGTTACTTCCAGCCAAGTGCTGGACCCAGACTTGGCCAGGTACTGTGAGGACCCAGGTGCAGGGGGCCATAGGAACTACTGGAAGGGTGTGGAGTGCACTGCCCAGCCTGTTGGAGGAGGATGGGAGTGAAACCAACAGATGTGCTCAAGGTTCTATTTTCAGTTCCCCAAAAGGTCTTCTCCTTGACCAAAGCAGTGTGACCGTTGCCATGACAGTTGCTATCTTGGTCCCTGGGACTCTCCCTCAAAAGGTGGCATTACTTTTTTAATCTTCTTAGGCCAGTCACCATGAAACTCGATACTAACCCACCTGGGGTGGGGATGGGCAGGGCCTGTCTGGGGTCTGAGCACTATGATGATGGAAGATGTTTTGGTACTAAGAGGGACCTTTGGTTAATGAGTTATTTTTCCAAATGAGACCAATACTCCTAGCTATCTTCGGCATGGCTGACTTTCCAGTTTTGCTGAGCATCACAGATTTCTCTCCCGAAATGTCCATAGTGAGCTCATTGTTGCATCTGGTAACAGATAGGAAGAACTCTAGCCTTGAATCTCAGTCTGTCTCCAGGTGATTAGGCCATGCCATCCAGCCTCTGCTCTTCAGTCTCCTGACCTGACTTCCAAGCTCTTTACTCGGTCAAAGACCCAGGGCTTCTTTGCCCCTAAGAATGGCAGCTGTGAATAGAAGTTGTGAAGGGACCACAATGTGTTGCAGTTAGGGCTGTTGATCAGGCTGCCTGAGTTTGAGGCCTGACTTTGGTATTTACTTATTGTGTGACCTTGGACATGGTATTTACACTAAGTCTTAGTTTCCTTGTAATACAGACTACACGTGGGGTTGTTGGAGGATTCAGTGACACGATCATCGTTGTCAGTGTTGGACATTGTATGCATTGCTATTATTATGGAGTAAAAACCTGTTACAAGCTGGCATGTGTTGAGCCAGAAGGAGTATTACAGAAGGTTTTCTCTGTGTACTTTTTGTTTCCTACATTGACCATCAACATTTTATCATGGTGTCATAAGTTGAAGGCTGTTCCTTATTTGTTCCTTGAGCCCACGGTGAAACAAAAGCTTGTGTAATTTTTTAAGAAAGACTCAGAGAGAGGGAAGACCTTCATTCACTCTCTAGTCCAATCTCTTTGTTAGTTTTAGAGTTGCTTGAGGCCTTACTATTACTATGACAAACCAGTGTTACTGAAAACCTGCACAGAACCTTCTGAGTGCAAACTCTAAGAAAGACATGGTGGTTTGGGCTTGATAAGCTTGGTTTAAGTTACGGTTCTACCTCTTGTGAGCTCTGTGATTTTAAGCACACTACATAACCTTCCTTAGCCTCAGGATCCTCATCCATGAGGCCAGGTTAATAAATACCTCAGTGTGTGGTATGAGAATCAAGGTGGTCGTGCTAGTGACAGTGCTAGCAAATGACAGTACTCTCCCCTCTTCTGCCTTCCCCACCCCATTGCCCCTGTCCTCACTGTCCTCCCTTTTCTCCCTCTATGCAGAGAATCTTGCTGGTTTCAGGGATACAGAAGGTTCCAGAGTTAGGAGGTAGGACCTTCTCTTAAGAGATAAGTAACCACATGGTAGGGGTAGTAAGAGCCATTCAAGTCCTAAGAAGAGATTGTTAGGACAATGGAGGGGTAGAAAGGCTGAGAGGAGCTAAGGGGAGAGACCAGAGGTATCTATGGGGGTCTTTCCCATGCCAGTGGTCTCTAAGTATTCATGGAAGGAATTGGCATGTGGAACCTAGGGGACAGGAAGTGGCGGATGGTAAGGGGACTCCCTTGTGAATTCCAATCTTCTCCATCTTCTCCTAGCTTCCCCCTTCCTGGAGCCTTTACTTGTGTACTTCTGTCTACACAGTCTTCTTGAATCGCTAAACCTCCACAATCTAAATTCTACATATTTATTGAAGAAGTTATGAACAATTCCCAGCATGTCTGTGGACCTCTCTGCATCGGTGCATGTGGACACTCCCTTCACTTCTGTCTGTGGTTGAACCGTGTTCCTAGTGAGGGGCAGCACCTCCACCTGTGTTCCACCCACCCCATCTCACCTACTCAAGGACATGGCTCCAGCATGTTTCTCTTGTCTTTCCTGCAGCACCAGATTTTCTTCTTTACCGGATTATTCTCATTAGCATTCCAAAAGGCTGTCCTTTCTCTTCTTCCAGGTACTGCCTTTTTCCAACTCTTTCCTCCAAAGACTTGGCCGTGCAAACTGTATCCAATTTCTTTCTTCTCATTTTCTCTTGAACTCATTCTGATCAGATTTTTGCCCTTGCTGTTCTACGGACAGTGCTTTTATCTAGTTCACCAATGACCCCCACGTCTCTAGATCCAGTGGTCCATTTTCATTCCAGTTGACAACAGTTGACAACTGATCAGTTTCTCCTCCGTGTAACATTTCTTCTTTTGGATTCCAGGACAACACCACTCTCCTGATTTTCCTCCTTCTCTGACCAATCTTTTCTGTCTTCTTTTCTGGTTCTTCCTCATCTCACCAACTTCTTAATGTTGGAGTGCTTCCCATCTTAGTGCTTGGGTTTCTCTATCCCTGCACACCTGGTGTCTATTCTGTCACAGTCTGAGGGCTTTTAACACCATCCTTATGGTGATGACCACATTTATGCCTCTAGTACTGACCTCTGTCTTCCACATTACAGGGTCTTATATCCAGTTGTCCACCTGTCATCTCTGCTTTGTTGTCTGATAGGCATCTCAGACTTGGCACATCCACAGTGAAACTCCTAAAGCTTCTGCAATCAAGGCAGTGTCTAATGACAAATAGATCCCGGAAGGGAATAGAGATTTTAGAAGTAGACCCAACTTTATGGTCACTTGATTTTCAACAAAGGTATCAAAGCACTCCAACTGGGGAAAGGGAAGTCTTTGGGGTTAAAAGAATTATGGCTGGAGAATAAGTTGAAAGAAATCAAATAGTAGCCAAACTGAGCTGCTATTATTATGACGATGACTAATACTTGTGCCTTCCTCAATACATGCTAGGCTGGGTGTGTTCAGTGGTTCACATGAATTATTTCATTCAAGTCTCACAACAGTCTTACAAGTAAGACTTTCCGATGAGAAAACTGAGGCACAAACGTCAAGTAACTTTCTGTTATGACTTGTGAGCATATCTTCCCAGGCAATTATATATGAACAATGATGTGGGAAAAGAACATAACAATGTGTCCACTTCATCTAGCCAGGCTCATGGTAATGGGTGACTTGAACCCTAGTGCTAACTCACCAGTGCTCACCCAGTAGGGAGAGAGCACAGAATCCCTGGCTTCTGTCTTTGAGATTCAGCCTTAGGTCCTCCAGTGGCCACTCTGGCCACTGGTATGGTTTAGTAAAAGGTCCCACCTTGTTCACATTGATACCAACCCTCCCTCTCCTCCCCCCAGCATAGGTGCTCAGGCTGAATGGCACCTTCTAGAAGGATGAAAAGAGGAGAGACCTCAGGAAGATGGAATGTTTGACTCTTTGTTCTATGCAGGACCATAAGCACAGGAAGGCAGAATTGTATACGTTTTCAGAGAGCAGAGTTAGGCGGGTGGGGATCTGATCCCAGGCCCACCACTGACCATGTGGTCTTGACCTTAGCCTCTTTTATCTATAAATTGGGTGTAAGATACTTCTTTTTTTAAATGTTTATTTATTTGTGAGATAGAAGCATGAGTCGGGGAGAGGCAGAGAGAGAGGGAGAGAGAGAATCCCAAGCAGCCTCCACACTGTCAGTGTGGCTCAGTGCAGAGCCGACATGGGGCTCAAACCCGTAAGTTGTGAGATCATGATCTGAGCCAAAACCGAGAGCCAGACGCTTAAACCGACTGAGCTACCCAGGTGCCCCTGGTGTAAGATATTTCTTGATGTGAAGTTATTTTGAAGTACCAGTCATCTATATCTATATATCTATCTATATATCTATATCTATATCTATATCTATATCTATATCTATATCTATATCTATATCTATATCTATATCTATATCTATATCTATCTATATGTAGAAAAGTGCACAGATTATACAGTTTGACAAATTTCCACAGTGGTACACATTACTTAACAAAACTCCCGAAGCCCTCCTGCTAGGCACCACCTCACCCCATGCCCAAAAGTAATCCCCATCCAAATTTCTAATTGTAGTTTTAACTGGCTTGGAACTCTATATAAATGAAAATATATAGAATATATCTTTTGGGAGTGTCTGGGTGGCTCAGTGGTTAAGCATCTGGCTTCGGCTCAGCTCATAATCTCACAGCTTGTGCGTTCAAGCTCAGTGTTCGGCTCTGTGCTGACAGCTCAGAGCCTGGAGCCTCCTTCCGGTTCCGTGTCTTCCTCTCTCTCTGCCCCTCCCCCACCCGTGCTCACTCTGTCTGTCTCTCTCTCTCAAAAATAAACATTAAAAATTTTTTTTTTTAGTTTGGACTCTGTCTCCCTCTCTCTCTGCCCCTCTCCTGCTCATGCTCTGTCCCTCTCTCTCAAAAATAAATAAACATTAAAGAAATTTAAAAAATTATCTTTTGTGTTTGGTTTCTTTTGCTTGTTGTCATGTTTATGAGATTCATCTATGCCATTCGGTATAGTTATAGTTTTAAAATTCTCCTTATGTAATAGAATTTCAGTGTGTAAACATACTACAACTTTGTGACCCATTCTATTGTTGGTGGGCATTTGGATTATTTCTGGTTTTGGGCTTTTATAAATGAAGCAGCTCTGAAAATGTGCACAGGTCTTCCGGTGGACAGAGACACAGTCATTTGAAGTGGGATTGCTAGGTTATACTGTATGAATCTCTCTCCGCTTTCTAGAACTTGCCCAACATTTAAAATTTTTTATTTATTTTTATTTTTTAATAAAGTTTTTAAAGTTTATGTGTTTTTGAGAGAGACAGAGACAGCATGAGTGGGGGAGGGGCAGAGAGAGAGGGAGAGAGAGAGAATCCCAAGCAGGCTCTGTGCTGTCAGCACAGTGCCTGATGCGTGGCTCGAACCCACAAAACCATGAGATCGTGCCCTTAGCCCAAACCCAAGAATGGAATGCCCAACCGATTGAGCCAGCCAGGTGCACCTTAGAACTTGCCCAACATTTTAATGAACATTTTTAACCTTGCAGTAAAGTAAGGTTTAAATTAGGTTGTGGAAAGCACTCAGTATGGTTTTTGGCAGATAGAGAGATCACATTCCATTAAGTTAAAGTGCCATGATGGACTTTACCATTTCCCTATTGCGTGTTCATTTAGATCATTTTCATTGTCTTGTTATTTTATATAATGTCACAGTGAATGACTCTTTATAGATGTTTCTTTCTTTTGAAAAATTTGCTTTGAGTAAATTCTTAGGTAAGTTCAACTGGATCAGAAGATATGTGACTGTAGAAACTGTCACCCTTAAAAGGACTCTGAGGGTCTGCTGGGGAGGGGAAAATGAGGAAGCAAGCCTCTTACACCATGGCCCTGGGGGTGGGCAGGATATGAAGACAGGTTGCTTATGGCTTTCATGGAGTGTCTCGTAGAGGACAGGAAGGTCAGGTAGAATGCGGGATGATGATTTTTATACGTGGTGATGATTTTATAGCAACTGGGTGTTTAGTTCCTTAGAAGATATACTGGGTAATTGGAAAAAAAAAACACAAAAAAAACTATACCAACTGGTGCAAAGATTCACTTTATTTATTCATTTCCCCCCAAATATTATTAGCATGATTAAAGCCAAAGAGGGGGAGGCAGTAAGGTGGGGACAAGGGCTTGCAATAGGTGTGGGTCTCCGATGGGAAAGGTCCGGAGGCCTGAGGAGGGAGACAGAGAGTCTGGGACTGAGGCGCAGGTGATGAGGCCTGCTAGGCTACTCTCTCTGACACTCGCTCCTGTTGAAGCTCTTGACGAGGGTGGAGGCCAGGCTCTTGTGAGTGACCTCGCAGGAGAAATTTTCATGACTTTGGTACTCTGTACTGGACATCGTCAGGGTGCTGCTGAGGCTGTAGGTGCTGTCCTTGCTGTTCTGCTCTGTGGTACTCTCCTGGATGCCTTTGTTTTGGACAACGCCATCCACTTTCCACTTGACATTGACCTCTTTGGGGTAGAAGTCATTCAATATGCACACGATAGAGGCACTTCCTGTATGTAACTCGTCCAGAGATGGTTGGAAGAGAAAGACAGATGGCTGAGCATCACTCCCTGAGGAAGGAAGCACAGAGAATGGTTGTTAAGTAACAAGGAAGTTCTCCATTTGGGCATATTGTTTGTGGGCAATCCCGGAGCCCATAAGGGAGACAGAGCAATTTATTCTGTGTAGCAATGAGGGAGACCAGGAAGCAGATTTATAATCTCCATGATTTTGAGTGTTTCTCTAGTCCCTATCTCTTAAGAAAGTTTTACACTGTTTTGTTTGAACTCTTTGCAGCCATTTTGCTTTTCTGACCTCACCTTTCCTTCAGCTGTGTTCCCTGCCCCCTGCCGTACACCCAGTACTTTAGGCAAAGAAACAAAGGCCATTTAGTCTGATTCCCTCAAAGTTTAGAAGAGAAAACAGGTCTTGGACCCCCTTACAGCGATCATTCCTCCGTGCCTCTCCCAGAACTGTGTAGCAATATCGGGCTGCTTTTTCCTTCCTGGGTTTTCTTTGAGTGTGTTAGAGCCAGACCCACACTATAGAGTGACTTTAAGCCCCGAGTCTGTGCCTGGGCTGAGGCACAGCCCTGTTACCTTCTGTGATCAGGCTAGCAACTCTCCCACCTCCTTACAAAGGCCTTGAAGGAAGACTGACCCCTCTTCTGACAGCTGTCATGATATGGGGCGATAACAGACCAGACAATGGGGGTCAACTGTAATTTTGGCCACCTGCCTACGAGGAACTAGCTAGCTTCGGTTCTGACCATGAGCAGCTGCCAGATGGCGTCTGGGAAATCCCCCCCTGTGGGCATTCAAGCTGTCTGGTCAGAGAGCAAGGGCTAAAATAACAAATCTAGAATCCTTTGCTGGGAGAAGACTGCAGTTAAGTGAACAGGTTTTTATAAAGCTAACCTCCATTAACAAAGCATTTCAAAGTAAGATACTGAACTTTCTATGTTTTGATTTTTTTTTTCTCTTTTCACCTTCATTACTAATTTTTCTCTGAGAATTTTATAAAATAGCATTGGCCGCAAAAGAGTGTGAATTCTAGAAAAAAAGGAAGGGAAGTATCTAGGAAGATACTCCTAACCGGGTGACTCCTTGATGCCTTTAAAATATCCATCCTGCATTCAAATATTAAATGATTAGCACATTGATATGGAAAGTCTTACAAGACATTTTATTAGCTTTTAATGGAGTTTAAGCTTATAAAAAATGTTTTTAAAAGGCCCTAAAATAGTTTTAAAAAGCTACATAGTTTAAATAGTTCTAAAATAGTTCTCAGAGTTTTAAAACAGCTCTAAAATAGTCCTATAAAACTGTTGCCGACCAAAAATAATCTTTCATAAGCACCACTTTTGAAATCAGCTGAAGTAAACAACAAAAAATTACTAAACTATTTTAGAGGGTATGGAATTAAAATACTCAGATTAAAAATTTTCTACCACAGAATGAAAGTATTGGAAAATATATTTATATCAAGTTTTTATTAATGGCATTTGTCTATGATTAGATATTTCATACAACTGAAAAATAGTCCTTCCCAAGCCATTAATTTTTTGAAAATTAAAAACATGTCACAAATTTATTTTTTTATCTGATGGTATTTAATGTGAACTCAGTAAAAGTTAATTGATTAAAACTGGAATGGCCAGACGGCCTTAAATTCAGTTTTTGCTGGTAAGGATTTTACTCGGGAAGAATGATATATATTTCTTTCTTTAGGATTGTACTTTTATTATTTAAATATATTTGATGAGAGGATATTGAAATCATTACATGTCACTGAAAACAAAAGTAGCTTTAACTTTTTTATAGTCCTCTAATGGAAATTTTCATATAACAATGACTGAATTTTATTTCTGAAATTTCTAATAAATCAGACTTCTCCCTGTTTCTTCTATGTTAGCTCAGTGCCCACTACATTTCTATTCTTTTTTGTTACTGCCATTATTCGTATCACTGTGTCGGGAAAGCCGCCACAGTAGAGTTGAACAGGCGAACGAACGTGGAGTGGCCGTGGCCTTTAGTGGCTAGGCGCACTGCCACACGAGTGCTGTGGCCTGATCACGAAAGTTATTCGGTCATGACAAAAGACTGCCATGAGGTCTATAGACCACGCAAGATGTGCCATGGCTTCCTTGAAGATATAAAGTGGCCAAGTAATAACGGAGGGAAATAAAAGAACACATTCACTAAAATATTTACTATTTTTCTACAAGTCCATGAGCATTCAAACATGCAATTATTTTATTTTACTTAATTTAAACGAATGTTTTCAAAACTGAGATTTTCGCGATAACCATCTTTTCACCATTACAATAAGAAATCATCTCACGTTTAGTCTAATATAAAAATTGGATTTTTACAAAGAAGGTAGCTATCAGGATATAGAACTTCTGTAGAATTTTTGAATATTAACAGTTAATCACTCGTTTTAGTTAGTCTCCAAAGATAGCATTGCAGCTGATTCTCAATTAAGCTGCAGGTTTTACATGGCAAACAACTACGCTTTTCTAACTTCTTACCAATTTTTCATGCATTCTATGGGTTTTAATTGTTATAAAATTATTTATCAGGAGAGAAAACAGGCTAAGAAATAAATTTCTGTATCACACAGAACAAGCAAAACTCGCCATAACATCTGGTAAAACTCAGCGAAAATTAGTTCACTTTTTCTCTCGAGCTTCAAAGATTCCTTTTCATCTACACTAATTTTTTTTTTCCTTTTGAACAATGAAATTTAGATTAAATTAATCTTTTTGTCTAGAAATCCATTTTTGGAGCTGAGTTTAACTTTTGAAATTGATGACAAATCTGAAATGGTCTCATGTACCCGTCCGCACAAAATTCATACTTCAGTCTCTGAAAGTCATCACTGATATTTAGACCCAAATTTCAACAGGCAACGGAGAAAAATTACTTACGTTTAATCTCCAGATGTGTCCCTTGGCCAAAGGTGGTCCACTGTATTAACTTGATTACTTTTCCCTCAACAAAAACTCTTTTTGCTGCTAAGCTCATTAGATTGATGGATACAGAGAAAATCTGGCAATTTAGATGCCATGTCAACTAACTGTCTCTTTGCTCTTCCTTGAGACAAATTGATTTTCAGTCCCTTACTCATCTGATTTTCAGAAGAATCCTGTGCTCTTCAGAGTTGACCTCAACTCACACTCCACACATGAAAACCCCCAAATTTCACAACACTACCAGAAAAAGGACTAGAAAAGTGTACTTACGTTTGATCTCCAGCTTGGTACCTGGGCCGAAAGTGAGCCACACTGAGGGCTTTGACACTTAGCCCTCAACAAAAACCTCCTTCTGACGCTGATCATATAAGAAAGTCCAATTCCGAGAAAACTCCAGCTGTCTTTCCCCTTCTCCCCACAAAGCCTACTCTCATCACAAACTCAACGATTTGTTTGCTTAGCTGAAAAGTTGGCTATTTTCTCATTTTCTGCTATTTTCTTTTGGGGCACCAGGAATGGCTCATTTTACCAAAATGTCACAAACTTGAACAAATATTACAACAGGACGAAAACCTCACACATAATTGAACAAAAAGGTACTTACGTTTCATCTCCAGTTTGGTCCCCTGGCCGAAAGTGAACCACAGTGATTTCCCTTAACCTCCACCTCTATGAAAACCCACCCTGAAACGGTAGTCTCTCTCCCCAGTGACCCTATTTTGATTTGGAAATCTTAAAAATCAGCGGTCAGCTAGCCTCCAGTGGAATGATTTTCCCTCCTCTGTACCTGGTCTGGGAATGAGATTTGTTTTATCCCTGACATGTAATTAATTAGAACACTTGAAAAGGCCGGGGGGCGGGGGGAGAAAAAGCAAACCAATTAGACAAAAACAGTGAAGAATTAGTTGAAAAAAATACTTACGTTTTATCTCCAGCTTCGTCCCCTGGCCGAAACTGTACACACAGTAGTTCCTCCTAATCTCCTTCCTATACGAAAACTGAATTTCCTTTTCTGACAACTGAGCAAGGCTCTGTGTAGAACATATAATTATGCTTCCCCATAGATTTCTGAAACTATCACTTAGACAAGTTATTCTCACCCAATGACTGAATCCCGTTCCTCACAGAAAATGTGTAATCCACTTTTGAGTTTGTTTGTAGACTTTATCTTTGCCTTAGAGGATGTCAGATCCTGGTTGTAAAACGTCAGCTTATACAGATCGCTTCATAGATCCGGGAATCACAAGACAACAAACAACTGAAGAAGGAAGGTTTGGGTTTTACTCACGTTTGATTTCCAGCTTGGTTCCTTGGCCAAACGTCCACCACAGTGATAGCTCCCCATTGTGTCAATGTACAAAAACCCTTCTCACTAAAGGGGACCAGAGGCCCTGGGTCAGCTGCTGAAGCTTTACTCTGTTTTCCAGCAGGTGTCGAACCCTCAGGGCTTCCCTGATAGAGAATGTTTTTTAGGTAAGATCTAAAATCTTGGAAGAGGATATATTTATGTCTACGGGCTGATGATCCCTTTCTTTAGCCATCTACCCTATCTGGACTGCCTATGTATTTATTTGAAGGTAGCCTGAATGGAAATGACAAAGAAAACAAATAAGTTTTAAAATTTTCACTCTTTTATACCTTCTCCTGGGGCAGGGGGCTTTTGCAAATGATAAACCTCATTCAGTATAATTATGGGATTCTAGTTTTCTCTCAGTTAAGGATAATTAAAGAGTGTCTTCGTATTTGACCTCTCCTTTGCCATGATGTTTCAAAAAAGGTAGACTAAATGTATATCAGATCAGATCAGATCAAGGCCCATATTTTACTTTGAAACATATTTTGGCATCAAGCTGTAGAGGACATCTGAGCCCAAAACAAAAGATCAAAGATCAGTAGAGTAGAAAGTAGACTTTACTTAGTTGATCATCTGTTGTCAGAGGGTACCCACCATGTTCAATGAGATGAACCATGTACAGAATGTCTTTGGAGCTGCTGGGGAATCGTGCCATGCCATGGTGTTTCCGTGGTAACCCCATCAAAGTGTGTGTGTGTGTGTGTGTGTCTGTGTGTGTGTGTGTGTGTGTCTGTGTGATTTTGAGAGACAGCGTGAGGGAGGGGCAGAGAGAGAGGGAGAGAGAGAATTCCAAGCAGGCTCTGTACTGTCAGTGCAGAGCCCAATGAATTTTTTCAAAACTCAGTTCAAGAGAGACCTTCTCTTGGATTATCCCCCAGCCAAGTGACTCTGCTTTGCAGAGTACAGAGACAGATCTAGAACACCTAGTTGTTCTTACCGGCTGTCAGATTCTTTCTACCCTACTGGACTGTAAATTGTTTGATGTTTCATTGTCTTGTATTTGGAAGGCCCAGTCTAGTACCTTCACTTGGCAAATGTTCAACAAACATTTGCAGAATGAATGAATGAAAAAAAAAAAAGACATTCCACAATGAAGAGTTGAAAATCAATAATGAACCAGAGCTAATAAATTATAATAAACCAAAGACTAATACTAACCACTGAAATAGTATGTTTCAGGGGCACCTGGGTGGCTCAGTTGGTTAAGCATCTGACTTTAGCTCAGGTCATGATCTCAAAGTTCATGGGTTTGAGCCCCACGTGGGGCTCTGTGCTGGCAGCTCAGAGCCTGGAGCCTGCTTTGGATTCTGTGTCTCCCCCTCTCTCTCTGCCCCTCCCCCGCTTGCGCTATGTCTCTCAAAAGTAAACGTTAATAAAAAAAAAAAAAAAAAGAAAATATTTGGAGCTCCCGGCTGGCTCAGTCAGTTAAGTGTCCAACTTTGGCTCAGGTCCTGATCCCATGTTTCATGGTTTCCAGCTCCACATCAGACTCTGTGCTGACAGCTCAGAGTCCCCGGAGCCTGCTTCAGATTCTGTATCTTTTTCTTTCTCTACCCCTCCCCCTCCCTCTCTCACACTCTGTCTCTGTCTCTCAAAAATAAATAAATGTTACAAAAATTAAAGAAATAATAAGTTTCATAAGAGAAATTATAATTGTAATTCTGAAAGGTAGGGGTAGGTTTCCTTGATTCTGTCAGCAAGAGTTTTGCTATTGTCTTTAATAGCAAAATCAGCAGTGGATCTCACCAGATGAGGAAAGAGAGGAATCATGGAGGTAGACAGAAGAGAGAAACTGGCCAGTGGACATTTAGTGTGCAAAAGAGTTGACTGAGGACATAGTCAACATAGATCCTAAAGAGGACAGAGTGATTTTTCTCTGCAGAGATACAAGCAATACTAGCCATAATACTTGACATTTATTGAACACTTACAAAGTGTCAGACATTTTACATGAATCATCCACATTTAATTATTCCCCAGAATCTAGGAACAAGAAACTGATATTATCCCTGTTCTATAGATGAGGAAAATTGAGTTCAGAGATGTTAAGTAACTTCACCCTAATAGTGAGTGGCAGCACTGGGAGCTCATGCACTTAATTGGCCCTGGGAGTAGAAATACCCAATGGAAGCAGCATGTATGGCCAATGACATTGGGGTGGGAGAAGGAAAAGGGATCTCCTTAGACTGTCCTAGGGATGGAAATGAGTAGATGACTGTGCTCAAATGTATATACAAGACTGATCATTGAGATGTTTAGAAGTTGAAGAAATGGAAAATAACTGAAATTTTCACCAATAGGAATTTGGTTAAATGGATTATGATAGAACTTTGCAATGGTGCACTAAGCAACCAATAAGAGGATGAGGTCGGTTTCTATATAGTCACAAGGAAGGTGTTTGTGAAAATACAGGTCATGGAATGATATGTTTTGTGTGATATTGTTCCATTTTAATGGATATATATGGATATAAATACAGGATAATTCCTGAAAGAAATACAACAAGTTTTACTCAGTAGTTATCTCCTGGGCTTACAGAGGTATGTTGTTTGGGAAGAGGAGAGCAATGACATTTCCTTTTCCCCCTACTGTATGTTGTAGATTATCTGATTTTTAAAAATTAGGTGAATACATTCATTTTGTGGTTTTCAGAAACAATAAGGCTGCAGCAATTTTGATAAAAAGTAAACTCTGACATTGCCTACTAGGATTCTCAATATTCACGTACAATGTATAAATATAATTTTAAATGATATATACACGTGCATGAGGGTTTTTTTGGTCAATTAATGTTTTTCTGTAATCTTTAAATCAAGAATTAATCTGGTTCTGTATAGGAGATACAAATGTAGGATAGGTGGGCGTGATGGGGGGGCTGGAAAGTGGGAATGATAAAGATGATATGGCTCTACTGGGGATTATGTTCCTCAGTGAATAATGTGAAATTGGGAACTAATGTGAAGTTGGGATCTACTGTGAAGAGCGCGTCTAAATTATTGTACTAATATAGTATTTGCTACAGTATTTGCTTATCATAAGAACTATTGTGACAGAAACTATTTTACCGATCCCATATAGTTGTGATCAATAAGAATGGCTGACGTGATGTTGTAACATAACACGGATCACTGAGAAATGGTTGAGATCCTGAATATGTGTATGGTTCATCATTCGAAGGTAAAGGTTGTCTTCAAAGCATCTGTGAGGTTCTGCCAGGATCTACCATTCTACAAAACGCCCATGATGGACCTTGATAATACTGATTTACTGAGGAAAGGCACACTGTCAGTACACGAGTCTGACAGGTTCTTGGATTTGTGTATAAGAGTGATGGAAATGAAAATTTGGGGAGAGCATTCCAACAAACTCATCACTGAAGCTGTTTCCCATTTGACCCCCAGCAAAGTTAGATTCTTAGAATAAATTCTAAACTGCTTGTGGAAGAGAGAGAGAAAGCAAGGGAAAGAGAGTGAAACGAGAGACACCAAATGCCCACCTGTAAGTCATCCTGAAAACTATTGCTAAACTGTCTAATCAATGTTTTTCACATCTACCATTTCAAGAAACACTACTTTTGCCCTTTAGTTGGCGTAATTGACCAGGCTATTTGGAGACATCCGCTTCACTCACACCGGTAACATACAGTAAATCAGCTAACTTGTCCGGGACACTATGGCATAGTTTTGCAAGGTTTGAGGATGGTGGTTTCCTTACCTGGCTCTGGAATATTTGTGTCTGATAATCCATCTTGAAGTCTGTGGTTCAATATTTTTTTCTAGCTCATCGATCACAGTGCAGTCCAAGATAGGTGGTTCTTTTTACATCAGCTTTACTCCTCCTTAGGACTGTAATGGCTATCATTTATACTTGATTCAAGTTGATATCCCATAAGGTAAGGATGAAATTCTTGAGTCCACATTCACTGGTGCCTAGAACTTGATCAATTGGCGGTCTTCCAGCTAGAGTGCCACAAATTGACACCTATCCTGAATTCCTAAGGGGCAAGGTGGCCCCATAGCGAGAAGAAGGGAGACAGAGGAGGTTACTTGAGAAATTGCTGCTTCCTTAGTCCTTTGGAGCTGTATCTGTTTCCACTCATCTCTGAAGGAAGAGGTGCTGAAAGAAGCAAAATCCTTTGTTCTAACATGTGCACATGCTTGTGCCGTAAACATGACCCAAGATTTTGGACCTGCTCTGGAAAATGTAGATGTTCATCATGTTTCCAAGAAGACATTAAGGCTGCGGGTATTTTCTGACTTCCTAGAGTGAAAAAGAAAACAGCAGTAACAGTGCAGGGTTTATTACCCTTGGAGAGGCTTGCCACCCAGATTTACATGTCAAGTGTTGTGGTTTCTGGTTGGTTATACACAAGCGATGAGTCCCTCGAACTCTGCTGTGGAGTTCCCTGCCCCCCTTTGTTTGTCCCCTTGGCATCTAGCCCTAGCCCTGTGTCCTCTTTTATCCTACTACTGAGAAACCTATCAGGGACAACTACTTTGATTGGGCTAGCTCTGGATGCAGTTGTGAAATTGATGATTTCAGGCTTGATTCTTCATACTTGTTTTCTTCCCCACTGTCAAATCTTCAGGTCCCTCATGGGCACTCTGCTTTGCTCCCTGATGGCTCACGACCCAGCCCTGAGTGCCCTCCACCCTCCACCTAGTCTTGCTCATCTTGGGTAAGGACTTGGGCTCTGGGTCTTTTCTGCCCACGGTCCCAAACTGCCTTATACCTTCAACGTGTATAATCCTGATCCCATGCAGAAGGATTCTGATCTCTCACTGCTTTCTGTTCCCATTAGCTTTTCTTTTCAGCTCTGTGGGTCTTGGTTACCATTTGACCTAATATTGTATTGTTTTTGCCTCTTGCCCTATTCTTCCTGTTCTTGTGGGTTTATTTCTTTAAAATAATATTCTTAAAAATCTTTTTTTTTTTTTTTTTGTATTTTAGGGTGTTTCAAAAAATTTTTTTTAATGTTTATTCATTTTTCGATATTCATTTTTGATAGAGACAGTGTGAGTGGGGGAAGGGCAGACAGAGGGAGACACAGAATCCGAAGCAGGCTCCAGGCTCCGAACTGACAGCACAGAGCCTGACGCAGGGCTCGAACTCAGGGACTGTGAGATCATGACCTGGACCGAAGTCTGTCAGAAGCCCAACCGACTGAGCCACCCAGGTGCCCTTGTTTGTTTGTTTTTAACAAGCAGGTATTGTGATGGAATGTATGTGTTTAATCCATCATCTTAACCTGGACCCTCTCTTAATTGACTCCTTTGAGTTCTAAATGGGGTTATTAGGCCAGGTCCTGGCTCTCTCTCCCACCCTAATCAGCATACACATTCTAGGGCTATTAGTCTATTGTTGGTGAAAGAGGAAGCACAGATTACTCCTTTCTCCATCACTGCCACCCCCCCAACACCCCAAGTATCCTGATTATCCTGGCTGATAACACAGAGTTACAAACAAGGCAGAAGGATGGGAAGAGGGCAGGCCTACAGGAAAACGAATGCACTTACACACAAAAGCAAAACCGAAACCCAACAGATTGAAACAAGGAATAATTTGGACTTAAAAAAAAAAGTTTATTTATTTATTTTGAGAGGGAGTTGGGGAGGAGAGGAGGGAAAGGCGGAGAGAGAATCCTAAGCAGGCAGGCTCTGCATTGTCAGAGCAGAGCCCAATATGGTGGCGCTCAATCTCATGAATCTTGAGACAATCTCACAAACCTTGAGATCATGACCTGAGCCAAAACAAGAGTCAGATGCTTAACCTGAAAGGGCGGGCCTACGCCGGCCGACTCCATCTTGTTCTGTGTCCTTCACCTTGACCACACCTCCTCCCCTTGAGTAACCCCCCCCTCACCTGCCTAACAGGACTCCGGACCCTTCCCCAGGACCCTTCCCCAGCCAATCGGCTGAGGCCACAGCCATTACCTCACCAACTGCCCCTAGGCCCCAGTAAAACCTTTGTCCTTTTGAAACTCGCCCTCTCTCCCCGGTATCTCACGGCTGCGTCGGTGCAGGTAGGGGATTGAGCTCGAGCTAGCTCGAATAAAGGCTCTTTTGCTTTTACATCGGACTCGGCTCCCTGGCGGTATTTGGGGATCACGAATTCTGGGCATAACAAACCAACTGAGCCACACAGGAGCTCCTGATTTGGACTTTTAAGTTGAGTATAATGGACCTGTCCCTCACTCGTTCAAAATCCCCCTTGCAATGACAGAAGAAATATAAAAATGAGAATAAAGTTATTTTGTGGTTGGAGAATCATGCAGGATCCCATTAGCAGAAAAAAACAGTTGTGGAAAATCACAAAGATTTAAATTTTGTGATTCAGTTGATGGAGAAACTGAAATCTAGAATCTTCCATTCCATTGCAAAAATAGAAGGGGTCTTTGAGTAGCCAGTACTGATTTTCCCTCAGAAAACCGTGGAAAACATGCACCTCAGAGTTATTAGGGACTGGGCCTGTGTGTGGGATGGGAATAACACCTGGGCTGCCTCCATTGAGTTTGCACTCACCCACCCTTCAGGCTATGGTGATAGTGATAGAAAGAAAAAGAGGCAAAGTTACAGGCATTCAAAAGCAATGGGATAAAAATCTTCCAGGCCACTAAAAGAAACAAAAAATGGACAAAGAAAATTAAACCAGTCTGGCAAAATTCAGGAAAAGGAAATAAAAAATCAAGAGAAAAATGTTAGATAAATAGAATTACAAAATAAGATGGAGAGACTTAAGTCCAAACAGAATAGTCATAAACTGTAATAAATGCTGTTAAGTTATTCAAAACTTGAAAATGAGGCACAAAGATGACTGACAATGAAGACTCTTTCCTTGACCAAACTGTACGGTGGCTCCTCTGAGCTCTCTTCTCAAGTGGACCCCGAATTTTGGGCTTCTGTGTTCATCTTTGCGTTGTCCAATTTTAGCAAGAACCCTGTTAAGTCAGTTTAACCAGAATCCGCCTCCTTGATATCTGGTCACTGATGAGGCAGCGTAAGGCAAGCTGAGGACAAAGCACAAGCTTACAACACCCCCCAACCCTGGCCTCCCCCCCCCCCCCACCTCCCACCCCAGGTAGGATATGTGTGATATTCCTCAGGTACCCTGGCCCCTGGCTGCCCATAAACAAAGGAAAGGACAGAAAACAAATGGTTAAAGGATAGAGTCTCCATCAGTTTACAAATATCTCATCCTGAGGGCCTAATCTCCAGGAACTCCCTACTGGTTTAATGATAATGCTTTGCTAGAGGGAAAACCACTTTAGCTTGACAATAGCTAGGCCTCCAGTAATCCTGAGTCTTCTTCAGCATATGGAAATCCCTTCAAGAAACTTCTTGACTTTATCTCCCCCAACTCCACTGTGTATAAGCAGTCACTCTTCACAACCCCAGTGCAGCTCTTTCTGTCCACTGGTCCTGTCCCCATGCTTTAACAAAATCATCTTTTTACACTAAAAGATGTCTTCAAGAATTCTTAATTGGCCATAGGCTCCGAACCCCACCAACACTCCAAAACCCAATCAATCACCATCAACATCTGATGGGCTCCTCACCTTCACTGTTCCCAGGCGATGTCTGATCACCCCAGCGTGCCTTCAGCAAGAGTCCTGTTAGGTCGATTTTACCAGATCCTCCCTTGAACTGGATGTTTTCTCTTAGTCATTTTTCCATCCGCTGACCCCCACTCTGCTCCTTGGCTATAAACTCCCACTTTTCCTTGTAGATGGAGTGGGGCCCAATCTCTCCTTCCCACTGTGCAGTGTTTCCTACACATTATCTTGATGATCCTAAGTCTGCCTTACTTTTCTTCAACAAATGTCTTGAGTAATTGTTTCTTTAACACTATGTGTCCTTTCAGGGTCATTTGACTTGCTAGAGAAATGAAGTTTTTAAAAATTTCTAATTATACCTAATTAAAAACTAGATTTCAAAGAGTTGCATGTTAACCTAGAGAAAACTGATGTCATGAAAATGATAAATTATTTTTGTCTGGGGAGGCAAAAGCATCGGACTCTTGGTTTCAGCTCAGGTCATGATCTCATGATCTTAACGATCTCATGATCTTAACGATCTCATGGTTCATGAGTCTGAGCCCACATCGGGCTGTGCTGCCAGTGTGAGCCTGCTTGGGATTCCCAGTCTCTCTCTTGTCTCCCTCCCTCTCTGTTCTTCTTGCTCACACTCTCTTTCCAAAAAAAAAAAAAAAAAAAAAAAAGTATCCAATCAGAAAGGAGAAATTCCTTAAAAGGTGAGGTCGGTGTGTTCTTAGAAAATGTAGGGATGCAGTTAGGAAATGGAACGTCCATAGTTCTCTGTTCCTTCTATGTATTTTGAAACCAAAGTCTGTGAATTATGGTATTTTGATGATAGATAAAAGAGTTCTTACTCACCATTGTGCTTTCAGTGACTAACAAGTGTCTGGCCTCCAGTTGGTGCCCAATACATATTTATTGAATAAATGAATGAAATGAACAAGCATTGTTGAGGAGTCACGGGAAATCCTTGTTGTTTTCTCTTTGCTATGGTCCCCTCTGGTGTTTGCTTTTGGTAGTTTCTGAAGCCCTGGAAACTGGACAGTGGTGCCTTAAACCAGGATTGTCTTCATGACAGCAGACCCAGAAACCATGTTAGACTGAATAGAAAATAGACTGGGTGCCTCCTTGGGAGGGGTTTTGTAGGTTTGTGGACTGTTTGAACTGGCAGAGACAAACTGTGTCTCTCCCCATTGGTAACAAACAGGAGGAGGCTAGGTGTCTAAGAGAGGAAGTGATTCACTCAAGGCTACACAGGTAGGGAAGGACTGGGATGGGGGAAGAACCAGATGTTTTGCCTCCCAGTTAAAGCACTTCTATTACATTTCCTGAGGCACTTGGAAAAATATTTGCAGACCAGGAAAATTCTCTGCACAGTTGCCATCTGGTCCAAGTCTGACGGGACATTTTTAATGCACTTTCTGAAATCCAGTGAAAGAATGAAAAATGACCCTGAGCAACATGAAGGTATGTGTCTTTCTTCAGCATGTCAGCTGCTGTAGGACTCAGGATACCAAACAGTTTTTAAAACTGGAAAGAGCCACAAAGTTATATTGCAAAAAGCATGGGTAGAGGGAGGGGTGAAGATTTTAGTCTCAAGCCTATCCTCGTCCCGTGGCATGATTTATATTTCTAAATAATGGTGGTCCGCACTCTTTTACTATTTCCTGGACAGGTTTTGTAAAATAGAGGTTTTGTTTTGTTTTGTTTTGTTTTGTTTTGGTTTTTTTTTGGAGGTTTTGGTAAAACTTAATTAACCATACATTTACCTGGACCTGGACCATGATTCAAACAAACTTACTGAAACAACAGTGTGTAGAGATGATCAAGGTGGTTTGAATAAAAACTGGGAATTAGATAATATTAGAGAATTACTTTTAGTTCTGTACCATAGTAGCATAGCACTTAATTTTTTTAAAGTCCTTTTTGGTGAGCAATGCACTAAAATTCTTAACGGATCAGCTTCAAAATACTCCAGTGTATGTGTGTGTGTGTGTGTGTGTGTGTGTGTGTGTGCGCGCGCGCGCACGTGCGCGTGCACATGTGTGGACATGTATGTGATCTATCTTTGTATATGATTGGCCATTGCTGTAAACATTAAAAATGAAAATAAAAAGAAACAGCGTCACATTTCCTACAGTGACTCACCACACACTAGTCAGGGTGCAGTTGTGAAGTTATGCCAGTAGATGGCAGTGTTGTATAAGCCAACAAACCTACATAGGTCTAATGGGATGGTTGAGGTTTCTGGGTAACAAAACTATTACAAACCAGGTCAGATTTTATTGTTTTTAGGCAAAAAGTCATGGAAATATTTGAAGAGAGAAAAAAAAGGCAGGTATAGAGCATCTTAAATTATTTTTAAAATAAGCGATTTATAAGTCTTACTGAGAATTTAGGTAGGATAGTAAAATAAAATCCCCTGTAAACTTATTACCCCTGTATAAACATTTGGTCCACCCCCGTCCCCTCTTTCTGTTTCTCTACCTCCAGCTCTATTTCTTAGTGTATATTGATTTTCAGTGGTCAGCCCCACTTACAGGGGAAGCAAATTTACAGATAAGTGGTTGATGAGCAACAAGCCTTTTGGATGATTCTCTTTTGTAACCAGCGTGATCCTTAAAAAAAAAAAAAAAAAAAAAAAAGGAAACTAGATGTAATGATTTCCCTGTTTAAAACTCTTCAAAGGTTTCTCATTGCAGTTACAAACCCCTTGTCACATCCTCCTAGGCCTACACCCGTGGTTCTCGTTTTTGGCTGCTGTGATTGGAACCTCCTGGGGAACTTTAAAAACTACTGATGCCTGGTTTCCACCCCTGGAGATTCTGATGGAACCAGTCTGGGTGGTCACTGGCCACCGGGATTTTCATGAACTCTCCAGGTCATTCCAGGGTGACTTGACCTGACCCCTGGCTACTGTCTAACTGCGTTTCCTCCTCCGCCCGCTCTCCTTTTGCTCCATTCCCCAGGCCTTCTTTCTGATCTTTGGGTTGAGTTCTTTCTCCCCTCAGGGGGACCCAGAGCCTCCTCACTGCTGAGCCAGATGCCAGGAGCCCTTCAAGGCCAACCCCAAATTCCATCTCTGTCACGGTCCTGGCCCCTGGGGTCCTCTTAACTATCAGGAATCTGGAACTTTGGAGGGCGGGGAGTTTAGCAGCTAGAATCTTTCATCCCTGGTTGTACTTGGAAATGTGTGCATCTTTAGGTATCAATTAAAATATTCACAAGGCTAATTTTGTCTTCACAGTGAAGATGTGGAGTCTGAGGTGTTAAAAGTCATCCAGGCTCTTTGGAGTCCTTTATGCAGGATCGGGACCAGAGTGAGGCAGGAGACGTACTCGCCTCAGGCACAAAACTTAGGGAGATACACACACACACACACACACCGCTCAGTAATTCAGATAAAATAATCTTTTAATGCAATATTTAAAAATCAAAATTTATGCAAAAATCCATGATAAAAAATATGAGAATTGGAAGTAAAGACTGGATCTAGCTTGTGAATAAAGAAATATCAATGGAGGGGGCACCTGGGTGGCTCATTCAGTTAAGCCTCCAATTCGGCTCAGGTCATGATCTCACGGTTTGTGGGTTCGAGCCCCGCTTCAGGCTCTGTGCTGACAGTTCAGAGCCTGGAGCCTGCTTCAGAGCCTGCTTCTCTCTCTGCCCCTCCCCTGCTCGCACTCTGTCTCTCAACAATAAGTAAATTTTTTTTTTTTTTTAAAAGAAGTGTCAGTGGGGACTGTTTATTTTGTGGCTGTAGTATACTTGAGAGAATTTGATTCTGTGCCCTTTCTTGGGCGTTGTGTCTCAAGCTAGGGTGATAGGGATTTTCAGAGGTATAACATTTGTGATGAGAATATTTTATAGTAAAATGCAAATGGACCAGTTGTGGGAAAGAATGCAAAATTTCTCTGAAGGTTTAAAAGAAATTAAAAAAAAAAAAAAAAAAGAACCAAAGGAATGTTTCCTCAGAAAGCTTTAGGGTAAGTCCTCAGAATCCTAGAAGATACCCATTTTGTTTATTCTGCCACTAGGTGTGGTCAGCGAGTGTGAGAGGCAGTCATAAAGCTTGTAATTCCAGAACATCAGGGGGCACCTGGGTGGCTCAGTAGGTTAAGCATCTGACTTAGGCTCAGGTCATGATCTCAGGATTCCTGGGTTTGAGCCTCCCATCAGGCTCTACACTGACAGTGTGGAGCCTGCTTGGTATTCTCCCTCTCCCTCCCTCTCTCTCTCTCTCTCTCTCTCTGCCCCTCCCCGGCTTGTGCTCTCTCTCAAAACAAATAAATAAACTTAAAAGAAAAGAAATACAATTGGATTTTCCCTTAAATTTTTTCCCCCCAGGGGGAGAGAATTGGAGAGTACAGACATGTCCCACACTGTCTTGCCTGGATTTCCCATATATACAGCCCAGCAGTTGAGTCCTACCCCATGAGAGCTTTGTAAAGTAAGAGAAGGAATAAGAATGGTCTATGGAAAGAACAGTGGGGAGACAGAAACGAATGCTATGCCTGGCATTCTTACAGGTGGGACCTGAGGGATGTGAAGAGTGTTACTAGTCAGGGTTCTCCAGAGAAACGAAACCAGTAAGATATCCATGGAGAGAGAGATTTTGAGAACTGAGAGTGTGGGGGTTGGTGAGTCCAGAATCTGTAGAGCAGGCTGGCAGCCTGGAAATTCAGGTCAGTGTTGATCTTGCAGCCTTGAGTTGGAAATCTGTAGGCAGGAAACTCAGGCCGAGTTTCTATGTTGCATCTTAAGGCAGAATCACTTCTCCTTTGGGAAACTTCAGTCTTGCTTCTTAAAGCCTTCAACTGGTTGGATGAGGTCCCCACCCTCATTACGGAGAGTAATCTGTGTTATGCAAGGTCTACTAATTTAAATGTTAATCACACCAAAAGCTACCTTCAATGAGAAAGAATGAAATATGGCCCTTTGTAGCAACGTGGATAGAACTGGAGAGTGTTATGCTAAGTGAAATAAGCCATACAGAGAAAGACAGATACCATATGTGTTCACTCTTATGTGGATCCTGAGAAACTTAACAGAAACCCATGGGGGAGGGGAAGAAAAAAAAAAAGAGAGAGGTTAGAGTGGGAGAGAGCCAAAGCATAAGAGACTCTGAAAAACTGAGAACAAACTGAGGGTTGATGGGGGGTGGGAGGGAGGGGAGGGTGGGCGATGGGCACTGAAATGGGCACCTTTTGGGATGAGCACTGGGTGTTGTATGGAAACCAATTTGACAATAAATTTCATATATTGAAAAAAAAAAAAGCTACCTTCAGGACCACATCTAAACTGGCAATTAACCAAACAAACTGGGTGCCATAGCCTAGCTAAGTTGACACGTAAAATTAACCATCACTAGGGGCGGATTGGGGGGCTGAATGATGGGAGAATTGACCCTTTGTCAGGGTGAGGTATGGATCCCCAGCTTGGATCTACTTGATACAGAGTATAGCTGGGTCTTAGGAAATTTCTCACATCAAGAAGCAGTGCAGAGGCCACGTGGATGCCCACAGAACAGCCAACGTACCACCTCACGGAGTGAGCACCAGGCATCTGCCGCACTCAGAGACAAGATTGGAAGAGTTTCAGTAGCTGGATACCTGAAGCCACAGAAACCTATGCCATCCTTATGGGGATGCACGCTCAGTTTCTTAAGGGAATTGCACACCCCCACCCCCACTCTTCCCTCTGCTGGGGAATCAACAGCAGGACCAGGAACAGGCAACCCTGAGCTGACTTCTCAAACCATTGGATGGAACTAAATTTTTTTTTTCTTTTCTTTTCTTTTCTTTTCTTTTCTTTTCTTTTCTTTTCTTTTCTCTTTTCTTTTCTTTTCTTTTCTCTTTTCTTTTCTTTTCTCTTTTTCCTTTCCTTTCCTTTCCTTTCCTTTCCTTTCCTTTCCTTTCCTTTCCTTTCCTTTCCTTTCCTTTCCAATGTTTATTTATTTTTAAAAGAGAGACAGAGACAGAGAGACAGAGAGACAGAGAGTGTGAACGTCGTAGGGGCAGAGAGAGAGGAGGAGAGAGGATCCAAAGCAGGCTCTGTGCTGACAGCAGCAAGCCCACTATGGGGCTGGAGACAGATACGGGGCTGGAACTCATGAACTGCAGCATCATGATCTGAGCCAAAGTCAGATGCTCAACTGACTGAGCCACCCAGGCACCCTGGAACTAAATTTTCTTGAAAGAACCTAGATTTAATTAATTCGCTAATTTAACGCAAAATGGAAATATTGAACTGAAAAAAGAGAATAACTAAAATTCAGGATTCAGACTTCCCTTAGCTCAAATTAGGGTCCTGCTTTTCTCCTTAAGTGAGTAAGTTCTGGTCCTGTCTTCCCATCTCTCTGGCCCTTTGTACAGCCCCAAAACCGAGCTCAGGGGTTTGTGGCATCCTTACAGATTTGCAGCATAAAAATGGCTTTAGAGTCCCAATATCTTTGGTCAGAGATTTTATAAAAAGTTGGGCCCAAAGTTCTCCATTTCCTTCTTGTGCCTTCCATTCCTTTCTCCCTCCCTCCCTTCCTTCCTCCCTCTCTCCCTGCCTCCCTTCCTCCCTTCTTCCCTCCCTCTCTCCCTTCCTTCCTCCCTCTCTCCCTGCCTCCCTTCCTCCCTTCTTCCCTCCCTCCCTCCCTTCCTTCCTCCCTCTCTCCCTGCCTCCCTTCCTCCGTTCTTTCCTCCCTCCCTCCCTCCCTCCCTCCCTCCCTCCCTCCCTTTCTTCCTTCCTTCCTCTCTTCCTCCCTCTCTCCTTCCTTCCTTCCTTCCTTCCTTCCTTCCTTCCTTCCTTCCTTCCTTCGTTTCCCAGCATATTTTATAATTTTACCAGGATTATTGATATGAAGAGCCTGGCTCATCATTTCTGGAAACTCAACCCATTTAAAAACATTCTTGAATTTAAAATAGAAGCTCGGGGCGCCTGGGTGGCTCAGTTGGTTTGGCGTTTGGCTTCGGCTCAGGTCATGATCTTGCGGTTCACTAGTTCAAGCCCCACTTCGGGCTCTGTGCTGACAGCTCAGAGCCTGGAACCTGCTTTGGATTCTGTGTCTCCCTCTCTCTCTGACCCTCCCCAGCTCACACTCTGTCTCTCTCTTTCTCTCAAAAATAAATAAACATTAAAATTTTAAAAATAAAATAAAATAAAATAGAAACTCATCATTAGATCTTGTAGCAGTTTGTCATTTTAGAACTTCTGAGTTGTTCTAGGAGCTTCTAAGTTGACTTCTGTGTTTCTAGTCCTACAACTATATTTTTGGTGGTATTTTTGGCTCTTTAGATTTACATTGGATACTTTCATAACCCACTGCTCATGCAGTTTGCTTCTTTACTCACCAGCTGCTTTGCATAGGCCCCTCCAGGCCCAGACCAGCTGCTCAGGTTTGATAAAAGGGGCCTTTGCCATGTGAGCTAAGCTGCATCGGGCAGGCAGGGACAGCAAGATGGTGACCCAGAGGCAGGTCCTCATATCCTTGTTGCTGTGGGTCTCAGGTGAGAAACTTAAAATTTGCCACAATCCTTTTGGAGTAGTATCGGTTAGAGTTAAAAACATTTTTTTAAGGTATAATGAGAAATACCGGCGATTTCCAAAATAGACCCAATTATGCACTGACAGGTACAACACTTTTCAAACGACGTATTTCAGTGTCACGATAAAGTGCGTATGTATCATCATTATCTACTCGTGCTTGCAGGTGCCCGTGAGGCGATCACGATGACGCAGTCTCCGGGCTCCCTGGCTGGGTCTCCAGGTCAGCAGGTCACCATGAACTGCAGGGCCAGTGAGAGTGTTAGCAGCTACTTAGCCTGGTACCAGCAGAAACCAGGGCAGCGTCCTAAGCTGCTCATCTACTCAGCTTCCACCCGGGCATCTGGAGTCCCCGACCGATTCAGTGGCAGTGGGTCCAGGACGGATTTCACCCTCACCATCAGCAACCTCCAGGCTGAAGACGTGGCGAGTTACTACTGTCAGCAGTATTATAGCTCTCCTCCCACAGTGCTTCAGCCTCGCACACAAACCTCTTCTCCTGGGGCCGAGGGTCAGGGAGGCTTGGCTGCACCTGCTGCTTCCTCCCTGCTCGGCCCTGAACATGCACATTCCTGTATCTGCCTGAGAAGCCACCTCTCCCGACTTATTCCTTGGAGGGTTGTTCAGGGCCCAGGGGAAAATTAAGGGGGTTGGCTTTTTTCTGGATCCCTTTTGGTGGGAGATTAGTGAAGACAAATGCCGTAAAGATGTCTCAGAGAAGCTGTCAGGAGTTTTTGTGTCGCAGGAACCTGTGCATTTCCCACAGACGGACGGCATAATTGACCCAGTAAGGTTGTCTCTACCCTTTGGGGAAGGGTCCGGTGGATTTTACACCCTGATGGATGAATTCTCTCTTCCCTGTGCCTCCTTGACTCTGGAACATTTCTCTTTTATTTCCTTATTCTCTTGGTCTCCTTTCTTCACCCGCAATCAGGACCTTCCAACTCAGGACCTTCCCAATATTAAACCTTTGACCTCTCCTATTCAGAACCTCCTACGTGGAAGGTAGCATCCCTCTCTCACTTTTTCCTTCAGTGGACCCTATTTTCCAGCTTTCCTGAGCAATGGCCCTGACGTTTGTTTCTGCTGTCTCCTTCCGTACCTCCCTTCTCTCTCCTCTCCATTTCTTCCAGGTGTGCTCTTTCTCACAAAGGCAATTCTCTCAACGTTTTTTTTTTTTTGTTTTTTTTTTTTTTGGGACAGAGAGAGACAGAGCATGAACGGGGGAGGGGCAGAGAGAGAGGGAGACACAGAATCGGAAACAGGCTCCAGGCTCCGAGCCATCAGCCCAGAGCCTGACGCGGGGCTCGAACTCACGGACCGCGAGATCGTGACCTGGCTGAAGTCGGACGCTTAACCGACTGCGCCACCCAGGCGCCCCAATGTCACCTCTTTCTTTAAAGTTGTCCCTTAGGCATTCAGGTCGAACCTTGTGACTGAAGGAAATCATGGCTCTAAGTGTTGCATAACCTGAGTCCCTTGGGAAACATTTAATTGACATGCCCATTTCATTGTAAAAACAGAAAAAATCCCAAGCCTTTTAAGTATGATTTCTTTACCTCCTTCTGAGATACATGGGTTCAGGAAAAGATCACAACAAACCTGATCAGGGTGCTCTGAACACCCTTACCTACAGAACAGCTTCTCATAATGATTAGAAATATTGTTAAAGTACCCATATTAAGGAATCCATATAATTCATTCCAGATGTGTTTTCTTTAAAAAAAAATTTTTTTTTAGTGTTTGTTTTTGGGGGAGAATCAGAGTGTGAATGGGGGAGGGGCAGAGAGAGAGAGGGAGACACAGAATCCGAAGCAGGCTCCGGGCTCTGAGCTGTCAGCACGGAACCCGACCTGGGGCTCGAACACAAGAACTGTGAGACCATGATCTGAGCTGAAGTCAGACACTTAACCAACTGAGCCCCCCAGGTGCCCCTCCCCCGCAGGTATGTTTTCTGAGTGCTTACTATGTATCAAGAGCGGAGATATTTGCTTTCACCCCAGCCAGGGGAGACAGACAATAAATAACCTGCATCAGTGAATACTTACTATGTTGTTTTGGAAGTGCTATAAAGAAAAATGAAGGGGGGGCGCCTGGGTGGCTCAGTCGGTTAAGCGGCCGACTTCGGCTCAGGTCACGATCTCGCGGTCCGTGAGTTCGAGCCCCGCGTCGGGCTCTGTGCTGACAGCTCAGAGCCTGGAGCCCGTTTCAGATTCTGTGTCTCCCTCTCTCTGACCCTCCCCCGTTCATGCTCTGTCTCTCTCTGTCTCAAAAATAAATAAACGTTAAAAAAAAATTAAAAAAAAGAAAAATGAAGGGGATCAAAGCTTGCTGGGGTAAGAGCGAGTAGAAATTTAAAATCAGATGATGTATCGGTTAGCTATTCTCGTGTAATAAATCACCCCCAAAATGTAGTGACTTAAAATGGTAGCATTTTTATTGCTGGCATGTTTACTGGTTGGCTGAGTAGTTCTGTTGCTATGGGCCAGGCCTGATTGATCCTGATAGGTCTTGGCTGGCTTGCTCGTGTGTTTGAAGTCAGCTGACAGGTCAACTAGGTGCTCCGGTTATAGAAAGGCTCACATTTCTTTCCTGTCTTTCACATTGCCGTGGTTGGCTATCAGCTGGGGCTGTCTGGGCGACTGGGCGTCATGTCTCTCATCATGCGGCAGATTAATCCCAACTTTCTGTGGCAGGTGGCAGGGTCTGAAGTGAGGAAGTAAAAGTACATGAGGCATCTTGATGCCTAACCTTAGTGCTGACACAATTCCCTGTCTGATGCATTCTAAAGATTGATACAGTTGATCCTGTTGAAGAAGAAGGTGAATAGACCCCAGCTCTTGATAGGAGGAGCTGCAAAGTTATACTGCAAAAAGCATGGGTAGAGGGAGGGGTAGAGAGTGGGGGATCTGTATTTGCAGTCAATCTACTATAGACGGTCATAGAAGGCTGCACTGAGAAGGTGTGACTTAATCAGTGTTTCAACGTGGTGAGGAAAGGAACCATCGGAATACTCCAGGCAGTAGAGTTGTAGTTGGTTCTAAGTAGAGGAAACAGCACATTTCCGAGGCAGGAATGTGATCAACATGTTGGGGAAGTAGAAGGAAACCAGTGTTGCCAAAGTGGAGTGTACAAGGGGGAGAGGAGTAGAAATGAGATCAAAGAAATCACAAGGAGGCCACCTGATACGGGTCTTTGTAGGCTCCTCTAAGGATTTGGCTTTCATTTTGAATGATGTGGTAAGTGGGAGAGTTTTGAATAGAGCAGGGCATAGTTTGGTACATAGTTTAACAGGATCTCTCTGGGAGGCAAGACTGGAAAGATAACAGTTGGGAGGCCATTGAGATCTTCCAAGCTGGAGAGTATGACAGCTCGGGTCTGTGGCAGTGGCAGTGGAGGAGGTGAGAAGTGGTATATTTTGAAGACAGAGATAACAATATGCTGATGGTTTTGACAGGGAGTGTGAGAGAAAGAGAGCTCTCAGGGTGACTCCAGAGTTTTCCTCTGAGTACTAGTAGGAGGGCGTTGCCATCTGTTCCAATAGAGAAGACTGTGGGAGAGTGGATTTGGGGAAGGAGATCAGGAATTTGGTGTTGGACATTTTAAGTTTGAGATGCATATTAGATCTCCACATGCAGCTGTCAAGTATCCATTGGATATACGAGTCTAGAGTTCAGGGAGAGAATCGTACCGGAGCTTGGAATATGATAAGCAATGGCGTGAGCGTTGCCTAGATCAGAGGCCCAGCAAGATGGTGCAATGCCCTGGAGTCCAGAGCAAAAGGCGTATCAAGGAGGAAGGTGTTGTCAGTGTGTTAAATGCTGCTGATGGGTCTAGTGAGACGAGGACTGGCATGTGGTCATTGGACTTGGCAATATGGAGGTCACTGGGGACCTTGAGACATTTCAATGAGATGGTGGAAGTAAGAACTTGAATGTAGAAAGCTCGAGAAAGAATGAGGGTAGAACATCTGGGGACGGTGGCTGTAGATAGCTCCGTCAGTGAGCTTTATAGTGAAGGAGAAGAGTGAAATAGACCATAACTGGAGGGAGATGTGATGTCAGAGAGGGTTTTTTTTTTTTTTTTAATTTTTTTTTCAACGTTTTTTATTTATTTTTGGGACAGAGAGAGACACAGCATGAACGGGGGAGGGGCAGAGAGAGAGGGAGACACAGAATCGGAAACAGGCTCCAGGCTCCGAGCCATCAGCCCAGAGCCTGACGCGGGGCTCGAACTCACGGACCGCGAGATCGTGACCTGGCTGAAGTCGGACGCTTAACCGACTGCGCCACCCAGGCGCCCCAGAGGGTTTTTTTTTTTAATGTTTATTTATTTTTGAGACAGAGAGAGACAGACCATGAGCAGGGAAGGGGCAGAGAGAGAGGGAGACACAGAATGTGAAGCAGGCTCCAGGCTCCGAGCTGTCAGCACAGAGCCCGACGCGGGGCTCGAACTCATGAACTGTGAGATCATGACCTGAGCCGAAGTCGGACGCTTAACCAACTGAGCCACCCAGGCGCCCCCCAGAGAGTTTTTTAAAAGATGTTCACATACTGATGGGAATGATGCCAGAGAGGGGAGAACGCTGATAATTCAGGAAAGAAGGAGAAGTGCCAAGCAATTCAGTTGAGGAGGCAAGAGATGTGGGTTCTGAGGGAGTGGCCTCAGATGGGAGGGCTGTCTGCCTCCCCACAGTGCTGGGAAGAAAGGCGGAGTGTGGCAACACCCAAACCAGCGGGTCAGAAGATGGACGGGCAGCCCATGGATGTTCTCCTTGGATCCCCTCTCTTGACCTAGGAAATAGGAAATGGGGTATTTGGCTTTAAGATAGGATAGGGGAGGAGCTGTTAGGACTTGAAGAAAGAGGGAAAGAGAAAGAGTGGAGACCGAATAGATCAGGGAAATGAGATATGATTGTGGGGCAGGAGGAAGTGATTGGTCATGAATCTGAAGTTGGCAGAAGTCAGAATTGCTGTGTGTTTTTCTCCAGCAGGCATGTGGGATTTTGTTGCACAAAGTGAAAGAATGGAAGGCTGAGGAAGTTCTTGTGTATAAGGGAGTCGTTATAAAGAAGGATCGTGGAATTTAAGCTGAGTAAAGAGGGAATAAGTAAAGAGGGAAATGAGAATATGAGGGGCGTAGGGATAGAGAAAATGTAGAAAGGTCAATAGATATGTTAAAAGATAATTTTCAGAGAACAGTAAAATTATGACTCCCATGGAGATGCAATATTAATGATAAATTATTTTACTCACATGATGAATGTGGAACTACGAAGATGTTCTCACTGGGTCAAAGGAAAAGTGGAGGCAAACTGGTTTTCCAAGGTGAGGTAAGAAGTCAATGAAATTACTACTAGACAGGACAGAATCATGCATCTATCAGTTACCAACAGTTTATAAAGAGTTGCAGGATAGCTCAAAGACAATGAATAGGGGTAGGATCTGATAACCCGGACAGGTACAGTACAGACACGCCGAATTTTCCATGGAAAGACAACATATGTTTTCCTAGAGATGTCAGGTCTCAGTCTAATGAAAGCGAGAAATTATTGGCTATGGCCATGCCAGGTGGAGTGAGCTGCAGAGCTCTTAGAAGTGGGCAAGCCTGAGACGCTTAACATTTTAATGATGGAGAACCTGCTGTTGTTTTCTAATGATGTGTCTGAGGTGGGGCCATGAGAGTGAGTGATCAAGATCGGGTGGGGAAGAGCCAATTGGAGGAGAATCAGTCAAACAACTGAGAGAGCAGGATAATGGAAGGCTCATACACGAATGTATTGAAACCAGCAGGCACGTGACAGGGTCTAGGAGCCAGGAACTAAAACACTGCAGAAGTGAAGACAGACTTTGGGCCTGGTGTTTGCGTGCACCAAGGAGTGATACTGGGTGACATAGTCTACCTATATTGATTTCAAAGACTGTGTTTTCACTTTTTAGGCAGGAGGTCTAGAAGTGACAAATGAAGGGGGCAATAGGAGCTCCTGAGACGTCTGCTGAGGAAGCACAAAAGCTGAGGGAGCTTTTAGAAGAGACCGAGGCTACGGGGCATGTCAGCGGTTCAGAGGGTGTGAGTTGGGAGAAGGTTTTAAAGCATCAAGTCCTGGTGGCTCGGTTGCTTAAGCGCCCAACTCTTGATCTTGGCTCAGGTCATGATCTCACGGCTCATGAGATCGAGCCCCATGTCAGGCTCCGTGCTGACAGCGTGGAACCTGCTAGGCATTCTCTCTCCCACTCTCCCTCTCTCCCACTTTTGAGCACATACTTGGTCTCTCTAAATAAATAAATAAATAAATAAATAAATAAATAAATAAATAAAACAAAAAACCAACAACCACTCTTCTTCAGGAGCACAAGGGCCTGCCCCGAGGGAACTCTCCACTTGGGGACGTTCTTTCACCTGGAATGCAGGAGCAGGGGCCCGAGGGTCCGGGATGGTGGCACCACCTTGCTACCTCTCACCCTCCCTAGGCTGCTCAGACCCTGTCCCTGGAAAAGACCCATTTATCAGCATCTGGCTACAGGGCCGGACCTGTGGCAGAGGCACAAATCCCCACGGAGGATGAAGGTAGAGAGGTAGAGCTACCAGAGTCAAGGCTTGTGGTGGCCCCTGTGCTGCTGCCTTCCAGCCCCTCCCCTGGGCTGCCTGCCCTCGCCTGGCCCAACCCCTGACAGATGACAAGCAACTAGAATTATGGGTTAGGAGATGATGAATCACGTGTGGTTGAGCCCGCTCCTGTTTGAGGGAAGGTACTTGGGAGGGCATCTTGCAGAAGACAAAGAATTAGCCCATGGGAGAGAAAGCGTTTAGGTGGTAGGTAAAGCCTGTCCTTTTGACCTGTGAGCTTGAGTTCACATGGGTTTTTCTTCGGTGCTTGGTCCCAGTGCCTGTACATGACACATTAATGTTAGATCCAGGGTGAACGGGAAGTTGGGGTCTGGTTGTTCTCCACTCTGAGTAGGAGTGACCTGTCCACCTGTGAGGGCTTGGGGGGGACATGACATTGGTTTTCAGGACTGAGCAACTGGAGAGTCCCAGTCTTACCCAACGGAGGCAAGTTCACTGATTAGTGTAGGTCTCTAGCCTTCACCAAGCTTCCATGCTCACCCCTCCCACCCTTCCAGGTCCTCATGACATTTCAGGACTTGGTTTCAAGGCCATCTACTCAGTGGAGCAGACTTCCCCTCCCCATCTGAACGAGGCCCCCTGTTTCCATCTTTTACAATCCCACAGCTTCCTCTTCCTGATAATAATCACAACTTGAAATACATCATTGTGCTTATATGAAGTTTTAATTGTAGGGATTAAGAGAAACAACTTCTATCCTAACGTTAAGACAGCCCCAGGTCACTCCCACACAGGGTTTCTCAGACAGACTAGAAGACAGAGATTCAGGAAACTGGTCACAGAGTCCCTTGGGACATGCTTGAGCTCCACTTGGAAATTTCTGGTGACCCCAAGTCCCACAGGGTGCTGTGAGAGCAGGTGTCCCCCTTGAGCACAACCTCAAGGTCTTCTGAGCTGATTTGCATGTTGTGTCAGTAGACAAAGCTCCAGGCTGCTCTTGACATCCTTAAAGGCAGAGCTGGTCAGGGCCCTTGAGGAGCAGCATCTAGTCCAGCTGTCAGAGACGGGGTCCGGGGCTCCCCTGATCTTCATCCTGCAGTTCTGGGTTCCAGGTGAGAAGGGGCACACGGAGAAATGTTGGGCAAACTTACTGTGGCCATGATGCTTTTGGTGTCTTTGGGCTCCTGCTGGCTAGAGCATGAAAGCTGCATACACACACACACACACACACACACACACACACACACACACACACTACATCTTCCTTATCCATTCATCTATCAATGGACATTTAGTTTTTTTGCTTATCTTGGCTATTGTAAATAATGCTGCAGTAAACATAAGGGTGTATGTATCTTTTAAAATTAGTTTTTGTTTCTTTGGAATAAATAGAATTTATTTGTGGAATTATTGGACCATATGGTATTTGGATTTTTAATTTTTTTTTGAGGAAACTCCATACTGTTTTCCATAGTAGTTGTGCCCATTTGTATTCCCACCAACACTGTTAGAGCATTAATTTGGGGGTAGATTATTTTTTTAAATTATTATTATTTTTTAATTATTTGTAATTAAATTCAAATGGGCATAATTGGCTGCACAGCATCCTTCCCATTAAAGGAATATGATTGGGGGCAAGCAGAACACAGGTCCTGGATCTTTTGTGTTATTTGATTGGAATGATGTGTTCACCTATGAAGGAGTAATGAATGAAAACCAACGCCTCTTCTTCTCCTATTATGAATGTCATATTGAAGTTATTTTTGGAATACTTGATTAAGTCCTAACTCCTGTAGTAGCTGACAGAGTTAGACAGAAAATTATGATGTTACAAAATGTCCAGACTAACGAATTTCTTATAATATTATGTCTGGTTTATTTTTCATGCCTCCTTCTGAGATGATAAAATCCAGTGATAGCGAGTGAGGTAACATTCATGGACTATGGACCCTTTGGTTTGGTCTAATCAAGATCTGGCTGTCTGTCTCCAGTGTGTTCTTTAAGCATAAGACTAGAATACAAGTGTCCCCTCTGAGCATTTTTTTACTATCCTTGGTAATGAGGTGCAGTAGATTAGGTGGATAGGTAACTAGCTAGATGCTATTCTTTTTTTTTTTTTTAATTTTTTAAAAACGTTTTTATTTTGATTTTTATTAAAAACATTTTTTAATGTTTTATTTACTTTTAAGACAGAGAGACAGAGCATGAGTGGGGAGGGGCAGAGAGAGAGGGAGACACAGATTCCGAAGCAGGCTCCAGGCTCTGAGCTGTCAGTAACCAACTGAGCCACCCAGGTGCCCCCAAAAATGTTTTTATTTTTGAGAGAGAGAGAGGATGAATGTGAGCAGGGGAGGGGCAGAAAGAGAGGGAGATACAGATCTGAAACAGACTCCGGGCTCTGAGCTGTCAGCACAGAGCCCAATGCAGGGCTCAAACTCACGGACCACAAGATCATGACCTGAGCCAAAGTCGGATGCTTGACCGACTGGGCCACCCAGGTGCCCCTAGCTGCTATTCGTATAATGCTACTGTAGTAACAGTGTGGGAGACCCAGGGGATGTCTGACAGATGCATACACTTGCCCACATAAACAGCCTCATCTGTGCTATCTACTTTAATAGCTACCTCTCATCAGAAACCACTGGTGGTTGTATATATGGTACAAGGCAGTGATTCAGTGAGGAGACAGCTTGCAGCCATGCACTAGATGAATCTATATAAAGAAACACTAACCAAGGTTTCCTATGCATTCCCCTGAGGTAGAAATGCAAATGAGGTATGTGTCCCCTGTGTGAGCACATGTATACGGGAGCACAGACTCACAAAAATTGGTAGTTTTCTTTTGATCTAAATACTTCATAATCCCCACCCTGACATGTGTATTTGTATATATGTATATAGATATATGTATAGTTTATATATATACCACCTTTGTGATGAACCATAGTATTTATTGGTCTTATTGATGTTAATTCCAGAAAGAGGAAGAGAGATTACTTTAGGCAAGAGAGGCTTAAGTCATTTCTAAAAACTGACAAACACCAACGTTTCTACTTACTCCTCAAGGGTAGAAATTAATATTTATGTCACCTTTATATTGTGTTGACTCCTGTTATCAATGAATATCTTCAGAAGAGGATGAGAAATTACTGTAGAAAAGAGCTGTCAGAGAAAATGAGATCCCAACTTGGGTTTTTTGGTTTCTGCTCTTTAAAAAAAAAAAAAAAAAAAGGAAACATTTCTTTCTTTCTTTTTTTTTGGGAAAGTTTTATTAAAAATTTTTTAATGTTTATTTATTTTTGAGAGAGAGAGAGAGAGAGAGAGAGAGAGAATGAGCAGGGGAGGGGCAGAGAGAGAGGGAAACACAGAATCCAACGCAGGCTCTAGGCTCTGAGCTGCTAGCACAGAGCCCAACGTGGGGCTTGAACTGGTGAACCATGAGATCATGACCTGAGCTAAAGTTGGTCGCTCATCAGACTGAGCCACCCAGGGGCCCCAAGTTTCATTTATTTTGAGAGAGAGAGCATGTGCAGGAGCATGCGAGTGGGGGAGGGGCAGAGAGAGAGAGAGAGAGAGAGGATGAATGAGAATCCCAAGCAGGCTCCATACTGTCAGTGCAAAGCCCGATGCAGGGCTTGAACTCACGAATCGTGAGATCGTCCCTCGTGAGATCATCCCTCTACCGTTGGCCTCCAGGATTTCAGCCCCGTTGAATGGTGGTTAATTTAGGAATGTGCTTTTACTTTGGAGCTTATTATGGAGCATATCATTACTGGGTACAGTGGCTCTTGCTGGCCTTCAGCACACCACGAACATAAACGAAATCATCATTATTATCTAACGAGTTCCTTCCTGGGCAATATTGTTGCCGCCACTGCTTTCCTTGTTTGGTGGTTATGAACTACTAAGCTGAGCACTCAGTAAACAGTCTCAGAGTCAGGTGTAACTTCAGCAGTATAAAGTCCAGCAGTAAACGCAATCTCCCCTCTCTCTCGAAGCACATTCACACTCAGCCACACGCTCATTTAAACTCTTCCCTAACTGGGGCGCCTGGGTGGCTCGGTCGGTTGAGCGTCCATGAGCTCCATGAGGAGCCAGAAGCTTTATAGTCACACGCGAAGCTTTTCCTGGTAGTGGCCTGTAATGGTACGATAGCATGAAAGCCGCCATAGGCTGGGAATGATGGGGTCAACACATGGGTATTACTTTGGTACTCTTATTGCTTTCTCATCAGATCCAAGCAAAGTGCCTTTAAGCAACTGATCCTCGATGAAATAGCATTGTCCCCATGCTAGAGGGAGAAGGTACACAGATCTGTGGCTCCCAGGTACTCGGAGTTCACAAATTTAAGGTAATCTCTTTGATGTTTATGTATGTAGCCTTCAGGTTTGGAAACGTATTTGGGATTTCAGATGAAATTTAGGCAGCGGCACAAAGGCGTTAAGCCCAGTGAGCAGATGACAGTATTCGGGGAGGATGTAGGGGATAGCTGTTTAATCTTGGAATTATGGAACTGAACTGTTTCCAAAAGGAACAAAGATCTAAGAAATAATAATAATGGACATTCTAGTGGTCATCATAGCAAGAGCAAACCAGGAGAGACAGAGAGAGAGAGAGAGAGAGAGAGAGAGAGAGAGAGAGAGACAGGTAAGGGGCAGAGAGAGGGAGACAGAAGATCTGAAGCAGGCTCTGCACTGACAGCAGAGAGTGCGATGTGGGGCTCAAACTCACCAACTATGAGATCATGACCTGAGCGGAAGCTGGACGCTCAACCGACTGGCAACCCAGGCGCCCGTTAGGGAAGAGTTTAAATGAGCGTGTGGATAAGTGTGAGTGTGCTTAGAGAGAGAGGGAAGATTGTATTCACTGCTGCAATTTGGAACCTAACCTGGATCCATTGGTGCCTTTGCCTTTTTGCGGGGTGGAAACGATAGGTGTGGCAGAAGACAGGGACACAGCCACGTGAATTTGTCTCTGCTTCAACATGAGATCATCGGCTCAGCTGGACAATGTCGTGGAAAGTTGTAATAGTCTCTCCCTTATCAAGTGTGTCAGGTCCAGCCTGGCAAACAGAGGAAGGAGGCGAATGTGCATTCGCATACCGGAACTTTGCAGGTACCAATGGGTCACAGAGTTCCACATACTGAACATTCTCACTGGCAGCCAAGGCCGTCCCACTGATGGCTTCGGAGGTTTTTGTAACAGAGTATATCACCGTGAGAGGTGCGTGATCATCTCGTTGACAGAAATAATATGCAGCATCTTCAGATTTCACCTTATCAGCTCTCAGGATAAGTCTGTTCTATACCCACTGCCACTGAACCAGGATGAAATCTCAGAGATAAGAGTGGAAACACATTTAAGAATAAGTGTAGGAGCTTGTCCTGGTTTGTGTTGATGCCCGTGTACATCATCATCAATGTTTTGGCTCGGCCGGCTTTGCCGTTGATGGTGACTCTGTTTCCTGGAGCCATTGACAAATGTGGGAGACCACGGGGCACCTGGGTGGCTCAGTCGGTTAAGCGTCTGATTCTTGATTTCGGCTCAGGTCGATTGAGCCCTGTGTCCAGCTCCATGCTGAGCATGAAGCCTGCTTGGGATATTCTCTCTCTCTCTCTTTCTGCCCTCCCCCCCCCCCCCACTTGTGCTCTCTCTCTCTTTCAAAAATAAACAAACAAACTAACTACAAAAAGTTGTTGGAGACTGTGTGAGTATTGTGTCTGCCCTGATGTCCGTTTAGGGAAGAAAATAAGAAAGATACACTGAAAGCATCATGCTTTGAGAAAATGACAAAGATCAGTTTCTTTCTTTTTTTTTAATTTTTTTTTTTTTGGAGAGAGAGAGAGTGCATGAGTGGGGGAGAAGGGCAGAGGGAGGGAGAGAGAGAGAGAGAGAGAGAGAGAGAGAGAGAGAGGAAGAAAAAGAGAAAGAGAAAAAGAGAAAGGGAGGAGAATCCCAAGCAGCCTTCATGCTCAGCCTGGAGCTGGACAGAGGCTCAATCCCACAACTTAGAATCATGACCTGACCTGAGATCAAAAGTTGGGCACTCAACCATCGGAGCAACCCAGGCACCCCAGGCAAATCAGTTTCTTATGAAGATGTAATATTTTTTATAATTTTTAAAAAGTTTTTACTTAATTTTGAGAGAGAGAGACAGAGCACGAGCAGGAGAGGGGCAGGGAGGGAGGGAGACAATCTGAAACAGGCTCCAGGCTCCGAGCTGTCAGCACAGAGCCCGATGCAGGGCCCAAGCTCATGGACCGTGAGACTATGACCTGAGCCGAAGTCAACACTTAACCAACTGAGCCACCCAGGTGTCCCTCTGATAACCAACTGGCTTTTATGAAAATTCATATTGACACTTAAATATTAGACAAACTTGGAGACCTTACATGGCTGGGAAAATGTGGGTATTTTCCTTTCTCTAGTTCACATTTGCTTTGAGGAAATTGTCCTGAGTTCCTCTCAGAAAATATTGAAGCAAATGTTCTCCAAACATCTGTGGCTAAATTTCAGGGTTGTTTCTCAAGACGATGGGGCCTCAGCTTCAAGCAGTGCTCTCTGGCACATGAACTGGCTTAGATCCAGGGACTGAGTCAGAAGATGTGAGTGCGGGCTTCAGCTCACCTGACCTAGAGTTTTCCAGTCATATGAATGAAATTCTCCAAGGGTCTACACATCAATTTAATCCCCAATAACCCATGGTCGATTAGTCTCTGCTACAGATCCCTACTTCTGACGTCACTCGGCACCTGCTGTCCCTTTTGGTAATTATACACACGTTACCTGTGAAGGTTATCACTACAACCTGGCCTGTGCTGCTCCCTGATTCCATTTGTCACAGGGCGACAATGGGAAATCCATTCCCCATAGGAATCCCAAGATTCCCTGAGAAACCAACTCTGAGAGAGAGAGTTTATTTTATTTTTTTTTTTTTAATTTTTTTTTTCAACGTTTTTAATTTATTTTTGGGACAGAGAGAGACAGAGCATGAACGGGGGAGGGGCAGAGAGAGAGGGAGACACAGAATCGGAAACAGGCTCCAGGCTCCGAGCCATCAGCCCAGAGCCTGACGCGGGGCTCGAACTCACGGACCGCGAGATCGTGACCTGGCTGAAGTCGGACGCTTAACCGACTGCGCCACCCAGGCGCCCCGAAGAGAGAGAGAGAGTTTAGACTGTTTATTAAAGAGTGTTCTTGAGATGAGCATCCCTGGAAAGGAGAGACAGGAAGCAGGATTGGACAGAGAGAAATTGAGCTGTGACGTAGTCTCGAGAAAAGCCACTGCCAACCCCATAGGGAGGTCTAGAAGAGGCAGTGGCTCTACAGAATTGATTTGGATTGGCGTAAGAGGGCTGGGCCTTTGTACCCTTGCGTCGAGTAGTTATTGTCTTTCCTGGAAAAGAAGTGTAACCTTAGGCTAGGCGGTCTTCTTCAGCCAAGGTGATCTCCTTGGAGGGCGAACAATGGAGGGTGGCCTGCAGGAAGCCCTCACAGCACCTGCAGCAATCCTTTATCATGAAGGGGAATCTAAGCAGCTCACCACAGGCCCGCCTCTCTGTCCATTCCCATTAAATCAGTGAACACATGTCATTGGAGGCATCTCATGCCAATATCCCCTGGGTGAATGGACCAATGTCAATCCAGGCGTGCACAACTAAGAAATTATTATCATTTGTGGTTATATCCATAGGCACTGAGAGGTATGTTGGTGAGGATAAGCTACCTCCCCTCAATCTGATGACCAGAAAACAGTGCAAGCAAGTTTCAGACATTCTGAGCCACGCATGAAGCCGTTTACTAACAAGAGGGAGCAGAATAGACATCAGATCTGTTACACAGACCCACCTGCCTCCACACCAAATGGCAGGAGAAAGAAATGAAAAAAGATTAGGTCTCATTAGAGTTAATAATTGCTTTTCAAATGTATCATTAAGGAAGTAAATAGAGAAACCGTAAGATGGGAGAAGATATTCTCATGCACATTTCTGACAAAAGATTCATTTTCAGAATACAAAGTACTCTCAAAAAAGACCCAACTATGTGTGTGTCTGACTAGAACAGGCACTGCCCAAGAAACAAACTATCTAAATAGCAACTCAGTAGTAAATATGGTAAGTTACTTACAATCATTAGTCATCAAGGAGATGTAAATTTTAACAATACTCCTTCAGGATCCACCAATATGGATATAATAAAAAGTCTGACAATAGCAACTATTGGGAAAGGATCTACAGCAAGTGGAAATGTTATACATGGTCGGTGGAGCGTAAAGACGTTCCCCGTTTCAGAAAGTTGTTTCATAGTATCTACCAAAACCAACCTTAGGCTAACGCTGTGACTCAGCGCTTCCATGCCTAGGAACACACCCATGGGAAGTGAGTGCATAAATCCACCAGACTTTGAAAGAGTGTTCTTCACAACTGTGTTGATAACCCATTGAAATCTGAAACAATTCATTAATTGAAAAATGCAGCCATCGTGACGTATTCTTGTAACAACAAACTATTCTGCAGTGAGAAGGAACAAGTTACTGCCCCGCTAACAACATAGAGAAAGTTCAAAGAACGTGTTGGGGCCAACGAAGCAAGACACCAGAAAGGACGTACCTTACGATTCCATTTGTATGAAGTACAAGAACAGGGGAAGTCTGCTCTACACGGTTAGGAAACAGAAAGGTGGTGGTGGCCTCTGGTGGCAGGGGGGAGGGGGGAACGGAGCATGGAATTGACCGGACGGAGCATGAGGGAAGAGTGTGACGCTGGAGACCGTCTCTGTCTATCTGAGTCCTCGTGCGAGGGGGGATGCATATGGTCACGTTCATCCAGGTGTACGCTTTAAATTCACGTTATACACAGCAAATGCACTTTATTTTTTAAATGAATGAATTCACCAATGAGTAGGCATTACAGACTCAAGGATCAGATTGTTTTTTCCATCTTCTTCCCTACAAGCACTGGTACCTGAGCCCTGAGCCCTGAGCTCCTCTGATTTCTCATCTCTAGAGGATTATTGTGCGACTGATTCCTCGAGATGGGTAAGGCCTTAGTGCATCGTTGAACGCATAGCAGGTCTTCAAGACTTCGGCAAATGGCAATGGACTGTGTAGTTATTGCTGTTTAGTAGTGGTAGTAGCATTTTCTTGGATATAGGCTCCCCCCCCAAGTTCTCAGAGTGGATCTCAGAGATGGGATTCAAAGACCATGGACCATGGACAAATTTCTTTGCAGGCTCCCCTAGAGATCTCAATATTAGATTAATTGAAGGTTTGAGGGTTTGGGGGTGTCAAGAAAGAAAGCTTTGGAAGGACAAAGTCCCTTGCAGGCCATCACCCTTGAGCCCCGCAAGCCCTTCCCCAGAGCACGCCCTGCCCCGACCAACAGACCGCAGGGCACAGTGCAGCTGCTGGAACCCCGACCACCTGACAACCGTCGCCGCAGGAGCAGCCCCAGCCCGGGAGGAGGGTTTATGCTCGGGGCTGCAGCACCGTGGGAGGAAGCGCATAACCCTGCTGGCAGTAATAAGCGGCGGTGTCATCAGCCTCGACTGTGCTGATTTTGAGGATGAATTCTGTGCCAGACTGAATCCCAGAGAAGCGGTCTGAGACGCCAGACTCTAGGTTATCGGCATCATAGATGATAAGCTTGGGAGGCTGGCCTGGTTTCTGCTGATACCAGCTTAAGTAATCCCTAATGCTCTCGTTGGCCCTGCAGATGACGGACACGCTGTCTCTCAGGGACACAGAGAGATGGGTGGGAGACTGAGTCAACTCAGCGGTCCCGCCGGCAGCTGGCAAGGAAACAAAACACAAAGTCATGGTTGTTTACGAGATCCCACTCCATTCCCTCCCAGAAGGTTCTGGCGTCCTGGTCTCCTAAGCTGAGAGCACCTGGGTCTCCGCGGGGAGGGGAGATCCCGGGTCAGAGATCCACGGAGCCCTGGGGAGACCCCCCAGTCAGGAGGAGAGAACGGCCACCATCTCGGGGATGTCCCCTGCGCCGCCCTCCTCACCTGGGAGGCAGGCCAGCAGAAGGCAGAGGAGCTGGGTCAGGACCCCCATGTTCAATCCAGGGCCTGCCTCAGGTTCTTTTTTTGCCCCGACTCACTGAGCAGCCTATTTATGGGGATCCTGAAGAGCAGAAATGTGGATTCTCTGGGGGAAACATGCAAATCAGTGAGGGGTTGGGCGGGTCTGGCTGCAGCCGCAGAAGCAGGGCCCCTGTAGGGCCCAGTGCCAACTGGGGGTTCTCATCGGACGCAGGATTCACATCCAGTCCCAGAGGAGCTCCTCCAGCGTGTTTGTAAGAAGAAAGCATCTCTAATTTTTCTGATCCTCTTTTGTCCACAAGGTTTAAGAGTTTGTAACTGGAAGCGAGGAGGCACCTTCTTTTTTTTTTTTTTTTTTTAATATAATTTCTTGTCAAGCTGGCTCACATACAACGTATATGGTGTGCTCTTGGTTTTGGGGGTAGATCCCCGTGATTCATCGCTTAGACACAACACCCAGTGCACATCCATCACCCACTTTCAAGGATGCACCTTCCAAGAATGAGAAGAAAAGTTAGATGGCCATCTAAGTTTTAAGCTTTAATATGAATATATTAAAACCATCTTCTGGAGATGGGTGTGAAATACCAGTTCTGGTTCAATACGTTCCCTAGAATAGATACTATGAGCTATGGGGGAAAAGAAGAAGGGAGACAGCTGACGTGTTTGGAGGAAGCCTGGGCTCTGCCCCTGGAGGCCTGCACAGTGAAGCAGGCTCACAGCCTCCTAGCACCTATTTCCATGGACGCTATCATTCTTTAGTGTGGAGGTGAATTTATTTCGTATATTACCTTTTTCTCATTTTGTGTATTAACTTTCTCTCTTTGCATAATCATGGCTGAGGTAATTGTGTCTTCTTTTTTGCCTGATACAGCTCCAGTGTTCTCATCCAGAGCACCTTCTCTTTATTTTCACAAATGAGTCCGTTTGAAAAGGTATATGCATCCTAACTCTTGCTATTCCTAGTATACTAAGAGACTTTGTAATTAAAAATTAGAAATATATGTGAAAGTTTATCAGCTAGCTTCCGATCATTTATCCATATGATTGAATTAGTTTTTTCTGTAACTCATTATTGTGTTCAATTACATTGACAAATCATCTGGGCTCACTGGAGCTCCAGGATCATCGTCCTGCTTAAACATACAATGCTTTGGAGATGCTCTTCTTCTTTTTTTTTTTTTTTTAAAGTTTATTTATCTATTTTGAGAGAGAGAGAGAGTGAGTAGGGGAGGGGCAGAGAGAGCGTGAGAGAGAGAGCATCCCAAGCAGGCTCGGTGCTCGAACTCATGAACCAGGAGGTCATGACCTGAGCGGAAACCAAGAGTTGGGCCCTTAACCCACTGAGTCACCCAGACAAATTTCTTACAATACTGTGCCTGGTATACTCTTCCTTCTTCCTCTCCTGAGATGATAAAACTCATTGATAGCAGGTGGGGTAGTATCCTGGACTGTGGACCCTTTGGTTTGGTCTAATTAAGGCCTGGCTGTCCCTGGCGTCTTTTCTCGGCACAAGGCCTGAATACGAGTGTCCCCTCTGAGAGATTTTCACTTTCGTTGGCAAGAGGTGCCTGAATCTAAGGGAAGGCTGCCAGAAAGTATGTGATTCAGACAGCTCTATGCATCGTTTTGAGTCACTATATGTGATAGAGGACCTAGGACCACCAACAATGAGAAAGCAGTGGTAGAAACAGAAAAAAGAGAACGATTACGAAACAATTATAGCCTACACTGTACCATTATTGTGCTCGTGAATGCCTGACAACCAGATCTCCAGAAAAATAAAATTCTGGTTTGTAGTATTTGCCAATTTCCATAAAAGTAGTCAAATATCTAACACACTTCTTTCAGCTCATGATAGAACAAGACTAAAACTATTAGGGAAGAGAAGATGTAAGCAACATTACCAACCAACGTGAAATAATTGCTAAAGAACGGTCTAGCACAAGTGGAAAAATGTGTATCCTGGTGTACAGTGCATGGACCATGCACCAAGATGAACCATTCCCTGTGCTGTAAAACCAGTCTAAGTAAACTTAAAAGTGTGGAGAGCAGACAGAAAATGTTCTTTGGCAACAAAATAATTAAGTTAGAAGCAGTTACAATAAATTATTCAGAAAATCCTCAAATATGAAGCAATACCTTTCTATATCACTTACGTGTAGAATCATAAATTGTAATAATGGTGAGTATTAGATGATACTAAGTATCACCAAATGATGAGAAAAGCACAGCATATCAAAATTTGTGGGATGTTGTTAAACAATACCTAGAAGGAAATTAATAGCATTAAATTCCTGTATTCAGAAACAGGAAATGTTTATTTACTTATACTTACTTATTTAATATTTTTACAGCATAAAGCATATAGCCAGTGATATTGTAATAGCATTGTATGGTGACAGCTGTGAGCATAGCATAATGTATAAACTTGTTGAATCAGTATGTTGTACACCTGAAATAGTATCACATTGTGCATCACGTATGCTCAAATAAAAAAGAGGAAACATTGAATATCAATGATCCAAACTTCTACCTTAAACATGCAAAGAGAAAGAAGTTCTGGTCCAAGACAGTGGTGTAGGAGGCTCCTGAACTCACCTTCTCCCAGGGACACCGGGAATCTACAGCTACACGTGGGACAACTCTCACTGCAAGAAATCCAGAAACGAGAGGAGGGACTCCTACACGTGGGGGTAAGCAGGAAACACCCAGATTGAAACAGGTGCACAAAGCTGGGACCCATTCTTGCCATAAACTCCACCCTCAATACAATAACATACGATCGGGAGGGAACTTGTAACTCCCTGCTTTTCCCTGAAGAGTGAAGAGTTTGGACCCAACATCTAGGTCCCCAATTTGTAAGACTTCTACCTGAGGAAACCCCCCTCCCCCACACACCACCAAAAACACTGTGATCTGGAAGCCAGCGGGGCTTGCAGGAGACCCACAAGACAACAGTAAACAAAGAAACCGATCTCAGGGCTCGGCACAGAGGGAGCAGGCAGAAACGCCCACCTGCCAGCTTTACCCTCAGAGAAGCCTATTTTCATATCTTAAAAGCTGCTGCCCGAAGGTTAGGCTTTCTAATATAGAACACATCTAGGGGCTGACTGCATTCCTCGCTGGAAATCAGGGAAACCCTTGTTTGCACTGTCTTCCCATTCTCTCTCTGCCCAGCTCCAGGTGCCTGGGGTCTCCCTGGAAAGAGCCTCTGCACTTGTCTGGCGCCTCTGCTTATACAGCTGTCATCCAGGGGATGTGCTCCTTGATCTCCTGGCTCTGGTGGCCAGCGAGGACATACAGGACTGCCGCAAACAAAGACAAATAAATATTAGCAAAAATAATATTTGTGTGTTATAACTTGCAAAATAATACTGGGAATAAACTTGCAAATATTGCAATAAACCTGCAGTAAGTTTACAGATAAACTTGCAAAAATAATATTTGTGTGTTATAATTTTATAAATACAACAAATATGTACATATAATAGATGATAATACTTGATTAATGTGACATTTTGACTGGTTATAAGATTTTTCTGGATTGCTTTTCTGCAATTTCATTTATTATGGCATCAAAATTTGTACTTTTAGCAAATTCAATTTCCATATATGATTGAAAATGACATGAGTCTTTCTTGGCAAATACAAGACCACAAATGTCTTTTGATCATTTTTAATTCTGATAGGGAATATTTTTTGCTGTTGCAACTGTCACTTGAACTTTGAGGAATACTTTATAGTTTATGACAACATTACAATACATTTCTGATGAATCATTTTGAAATATAAATTTCAATATATCTAGACCTGGTGATGCTTATAGAACCATGTTTAAAAATGATTTAGCTCTTCACACAAATAGTTTTGTGTAAATCTGAGTTTAATTAAAAATTTTTTTAATGTTTATTTATTTTGAGAGAGAGAGAGAGAGAGCAGGGGAGGGACAGAGAGAGAGGGAGAGAGGGAGATTCCCAAGCAGTCTCCAAAGGTCAGCACAGAGCCTGATGCAGGGCTCGATCTCCTGAACCCTGAGGTCATGACCTGAGCCCCAACCAAGAGTCGGATGGTTAACCGAATGTGCCACCCAGGCGTCCTGATCTATACATTTTCAACGGAATATACAATTCAGATTCATTTTCAGATAAGACCATGTCCTATAAAACTAATGCCATTGTCTATTGCATGAAACCTTTGTTGGCATTATAGTACCAAATTTGTTGCTTCAAAAATAATATTTAGGCTAAGTGGTCTTAACATGTTACCTTTTGGGAAAAAAATTTCGTATCATTTTGCATCCTTCCTGTGCTATATGAAGTACATTCTCTGCTCTGCCTCTTTTAGGTTGTTTTGAATGCTCAGAACCCACTCTGAAATTCCAAGAACTCCATTTTTCTCTCGGAAAAAGGGAATTGAGGCACAAATAAAAACTTCTAGGATTAGGTTCTTTTGTGTGTGCGCCCATGCGTGTGTGTGTGTGTATTTGTTGTTGTTTTACTGCAGTGTAGTTGATACTCAAAGTTCTAGTGGTTTCTGGTGTACAACATAGAGATGTGACAAGTCCATATGCAACGCTAAGCTCACCACGAGTGTAGCTACTGTCTGTTTCCCTACACCGCTATTACGATATCAATGACCATATTCTCTGTGAACCTTATTCATCCCATGATTGGAAGCCTGTACCTTCCACTCCCATTCGGCCATTTTGCCCTTCCCTCCTGTCTCCTTCCCCTGTGGCAACGACCAGATTGTTCTCTGTATTCATGGGTCGGTTCCGCTTTTGTTTGGTTGGTTTGTGGGTTTTGTTTTTTAGATGTCACATATAAATGAAATCCCATGGTGTTTGTTAGTCTCTGTCTGGCTTATTTCACATCGCATAAAACCCTCGTGGTCCATCCATGCTGTCACAGACGGCAAGATTCCATTCTTCTTTGTTGCTTAGTAAAATCCCATTGTATACACAGACCGCATCTTGTTTATAGGATTAGGGGCGTATATGCGCTAGGAGTTTACAAAAGTCTATTTTGATGCTTGAACATCAAATCCTTTTATTAATCATTCTCAGCCACGTTTGCTGTGGGGATAGTGTGTATGTAATGCTGTCTAAGGAACATAGTAAAAGAGGGGTTAGTGTAACTTGTAAAGTAGAAGTTCAGAAAGTGGGAAAATAAAAATAATAATGCTGAACAATACCAAATATTATTGTATCCTAATATATCCAAATATGGCAAAATTTATTATCTCCAAAATGTATTCAACTTGTGTTGTCACCAATATGCCTCCATTGCTGACCCTTCAGTGACGAAATGTACTTGACCCAGGCACACAGCCGGGAGCGTCTGGACGGGGTGCAGGTCTGCTCTCCCTTTCGTCTTACTGCTCAGAAGGCACTGTGATCACCTCCGTTCCCGTGCGGGTCATGCCGCGCTGGGCTGTCGCAGCTGAGGGGCCACGACATGGTCCAGAGCCCGCAGCTGCATATTATTCCCTGACTTCTCCAGCGTCTGCCTCATAGGGCCACTGAGAGCCTCTGCTGTGTCTGCTCCCCACTCAGGCCACACATGTGGAGGGAGGTGATGCGCCAGACAGAAGGTTTGTGTTTGGGGCTGAAACACTGTGCGAGGAGCATGTGTACTTTGGTAGCAGTAATAAACTCCGATGTCGTCAGCCTCCACCCTGCTGATTCTCAGGGTGAAATCTGTCCCTGACCCGCTGCCACTGAACCTGTCTGGGACCCCAGAGTCCCGGTTGGAAACCTTATAGATCAGGAGCCGTGGAGACTGGCCTGGCTTCTGCAGGTACCAACTTAAATAGGTGTTTCCATTACTGTGCAGGAGGCTCTGACTGGCCCTGCAGGAGATTGAGGCTGGCTCTCCAGGGGTGACGGGCAGGGACAGAGGGGTCTGCGTCATCACGACATCCCCACTGGATCCTAAAATAATGAGAGAGAAGCACAACGTTATGCAGAAACCTTAGAAGCCATTTTTATGATTTAAAATGTTTTTGTATTTAAGGCTAAATCACTTTTGGTGATTTGATTCCTACTGTAGATATATCCAGTTTCCAAAGATAACCCAAGAGTTGCAGGCACAAAGTGGCCTCTTCCTTTCTAGCAACTCACTAAATGTCTCACTTCTTTGTTCCTTTCAGTTTCCTCTTGATTTCCCAGGCCCCCAGATTAAATTCCCCTGCTGGAGGGCAGTCCCACCCGTGGACAGAACACACGTGGGGAGCAGTAGCGCCCCCAGAGCTCTCCCTCCACACCCCGCTCTCCTTTCTCAACCCCCCTCTGCCCTCACCTGGGATCCAGAGCATCAGCAGCCCCAGCAGCTGAGCAGGGAACCTCATTTTGAGAAGCTGAACTGGTGAGTCCTAACAGGTAGAGAGAAGGTCAGAGCTGGCCTTTATGTCAGAGGGAAGGTCCTCCCCAGGGGACAAGATGCAAATTCCCTGGTGGGTGTGGCAGAGTGGAAAGAGCCAAAGGCAGGGGGCACAGGTGCCTCTCCCGTGAGCAAAATAACTGCAAATGTCTTCTGTGTTGGGAGGAAAACCAACAGACAAATTCCTTACTGCCTGAGTGGGCAGAAGGATCTAACTGTGAAGGTCAGGATCTCTGGGGGGACACGGTGCCCATAGCCCCACGGTTCTGAGAAAGTTCCAGATACCCTGAAGATGTAGACTTAAGTGTCCAGAGTCAGTTTCTGGCAGGTGAATGGCCGTCCTGCTTGGATTCCTCTCAGCTAATGTCCGGGACAAAACAGTGTCACCCCAATCCAGCTGATTGGCAGAGTATCTCCAAACGACAGGATGAGCTGCAGAGAGTTCTAGAGCCTCTGGTATCTGCTGTTTCCAGGTTAATGGTTTAAGATAATTTAATCATGATTAAATAATGAATTAACTCACCCTGGGACCTCAGGAATTATACTGTATGAGAAGACGAAAGTAAAAAGAACTTGACATATAGAAAAGAATCTCTCACTCACAGGTAGAAAACTAAGAGCCCTACCTAGGAGACTAGGAAAGGAGAAAGAATTTTATACTTCAGGCAGTGAGTATGCAATTTGTGGTAACCATTTGTTACTGTGTGGCATGTATCCTCTCATACTTCTCTGTCTCCCCCTAGATATTTAAGTAGATAGATAATATAGACAGATAACACACAAACCATATGGTATATATGAAATATACACACCCCAAATCAAAGAGATTTCTTAAGGTAAGCACTTTCTAAGTAGATTGGACAGAGTGAACAATGTTTCATTTTGAAATATTTTAGTTTGTTGCCATTTTCTTTTTAAAAAATATTTATTTACTTTTGAGAGAGAGAGAGAGGGAGAGAGAGAGAGAGAGAGAGAGAGAGAGAGAGAGAGACAGACAGACAGAATCCGAAGCAGACTCCAGCCTCTGAGCTCTCAGCACAGAGCCCGATGTGGGGTTCGAACTTGGGAATGGCAAGATCGTGACCTGAGCTGAAGTCAGACGCTTAACCAACTGAGCCACCCAGGCACCCCTTCATTTTCTTTTTGATGCTTATAAAATCCCTTCCTATACAGGGACTTTCTCATCATGTATAACCAGTTTCTGTCAGAGGCTCTGGTCTCTTGTTAGTGCTGAGAAGCTAAGTCTCGCACTGGTTTATGTCAGGCAGCAACAACCATGAGTCAATGAGTTCAAAAAGAGATTCTGCATGTGAGAATAGCAAAACGTGGGATAATTATTTAATGTCTGGGTATAACTTGTACCCATGACTGACATTTTCTTGAATCTTCATTTCAGGACAGTCACAGTGGAATCGGGCACGGTTCAGAGCCACTGGGGGGCATCAGTTTACCAACCATCCTTTGTTAAATAGGGACATGATGTGATGATTCTAACTGTGTCAGCCTGACGTATGGCATATTGACTCGTTTGTGAGAATTGTGTCAGCTTCAAATGATCACACAACAAAAGTCACTGTCCTATAAACAAAATCCTGGAGAAACCGAAAGTATAGAGTTTGTGGTTTTATTAGATCTCAGGCAAATTAACCCCAAATCATACTGAACTGAAAAAAAAAGCTGAATACATACAATTGTGGACATGATTACACAACGTAGGTCAGTGTGAATGAATACCTTCTAGAAATCCTCCAGGAATAAGATTTTCAAACCAAGGTTTGAAGAGATACTGTGTAACAGTGATACTCAGAGTGAACCCTGGGGCCCTTGGGTGACGCAGTCAGTTAAGTGCTGGAGTCTTGACTTTGGCTCAGGTCATGATCCCAGGGTTGTGGGCTTGAGTCCTGCGGCGGGCTCTGCACTGAGTGTGGATCCTGCTTGGGATTCCCTATCTCTCCTTATGCCTCTCCCCCACTCGCGTGTGCGCTCTCTCTCTCTCTCTCTCTCAAAAAAAAAAAAAAAAAAAAGAAAAGAAAAAAGAAAAGAAAAAAAGAAAAAAAAAAGGAAAGCCTGAACTCTGTGGAGGGACCCAGTTGCTGATGACATATTGTGATAGAAGTAAGAGTATAATAGACCGTGTCCCATATTATACTAGTTGACATTTTATTTACCCTTTTGTGTGTTTTCTTCATTGATCTTTATAGTGGTACCCAATGCAATCCTGAATTTTATTCTTGGCAATTCCAGCCCTCTTAATCAATCCTGCTAGTGAATGAATTAGAAAGATAAGCAATTGAAAATGAAAAGAATAACGACAAAAAAAGGAAAAATACAACACAATATTATAAATCTTAAGATGAGTTTGAAGAACTACTCATTACGGGTGTTAGATAATGAATCACATTATATAACACTGTCAACTATACTAAAAAAAAAAGAATCACATTCCACATTATCATATATGAAACCTCAAAGTGTGGAAAATCGCTGAAACTTATACATGTATCATGTTTCTTTTTTGTGTGTTTCAGTTTTGAAAATGTTTGTTTTACAAAGAAGTCTTTAGAATGCTTGAATTTCAAAGAGTATCACTATTTCCTACAAAGCTTAACATGAAAACTTTAAAAGTTTCCTTTCCCGTTTGGTTTTGGTTATCTCAAAATTTCTTGCCTGAAAATATCCAGAAAACGTGAAATCTGATAAAAATTCTTTCTTGATTAGGAAAAGGCTTTGAAATTTTCCTATACTACCTGTAGACTGAGGGAAGAGGGCTCCTAATTCCAAAGAAGAATCTTTCTGTTCTGTGTGTTTATAAACTATGTCGTACCCTGGGCAATAAAACGGACCCCATCAAAGCTTGTCACTGCACATTCGTGCAAAGAATAAGCATTTGTAAGTGGTGTAAGAAGAATCTCCATGGGGTCCGGGTAGGGAACAGGGCTCCAGGCGTCTCAGTCTTGGCCACCATCCACGAAACGAGCAAGGACTTACCCAGGTGGCTTTCACTGCAGTTTTGTTTCTGTGCCGCAGGGTGTTCACTGGGATCTGTGACACTGGAAGCCAGGGTGGGATTTGTGTACCTTGGGAAGATGTCTTGTGGGTGTAACCATGTGCGTTCATTATCCCGGGGCCAGAGTGTGCGGGGTGGGGAGTGTGATGCTGTTATACATCCTGTCGACTTAGATCTATACATTTTATCTACCCGAACAGCTCAAACCCCTCCTGCCTTGGCTAAGATGAGAGACAGAAGCCTGTGTTCTGAGTTCCAGTGCAAGTTCTTTCTGATAAAAGGGGAGCTTTCTTGCCTGAGAACTGATGCAAGCCATCCAGCAGAGGGAGCTTCTGCAGTTTCAGGCCTGTTGAGTAGATTCCTGGGACCTGCGTGAAACTGGTCACCTTTTCTAAGTAACTGCAAATTGTCACCCACTAGAGGACAAACTCACGCATAAATATTCTGGTCACAGGCAGCTCACATACACCTACGAATGTGTTGATCTTCTGACTTTATAAGTGACGTCTTGCCCATGTGAAGCAGGTCACTTATGAGCTTCAGTGATCTAGAACATTCACATCCCTGGCTCTACCTGTGTAATCTGAATTACTTCCCAATATGGTAATTTCTTTTTTTTCTCTTTCCTTGGAATAAATAAATAAGGAAATACATGTTGTCGAGATACCTGAGATTCATCTGAGTCCTGTGGAGAAATGGTTGCAATGTCTTACGTTGCCTGTGAAGGTTATTCTTATAAGGATGCTACCCCCTCGGGAGGCCCAAATCACCACAGTCTAATAGGGAAAAGTGAGACAGAAGTTTCCTTTGACCATATGCCACCTGGTCATCTCTCTACTTTTATGAACTCTTTACTCTCTGTAGGAATTTTTATTCTGAACCCCAAAGCCTCTCCCGTGAGGGCTGGAACTTCTGCTCTGAGAAGTCTGATGAAATCCCATGACTTTCTTGTCATTTAAAAAATATTCTTCCACTGTTTTTTTTGTTTTGTTTTGTTTTTTATTTTTTTCAATATATGAAATTTATTGTCAAATTGGTTTCCATACAACACCCAGTTCTTATCCCAAAAGGTGCCCTCCTCAATACCCATCACCCACCCTCCCCTCCCTCCCACCCCCCGTCAACCCTCAGTTTATTCTCAGTTTGTAAGAGTCTCTTATGCTTTGGCTCTCTTCCACTCTAACCTCTTTTTTTTTTTTCTTCCCCACCCCATGGGTTCCTGTTAAGTTTCTCAGGATCCACATAAGAGTGAAACCATATGGTATCTGTCTTTCTCTGTATGGCTTATTTCACTTAGCATCACACTCTCCAGTTCCATCCACGTTGCTACAAAGGGCCATATTTCGTTCTTTCTCATTGCCACGTAGTACTCCATTGTGTATATAAACCACAGTTTCTTTATCCATTCATCAGTTGATGGACATTTAGGCTCTTTCCATAATTTGGCTATTGTTGAGAGTGCTGCTATAAACATTGGGGTACAAGTGCCCCTATGCATCAGCACTCCTGTATCCCTTGGGTAAATTCCTAACAGTGCTACTGCTGGGTCGTAGGGTACTTCTATTTTTAATTTTTTGAAGAACCTCCACACTGTTTTCCAGAGCGGCTGCACCAATTTGCATTCCCACCGACAGTGCAAGAGGGTTCCTGTTTCTCCACATCCTCTCCAGCATCTATAGTCTCCTGATTTGTTCATTTTGGCCACTCTGACTGGCGTGAGGTGATATCTGAGTGTGGTTTTGATTTGTATTTCCCTGATGAGGAGCGACGTTGAGCATCTTTTCATGTGCCTGTTGGCCATCCGGATGTCTTCTTTAGAGAAGTGTCTATTCATGTTTTCTGCCCATTTCTTCACTGGATTATTTGTTTTTCGGGTGTGGAGTTTGGTGAGCTCTTTCTAGATTTTGGATACTAGCCCTTTGTCTGATATGTCATTTGCAAATATCTTTGCCCATTCCGTTGGTTGCCTTTTAGTTTTGTTGATCGTTTCCTTTGCTGTGCGGAAGCTTTTTATCTTCATGAGGTCCCAGTAGTTCATTTTTGCTTTTAATTCCCTTGCCTTTGGGGATGTGTCGAGTAAGAAATTGCTACGACTGAGGTCAGAGAGGTCTTTTCCTGCTTTCTCCTCTATGGTTTGGATGGTTTCCTGTCTTACATTCAGGTCCTTTATCCATTTTGAGTTTATTTTTATGAATGGTGTAAGAAAGTGGTCTAGTTTCATCCATCTGCATATTGCTGTCCAGTTCTCCCAGCACCATTTGTTAAAGAGACTGTCTTTTTTCCATTGGAAAGACTGTCTTCTTTCCTGCTTTGTCAAAGATGGGTTGGCCATACATTTGTGGGTCGAGTTCTGGGGTTTCTATTCTATTCCATTGGTCTATGTGTCTGTTTTTGTGCCATCTTCCACTGTTTGAATGTGAGATAGATAGATTGTTTTTTTTTTATTTGTATGCTTGCTTTTTGTCTACAGGAAAGTTTGATTCAACTGAGAGAGTGTGAGCGAGAGAGAGGAAAGAATACTTGAAGAGGACACTAATCTGTTTGATCTTTATGTGATGTATTGAAACTGTCTATTCTGTAAATAAGAGAGGTATGATTTGAGTGCAGATTTCCACAGCAGTAGCATATCCTGTCAATGCAACACTCCAGAGGAAAATTCTGGCACCATTAAGACAACTATTTACATTAGAACCGTCAGTTTTGTCCCTTCTAACTTCTCAAACACTAAACACTAAACACTAAGCACAAAGTAATGTTTCCTTCTCCACCCACTGGAGCATGGCCTTCCCTCTTGTCTCCTCCGAGCAGAGAGCTCCCTCATCAGTGCAGAGAAAGAACATTCTGAGCTCAGCCCTGAGCTCTTAGTTCCTTAGAGAAAATAAGGAAACAAAATTTGCTCAATATATCTCTGTTAACACTTCAGGGTCCTTCTTCCAGGACCTGGCCTTGCCCTCAGTCGGTGAGCTTGAGACGTTGAACTGGCTGAGGTCAAGGACCTGAGTCAGAAGCAGTGACTTTTTAGGCTTCAGCCCACCTGACCTAGAGTTTTCCAGTAAGAGAGACAAAATTCTCTAAGTGTCTACACATTGATTTAATATCCTACAACATGTGATCAATTGTCTATTGCCACAGATCCCTATTTCTGCCATATTCTGCCCCTGCTCATTTTGGAAAATGAACACCTTTTGTGTATGAAGGTCATTATGACAATCTGGCCTGTGTCACTCTCTGACGTCCTTGGTCACGGGCATTATTCCCTGGACAGCAGACTCACATCGAATTTAGCACATGGGATGCTGATTGGGGAATATTCTTGGGATGAACATCTCCGGAAGGAGAAAGCAGGACTGGGGAGAGGAGGAAGTTGGGCTGTGATGCAGGCGGACAAAAGCCGAAGCCGTCTCCGCAGGCAGGTGCAGAGCTATGACGGCTCTCCAGAGTTGACGCGAATTGGAACCCATGGGCCAGACCTTTGTCTGTGGTATCATCTCTTCCTCTTCATCCTGTACCTTTTTTATGCCTCTTTGATCCACTTGTCAGAGAAGCAGGCCCTTTAATATTGGTTCCTAATTTCCTCTCAGGTTGCCTCATTTTCACTTTTATTTTTGCTTTTTATTGAAAGCAAGAAGAGTTTATAATATTATTTTTGCCGTCACTCTAGCATTTTGTTTATATATTAGGGCACGTTTTGAACTTTGTGATGGGCAAGAAAAATGACTTTCAACTTGGTTTCAGGGAAGACCTCAAATTTGGTTCCAGGTCCATCCTATGTGAATGTTTAGGGAGGAGGCAGAGTGCCCCCTGCACATTGTGGGGAAGGTGTCACAACTCACAGACACAGGGCACCGATAACTACCCGGTGGTGGAGACGCTCCAGTCCATAAAAGCCAGGTGGCTGTGTGTGACCTGCTGTGTAGACGCCACCAAGCACATACATGATGAAGTCTCACAAGGAGCACAGCCTCCTGGGTCCGGGTCTGCTCTTGGGCAGCTTGTGTGTCCGCACCTCACCTGCTACGGCAGCTGCCTGTGGCTCCTCAAGGCGGGTTGGAGACCCAGCTTGAGAAGGACCAGCCCATAAGGAGTCTCAGCGTCTACCAGTAGGTGAAGAAGAAACTCCTGCCGCTCACCAGCCGTGGATGGGGGTGGGGGCGGTTCCACCATCTCTCCCTGAGGTGATTAATTTGCTAGAGCAGCTCACGGAACTCAGAGAACACCGACCTATGTTTCCAAGTTTAGTAAAGGATATGATAAAGGTTACAGATGAACAGCTAGATGGAGAGACACACAGGGGAGCTCTAGGCAGGTCCTGCGGGCAGCAGCTTCTGTCCCCATGGTTTGGGTGCATCACCCTCCAGGGTGGATGCGTTCACCAACCTGGGAGCTCTTGGAGCCCCGCACTGTTGGGATTTTATGGAGGCTTTGCTCACATTGACAGGATCCGTTATTATCTCTGTGTCCAGCCCCTCTCTTCTCTCTAGAGGATGGGGGAGGGTGCTGTAAATTCCATGCTTCTAATCATGGTTCGGTGTTTCTGATGAGCAGCACCCATCTAGGAGCCCACTCAGAGTCATCTTCCCAGAATAAGACCTGCTCCTAGTGCCCTTATCACTTAGGAAATTAGAAGGGGGTTAGGACCTCTGTGCCAGGGATGGGGCACAGAGACAAATACATGTATGTTCCATTATCTCTCAGGCATAAGTCAGGAATTCTGTAAGGTCACCATCATTTCAGAGGTCGGGTGGCCTCGCCTGGCTGCTCTACCACAGTCTCCAGGGCGCCAGAGCAGAGATCTGGACTGTGGTTCTTTAGCCCTCCTTCCTTGTGGACTGCCTGGAGGGACAGCGCTGCCTGAGGTCCCTTCCTCACTTGGAGCGCTTTTTGGTAGCACAGATGTATTTGTGTATTAAAAAAATGAAATATGGAATGCAAGTATTGTATCTAAAAGAAAGTATGCTAAGTAAACAAAAAAGGTTCTCGTTAGGAAAGGAATGAGTTCTGCTTGGAAGAGAACTCCAAGTCCCCTTTCCCTCTAAAACTTCTGCTTATGAAGTCCAATTAAGAGAGAGAAAAGGGAGGGTCAAAAGTTATTTGTATGTTCTCTTTTGTGGGAGAGCAGAGAAACTTTACACGGGTTTCTGCTTTTATGGGGTTCAACTGAAAACAACAACAATCATTGAGAAGATTTTGTCCTTTTACTCCAGTTTCCGTTGCTTTTACCTAATGACCCATGGCAAGGCATTCTCTGAACCCCAGATATTTTTTTCCCGTGTGAAATGTCGGAGCATCCCCACCTGAAGCTGGAGGGAGCAGGAAAACAAACAGAGGTGGAAGGGACAGAGAGGTGATTGGCGGAAAGAGTTTGTAATCTTTATTAGGTAATGTAGGTGACTGATCATTAAGGGAATTCCAGATGGAATGGAGTCAAATGGAGACAAACTGGAGCACCTTAAAGGGTCCGCAGCCCAGCTCTCCCTTCCACTCCTATTCCAGCAAGTAAGTTGGATAAAAGACTCATGAATCACAAGCTATGAGCAAACTTAGGCTCCATTCTGGGTGGTGCTTGGGGGAAGGTAATGATACAATGTACCCAGATAGGTTGAGAGAAATCGAGAACAACTCAACTATTCAATGTGTTGGCAAATGAAAGACTTAGTTGATCACCTCCATAAAAAATAAATAATCTTGGGGCTCCTGGGTGGCTCAGTCGGTCAGGCCTCAGACTCGGTTTCGGCTCGGGTCATGATCTCAGGGTTTTGTGAGTTCGAGCCCCACATCACGTCTGAACTACTAGCACAGAGCCTCTTGGGATATTCTCTCTCTCTCTCTCTCTCTCTCTCTCTCTCCCTCTCTGTCTCTCTCTCTGTCTCTGTCTCTCTCTCTCTCTCTCTCCCTCTGTGTCTCTGTTCCTCCCCCACTCACACTGTCTCTGTCGCTCTTAAAATAAATAAATGTATAAACTTTAAAAATAAGTAAATAAATAACCTCTAAGGAAATGACATTTCAACGAATTGCTGTGTTTACTGACAATAGCCAAGGAGAAGAGACAGCAATCTGCACCACACTAGGGTTTTATAGAAGTGACTTCTGTCAGGTGATCCAGCCAGCAACCTTCTGTTTTTCATGTGTCCCAACCATTTTGAGAGTGTCTTCTCTTCACTGTTTAGTCACATACGAAGTGAGATCTCCCTCTGTGTAGTCAGATTTAATCTATGATGCCTACTCACACAAAAATTTTTTTTTTTTAAATGTTTATGTATTTTGAGACAGAGAGAGAGAGAGACAAAGGCGAGGAGGGGCAGAGAGAGAAAGAGCAAGATAGAGAATCCCAAGTAGGCTCCACACCATTAGCACAGAGCCCAATTTGGAACCGATCTCACAGACCACACACGATCATGACCTGAGCTGAAATCAGGAGTTGGAAACTTAACCGACCTAGTCACATCAGTGCCCTTCATAGAAATGTTTTTAAAAGCAAAAACAAAACAAAACAAAACAAAAAAACGCATAAGATTACAAAATAAACTAATTATATTTAAATACTGATATCAAAATATTTCAAAAATTAGCAATATAGTGATATATTCTTTATCAATGTATGAAATAACAAGGTCCAGTTGCAATAAGAAAAATTACTCTGTAAAAGGCATTCTCCAGAGTATAAGGAAACAAGTCACAGACTGGGAGAATATACTTGCAAAAACGCATCTGGCCAAGGATTGTTATCTAAATTTACAAAGAATACTTAGAACAACAAAAAGAGACAATCCAATTCAAAAAGGGGGAAAAAGTCTGAACAGATACCTCACGCAAAAAGATATACAGATATCAAACAGAAATCGGAAAGATAACCAACATTATGTGTCATTAGGAAATGTTATTAGAGATGCTACTATGCACCCATTTATTTTTATTTGCATATATATTTTAAATACTTTATTGTCAAGTTAGCTAACATACAATGGAGTCTTGGCTTCAGGAGGAGATTCTTGTGATTCATCACTTACACACAATACCCAGTGCTCATCCCAACAAGACTATATGCCTAGTTAAATATCCAAAATCTAGAACACAGACAGCTCCAAATGCTGGTGAGGATGAGGAGAAGCAGACTAGCATTCATTGCTGGTGGAAATGCACAAATGGAACAGCCATTTTGGAACACAGTTTGGCAGGTCCTTACAGAAGTAAACGTACTCTTACCAAACAATTCGGCAGTCAAATTTTTTGGTATTTACCCAAAGGAGCTGAACACTTATGGCCACAGAAAAACCTGTACACCGATGTATATAGGAGATTTGGTCATCATTCCAAAACTCGTATGCAACCAAGGTGTCTTTCCAAAGGTGAATGGATAAATAAACTATGGTGCGTTAAGCAATGAAACGTGATTCAGCTGCAAAGGCATAATCTGCTGTCCATGGAAACAGTAAAAAGTTCAGCGGTTGCCAAAGCTTAGAGGGGAGAGAAGGGTGAATAAGCAGAGTACAGAGGAGTTTTAGGGCAGTGAGATTATTCTGTGTGATACTGTATTGGATACACAACATAGTACATTTGTCCAAACCCTTCGAATTGTCAACATCAAGAGTGAACTATGATGGGAACTGTACATTTGAGGTGATAATGCTGTGTCAGTGTAGCTTCATTGACAGTAACGAATGTGTCACTCTGGGAAGGGATATTGATGGCGGTGGGGCTGTGCATATGTAGAGGCAGGGAGTACATGCGAATCCCCGAATGTTAATTACATAGACCATGGAGTCCAGTATCTTGGAATAGGCAGTTATAGGCAATAAAGAAACTTTATTTACTCACCCAGAATCAGGATCATGTTATTGTGGTGATTTAATCGTTCTTTTACTTCTAGTGCATCGTGTTATGACAGGAAATTGACATGAGCCCAACTTAGGTCACATAGAATTTTTGAGCACTGTTTTAATTGAGATCTACTCAAAGCATATAATTTATATATTTTTTCAATGGAACATACAATACGGGTTCATTTTTAGGTAAGACCATGTTCTGGAAAACTAATATATTTATCTATCACACGAAATCTTTTTTGGCAATATCGCACCAAATTTGTCATCTCCAAAATAATATTTAGGCTAGGTGATCCTAAAATGTTCCCTTTTGGGAAACAAAGTTCATATCATTCTGTACACTTCCTGTGGTATACGAGGGACATTCTCTGCTCTACATCTTCCCGCTTGTTTTGTTTTGTTTTCTCAGATCTTACTTTGGAGTTCTAAGAACTCCCTTTTTCTCTCAGAGAAAGGTCATTGAGACAAATACACTCTTTTAGAATAGGTTCTTCTGTGTGTGTGCGCACAGGCATGCATGCACGCGTGTGTTGTTGTTGTTGTTGTTTTATTCAAGTATGGAGATACACAATGCTACGTTGGTTTCCGGTGTACGACACAGAGGCTAGACAAGTCTGTACGCTATGCTGTGGTCACCACAAGTCACAAGTGTAGCTCCCGTCTGTCCCCACAGGCACCATGACAAGAGCACTGACTGTGTTCCCTATGCTTTCATCACAGTGACTTATTCGTTCCATAACTGGGAACCTGTCCCTCTCATTCCTCTTCGCCTGTTTTTTCCATCCCCTTTGGCCACCTCCTGTCTGGCGACCATCAGTTTGTTCTCTGCATTCACGTGTCTGTTTATGCTTTTGTTGTTTGTTGTTTGTTTTGTTTTTCAGGTTCCATACATAAATGAAATCCTCGTCATATGGCCTAGGTCTTTCTCCGTCTGACTTATTTCACCTACACAATACCGTCACGGTTCACCCACATTGTTGCAAATGGCAATATTTCCTTCTCTTCAATGGCTGAGTAAAATTCCTTGTATGTGTAGACCACATCTTCTTTACAGGATTAGAAGCTCATATGTGCTGTGAATTTACAAAAGTCTATTTGGTGCTCAAACCCCAGACACTTTTAAGAATTCTTCTCAGTCATATTTGCTGTGGGGGTAGTGCGTATGTAATGCCATCTGGAGAATATTGTACAAGAGGGATTAGTGTAAGTGGTAATGAAGAAGTTCAGAGAGTACAAAAACAAAAAATAATTTCTACACGGTACCAAATATTACCGTATTGAAAAACAGCCAAATTTGTTAGCTCCAAAATGTATTCAACTTGTGTTGTCACAAATATGCCTCCATTGCTGAGCCTTCAGTGACAAAATGTACTTGACCCAGGCACACAGCCGGGAGCGTCTGGACGGGGTGCAGGTGTGCTCTCCCTTTTGTCTTACTGCTCAGAAGTCACTGTGATCACCTCCGTTCCCGTGCGGGTCATGCCGCGCTGGGCTGTCGCAGCTGAGGGGCCACGACATGGTCCAGAGCCCGCAGCTGCACATTATGCCCTGACTTCTCCAGCATCTGCCTCGTAGGGCCACTGAGAGCCTCTGCTGTGTCTGCTCCCCACTCAGGCCACACATGTGGAGGGAGGTGATGCGCCAGACAGAAGGTTTGTGTTTGGGGCTGAAACACTGTGCGAGGAGCATGTGTAGCTTGGTAGCAGTAATAAACTCCGACGTCGTCAGCCTCCACCCTGCTGATTCTCAGGGTGAAATCTGTCCCTGACCCGCTGCCACTGAACCTGTCTGGGACCCCAGAGCCCCGGTTGGAAACCTTATAGATCAGGCGCCGTGGAGACTGGCCTGGCTTCTGCAGGTACCAACTTAAATAGGTGTTTCCATTACTGTGCAGGAGGCTCTGACTGGCCCTGCAGGAGATTGAGGCTGGCTCTCCAGGGGTGACGGGCAGGGACAGAGGGGTCTGCGTCATCACGACATCCCCACTGGATCCTAAAATAATGAGAGAGAAGCACAACGTTATGCAGAAACCTTAGAAGCCATTTTTATGATTTAAAATGTTTTTGTATTTAAGGCTAAATCACTTTTGGTGATTTGGTTCATCCTCTAAATGTATCCAGTTTCCAAAGAATTGCAGGCACAAAGTGGCCTCTTCTTTTCCAGAATCTCACTAAAGCACTGCTCTTGGTTCCTTTCAGTTTCTTCTTGATTTCCCAGGCCCCCAAATTAAATTCCCCTGCTGGAGGGCAGTCCCACCCGTGGACAGAACACACGTGGGGAGCAGTAGCGCCCCCAGAGCTCTCCCTCCACACCCCGCTCTCCTTTCTCATCCCCCCTCTGCCCTCACCTGGGATCCAGAGCATCAGCAGCCCCAGCAGCTGAGCAGGGAACCTCATTTTGAGAAGCTGAACTGATGAGTCCTAACAGGTAGAGAGAAGGTCAGAGCTGGCCTTTATGTCAGAGGGAAGGTCCTCCCCAGGGGACAAGATGCAAATTCCCTGGTGGGTGTGGCAGAGTGGAAAGAGCCAAAGGCAGGGGGCACAGGTGCCTCTCCCGTGAGCAAAATAACTGCAAATGTCTTCTGTGTTGGGAGGAAAACCAACAGACAAATTCCTTACTGCCTGAGTGGGCAGAAGGATCTAACTGTGAAGGTCAGGATCTCTGGGGGGACACGGTGCCCATAGCCCCACGGTTCTGAGAAAGTTCCAGATACCCTGAAGATGTAGACTTAAGTGTCCAGAGTCAGTTTCTGGCAGGTGAATGGCCGTCCTGCTTGGATTCCTCTCAGCTAATGTCCGGGACAAAACAGTGTCACCCCAATCCAGCTGATTGGCAGAGTATCTCCAAACGACAGGATGAGCTGAAGAGAGTTCTAGAGCCTCTGGTATCTGCTGTTTCCAGGTTAATGGTTTAAGATAATTTAATCACGATTAAATAATGAATTAAACTCACCCTGGGACCTTTCGAGAAGATGAAAGTAAAAACACCTTGACTGAAAAGAATCTCTCACTCACAGGTAGAGAACTAATAGCCCTGCTTTGGAGAATAGGAAAGGAGAACCAATTTTATGCTTCAGGCAGTGAGTATGCAATTTGTGATAACCATTTGTTACAACATGGTGTGTATCCTGTCATTCTTCTCTCTGTCCCCCTAGATATTTAGGTAGGTAGGTAGATAGATAGATAGATAGATAGATAGATAGATAGATAGACAGAAAGACCAACAACGCACACACCATATGGTATATGTGAGATATGGATACACACACAGAAACACACAAACCCCAAATCAAAGAGATTTCTTTTATTTAAAAAAATGTTTTTTAACATTTATTTATTTTTGAGACAGAGAGAGACAGAGCATGAATGGGAGCGGGTCAGAGAGAGAGGGAGACACAGAATCTGAAACAGGCTCCAGGCTCTGAGCTGTCAGCACAGAGCCTGACATGGAGATTGAACCCATGAACTGCGAGATGATGACCTGAGCCGAAGTCGGACGTTTAACCGACTGAGCCACCCAGGAGCCCCTCAAAGAGATTTCTTAAGGGAAGCAAAATCTAAGTAGATTGGACAGAATGAATGATGTTTTGTTTTGTAATGTATCATTTTCTTCATTTGATGCTTAGAAAATCCCTTCCTATATGGAGGCTTCTCATCACACATAACCAGTTTCTGTCAGAGGCTCTGGTTTCTTGTTAGCGCTGTCTGAGAAGCTAAGTCTCACACGGGTATGTTAGGCAGCAAAAACCACGAGTCAATGAGTTCAAAAAGAGATTGCGTATGTGAGAATAGCAAAACCTGGGATAACTATTTAATGTACGGGTGTCGCCTGTATCTATGACTGACATTTCCTGGATCTTCATTTAAGGACAGTCACTGTGGAATCGAGTGCATGTTCAGAGCTGCTGGGGGGCATCGGTTTACCAACCATCCTTCATTAAATAGGGACACGACCTGATGATTCTTCCTGTGTCAGCCTGACGTATGTCATATTGAATCGTGACAATTGTGTCAGCTTCAAGTGACCTCACAATGAGAGTCACTGTCCTATGACCAAAATGCTGGAACTACAGGAAGAATAGATTTGTTGTTTTATTAGATCACAGGTAATTTAAACTTAGTCATACTGAACTGAAAAAAACACAAATACATACAATTGTAGGTATGATACAGAAATAAGGTCAGTGTGAATATCTTCCAGAAATCCTCTAGGAAAAAGATTTTGTACCAAGGTTTGAGAGATATTGTGTAAAAGTGATATGGAGAGTGAACCCTGGGACACATGGGTGGCTCAGTCCATTAAGTGTTGGAGTCTTGAATTGGGCTCAGGTCATGATCCCAGGGTCGTCGGATTGAGTCCCATGTCCAGTTCTGTGCTGAGTGTGAAGCCTGCTTAGGATTCTCTGTCCTCCTGCTCTCCCCTTGTTGAGTGTGCTTTGTCATTTCTCTCTCTCTCTCTCTCTATGCCTCTCTCTCTTCTCTCCCCCCCACCCAAAAAAAAAGTAAACTCTGTGGAGGGAGTTGGTTGCTGATGACATATTGTGATAGAAATAAGAGTATAATATCCCATGTTCCATATTTTGCTGGTTGACATTTTTTTTACCCTTTTGTGTGTTTCCTTCCTTGATCTTATTTACAACCCTAGCCAAGGCATGCTGAATTTTATTCTTGGCAGTTCTAGCGCTCCTAAAGAATCCTGATAGTGAATTCGTTCAGAAAGTTATGCAGTTGAAAATGGAAAAAAACAAGGACAAAAACAGAGAGGAAAGATACAAGACCATCTTAGACATCCTAGCTGAGTTGGAAGAACTATTAAGTACAGATGTTAGATTACGAGTCACATTATAGAAAAGTGTGTCAACTATACCGAGAGAAAAATCACACTCTACATTATTGTGTGTGAAACCTCCAAGCGTGGAAATATGGCTGAGAATTATTCATCTGTCGAGTTTCTTTTACTGTGTATCCATTTGGAAATGTTATTTTTACAAAGTATTCTTCAGAATGCTTGATTTTTCAAAGAGTATTACTATTGCCTATGAAACTTAACATGAAAACTTTAAAAGTCTCCTGTGTGGTGGCTTATCTCTAATTTTCTTGCCTGAACACATCCAGGAAATATATAATCTTTTAAAAATTCTTTCTTGATCAGGAAAAGGCTTTGTAATTTTCCTACACTACCTGTAGACTGAAGAAGAGGGCTCCTAATTCCAAAAAAGAACCCTTCTCTCCTGCGTGTTTACAAACTCTGTTGTACCCCGGACAATAAAATGGATGCCATCAAAGCTGGTCGCTGCACATTACACTCAAATAATAAACATTCGTGAGCGATGTAAGAAGAACTTCCATGAGATCCAAGTAGGGAGCAGGACTCCAGGCATCTCTAATCTTGATGACCATCTACTGAGACCAAGGACTTAGGCAGGTGACTTTTATCGCAGTCTTGCTTCTGTGTCACAGGCTGTTCATTGGGATCCGTGAAACTGGAAGCCAAGGTGTGATTTGTGTTCCGTGGGAAGAGGTCTTTTTAGTGAAAGTGTGTGAGTCCATTATCCGGGAGCCAGAGTGCGAGGGGTGAGTGTATGAGGCTGGTATACATCCTGTAGACTTTGATCTATAAATTTTATCAGCCTGAATGGCTCAAACTCATTCTGCTTTGGCCAGGATGAGAGACACACAGAAGCCTGTGTCCTGACTGAGCCCAAATGCAAGGTCTTTCTGATAAAAGGTGAGCTTTCCTGCATGAGAACTGAGATCAAGCCATCCAGCAGAGGGAGCTTCCCCAACATTAGGTCTATTGAGTAGATTGTTGGGACCAATGATTGAAACTGTTCAACCTTTCTAAGTAATTGCAAATTGTCACCCACTAGAGGATAAACTCACGGGTAAATATTCTGGTCACAGGTTACATATACCTACGAAACTCTGAATCCAGCGGTGGAACCAGGACGCCCAACACTTAAAGCTGGAAAATTGTCGCCAGTAGAGTTTTTTTAACCCTTGTGAGAAAACCCAGCTAATCCCATAGTGACCCACGATTCCTTATGAGAAATGCCTAGATCCAGGTTTCTCTGCTGTTCCAGAAATTCATGCAGTGGTTTCTAACTGAGGCAGAGATTGCAGGAGTTTCCAAACAGCTAACAGTGGTTAGTATATCGATGGTTTCAAAAGGCCAACCTGAATTTCCTCATATTGATGACAAACCTGTAACCAACAGAGTTGCAAAATATCTAAGTTCCTTTGTTTTATTTGGAATTCTATTTAAAGAGTGCCATGATTTACATTTCTTTTTTTTTTAATTTTTTAAAAAATGTTTATTATTGAGAGACACAGACAGAGACAGAGCATGAGCATGGGAGGGGCAGAGACAGGAGGAGACACAGAATCCGAAGCAGGCTCCAGGCTCTGAGCTGTCAACACAGAGCCCGATGCGGGGCTCGAACTCGCAAACTGTGAGATCGTGACCTGAGCCGAGTGGACTGCTTAACTGACTGAGCCACCCAGGCGCCCCTCATGATTCACATTTCTGATACAAGGCATAGGCCATTTGTTGACAAAAAAGGGAATAAGGGAATGAGAAAGTGTTCTGTAAAGAAAATCATTAGAACATGTAGTTCAACAGGAAAAATCATAACTGAGGTAACCTTTGAGGGAGAAAGCATCTGGGACCACAAAGTGGCCTTCAGGAGTGGAAGCGGGGCGTGCCTCGGGGAAACACGGCCTGTTCCAAACGCCCTACACGACAGGTGCCAGAAGAAAGAAGTGGGCTGTGTTCAGGTTCAAATGATGAGATGCACACTCCTTCACTCACGCTTTACACTCTCATTTCTTTCAAATGAGGCACAGAGGCACGAGATGCTGCACGAATCTTGTGTTCTGACGCCTCCTTAGGTACATTCCTTGTTCACTGTGCCCTCACGCCTCTAGGGTTTTCCCCCTCTGGCCCCTAGGACAGCTGTGGCTTCGTGTGCAGCACGAATAGTGCAGGGGAGGCATCGTGTCCGTGTCCCGCTCAGGTTGGCCTCGGTAGTCCCTGCACAGGGCACCACTACACATGTTTTCAACCACGTCCAATACTATGGCTGACGTGTAAGAATGGGGAAAGAGCATCTCTGCGTAGTGACTGCAGTTTCTGCTCTAACTGAGTCTATCTGCACAGTCACCCTGAGTTCTCATCTTGCTGAGCTGCTATTAATGGATCCCCGAGGGAGGAGACAGCCGGAGTTCGTCAGATCTCAGAGCCAGATGGCATCTCTGTCCCTGCTCTTGTATTTCCTGCTGCTCTGTGTCCCCGCTGAGAAGAGGAAGAGGACAGCGGAAATGTTACTCTGAGTATCCTTGCCATGGGAGCTGGGATTGGGAGTCCCGGAGGGTCTCATCACATTAGGTATGTGCCTGAGAGAATTTTTCTCCACGGAAACGGATCCTTCGTCCAAAAGTGTGTCCTTGGAGAATTCAAATATATGCGCGTATTCATATGGACCAAGTCAGGGTCTGTATTTGTGTTGAGTTGTGGATGTCTTAGAAATTGCAGCTTTAAAAATAGGCAATAGTATGATGCATTCTCCAGCCGCCCAATTACACATCCCAGTTACAAAAGCAAGGTTCCTTGGTACCCATAGAAACGAGGCAGGATTCCTCAGGTCCTGCTATATGACACTTCCACAGGGGCCTCAGGTGTCCCAACACCCTTGAGTGGTAGTAGCTCCTTTACTCTCACTCTCAGCAGTGTGGGGACAGCTGATGCTGCTACCTATGACAGTCACGAGTGGCCAGGATCCCACAGTGTGACCTTCATAAACAAAAGTCTGCAGTGCTTCGGGGCACAGCGGTTTCCTGCATAATGCATGGGTCCCAGCTTCCTAGGTATGACTGCCATTCTCCTGCGGGACCTCCTTGGTCTTGCATCGGGGGATGAATTCCTTCCTTATCAATGAGGTTATAGTCCTTTATCTAAAGACCTCACACTACTGTCACAGAGGAAAGATAGTAAGGAAAGAAGTAATGAGCTTCCTGAATAAGTCTAGTGATTCGGTTAATCATACACTAGAAGAATACATATCGACCTACCACCTAATATTCACAAGGAGACACTTTCTTACGGCCTGAGGCCACAGCGATTATCAAGGCTGCAAGGTTCCTGTCCAAATGGAAAACTGAATTTTCGTAATGGAGACAGACATTCAAAGCAAAAGTTTTCAAGGATAATTGATTGTGTTGGCAATTAGAAATAAACTGTAAGCTGAATGTACAATTGAGAGGAAATGCATTCTTACGTGCCAGGGACCAGGCACCATACAGACCTGAGGGTAATAAAACTTTGCTAAGAGGGAGTAAAGGAGACCTGAATGAACAGAGAGATAAAACACATTCGTGCATCTCAAGACCCAATATATCTATCTCAACAAAGTGATCTGTGGCTTCAATGTACTCCTGATAAAAACCCAGTTATTATGTATTCTGTAAAGCAAATTCTAAAATGTATAGGGAATTCAGAGAACTAAAAAGAATCCAGGCAATTTTGAAGAGGAAGAAAGAATGTGGGGAGAATAGTGACTATTAAGACTGATTTAAAGACTCAGTAATGAGGACTCTATACTTGTCACAAAGATATTCAAAGAGACCAGGGGAATAAAACATAGTCCACAGATTTATATCTCTTGAGATACTTAATTTGCGATCAACGTGGCTCCTCAGGCAACTGGCAAAAGAACATTCTTCCTCACGTAGTGTGATGGCTCAAGTGGGTATTCATACCGAAAAAAAAACTAAATCTGACCCCCTACTTTATACCATATCAAACAATCCAGCCAGATTATAAATCTCAAGTACAGTAATAAAGCTTCATAAAAAAATAAGTAGTAATGTATTCATCAATTTGGTGTATGAAATGGCTTTTCAGATAAACCTTGAAGAGCACCACACATAAAAGATTGATAATTTGGGCTGCATTGAAATGGTCACAGGTTTCAAAACTATTGATAAGATTAAGTACCGAGAGGAGAAGGAAATTTGCAAGGATCATAATTTAGGTGTCCATTCCATGCTTTTCTTTGTGTTTATTTATTTATTTTGGGAGAGAGAGGGAGCTGGTGAGCAAACGAGGGAGGGGCAGAGAGAGAGAGAGAGAGGGAGAGAGAGAATCCCAGCAGTCTTCCTGTCACCAGCGCAGAGCCCCGGCCCAGGGCTCGATCTCACAAATGGTGAGATCATGACCTCAGCCAAAATCCAGAGTCGGTCGCTTATTGTTATTCTCTCTGTGAATTACAGGAGCTGTGACCTATGTCATGAGGGCATTAATAGATTTCGCCATAATGAAAAAAATGATTTGTTAGTATCTCGTACCTGGAACTCATAGCATGAATGAGGACATAGAGACCATGGGACTTTCATAGGCTGTGATGTTTACTTTCTCACAGTAGGAAAAAAATACCTCCATTCATACCTCTTGGATCTCCACAGAGTTAGAAAACATATATTCAGGTAAGTATGCCAACTGGTGTATTATTTAGAAACAAAGATCACAAAGTTTCTTTTAAGTCAGGTTAGGTACTATTCCTAGTCCTAGTCAGTAACGAGGACTCTATACTTGTCACAAAGATATTCAAAGAGACCAGGGGAATAAAACATAGTCCACAGATTTATATCTCTTGAGATACTTAAGAGATTGGTGGAGATACTCCCCACCAATTTTTGATGGGGAGTTACTGGAGTCATATTAACCCATTTGATTCCTAAGATAACTGTATACACACATCAAAAATATGTACCGCCATGTGTGTATATTATATACAATTACACATACATGCGTATGGACACGTGTTTGCATATGTAATTTTATTTATAAAATTTAGACTTAATCACTTAAGTCTGAATGATCTATAAAAATTGCCATTATTATTACTCTATGTAACCTTAGTTAGATGTTTCTACCAAGGGATAGATTTTACCCTTTTAATTCAAATATTTAATTTTATAAACATTTCCTTATGTTTTTATATCTTCTTATGAAGGGATTCACAAGTATTCATTTTTATGCCATTGGTTTCAATAAAACCTGTTGATCTCCATGCAAAGATGCGTAAAAATTGTATTAGTCAGATTTTACACAGGATTTTAACAAATCGGCCAAAAACTCAATGGCTTATAATACTAAGCATTTGTTTCTACAGTCACGGTGTTCATGTTAACAGTGGTTTGGATGATGGACACAGGGCTCAGTGTGTGGTTCTTCTGCAGGCAGACGAATTGTTCTTCAGCCTATAGATTGTGTTTGATCTGGCCAAGACCGAGGGTGTGGTGATTACCCACGGTACATCATTCTCATGGCAAGTTGTAGGAAGGTACAGAATCCCAAGCCCAGCAAATTTAAGTCCAATCATGGCCAACACAATTGCATATAATTTTGATTTATTCTTAAGTCTTCATAATTCTTTAAGTAGTTAAAACACATTATGCTATTTAATTTTTAAGTCATACGGTCATGCTATTTCCAAATAATTATATGTTTCAGTGCTTACAATCTAAATAGAAGCTTATGGGACACCTGGGTGGCTCAGTAGGTCAAGCTTCCGACTCTTGGTATCAGCTCAGATCGTGATCTTGCAGTCGTGAGATTGAGTCCCACGTGGGTCCCCGCAATAAGCAGGGAGTCAGCTTAAGATTCTCTCTCTCCCTCTTTCTCTCTCCCCTTCCCCTGCTTATGCATACTTGCTCTCTCTCAAAAATAAATAAGCATTAAAAAAATAAAATAAAAACAGGTGTGAGATTTAATTTTGTGTGAATTAGAAAATAAAATCGGATATGTTGTTAACATGTGGTTTTTTAAAAAAAAATTTTTTTAACGTTTATTCACTTTTGAGACAGAGAGAGACAGAGCATGAATGGAGGAAGGTCAGAGAGAAAGGGAGACACAGAATCTGAAACAGGCTCCAGGCTCTGAGCTGTCAGCACAGAGCCCCGACGCGGGGCTCGAACTCACGGACCGCGAGATCGTGACCTGAGCCAAAGTCGGAAGCCCAACCTTCTGAGCCACCCAGGCGCCCCTAACATGTGCTTTTAAACAGAAACTTCATAAATGAAAATAGAAAAGACTGCTTAGCGGAAGTAAATGTGCTCTAAAGCGGGGCATCTTACACCTTATACACATCTCCTGTATCTTGATAGATGAAGCTCCGTGGAGGTAGTGTCAGCCAGAGCCTGCTAGTTTGCGTCTGTAACGGCTTCCAGGGGTGTCCATGATGCTCTGGCTTCTGGAAAATTTTGAGTAAGGAGATACTTTCATATTAAGGAAACACAGTGCCTCATCCACATTTAGTTTGCTTTTTAATCAAGAAAGTCTTTCACGGTGTGTCAAATTATTCTTACACCATGTGATGCGATTTCCTCTTTTCTCTGTTTTCTGGGCCGCTTGACAAAATTTTCTTGTTATGAATTCACACCTGCTGATGGTAGCTAGAAGCATGTCCCAATGTATCTGGGGCCTTCCCCTGACTGGGAGAATGCTGAGAGATGTGACAATGGCGGCCATCCAGGCTGTCTGCTGTCACCACCCACCCCCCGCCCCCCATCACCACCATCACTTCCGGAAGCACGTTTCCCAGAGCCAGCCCCTTCCCTCCGTGGTTTCCTACGGGGCTGCTCGTGGAGGGGCCCTACCTTAGATGGACGTCAGCAGAGGAGGATTCGGGACCGTCCATCAGCACCTGCAGGCAGAGGCGAGGACAAGGGAGGGTCGGAGAATCACCTGGGGGGTGCTGCAGAGACTACAGCATCAGCACCCCCATCCCTGGCCTTCCTAGACAGTCCTGAGGACCACGTAGTTAGGCAGCCTCTTACACCTTATACAGTGTGTAAGGCAGTGGCATATGTTCTCTGGCTTATGGGGGACCACGGAGGAATCACCTATTTTTAGTATCTGCTTCCCTTATTGTTATATACCCAGGCCTTTGAAAGAGTGAAGTTTAGATATTACTTCCCTATATTAAGCAATTCCTGCTTGGAATATCGAGAGTGGCTTCTCTTCTGCTGTGTGAACCCTGATGGATGCCATTGCCCACATCTCCGTCTGGATTACATCGGAAGAGACATTGTCGGACTGAGGACTGAGGAGGGGGAAGGGCAGTCAGGGGCGCGAGGCGCCTCCCTGCCCTTCTCCCAAACCTCCCAGTGACCCCCCCCCCCAAGAGCGGGACTGCGTCTGACAAACTCTCTGAGCAGATGCAGGCACAGGAGGAGCCGCGGGGGGGGGTGGGGGGGGTGGGGGGGGTGGGGGGGGTGGGGTGGTGGGCAGCCCGGCCTCTCACATCTGCGTCCCTGGTGGTTTATGTTCTGGTCTGTAACACTGTGCGAGGGAGATTGTTACTTTGCTGGCAGTAGTAAGTGGCAGCGTCTTCAGGCTCCAGGCTGCTGATGGTGAGGGTGAAATCTGTCCCAGACCCACTGCCGCTGAACCGCGACGGCGCTCCCGAGATGGACTGGGAAGCATACTTCACGAGGAGCTTCGGAGCCTGATTTGGTTTCTGCTGATACCAGTGCAAGTTGGTGCTGATGCCCTGATTGGCTCGGCAGGTGATGGTGGCTTTTTCTTTTAGAGTCCTGGACAGGAAGGCTGGGGACTGGGTCAGCACAACCTCACCACTGGAGGCTGAAACCACACATGAAAAACATTAGCAGAGCCTAGAAGCCCACATTCTCTAGTTAGGGAGGAGAAAGAATACTATTTATTTTAACATTTTTCAGACTTAGTCAGTACGCCACATTCGTTGTCGAAAGAGCCTCAGGAAGAAAGAAAATCGGTGATTGAAAATAATCCCCCCACTTTTACCTCGGTCCGAATATTCTCACCTGGAACCCAGAGGAGCAGAAGCCCAAGAAGCTGTGATGGAGACACCATCTTGCTGTTTTCGCTGGGTCTACTTTGCTCGGGCCACTTACCCAGAGAGAGACTCTCTCTCTCTTATAAGCTCCTGAGAGGCAGAAACACTTCAGATCTAAGGGGAAGAGTATATGCAAATTACGGGCCTTTGGTATTGTTCAAAGGCTCAAAAGTTATGTTGGGTCCGCAGAAGCCCTTGCCCTTCTCTGGCTGGATCAAGGCTCCCTCTTCTGGCCTGTGGGGGTTTTGAAAGAGCTTACCCCATGCTGGACCAAATGCAAGATCCCCCAGCAGGGTAATGACACCTCATCTAACGCAGTCTTCTGTTGGAGTCTCCATGCATCCGCGGTGAGCAGCAGGTCACATCCTGAGTCCTGGCCCGGGGCTATGAGAACTCTCTGCTCTCTGTCACAGTGCACTGTGTGAACACAACATGAAGCGTCCCACCGTACCGCACTCATGGTCATTAGACCCGATGGGCAAGAAACGGCGAGGACGTAGATATCCTGCAAAAACACATGTGCTCTGACAGTGGGGTGCAGATCCTACAAAAACCCCTGGGCCCGCCTTGCTGGTGGCTGTGTCAGGGGTCCAGACGTCCGAGCGTGGCAGGCACATCCTCTTCAAGGTAAAGGAATAGAAATCGCATCTTGTACCTCCGGCCACTGAGAAGGAAGCACAATATTTTGTAGGCATCTCTGGAGTGTTGAAGCAACACATTGGGGAAACTACACCGTTCCGCGTGTCAGCCAACTTTGAGGTCACCAGGTTAGAGTGGGCGCAGAGCCGGGAGGGAACCTCTGTCAGGTTTAGGTCACGATGCAGGTGGCTCTAGCATTTGGGCCCATCGCCTGGTGGCACGTGCATCTGTGTTAGATGAGGACACTGTGTGGACGCTCTGGCCGGCCCAGACAAAGAGCCGTAGCATAGACGTCAAGGGTTCTACAGCAGGACTTGGCCCTTTGCAAAATCAACTCTTCACTGTTCACAAAGCGGTTCCCAGAATGGCACGGGCCCCGGTGGACATGTCCGTGGTCCATCAAGTGACCGTGTGTCTCAGCTGCCCAGCATAAACTGGAAATGTCAGAGACCCCAAATGGTACGATTGGGTGGAGCTCAGCAGCAGTCAGTCCCAGGAAGGCAACAGCACTGTCTTTAGTTTTGGACCCAAGCCGGTTCACTGGACACACTCAACTCACAGGACAGGAGTTTCACCTCTCTACAATACTTGCCACTCTTGCCCCAACACCTCTGCCTCAGCTCATGGTTTTAGCCTCACGGGGGTTTATATCAAATGTATGTTCGTATTTCTGCATTCTTGATGCCTCGGCCATGAAGGAACCGCCTCTCCCCAGGTTAGAGCATTCCCCCAAACAGTAAAAGTCTTGCCTGAGCACACACCTTTGATACGCAGGCCGGACAATCCCCACATCCTCCCGTGTCTCCTTTCAGTCAGACCTGCGGTCTGTGAAGTGGCCCCTGCCCTAATCGCCCCAGGTACCCGGCTGCAGGGGACACTCCTGTGGTGTGCAGCCTGCTGCAACTTTCAAACTGTCCAATCTTAGGCCTAAGTGGCTTGCTTACTTGCGTCCCTATTTCTTCTCACGAAATACACAGTAAAGTACACGGCCTACGGTTCCTCTCTCTGCCCACCCCTCTCACCTCCGTGCTGCCGTGTCGCCTTGGGACCCTGCTGTGTGTTCCGTTTCTGTGCATATAGTAAAAACTACTTACTGCATTATAGTAACCTTCCTGTCTTTGTTTCTTAAAATATCGGGTCAAAGATGCAGGGCTTCCCAACCGGCTGACGCCAGAGAAAGAACTCCAGGCTCCGTCCGGGTTGGCATCATACGTTGGTGTAAGTAAAATCGGACAGTTCCCATACTGAAGCCGTAACCACAGAGTGTGAAGTAAGATGCTGACATAGTAGATACTCAAAGAGTGTGAAGAGTCGTCTACGTAATGGGGCTGGAGAAGTGGCCTCAAGGACGTGCACGCACTACTGGGTGGTGGCCAGTAAGGGCCTGGAAGGAGAAGGCTGGAATGATAAAGGAGGAAAGATCAGAGACAAGAAACTACCCAGTCTAAACGAAAAGGAGAAACTAAGCCAAAAAGAAAAGAAGAGACAAGACAAGAACAGAGTCTCTGGGATACACGGGACCAAACGGAAGATCTAACATTTGTGCCACTGGAATCCCAGAAGGAGAGGGGAGAGAGGATGGAGATGAAAAATATTTTGAACAAAAATCGCTGAAAGGTTTCCACATTTGGTGAACCCTCGGCAAGATAAACCTGAAGAAATCTATGTGAAGACACATCACATTTTAATTTCTGAGCACCAAAGGAAAAGAAAAAAAATCTGAAAGTCGGAAGGAGTGAGATCGCGCTTAGCCATAGGAGAAAACCAGTTGAATGACAGGAATTCAATTCAGAAACCATAGAGGCCAGGAGGAAATGATGCGGCATTTTTTTTTTTCTGGATTTAATTGACATACAACATTGTGTAAGTTTAAGTTTTACCAAATGTGATAATTTGATATACATTTACATTGTGAAATGATCATCACAATAAGGATAGTTAATGCGACCATCTCCTCACATAATTTTCCTTTTAATTTTGTATGTGTGTGTGTGTGTGTGTGCGTGTGTGCATGTGGTGAGAACATGTTCAGTTAGCCTCTTGTAACTTTCAAGTACAATACAATACTATTTTTTTTTTACAATACAATACTATTAACTACAGTCACCATGCTGTACATTAGATCCTCAGAAATTATTTATTTTATATATGGAAGTTTGTACTTTTTGATCAGCACTTAAACTTCCCCATTTATCTCACCAGCCAGCCCTGGCCACCACAAATCTACTCTCTGTTTCTACGTACTTGACTTTTTTAGATTCCACATCAATAAGTGATTATTATACAGGAATGTCTTTGTCTTGCTTATTTCGCTTGGCATATTACCGTCAAGTTTCATCCACATCACAAATGGCAAGATTTCCTTCCCTTTCGTGGCTGAGTAGTATTTCATTGTGTGTGTATGTGTGTGTATCACATCTCCTTTATCCATTTATCCATCCATGGACGCTTAGGTTGTTTCCAGAGCATGGCTATTTTAAATAAGGTGGCAACGGACATGATGATGCATATATCTTTTTGAATTACTGTTTTTGTTTTCTTCAGATAAATACCCAGAAATGGAATAGCTGGATCATATGGTAGTTCTATTTTTAAGTTTTGGAGGAAACTCCGTACTGTTTTCCATAGTGGCTGCACCCATTTACATTCCCACCAATTTACATTCTCCACCTCCCTCTCTAACGCTTGTTATTTCTTGTCTTTTTGATCAATGGGTACTGAATTTTATCAAATGCTCTTTTTGCATCTATTGAGACAATCCTATGCTTTTACTCTTAATTTTGTTAATGTGATACAACATATTGATTGATTGATGGCTGGTGAGCCATCCTCGCATCCCTGGAATAGTCCTACCTGATCGTGGTGTATGATCATTTTAATGTATTGTTGAATCTTGTTTGCTATTATTTTGTTGAGACTTTTTGTATCTATGTTCATCCAGGATATTGGCATGTAATTTCTTTTTTCTTGTGGCATCCTTGTCTGGTTTTGGTATCAGGGAGATGCTGGCTTCATAAAACAAATTTGAAGCATTTTTCCTCTTCAACTTTTTGGAATTTGGAGAATAGATAAATTTTATTAAATGTTTATTTTTGAGAGAGATACAGAGACAGAGCATGAGCAGAGGAGGGGCAGAGAGAGAGAGGGAGACACAGAATCTGAAGCAGGCACCAGGCTCTCAGCACAGAGCCTGACACGGGGCTCGAACTCACAAACCATGAGGTCATGACCTGAACCAAATTCAGACACTTAACTGACTGAGCCACCCAGGCGCCTTAAGAAGAACAGATCTTAAATCTTTGAATGTTTGGTAGAATTTACCAGTGACTCTGTCTGGTCCTGGACTTTTGTTTATTTGGAGGTTTTTGATTACTGATTTAAAGATGGCATAATTTATGATGAGGAATAGTTCATGGAATGCATGTGAACATATACAGCTAGTGGATAAACCATACCTGCTATCAAGTTGGCTATGATTATTTGATGACAACGTGTAGATATGTGTGTGTGCAGGTGAGTGCATGTGTGTATATGGTCCGATCCTTCCCATGTGCTGTGCTCATTCCTGAAGGAGATCATGCTCTCATTCAGGATTGTAACTACGATAAAAATAACTGAATTTATACTTTAAGTAAAGGATTGTTAATGGCTTAAAAAACAAGTTTTGACAATCTAAAGAAAATAATGATCTTTTCCCTGGAAAAGGTTGATATCACCATATTGGCTTGCATTTTTCATGGTTTTCCAGGTTAGGAACAGACCATTGGAAACAATGCTTCTTTCGTATTTTCTGGGGGTGACACTTTGCAGGCCAAAAAATAAAATGGAGATATTTCCAATTTCATTACCTTATTAGGTTGGTCCCGAGTACAAAATCATTTGGCAAATTTTCAGTTGCAATTAGCAGGAACCTCAAATTGCACTGTATTAAATAGTAAAGGGAATCTGGGCACTTAAGCTAATGAAAAGTCCAGAGTGGAAGGCTTCAGGAAAGGTTTGATCCTGTCACTTATTTATGTCACTACCAGTTCCCTCCTACCATTCCACGATCACTGCCATGGTGCTAGTTCCATACTAAGGGAAGCTTTAGCATGAATGCCAACGGATTCTGGTGTTGTATGCTCCTTGTACATACAGTATTCATTCCTCACATCCTATCGGGAATTCTGAGATTCTCTGTAGATGGTCAAGCTTCAGTAATGACCGTTCTTGACAGATTTCTACAGACCACTGCAGTCAAGGAGGAGAACTTGCTGAAAGAAAAATCTACTGTCCTGAATTTCATCCTTGGAATCAGGTTGGAATCAGCATTACCCAGACCAAGTTTACCAAAGAGTAACAGAGAGTCTTGAGCAGAGAAGCTAGATGGCTTGGAGGAAAGAATATAGATGTCCACTCTTCCATCTGTACCCAATGCTCTGAGTTAAGGATTATAGGAAGAAACAGTGAGCGCTTCAAAGGGCAAGTCACTATAATCTGAGGCAAATTAAGAATCAATGCTTACCTCTTCTATGCAGATAAAGTTCATGTTTCAAGAAAAAATGGAAAAAGATAAAATGAGAGGTGGTTCTCTTCACTAGAAATGAGTATTAACCATACCAAGTGCTCTGATGAAACTGGGTCTAGTTCATTTTTATATACGGTGTTAGGGTATTGATTTTTGTCATTGGCCTGTGTCCGGGGTAGTTTCAGGCTGTAGGGAAGTGGTGAATTGAAAGACTACTGTCCGTGATCAAGAGATGATTTAGATACGTGACAATATGTGAGACTACAGTTGACTTTATTTTCCCAGAACAAAAGTGTTAGCTTGCACAGATGCGTCCTCTCTTCTTCTGACTCTGTTCATGCTGAAGGATGAGGTTACACCAAATGGACTTGGACATCCACTGCCCCATTCGCCCTGAGTGATGACACTGCTCCAGGGCGGGGACCTCATAGGGTAGGAGTGGCAGCAGCAGACACGGTATCTGTTTCTTTGTTATCTGTCCCTCCCACTGAAAGGAGAGAGCTAGGAGGTCGGAGGTTCTGTTTGATTTGTTTTAACTGCTCTACGCCCAGGAGAGTTCCTGATGCTGTTCCTCGTGTAATTCTGGAAGTATTGTTGATTTGGAGTCTGAATAAATGAAAACTGCCCCACAGAACTGGGAGCTGAAGCTATTTCCCCTACAGCCCCCAGAGGAGCGATGACCCCATAGGTCAGTCAGTGAATGTGGGGTGGGGAGGATCGGAGATGTTGTTTCAGACACTGGTTGACCTGCGGAGCAGCGACAGGGGTGATTCATAAGTATGTGGTGACACATTTTCTGAGATGGTGTTTGCGCAGAGGGACCTATAAGAGGTCTGCTTTGGATGAACCGAGGCGCCTTTGAGTTGTCCAAAAGCAACTTCAAATATGTATTTAAAATTCGGAAGAGAGCCAGAGATAGAGACATAAACGTGTGCGCTGTATCTTCATTGTATCCAACAGCGTGAGTATATTCCACGTCCTGACATTGTATTTACATTGTTTCCATTAGGTTCTGAAAATTGTATACTCAGAAACATACATTTTACTACAAAGAGTGATTTATGTTTTTAGGCTGACTTCAGCTGATTTGAAATAGAACAGTTGGTGCTGACAAGCATTTATATTTGGGGATCTGGCTGGATACCGTGGCGAATCATAGTTTGAGGTGATTTCCGGACCTCTTGCGGCAGACGGTCACGTTCCCTCCGGTCGTGGTATTTTGTCTCTTTCTTTCCATTCTGTGCTTCACAAGCCACCGAGCCGACCCTTTCATACTCTCTGATGCTTTGCATAGGCTCCTGACGCCCTAGGCTGGCTGCTCTGAGCTCTATTAATAGGGTTTCCTGGGGATGGGGCCTGGGTGCATCAGACCGGTGACCAGCAGCAAGATGGCGCCACAGCCCAACTGTTCCTCTTCCTGGTGCTCTGCGTCTCAGGTGAGAAGCCGAGAGGAGAAAGATCTTTATAAAATTGGCTGATGACTTTCCCATGTGCCGTGGATAAAACATTTCATTAGAACGGTCTGATTTCCTACGAGAAATAAGAAAGCGTACATTTTTTGAATACATATTTTACTATATTAGTGATGCCGTGTACGGCCACTGTCCGTTTGTGATTGCAGGTGTGTCTGGGGACATCGTGATGACCCAGTCTCCCAGCTCCGTGACTAGGTCTACAAGAGAGAGCGTCACCATCAACTGCAAGTTGGAGCCAAAGCCTTCTATACAGCTCCAACCAGAACTACTCAGCCTGGTACCAGCAGAAACTGGGACAGGCTCCCAAACGGCTCACTTCCTGGGCTTCCACCTGGGCATCAGGAGTCCCCGACCGATTCAGCGGCAGTGGGTCCGGGACGGATTTCACCCTCACCATCAGCAACCTCCAGGCTGAAGACGTGGCGGGTTACCACTGTCAGCAGTATCCTAGCTCTCCTCCCACAGTGCTTCAGTCTCGCACACAAACCTCTTCTCCCGGGGCCGAGGGTCAGGGAGGCTTTGCTGCACCTGCTGCTTCCTCCCTGCTCAGCCCTGTTTCTCCCTAAGCTGTGTGAGTTGCAGGTCTTCTGGCTTCATCGTGGAAGAACGTGCAAGGCTCGAGGGAAGATCGAGTAGCCTCTTCTATGTCTCTTGGGCAAGGAAGTCATTCTGTGAAGGCTGTAATGACTTTCCATGGACCCTTGTCTACCTTTCCCAAGAGTTTTTGTATCTCCTGAATCTGAGTTGTTCTCACAGATAGATTTATATCACTGGCCCGCTCATGGCTTCGGCTGCATCTTGTGGAGAGGGGACCAGTGTGCTTTCGCGGCAGGATATGCTCTCTGGGAATGTGGCACGTCAGCGTTCCCTGTAACCATCCCATCACCTGCATCACTGCCCAACTCAAGAAACCATTACTCAGTGAGTTCAGAAGACTGCCCTTCGCTCAGCTTCTCTTCTCTCTTCTGGCAAGAGGCTATCAGGAAAAGGGAAAATGGAAATGGAAAAATAATATCTCACTGGATCTCAGCTAAAGACTTGCAAAAGCATTTAAGGTCACACTGAGAAGGGGCGGGACTATGTGAGTTTTAGAGAAGCTGCGTAGACCTCACAGGTAGGGCTGGAGGTGACTTCATAGTTCGATCTCTGACAGTGAGTCTGGATTTAGGTTCCAGGATCTCTAGGGCATCTCTGCATTTCCTGTTTCTTCAGTGTGAAAATACTTGCATATTCTTCTGGACTCTTGGGGCTGTGTCTCCTCTCTGCCACCGGGGCTCTGTTATGAAGACTCACTCATTCTCACTATCCTGATCTCAAGGCATACATGAGTGTGGAAGGAGGATCGAATGCTTACTGAGCATATAGACAGGCTTCATTCTTAAACATCTCAGTACCTTATGCTTTCAGCTTCTACCTTTTCTCTGGATTTGTGGCAAGCTGACATAACCCCAACCTTGACTGCCTGAAGAGAAGCAGTATATGCAGTTACTGTGGTTGTTCTGGGTTGCTCCATAGGACTTAAATACAGACTCAAAAATTGTATCTGACGTTTCAGTGAACAGACAGTGTTTTTCTCCTGTGGTTTGGACACAAAGTGGCATGTCAGCCACTTTCCCATCACAAGGGTGCCTGTTATTAATAGGCTGAGGACAGCAGTGCAATGACGTGGAAACTGTTTGATCTTTATTTATTTTTGAGAGAGGCAGACACAGAATGCGAGTGGGTTAGGGCGAGAGAGGGAGGGAGACACAGAATCCGAAGCAGGCTCCAGGCCCCGAGCTGTCAGCACAGAGCCCGACGCGGGGCTCGAACCCACGAGCTGTGAGATCATGACCTGAGCCGAAGTCGGCCGCTCAACCGACTGAGCCACCCAGGCGCCCCGAAACTGTTTGATCTTTAAGTCATTGACTCAGTCCGCTCTGGGACCCACACTTTCTCTAACCCTCTGTTACTTGTACTGACAGCATCCTATGTGATATTTAAAATTTGGTTCTCCATCGTGAAGTATTCTACAGTCGATGCTAGATAAACAGGCCTTATTTATAAGAGCCCCAAAGTAGAAACAGCACAAATGTCCATCAACCTATAAATGGATAAACAAAATGTGATCTATTCGATGCCATGCCAACTAGCAGTAAAAGGAATGAACTCCTGATACACCACCACCCTGACCTCCACTATAATCACTCCCTCATTTTGCTTTGAGACGTGAGCTTTACGTCTCACAAATGGTTCAATGTTTCCTTTTTTTTTTGGACTCTACATGAATGAAGCTTCTTTCACCAACCACATATCAGGTTCATACGCTGTTGGCGTTCGTTGAAGTTGATTGTCGTTGCTCTGCACGCACATGCTATTGTATGAGGAACACCATTCTTTATTTAGTCTCTTTCCTGATGACATAGAAAAAAATCTTAACAAACCTGAAAGAAAATCCTCCCGTTTCGAAGGAACAAGAAGACTGACAGTTAATTTCTCAAACACAAACAGAGGGAAGCAGAGACTGAGACATCTTCAAAATGACAAGAAAAAGAAGCCACATACTAGAGTTCAGTTCTCAGCAAAGTGTCCTTCAAGAATCTATGTAAACTTGGGGCGCCCGGGTGGCTCAGTCGGTTAAGCGTCTGACTTCGGCTCAGGTCATGATGTCGCGGTCCGTGAGTTCGAGCCCTGCGTCGGGCTCTGTGCTGACAGCTCAGAGCCTGGAGCCTGTTTCAGATTCTGTGTCTCCCTCTCTCTCTGACCCTCCCCCGTTCATGCTCTGTCTCTGTCTCAAAAATAAACGTTAAAAAAATTAAAAAAAAAAAAAGAATTTATGTAAACTCAAGACAACTTGGGAAATGAGTATCTCTGGCCATGGGGCCTTTATTCACGAATACCCTAAGTAATTTTCATTAATAATCTTTAAGAATCAATGACCAACAATGGGAGAATTGTTTCTGGAGAGAATCAGTGAGGCAGTTCCTCATCCCCGGAAAGCAGGGGAGGTATTTCCTTCCACGTTGCCTCACGGTCCCTTTATGATATCTCTTCAGTGTACACAGGGATAGATCCACATTTGCTGTGAGACGAAATAATCTCTTATCACCTTGCCTTGAACAAATCCTTACATAAAATCTCTTGCTTCTAGTATTTTCACTTACTCTTTGATAAGTGATATGTAACTTTTTGAAAACTGCTCTAACGTTCATAGATACAGACATGACTTTCAGCTAAACGTTCCAGTAACAGAACAGCGTTCCTCTTGTGACTAAAAAGATGACTTCAATGTGTGGTTATTTAATATGAGCCCCAATTCTAGGTCCTCAAAGCATAGGAGGCTTTTAAACCCAGAATGAGTTAGAGTGCTGGATAAATTTCTGTGCTAATGAATCAATAGCTGAGTGTCCTTCAGTTTCTGACAGAAAGATCTATTTTGCCCTGCCTGCCGGTGGGTTCTCTTCTCTGGATGGAACCAGTGCCTGTCTTTTGTGGAAACTCATACTGAGGATAATTAGATGCCAGGTCACACACTGGGATGCTCGTTTTCCCAGTGCTTTGAGGGTTCAGGGGTGTTTGAAGAGAACTCAACAGATAGGCAAGGTCTTAGCTGGGCAACTACCAAGGAAACAGGAGGCAGATCTGTGGGGTTGGGATTTTCTGATACAAATTACACGAATGTTTCCTTGACAGATTCTTATCGCCAAGGAAATTCACTTCACATAACTGGTCCATGGAGCTTTCCTTCCTAAGAAGTTCAAATTAAACCCGTCTGGACAGGGACAGACAGGTGATACCCCGGACCAGGTGGATGCTCACTTTGTAAAAGCACCGAGAACCTTCCCTCTCGGAGATCCACTTCACTGACACAAGGAAGCAGATGCACCACGTGGATTTACAAGCCAGGACCTCCTCCCCTACGCGCAGGGGACTTGCGTCTCTCTTCCTCTGAAACCACACGATTCTCAGAGTTGCTTTTAAGGGGCCTTCGGCAAAGAAAACGTGTACTTCTCCTTGAAAGGACTTGGCCAACAATAGATTTTCAGGCTCCAGACCTTACTGCTGTGATTGAGAGAAAATATCCCCTGAGGGGCCCTGGGGAACATTTCTGGAACCATTTTGTCAGGGACTGCACATTCACAGATGAGGCCATCATTTGTTCAGGTCAAACTATGAGGAATTGGAGAATCTGAGAGAGGAGGTTCCCCTTAATCTATTCACCATTAACTGTTTGCACAAACTTGGGATGTTGATGACCTTCCCCGAGCCTCAGTTTCCTCCTGATAAAAAGTGTAGATGTAAACATGACGTTCTCCATGTTTCTTTAACATCTGACATTTTGTGAGGGGGAGCAAAGGAGAGTCTGAAAGCCCAGGGAATTCAATAAGACCTGAATGAAGTATGGTTCTAACGCTCACAACCTCCTCTTTGGGGTGACAAAGGGAACAGAGAAAACTGCCGAAGATCTATGTCCCTGTCTCTGGAGGAAACAGCTGTTCACTAGGGGTGAAAGAGGGTGAAGGCAGATGAGGCTGCTAAGGGCTGTGGTAGAGACGGGGTCACTGTGGTTCTCACTGGGGTCTGGCTGACTGTAGCAAACCGGCGCATCCTCCGCTTCCGGGCTGCCCGTGGCGAGAGTCAAATCGGTTCAGATCTACCGGCCCTGAACTGGGCTCGGGCGCCTATGGCCTTGGGGGGTGCCCCAATAGATGAGGAGCCTGGAGGTCTGCCCGCGTTTCTGCTGGTACCAGACTAGCCTCTAGGGCTAGGTCAGGATTGTCCTGTCACCTGGGGACAGAGAAAGGGAGGCTGCGGACTACATCATCATGGTTTCTCTGGCGGTAGCCGAGGTTGGCCATGAAACACAAAAGTCGACCATGTAACCTAGACCTTAACTGTTGTCTTCCCAGCAGAGCTAGGATGGTTGGTCTCTGTGGAGCTTTAATTATTGGGCTGACTGTGCATAGGCGCACAGGACTCAACAACATCGAGAAACTTTTCATTGACATGCAGAATAATCCCATGTTCCTCTCCCCGGGGAGCCAGAGTAATAGGAGGCAAAGAAAATGAGCCGGGGCTTCCAGGGTTAACTCTGTGTCCCAAGTGAGGAAGATGTCCCCCCAAAGCACTCACCCGGGCATTGATATGCATCATATATGTTCAAATTACTATTTTTGAGAACGTTCAATCTTATAAGAATTCTTTCTTGGTTACAAAGAGGCTTTGAAACGTCCTTATATATCTATATACAGAGACCATAATATTCCTAGTTCTAAAAAAGAATGTCTCCTGCCTGATAACCAACCATGCTGTGGCCTGGTCAACGAAACTGACCGTGAGTCCACACACGTGATAAGTAAAGGGATGCAAGGCATCCTCGTGGAGAACAGAGCAGTTCTGTGAGTCTGTTCTCACAGATGAGGAAGGACTTACACAGGTGGATTTTAATGTAGATTTGCCTCTGTTGTCAGACGATATTAGTTTGGGTTCCATAAAATGGGAAGACAGTGTGTGATGTGGGTGGGAAGACAGGTTTGGTGAAACAGTCTGAATCTGTTTTTTTAGAATCAGGGTTTGTGAATGGAGAATGTGATACTCTTAGACTATAGACTATAGACTTTGTCAGCTATAGACTTTGTCAGCTCAGATGACCTATAGACTTTGATGACCTATAGACTTTGTCAGCTCAGATATTCCAAACCCACACTGCTTTGGGCACCATGAGAGATATACAGAGCCTGTTCCCTGATCGGCCCAAAAGGGACTTGTCTCTGATTTCGAGGGAGACTTTCTATTTGCATGAGTACTGAGGTCAAGCCATCCAGCAGAAGGACCTTCCCCAACGCAGGTCCCTGGAGTGGATTCCTAGGCCCTAAGGCACCTGTGATTGAAGTTGGTCATCTTTCCTAAGTATCTGCTCTCACTAGAAAGTATACCCAGAAAGTGAAACTTGGGCCCAACAAGAAATGAAAAGAGAAATTAGATATTGTTTTAAAACTAAAGAAAACAGTGTATCGAAATTGGTGGATTGTGGGGTGCCTGTTGACCCAGTTGGTTCTGACTCTTGACTTTGGCCCAGTTCATGACCCCAGGGTCATAGGGTCAAGCCTTGCATCAGGCTCTGAGCTGGGCATGGAACCTGCTTAAGATTCTCTCTCTCTCTCCCTCTGCCCCTCTCCCTTACTTGCGTGCACCCTCTCTCTAAAAATAAAAAAAATAAAAATTTTAACAAAGAAAAAACCCAAAATTGGTCATTTGCCAGAAACAGGGACTTTGTCACACTGAATTTATAGCATTAAATGTGTTGATTATTTGTAAAAGTCACACATCAGTCACCTCTCACAATATCATACCTGCTCTGAAATTACGGAAGATTCTTTGCACACTCAGAATCCAACACTTTTACTGATTGTTCTCGGTTCATCCCACCTGACACCAGCTTGTTTAGAATGTTCCCTTAAACATGTCAATGGAGTGGGAACATAAGTACTAAGAGGAGAAATAGGAAAGTGGGTAAATATCAATTTCATAATATTACCAGATCTGATCTTCTTAAAGATAGACCCAAATTGCTGAACTCCAACGTGTATTTAACTTGTGTTCCACAAATCTGACCCACTTGTCTGCCTGTCATGCGGACTGAGTTGACCCCCGTAGGCCAGGCAGGGCGAATTGCGATGAGTTTTCAGTCACCTCTCCCTTTTTCTCATGACTGCTGGCTCCAAAGGCTCTCGGGCCCCTCCACGCCCCTGCTGCCTCCACCCAGCAAGGACATGCCGTTTCCAGGGCCTCGGTGTGGGGTGCCTGAGCTGCAGCCGAGGTCCTTGTGGCCCAGAGCCCTCAGCTGCAACCTAGTCCCCTGAGTTCTCTAGCATCTTCTTGCACACGCTCAGAATCTGCTCTGCCTGCTCCCCAGACAAACAGCACATGTGGGCAGCTGGGCAGTGACAGGCAGGGAGGTTTGTGTTTGGGGCTGAACCACAGTGGGAGGATTCTTTGTACCTTGCTGGCAGTAATAAACTCCGACGTCGTCAGCCTCCACCCTGCTGATTCTCAGGGTGAAATCTGTCCCTGACCCACTGCCACTGAACCTGTCTGGGACCCCAGAGCCCCGGTTGGAAACCTTATAGATCAGGCGCCGTGGAGACTGGCCTGGCTTCTGCAGGTACCAACTTAAATAGGTGTTTCCATTACTGTGCAGGAGGCTCTGACTGGCCCTGCAGGAGATTGAGGCCGGCTCTCCAGGGGTGATGGGCAGGGACAGAGGGCTCTGCGTCATCACGACATCCCCACTGGATCCTAAAATAATGAGAGAGAAGCACAACGTTATGCAGAAACCTTAGAAGCCATTTTTATGATTTAAAATGTTTTTGTATTTAAGGCTAAATCACTTTTGGTGATTTGATTCATCCTCTAAATGTATCCAGTTTCCAAAGAATTGCAGGCACAAAGTGGCCTCTTCTTTTCCAGAATCTCACTAAAGCACTGCTCTTGGTTCCTTTCAGTTTCTTCTTGATTTCCCAGGCCCCCAAATTAAATTCCCCTGCTGGAGGGCAGTCCCACCCGTGGACAGAACACACGTGGGGAGCAGTAGCGCCCCCAGAGCTCTCCCTCCACACCCCGCTCTCCTTTCTCATCCCCCCTCTGCCCTCACCTGGGATCCAGAGCATCAGCAGCCCCAGCAGCTGAGCAGGGAACCTCATTTTGAGAAGCTGAACTGGTGAGTCCTGATCAATCAAAGCAAGATTAGAGCTGATCTTTTATGTCAGGTGCAAAGGTTTTATCTGAGACTGTGTACGTTAGCCCTCCCTTAGGGAACGATATGCAAATCTCCTGTGGGCACAGCAGCTGGGAGGAGGCAGTGGGGGTGGGGGGGCACTCCCACGTGAGCAAAGTAATATAACATGTCTGTGTTTGAAGGGAAATTGAGAGATAAAATCGATGCTGCCTAAAGAGTACAGGCACACACTGGGGAACCTGGGTGGCTCAGTCAGTTGAGCGCCCGACTTCAGCTCGGGTCATGATGTCAAGGTTCGTGAGTTCGAGCCCCAGAACCTGCTTCAGATCCTCTGTCCCCTTCTCTCTGCCCCTCCCCACCTGCACTCACCCCCCCAAAAATAATTACATATTTAAAAAAATAGTAACTTGTGTTAAATGTTTCCTTCTTTTCCTCGACCAGTTTTGTAGTTCTCTAGAACTTTCCCGGTCACCTTTATACTTCTAAATAAGGTTGAATTCCATACATATTTGGTGAATCTTAAGCTTTTTTCATGTTTATTTAAAGAATTATTTTAATGTATATTATTTTTTGAGAGAGAGAGAGAGAAAGAGAACAGGGGAGGGGAAGAAAGCAAGAGAGAGAGAGAGAATCCTAAGCAGGCTCCATGCTGTCCGTGCAGAGCCCAGTTCAAGGCTCGATCTCATGAACTGTGAGACCATGGCCTGAGCTGAAATCAACAGTCGGATGATTAAACGACTGAGCCACCCAGGTGCCACAAAAAGAAATGGAATTCTAAGCAAACACTGAACTCTGGTCACTTGGAGTTTTATTCTCAGAAGTAGGCACTAGCAAGTTTGATCACCTTCTATGTATTTCAAGATTGCTCCAATAAGTGAACACCCTGCAGATGTTGGGAGCCGGGCATCACCAGCAGCCGCTGGAATTACAACCGGAGATTGAAGGAAAAACAGAATGGGGCTTGCGGAATTCTTCAGTAAGACTATGCCCTCTCCTGACTTTGAGTTATTTTTATTTCTATGCCATCATTTACTTCGGAATAATTTAGACTCACCCAAAATTTCACACAAAAGAGAGTTCCTATATACTCCCGCCCTGGCTTCCCCTAACGTATCACCTTGCATAAGCACAGCCTACTTACCAAACCTGAAAATTAACACGAATCCTGTGCTATTAGCTAGCGTTAAACCCATATTTCTGCCTCACTGCCCTCCTGCGAGGGCCCCCCACCGTTGTCACCTCCCCTCCCAGCTTGGTTTTCCTCTGAGAGGAGCAGCTGCCCTGACTGATCCCTGGAGGAGGCAGCTGTTGGGTTGAGCAGAACCGCCGCCCCCACGCGGGAGGGTGTGTTTAGGGTCGTCACGCTGCACAGGGTCGTAGTGAGGGTTCTGTGTGCACAAGTGTGCATGGTGTCCCCACGCTCCATGCTGCCTATTATGTGTGTGCAATCTGTCCCTGACCCACTGGCACTGACCTAGGCTGGGCCCCTGGGGGGCCCTGGGGACACCCTCTGCGTCAGTGGTTCCAGAGATCAGTGTGGCTTCTGCTGGAACCGGTGCCATGGATGGGACTGAGACTGGCCCTGTAGGAGATGGAGACATGCCCTCCCACTGCCACCGACAAGAGGGATAGAGCCTGATTCAGCACAGCCACCCATGGGAAACTGGAAAAGGGAAGAAACTTACCATGGAAATGCAAATAGGAAAAAATAGTTCTGAAAGAAAGAAATGTTGTATCAGGAGCACCTGGGTGGCTCAGTCTGTGAAGCGTCCAACTCTTGGTTTCTGCACAGGTCATGATCTCAACAGTTCCGTGAGTTCGAGTCCTGTGTGAGGCTCTGGGCTGGCAGTGTGGAACCTGCTTGGGATTCTCTCTCTCCCTCTCTCTGCCCCTCCCCCTCTCATGTGCTCTCTCTTTCTGTCACTTTCTCTCAATAAATAAATAAACATTTTTTTAAAAACGTGAATCTCGGGGCGCCTGGGTGGCTTAGCCGGTTGGTCAAGTGTCCGACTCTTGGTTTCAGCTAGGTTGTGATCTCACGGTTCGTGAGTTCAAGCCCTGCATTGGGCTCTGTGCTGGCAGTGCAGAGCCAGCTTGGGATTCCCTCTCTCTCTCTCTCTCTCTCTCTCTGCCCCTCTCCGTCTTGTGTTCTCTCTCTCTCAATAATCGAACAACATTAAAAAATATGTGAGTGTGATCTGCAGGTCTCCAAAGCCATGACCCCTGGCCTGGGGAGAACCAGGTTTTACACTTTGTCATGTGTGCAGGAAGGGAGAACCTTGACCTGGGTCGTCTTGACGGTTACTTATAATAGTTTCGGGCTTTCTAACTCTCAATCTTGTCACCTCCTGCATTACGCATGTTACATCCTATTACCTAATATCTGCAAAAGGAGGGGTCTGTTTCTGTTGCCTGTTTTTTTCTCTCCTTGATTTTGTTGGCTTAGAATTGTTGACTGAAAACCATACTGTGTTGTGTGTACGTAATCCTTTTGTCGATTTACACACATAGTGGCCGTGAAACAGTTTAGTGGCGATTTTCGGCTCTGGAATGATTTTTTTCATCCCGAAAGAGATTACATCTGAGTCTGGCAGCCCGAAACGCTAGGGTATGTCACCCTCATCCAGTCAAGGATTGCATTGTGCTTTGAGTCTGGGCTCCAGCATGGGTCGTACATTGCCCGGTTCCTCCCTCCTCCTAGGGGGTGGGCCTGCCAGGATTCGAACTGAAGTCCTTGAAATTTGTCAGAATCCCTCCTTCTTTATAGTCCTTGAAGATTGATTAAAAAAAAATTTTTTTAAGTTTATTTGGAGACAGACAGGGAGAGAGAGAGCGCGCACAAGTGGGCGAGGGGCAGATAGAAGGAGAGACAGAATCCCAACTGGTCTCCTCACCATCAGCGCAGAGCCCGATGTGGGGCTCAACTCACGGACTGTGACATCATGACCTGAACCAAGATCAAGAGTCAGACACGTAACCAACTGTGCCACCCGGGTGCCCCGAGATTAATTTTTTATCTATGGCTGTGTGAGATGGCTGAAGGCTTTGCTCAGCTCTGAGGCCTCTTGGCCTGTCCTTTATCTCAGATTCTCGCCGGAAGAGAGAAAAGTGGGGCTCGACTCTATGGGCTTTCCTTCTTTCCTTATCTCTTTCAATATTTATGTTTTAGCGTTTTTCCGTGGAGGTGGGAAGTACTCCTTTTCCAATTAATAGGCATTTTTTGAGGCTGACGATATGCCACCTACCAAGAGAAGTCGAGAGGGTGTTTATTATCCCTACGAGGGACTCCTGGAGACAGCAGGATGTGCACGAGCAGGTCCAGGCTGGTTTCCACAGGACAGCATATTGAGCATTTATAATCGCTAGGGAGTGGGATTATAGGCACTAGAAGCAGCCTAGCTTGAGCTGGAGACTTGTGAGGGGTGAACGTTCCAGCTTCTACACAGACGTGGACAGAAAGGGAAGATAGAATTGACATATTCACAATACGGAGACTTTCAATCCTTGGGCATAATACAGCCTTCCATTTATGTAGATTGTGTGTGTGTGTGTGTGTGTGTGTGTGTGTGTGTGTTTAAAGGATATTCTGGAACTTGGAGTGTATTTTGTTATTTTTCCTAAATACTGGACGCTTTTGAGGCACTGGGAACTCATGCGCTTTCTAAGTTTAATTTTTAAGTATTTCTTTCAGTTGCATAGAAATCAAACTGACTTTTGCATGTTGATTTGAATCCAATGATGACCTATTTCTCCTATTATTTCTAGTAGCTTCTTTGTAAAATATTTGGAATTTTCTCTGCATACAATCCTTCCATCTGCGAATTACGTTGGTTTCCACTCTTCCCTGCCTGTGTCTGTTTGTTGCAGATGTGGGTGTCTTCTCACGCCGGCCGGGACCATCGGAGGCGTCCATTCATATGAATCGGATCTGACGCCCTTAGTGGCGAAATTGTGTTTGAACCTGGTTGTGCAGCGAAGGCTGAGGCACAGCCAGGGATCAGAGTTCAAATCTTGTCATGGACTTGCTTTTCAGAACCTCAGGATTTCCGAACAGAACAGACATGCTGAGCTGAGCACCACAGCAGCTGCTGATAAAGAAGCACCTGGTATAATGAGATAATCACTGAAGGTTATAGAGGTTTTTGTCTCTTGTTAAATCACTGTGGATGCCGCTGTTATGCTGCTGGCAGTAGTAAGTGGCAGCGTCTTCAGGCTCCAGGCTGCTGATGGTGAGGGTGAAATCTGTCCCAGACCCACTGCCGCTGAACCGCGAGGGGACCCCAGTTTGCAACGTGGATGCACGATAGATCAGAAGCTTAGGAACTTTCCCCAGTTTCTGCTGATACCAGGCTAACCACGTGTTAACGTTCTGACTCGCCCGGCAGGTGATGGTGACTCTGTCTCCTGGAGATGCAGACAGCGAGGATGGAGACTGGGTCATCTGGATTTCGCAGCTGGCTCCTGAGATGGGGCACAGAGAAACAAAGACCCACACGACGAATCGTGTCATAAGAGGACGCGGCTGGAGGGCCAGGCAGTACGGGGCGCGCTGGCTGAGTAATTTCCCAGTGTTCTCCTTCCTTACCTGGGAGCCAGAGCAGCAGGAGGCCCAGGAGCTGAGCGGGGGCCTTCATGTCCATGCTGTGTCCTGACCGGGACTGGGTCCTGCACAGGGTGTGACCGGCCCATTAATCAGTGTTCAGTTAGGCTGTGCTTGAGTAATATGCAAATCAGCAGAGGAAGGGACAGGCTGGGCACAGCTGCGGGGCTGGGTAATCTCAGTAACAACCCAGGCTCCTGTCCGCCAGATGCCTGAGCCTGACCAGGGTGGCACACACGTGCCTGCAGAGAACGTGTTTCTCTGTGGGGCCATGGCATAGAATCAGTCTACTGTCCTTTGAGGAAAGTGTCTTGTGTTCTCTTCAATGCTCATGATATGCTTTCTTTGCCTCCCCTCCATCTAAGATAGGTTCGATTGAGAATGACACATTTTAAGAAACTGCAAGCCATTTAACAAGCTCTGCATCTGGTACGTTGGGATATTACCGAGGCCAGACAATCTTTCTCTTTGATCTGATTTGCTGATGGCCTCGGGATGGTCCGTTGTCAGCGCGGAGACAGAACCCAGAGTATCTACAGAGTTCCCCTGCACATGTGACCACACAGTGACTGATACACATGTGAAGAATCTACTGGGTTTGTAGAAAACTCTTTCTGAACTTGGAAAAAAGTAAAATGAACAGAGCATCAGTGAACTGTGTGACAGCTTCAAGCAGTCTATTTTGCGTATAATTGGAGGTCTAAGAAGAGAATGTGGGGAGGGTAGTACAAAAATATTTGTAAAGATATTGGCTAAATTGTTTCCAATTTTAAGAACTCATTCCCAGGGCTTATATAATTAAAAATCCAGAGTCGGTTGGACTGTTTGTTTTTTTTAGTTTTGAGTTGTGTGAGTTCTTTATATATTTTGGACATGAACCCCTTGTTGGATAAGTCATTTGCAAACACCTTTCTCCATTCATTAGGTTGCCTTTTGGTTTTGTTGATGGTTCCCCTTGCTGTAATAAAGCTTTTTATTTTGGTGTAGATCCAATACTTTATTTTGCTTCCTTTCCCCATGGCTGAGGAGACACATTTATAAGTAGGTTGCTAGGGCCAATGTCCAAGAGATTACTACCTATGTTTTCTTTTAGGTGGTTTATGATTTCAGGTTTCACATTTAGGACTCTAATCCATCTTGAGTTTATTTTTGAGTGCGGTACCAGAAAGTGGTCCAGTTTCATTGTTTTGCAAGTAGTTGTCCAGTTTCCCCAGTATCACTGTGTGTGTGTGTGTGTGTGTGTATAATATTTGTTTGTTTGTTTGTTTGTGTTTGGGAGGGGGAGGGGCAGAGGGAGAGGGAGAGGGAGAATCTTAAGCAGGTTCCATGCCCAGCTCAGAGCACTACATGATCTGAACTCAAATAAGGAGTCGGATGATTAACTGACTCCCATAACCATTTTTGAAGAGATTGTATTTCCCCCATTGTATATTCTTGCCTCCTTTGTCACAGATCAAATACCGTGGCTAAGTATACAAGCCCAAGATAAACCCTACAATTGGCCCCTAGCTCCCTCATGGTCCTGGTTGTGGTTGTAAGTTTCTCGTAGTTGAATGATCTGGGGAATGTTGAGAAATTGTTTCTAAAATAAAGACATGAATCTCATAACTAAAAGATAGAGTCAACCCCGGGTAGCCGTCCTCTTTGGATTCTGAAGGCAACATGTCCATTTTTGAGAGACTTTCTCTGACTCATTTATTGATTTAGTAGTAAAGTTGGCTGTGTCGAGTGAGTCCCAGAACAGAAGAGGAGTCCGCACCAAGTTCAGCATGCAGTGGACTTATGATTCAGTAAGCCAATGATGCTTAAAGTGCCTGTGGCACATAGGGACAGTGCTTGGAGATTCCAGAACCACAGTACAGACCTCTAGGGTATCGAAACAACAATGTTATGGTCTCTCCTAATGATAACCTATCCCTTGTGGGATAATAGTCCTGACTTCTCATTGAGCCCTGGTAGAGACTACCTGTAGTCTTTAGGACACAAAGAAGCCGTGTGATCTGCATTGTCCTTTATGAATTCAGTGGGATCTGATGCACCCAGATATAAATGCATACGTGCACAACAGCCTCCTATCATCAGGTAGAAGTGGGAAACACAGGCTGGTCCTTGACGAAGTCCCCAGGGCACACGTGCTATACACATAGAAGTTGTTCAAACTGTCTTGGAACCTGCACTTGCTGAATTCCTCCTTTACCCTCATCCTATACCCACAGCCTTATGTGAATTTTCTCTACACACTGAATGAGAAAGAAAATAGTTCAGATTTAATTTATGTGGGATATGCTGTCAGCCCTCCAAAGTAGATTTTTAGCTTTAATGACCACTTTAAAAATGGCGGGGGTGGGGGTGGGGTGGGGAGGAGAACACATGCGAGGAAATTCATCTAGTGGGCAGAGCTTGGGGTTGTGTTTTCCAATCCATGTTGCCTCTCAGAGAGAACCCAAATCAGAGATCTACAACATTCAAGGGCACTCATTAACGGTGTGGTCCGATGGTCAGAAGATTGGATAAAACGACCTGGGAGGTTGGTGACGAGAGGCTCCAAAGTAGAGTTTTATGAGTGGATCTCTGGACCAGGCACTTACTGTAAGAGCATTTGTGTCCTATGCAAATGCTCATGACAACACGTGCCCTGTACAGGGAGCTCTGAATCGTCAGGCAGACGAGATGACCAACTCCATGGAGGTCAGTTAGCCTCTTTCCCAGACACGGCGGTGCCTGTTCATTGAGCTCAGGCATCCGGTGGCCACGACGAAGAGGATGGAGGTGATGCCCGGGCTCCACAACACAGACGTCCCCTAACCGGGACTTAATGTGGCATTTTCCCACCAGGTAATTGCACAACAGTTTAAAGGAAAAGATTAATCCTATCCCTGAACCCTTATCGGGCTTCAGTGCCCAGGGGATCCAGCTACCTGTCTGGTAGTAGCTATATTTTATGCACCCCCTCCACCAAGAAGGGGACAGCCGTTTGTCGCCACTACAGTAGACCCTACGTCTGGCTACTGCTTGCTGTCCTTGTCTACCATGCTACTGTCAGCACCTCGGTCTGTGGCTCACAAAATTCTTGGCGTCATGCTACCTGACCGACAAACTTGTACCAGCAGAAGATGCGAGGGGATGTTGCCGAGTTGAGAACGGACTGCAAGTGGACCAGGGAAGAAGCTGGCCATCTTTGAGGAGGGTGCAGCCCTGGTCCGGGTGAAAGATGATGGAGGCTTGCTCCAGGTCAGGCAGTGGAGACGCTGAGAGCTGGTCCGATCTGGGATATATCTGAGGCTTGAGATTATTTATTATGTGACTGGCTACCCCCCAGTGCTAGTGCTTCTCAGGGAATTTTTCCACGGCTAGCTATGCAGAATTCCTCTGGGTGGTGACACCACCCACCCCGTTCTATGATTCAGATTTTCTGATTAGAATCCTGGCTTACTGTCTGAATGACCTCGGACACATTTCATAACCTCTCTCTGCCTCATAGCCTTCTACTGGAAGAGGCAAATAAAACATCTCATATTAAGACTTAGTTTATGGCACATAATAAGCATTAAGTACATATCTCAGCTGTTCTTCTCTTGGCCGTTGTTAAACTTATAATTCAAGGCACTTATGGTAGGTGAGAAGAACACTGCCACCTGCTCCTCCCATCGAGCGTGGAACTGATCTCTTTAGGACTGTCGAGACTATTTCTTGATTTCTTGAATCGAAGTGCACCCTTGGGATGTGCTGTGTCAAACAGCATGTGGTGATAGGGGCCCCGGGCCAGTTCTGGAGTCCGGGCCTCGAGAGGCTTTGCAGGTTTCATCTTCCATCTCAGGGTGCAAGAAAGCCGATCTAGCCTCATGGCCGATGAGAGGCCACGTGGGGCCCTGAGGCACCCGGCCAACAGCCCGCATCAATGACCGGACATGTGAGTGGGCCATCCAGTGGCGTGACAGGGAGTGTGGTGTGCTGGGGGGCATGGTCCTTCCTGTGGGAACAAGTGTCTTGTCATTGGCATTGTTCACAATTGCCAGTGGACGATCATAATAAAAGTAGCATTGCTATCAATTTATAAATTTCTACAGTCAATTCACTCTTTAGAGCCCGCCCCCGCGTCACCAGGTCAGGAGACAGACTCTCAGGGTGTGGAATCTCAAATACAGGCACGTCACACCTCTCACGCCGTGGCCTCTTGCAGGAAGCAGGTGTCTTGGTTCGAGAAGCGGCATCCACGACCCAGACAGGGGATTTGGGTGTGGGGACGTGCCGCCGTGGGAGGCCACCTGAAGTGCTGCTGACAGTAATATATCCCGATGTCCTCAGCCTCCACTCCATGGATGGTGAGGGAGAGGTCCGAGCCAGAGCCACTTCCCCGGAACCTGGACGGGGTTCCGGCGGCCCGGGCAGACGCCCCAAAGATGAGCAGCCTGGGAGCCTCATTGGGTTTCTGTTGGTACCACGCCATGGAGGTACCTACCTCCGTGCTGCTTCTGCAGGTGATGGAGATGAAGCTGTCCCGAGATGCTGCCAGGGTCTCTGGGGTCTGAGTGAGGACGTGCCACCCTCCGCTGCCTGCAATGACACCCCACCCGGGCACCGCAGTGTATTATTTCGCTCAACGCCTTCGAGGAAATGTGGATGCTCAGAAGAGCCACGTCATGCTTAAACGTGGCACAAACCGGAAATCAAGTGCCCCTGGGCCTTCCCACCTTTGCCTGTGTCCAAGAATTCACGTAGTTGTCCATGTGTCCTGGGGCCCGGGACAAGTTATGAAAGGTGACCCAACAGGGCACAGCCCCACACTGAGAGGCAGATGGACGAGTCCCTCCCTTGTAGCCAAGCTCACAGACAAAACCTCTCCATGGCCTGGTCACAGCCTCGTGTCTGACTCCCTGCCAGGCGTGATCTCCCTGCCCAGCTCTCACTGCCACCCACGGCCTCCAGGACACGGGTCTCAGTGGGCGGGTCTGTCCCCATGTGCAAGATTCTGAGTGTTTATAGTTTACTTTCTGGTTTCCAAGAACCAGCACTTACCAACAGAGAGTTCTGAGGTGGAGTCAGAACCGCAGGTTAACAAGGGCCCGGATGTGTGAGGGAACAAGGCTGTCGTCTGTAGGCGTGAATGGCCTGTGCGGGAAGTAAGGGGACCTGGGGTGGGTGAATCCAGAACAGGAGCTGCACACACGCCCTGCACTTCCACTCGGTGACCAAGAGGAGACACACTGGAGGGGCCCGGATGAGGAGCCTGGGAGCCAGTGGCAGGAAGAGGAGGGGGGATGCCATGTCAGAGCTGTCGGCCCTACCCCTGTGGCCGACAAGGTCCCAGACCTTCAGCAGCCCCAGGGCAGGAGTGACAGCTGGGTGAGGTTTGTGCCCCCAAGAGGCGACAGGAGGACAGGGCCTGTGTTCCTGCAAGCATCTCGGTCATTGATGATGCGAGTGACTTCTGTCCCCACCCGCTGCCCCTGACCAGGCAGGCATCGCGTCCAGGGGGCAGCGTGAGTGAGCAGGAGCCCCGGAGCCCTTCCTGGTTTCTGCTGATTTCAGGCTATGGCGGTGTTCCTCCACTGGCTGGCCCTGCGGGGAATGGTGACCCTCTCTCCTGGACTGTAGGGAGGGACGCAGGAGATGTCCACACAGTGTCCCCACTGGCACCTAAGTGGGAAAGCCAACATGGACGCCCCCAAGCGTTAATACTAAGCAGATAGCTCATTCAGTTTGATGTATTACTAGTCCAAGTTTAAATGTCCAAGTTTAATGCCAACAAGCTGAGGATGAAGCCTGAGTCCTCCTTCCTCACCAGAATCAGTCAGCAAGAAGGAAGGAGCAAAGCCGGGGTCCCCATGTCCCCGAGGTTCCTGCTGAAGCTGACCCTGCTCCAAGAAGGTAGGGAAGTGCTCTGAGACACAGCCATCACAGAGCGGATGGGCCAAGGCCACGTTGGCCTAGAGCACAGCCACACAGAAGGTTTTCTCCACCACCCAGCACAGACACAGCTCCTCTCAGGTGTCCCCATCGCACCAGAGAACCCGTTCAGCCTTTGGAGCTCCTGGGTCATAACTGGGCAATATCACTCTTGCTCTCTCAGTATTTGAAGATCAGGACTAGGGTTCTTCTTTGTTGTTTATTGTGGGGTTTGCCTGCCATCTAATGGCTCTGGTATGATACAGCGACTCAAAGGATTTTTTGATGTGGGGTCCCTTTGAGTCTGGGCTGTGAGACTCTTCACTGTTATTCATGAAGTTGACACTATGACATCCATCACTAGGCCAGAGTGTGTAGGGAACATGAAATGATTCCTCTCCTCACTAAACCTTTCACCCAGTAACGAAGAAAGTACTAACGCGTAACCGGGTTTGGTTTAAAATGGATAAAATGTGTTTGTCATGCTTCAAGTGTGATTTACATGTACCTCACCTCTTGACTTCTTTCAAGACAAGAAATTTTTTCTACCTTCATGCGACTGAAAATAACTGTAAGGCATTAATTATTGATTCACAAGATTATTGAAATGGCACTGGAGGGTCCTTGACTAAAACTCAAGACTCCTTCTAGAAGTGGCTCCTTCTAGACCCGGGGTTTCTGGTTTGGGTTTTGGTTTTCTGTTTCAGTTAAATAGCCACAGATTAATCAAGTCACTAAGACCAGGCAAGTAGGGGCCTGAGCAGGGGAAGCAACTGAGAGTGAAGTCTCGTGGAGATGTGTTTTGTGGGGTCTCTGTTGGGGACTGCATCACCGTGGGAGGAGGGAAGGAAGATGGCGGCAGCTTCAGCCTCCTGGCTGCTGATGGTCAGTGGGAAATCCCTGTCAGACTAACTGCCCCTGAACCATCCCGGGACCCCCAGGCTGTAACTGGGCAACATGTAAATGAAGTGCTTGGGTTTTCCCCTTTTCTGTTGGGACCAGTTCAAATCGGTTTTCCCATCAGTGTCCTTGAGACTTTCATTGGCCTTGGGGGTAATGATAATTCTCCCTCCAGAAGCTCCAGACAGAGACTGGGGACTCAGTGAAACATAATGTCACCATAAATACCTGAGGCTAAAAATGAATCAAAAAAAGACAGGAAATAAGGATGCAGTGTTACCTGCCTCTGTATTTCATCTTCATAATGTAAAACCTTGTAAAATGTGTTCCATTACACTATCCTTACTTACGATAACAAATTGTGTACATAAATCTTTAAAAATCTAAAAGAAAACACTGGAAATATCTTAGCAAAGGCTTTGGGCTCAGTGTTGATCTCTAAAATACCTAGGGGTGCCGGGGTGGCTCAGTCAGTCAATATCCCACCCTTGATTTCGGCTCTGGTTATGATCTCACGGTTCATAAGAATCTGCCCCACGTCGGGCTCTGCACTGACAGCACAGAGCCTGCTTGGGATTCTCTCTCTCCCGCTTTTTTTGTCCTTCCCCCACTCAGATTCTCTCTCTTTCTCTCTCCTTCTCTCTCAAAATAAATAAATAAAAACATATATAATATCTATTGTGGGTTAGAGAAGATTTTGGTATCTAGAGATATTTTCTAGGTTGATAATGTAAAGGAGTCAACATTATTAAGATTAAATTTTTCCCAAATTGATATAAATATTCAATGTAATCCAATTAAAATTCCTAAAGGACTTTTTTTCAAAATTGAAGAAATTGATAAACTAACTTACATGAAATTTATATGATCTACAATCTCCAAGGAACTCCTAAGAAGTAAGATAATGTCAGAAAACTAATAATAAGAGGTTTTAAAACTTATGACAAAGCTGCATAATACAGTGTAGTGTATGCTGGGTATAAAGATAGACAAACAAATAGAACTAAACAAAAAGTCCAAGAAATGACCCACATGTATGCCGTCCCTTGATTTCTAACAAAGGCAGTAAGGTGGATTATTGGTCATTTTTACCTTTTAATAAGTTATAAAAATGTAAATAAAAACCTTGGCCCAACTCATATCAAGCAAAAGCATGAGTTAGTGAAGGATCATATTTCTACATGTAAGTGTTAAAGTAATTATGCTTTAATGAAGAAAGTGTAGGAGGGTATCTTTGGTCCCTAAAGGGGGGGGTAAAGATGTTTTAATATATTTTTTAAATTTTAAATGTTTTTATTTATTTTTGAGAGACATAGCGCTAGTGGGGAAGGGGCAGAAAGAGGGAGACACAGAATCTGAAGCAGGCTCCAGGCTCTGAGCTGTCAGCACAGAGCCGGACAGGTGGCTCAAACTCATGAACTGTGAGATTATGACCTGAGCTGAAATCAGACGTTCAACCGACTGAGTCACCCACCTACCCAGAAAGGGAGGCAAATACATTTTAAACAACCTGGCCGGGGCGCCTGGGTGGCGCAGTCGGTTAAGCGTCCGACTTCAGCCAGGTCACGATCTCGCGGTCTGTGAGTTCGAGCCCCGCGTCGGGCTCTGGGCCGATGGCTCGGAGCCTGGAGCCTGTTTCCGATTCTGTGTCTCCCTCTCTCTCTGCCCCTCCCCCGTTCATGCTCTGTCTCTCTCTGTCCCAAAAATAAATAAAAAACGTTGGAAAAAAAAAATTTTAAACAACCTGGCCATATAATTGTGGGAGGAAAAAATTCGATACATGAGACTTCATCAAATTAAGAATTTCATTTCAAATAATCATTTATAAGGTGAATAGACGTGTCGTAAAGCATGAGAGGATACTCCAATCTGACAAAAAGATTATTTCTGAATGTATAAAGAACTCCCTAAAAGAGAAGAGACAAGCCATATATATTTATGTATAAACATACAAATTACCTATTATATCAATACGATGATAGGTAAGTGTATATATCAGTTAAACAAACAAAACAAGCGCTTCCCAAGAAAAAGAATATCCAAATAGCTAATCGGAAATAAACACGAAAAACTTCTCAACGTCTTCCTCATCAAGGAAATATAAATGTTTACCACCATACCATTTCAGGATCTAGCAATATGGATATGATAAAAAGTGTGGCATAAGAAGTGTTGCAAAGGATTTATAGCAACTGGAATTTGTACATAGTTGATGGAGTGTACGTTTGACTTGTTGGAAAACCATTCGGCAGTGCTTGCCAGAGCCAAACATATGCCAGCCCTGTGATGCAGACTCCATTGCTAACAATACACCCAAGATAAGCGCATGTCTAAGTCCACAGAAACATCGCGAGACTGGTTCTGCCATTCTTAGCCTGTGGCACCTGATGGGACCTTAACACGTGGAGCCTGAGGGGCAGCCAAAGCCCTCATGGTCTGGGGCCCTCAGCTGCAACCTATTCCCCTGGGTTGTCCAACTTCTTCCGCCCACACAGACTCAGACGATCTGCTGTGGCTTCCCCAGACAAACAACACTTTTGGGCAGTTGAAATATCCCAGACGGGCAGGTTTTTGTTCAAAGTTTAACCACTGTGGGAGGATACTGTAAAGCTTGACCGCAGTAATAAACACCGACGTCGTCAGCCTCCACCCTGCTGATTCTCAGGGTGAAATCTGTCCCTGACCCGCTGCCACTGAACCTGTCTGGGACCCCAGGGTCCCTGTTGGAAACAAGATAGATCAAGCGTCGTGGAGACTGGCCTGGCTTCTGTAGGTACCAATACAGATAAGTATTTCCATTACTGTGCAGGAGGCTCTGACTGGCCCTGCAGGAGATTGAGGCTGGCTCTCCAGGGGTGACGGGCAGGGACAGAGGGGTCTGCGTCATCACAATATCCCCACTGGATCCTAAATTAAAGAGAAAGAAGTTCAAGGTTACATACAGACATTATAAGCAATTTTCTTGATTTTCCTTTGTTAATTATTTCAGGTTCATCTGGGTTCTTTTTATTAATGACCCATATCATAATTAAAAAATTAATATTTACAAGGCATAAAAATGATTCTGTCTCAAGGAATTCATCTGACACTAGTCATTGTTTGTTTTAGGTAGTTCCTAATTCTCATAGGCAAAATATCAAGTTCTCTTCCCTGGAGCATGAACATACATGGTCAGAATACACATGGAGAGCAGGGGTGTCGCTTTAGCACCCTCTCCTCACCCCATTCTCCTTTCTCGTCGCCCCCTTTGCACTCACCTGGGATCCAGAGCATGATGAGTCCCAGGAGCTGAGCAGGGAACCTCATTTTGAGAAGCTGAACACGATGAGCCCTGATAAGTCAAAGCAAGTTTAGAGGTGACCTTTTATCTCAGACTTGCAAGGGAAGGTCCTCCCTAGGGGACAATATGCAAATCTCCTGTGGCTGCAGCAGAGTGGAAAGAGCCAACAAAAGGGTAAAGGCTTTATCATGTAAGCAAATTCATATAAAGCATGCCGTGGTGTCAGAGGAAAAGCAATAAAGATACGGTTCTTGCTGCCTGTGGAAGTGTGAAGATCTGATCGTGGAGATCTGGGTCTGTGGTGAGGACCCAGGGCACCAGCCTTGACACTCTAAGAAAGCATAGGGACACTGACTATGTAGAGATGTGTATCTAGCTAAGTTCAATCACTGGGAAGTGAATGGCCATCTTCTTGGCTTCCTGCCAGCTCCTCTGTAGAGAAAATAATTCCCATCAACTCTGGTGGTGACCAGGGGGGTGTCTCCACTGGCAGATGGTATTCTGCTAGTTCAAGTGTCATCAGCTATCTGCTGTTACCAGGATAGCTGGTTAAGAATGTAAAATGCCAGTGTTAGAAACCGCCATTGTAAGTCATCTGGGGAGTTAAACAGCGTAAAAGCACTCTGTAAGAGGACTTGACAGGGAAAACGAGGTCATCTCCTACATATAGAGAGCTAATAGCTCAATTTAAGTAAGAGGAAGGCAGGGAAGATTTTATGTATCAGGCAGTGAATGTAGGATTCTTGGACATCAACTGATGGGCTGTATCCCATCATACTTACCCGTCATGTACCAGATTAATCAAAGGAATTTCTTAACGGAAGAACTGCCTAAGATAATGGCATAACATAAACAAGGACTATTTTCCCTACTTGGTGTTTAGAAAAACTCCTCCCATACAGTCTTTCTCATCATGTAGGACAGGTTCTTTCAGGCCTTCCAGGTTCTTGTTCCCTCTGTGTGAAAACCTGGGTCTCTTCCCGACCTGAATGAGTCACAGCCATGGCCATGAACTTAGAGTTCAAAAGGAGATTTGTGTGTGAGAAGAGCAAGAACCAGAGATGCTGTTTTAACATCTTGGGGTAACCCTTTCCTGTGACTGATATTTCCCTGCGATTTCCCTCAAAGATAGCCATGGCTCAGGGGCATCAGGTCACCATACCTCAGGTCATTCAAAGAGGACATCCGCCTGAATCTCCTTCCCTCGTCAGTGATGCCAGTCATGATGGATTGAACAACTTGTGAAAAATGGAGCTTATTTTAAATTGTTTCACAAGGGTAGTCACTGTCCTTTGTCACCCAAAACAAAACAAAGAAACCAGCCTAGAGCGATTGAAAAGTCGAGTGTGTGGCTTTGGGTAATCTTGGGTAACTAACCCAAAGTCATACTTAATTGCCAAAGAACACAAACAAATAAACACAGTTCTCAATAAGCTTCTCAAAGAGACCTTGGCTTGACTATCTTCGGGGCAATCCTTCAAAATACGAATTTATTTTTATTTTTTATTTATTGTTATTTTTTTAAATATGAAATTTATTGTCCAGTTGGTTTCCATACAACACCCGGTACTCATCCCAGCAGGTGTCCTCCTCAATACTCATCACCCACCGTCTCCTCCCTCCCACCCCCATCAACCCTCAGTTTATTCTCAGTTTTTAAGAGTCTCTTATGGTTTGCTTCCCTCCCTCTCTAACCTTTTTTTTTCTTCCCCTCCCCCATGGTCTTCTGGTAAGTTTCTCAGGGTCCACATAAGAGTGAAAACATATGGTATCTGTCTTTCTCTATACGGCTTATTTCACTTAGCATAACACTCTCCAGTTCCATCCATGTTGCTACAAAAGGCCATAGTTCATTCTTTCTCATTGCCAAGTAGTATTCCATTGCATATATAAACCACAACTTCTTTATCCATTCATCAGTTGATGGACATACAGGCTCTTTCCATAATTTGGCTATTGTGGAAAGTGCTGCTATAAACATTGGGGTACAAGTGCCCCTATGCATCAGTACTCCTGTATCCCTTGGGTAAATTCCTAGCAGTGCTATTGCTGGGTCATAGGGTAGGTCTATTTTTAATTTTTTGAGGAACCTCCACACTGTTTTCCAGAGTGGCTGCATCAGTGTGCATTCCCACCAACAGTGCAAGAGGGTTCCCGTTTCTCCACATCCTCTCCAGCATCTATAATCTCCTGATTTGTTCATTTTGGCCACTCTGACTGGCATGAGGTGGTATCTGAGTGTGGTTTTGATTTGTATTTCCCTGATGAGGAGCGACGTTGAGCATCTTTTCATGTGCCTGTTGGCCATCTGGATGTTTTCTTTAGAGAAGTGTCTACTCATGTTTTCTGCCCATTTCTTCACTGGATTATTTGTTTTTTAGGTGTGGAGTTTGGTGAGTTCTTTATAGAATTTGGATATGAGCCCTTTGTCCTATATGTCATTTGCAAATATCTTTTCCCATTCCATTGGTTGCCTTTTAGTTTTGTTGATTGTTTCCTTTGCAGTGCAAAAGCTTTTTATCTTGATGAAGTCCCAATAGCTCATTTTTGCTTTTAATTCTCTTGCCTTTGGGGATGTGTCAAGTAAGAAATTGCTGTGGCTGAGGTCAGAGAGGTTTTTTCCTGCTTTCTCCTCTAGGGTTTGGATGATTTCCTGTCTCACATTCAGGTCCTTTATGCATTTTGAGTTTATTTTTATGAATGGTGTAAGAAAGTGGTCTAGTTTCATCCATCTGCATATTGCTGTCCAGTTCTCCCAGCACCATTTGTTAAATAGACTGTCTTTTTTCCATTGGATGTTCTTTCCTGCTTTGTCAAAGATTAGTTGGCCATACTTTTGTGGGTCTAATTCTGGGGTTTCTATCCTATTCCATTGGTCTATGTGTCTGTTTTTGTGCCAATACCATGCTGTCTTGATGATTACAGCTTTGTAATAGAGGCTAAAGTCTGGGTTTGTGATGCTTCCCACTTTGGTCTTCTTCCAAATTACTTTGGCTATTCGAGGTCTTTTGTGGTTCCATACAAATTTTAGGATTGCTTGTTCTAGCTTCAAGAAGAATGCTGGTGCAATTTTGATTGGTATTGCATTGAATGTGTAGATAGCTTTGGGTAGTATTGACATTTTAAAAAATATTTATTCTTCCAACCCATGAGCACGGAATGTTTTTCCATTTCTTTATATCTTCTTCAATTTCCATCATAAGTTTTCTATAATTTTCAGCATACAGATCTTTTACATCTTTGGTTAGGTTTATTCCTAGGTATTTTATGCTTCTTGGTGCAATTGTGAATGGGATCAGTTTCTTTATTAGTCTTTCTGTTGCTTCATTATTAGTGTATAAGAATGCAACTGATTCCTGTACATTGATTTTGTATCCTGCGACTTTGCTGAATTTATGTATCAGTTCTAGCAGACTTTTGGTGGAGTCTATCGGTTTTCCATGTATAATATCATGTCATCTGCAAAAAGCGAAAGCTTGACTTCATCTTTGCCAATTTTGATGCCTTTGATTACCTTTTGTTGTCTGATTGCTGATGCTAGCACTTCCAACACTATGTTAAACAACAGTGGTGAGAGTGAACATCTCTGTCGTGTTCCTGATCTCAGGGGGAAAGCTGTCAGTTTTTCCCCATTGAGGATGATATTAGCTGTGGGCGTTTCATAAATGGCTTTTATGATGTTTAAGTATGTTCCTTCTATCCCGACATTCTCGAGGGTTTTTATTAAGAAAGGATGCTGAATTTTGTCAAATGCTTTTTCTGCATCGATTGACAGGATCATATGCTTCTTATCTTTTCTTTTATTAATGTGATGTATCACATTGATTGATTTGCGAATGTTGAACCAGCCCTGCAGCCCAGGAATGAATCCCACTTGATTATGGTGAATAATTCTTTTTATGTGCTGTTGAATTCGATTTGCTAGTATCTTGTTGAGAATTTTTGCATCAATATTCATCAAGGATTTTGGCCTGTAGTTAGTTCTCTTTTTTTGCTGGGTCTTTGTCTGCTTTAGGAATCAAAGTAATGCTGGTTTCATAGAATGAGTCTGGAAGTTTTCCTTCCCTTTCTATTTTTTGGAACAGCTTGAGAAGGATAGGTATTATCTCTGCTTTAAACGTCTGGTAGAATTCCCCTGAGAAGCCATTTGGTCCCGGACTCTTATTTGTTGGGAGATGTTTGATAACTGATTCAATTTCTTTGCTGGTTATGGGTCTGTTCAAGTATTCCATTTCTTCCTGTTTGAGTTTTGGAAGTGTGTGGGTGCTTAGGAATTTGTCCATTTCTTCCAGGTTGTCCAGTTTGTTGGCATATAATTTTTCATAGTATTCCCTGATAATTGCTTGTATTTATGAGGGATTGGTTGTAATAATTCTATTTTCATTCATGATTTTATCTACTTGGGTCATCTCCCTTTTATTTTTGAGAAGCCTGGCTAGAGGTTTACAATTTTGTTTATCCATCAGGAAGAGCTAACAATTATAAATATCTATGTGCCGAATACAGGAGCTCCCAAATATATAAAACAATTAACCACAAACATAAGCAACCTTATTGATAAGAATGTGGTAATTGCAGGGGACTTTAATAATCCACTTACAATAATGGATAGATCATTTAGACACAGGATCAATAAAGAAACAAGGGCCCTGAATGATACATTGGATCAGATGGACTTGACAGATATGTTTAGAACTCTGCATCCCAAAGCAACAGAATATACTTTCTTCTCGAGTGCACATGGAACATTTTCCAAGACAGATAACATACTGGGTCACAAAACAGCCCTTCATAAGTATAAAAGAACTGAGATCATACCATGCACACTTTCAGACCACAATGCTATGAAACTTGAAATCAACCACAGGAAAAAGTCTGGAAAACCTCCAAAAGCATGGAGGTTAAAGAACACCCTACTAAAGAATGAATGGGTCAACCAGGCAATTAGAGAAGAAATTAAAAAATATATGGAAACAAATGAAGATGAAAATACAACAATCCAAACGCTTTGGGAAGCAGTGAAGACAGTCCTGAGAGGAAAATACATTGCAATCCAGGCCTATCTCAAGAAACAAAAAAAAATCCCCAATACAAAATCTAACAGCACACCTAAAGGAAATAGAAGCAGAACACCAAAGACACCCCAAAGCCAGCAGAAGAAGAGAAATAATAAAGACCAGAGCAGAAATAAACACTATAGAATCTAAACAAACCATAGAGCAGATCAATGAAAGCAAGAGTTGGTTTTTTTGAAAAAATAAACAAAATAAGAATTTTTAACAAGGTTGGAAAATATCTTGGGTAAAAATGATACAGTTTTTTCACTGTTGAGCTCTATGGTAAGAATCTGGGTGGCCAGTAACAAATTATGGTAAGGAGACAGGATTACAATAAATGTCTCATATTTCACTACCAACAGTTTTATTTATCTTTTCTTTCATTACCTTTTGGAACTTCTGTATTTCTTTGACTTTTATTTATTATGCTACCTACTTCAATTCTGGGTCTTACTTCAGAATATGTCAGACTCCTAATTAACCATCCTGGAGTAAGAAGTCAAAAAGATGCAGTTGAAAAAGAAAAAAACAATTGAATTGAACATGAAAACAAAGATAAAAACAGAAAAAGAACAATATCATATACCTTAACCTAGTTTTAAAGGATCATTCTGTAAAGGTATAAATTAATCGGTTTTACCTACATTCCAGTATGGACCCCAATTTATGGGAAAATGGGTACCAGCAAGAAACCTGTCATGTTTCCTTTTAATTACACATTGATTCTTAAAATGTTTTTTTTACAAAATATTTTCAAGATGCTTGAATTCCATAAAATATCGCTACTTTGTGAAAATTGATTGATACCTCCCTTAAAAGTCTGCCATTTTAACTGGTTCTTTTATCTCATAATCTGTTGCCCTTAAGAATTCAGAAAATGCAAAATACTATAAGAATTCTTCTTTGATCAAAAACAAGGCTTTGTTTTACTTAAAAAATTTAAAAAAATTTTTTCACATTTTTAAATTTATTTTTGAGAGAGACAGACAGACAGAGCACAAGTGGGGGAGAGGCAGAGAGAGAGAGGGAGACACATAATCCGAAGCAGGCTCCAGGCTCCGAGCTGTCAGCACAGAGCCCAACGCAGGGCTCGAACTCACTAACTGTGAGATCATGACCTGAGCCGGAAGTCAGACGCTTAACCAAGGGAACCACCTAGGTGCCCCGACTTATTTTAAAATTTAAATCCCAGTTAGTTAGCATATAGTGTTACATGGTTTCAGGAGTAGAATTTAGGGATTCATCCCTTCATATAACACCCAGTGCTGATCCCAACAAGTGCCCTACTTAATACCGATCACCCATTTAGCCTGTCCCTCCATTCAACAACCCTCCAACAACCCTCAATTTGTTCTCTACATTTAGAAGTCTTTTATGGTTTACCTGCTTCTATGTTTTTATCTTATTTTTCCTTCCCTTCTCCTATGTTCATCTGGTTTTTTTCTTAAATTGCACATATGAGTGAAGTCATATGACATTTGTCTTTCTCTGACTTGACTTATTATGCTTAGCATAATACACTCTAGTTCCATCCACTTTGTTGCAAATGGCAAGATTTCACTCTTTTTGATGTTTGAGTACTATTCCACTGTATCTATATACCACATCTTCCTTGTCTATTCATCAGTTGGAGGACATTTGGGCTCTTTCCATACTTTGGCTATTGTTGATAGTGCTGCTATAAACACCGGGATGCATGTGCCCCTTCAAATCAGCAGTTTTGTATCCTTTGGATAAATTCCTAGTAGTGTAATCGCTCCCTCTTACAGCAGCTCTATTTTTAATTTTCTGTGGAAACTCCATCCTGTTTTCCACAGTGGCTGCACCAGTTTGAATTCCCCCAAAAGTGCAAAAGTGTTTTCCACTGATAGTTCTGTTTAAGGCAAGAGAAAAGGGCAAAAGAAATGTGTTTCTAGCAGTAAATATGATGAAATGATATTTCAAATGAACAAAGAATCATTTTAAATTATTTTTTTCCAAATAGTTCTAGAAAATCTCTTCCCACATCTACTCTTTCTTGTCATGTATTTTGGGCAGCCACAGCCATGAGTTCCCAGTTTAAAAGGAGATTCCATGATGTTAGAACAAGAGAAACAGCATTCCTTTCAAGTTTCAGTGTATCCTGTACATTTCCATGGACTTTCATGGAAGATGGTCACCAGGGAACTAGGTGCTGGGTCAGAGCTGCTCAACAGCATTAATTTCAGACTTCTTGCCACCAGAGCTCCAACATCAGAGAATGTTGCCCCTTTGACCACCAAATTAGTGGAGCTTTGCTATCGCAGGCTTGGAAACTGATCACCCAAACTGAAACTTGCATTGTGAGAAAGGTAGTAACTGTGAGAAACGCGTGTTTTCTTTGTTACAAGGCAATTCTTGAAAAGGTTACTTTTATAAAGTATTCTTTGCGATACTTCAGTATCAGAGAGTTTTGTCATTTCCTGTGAAATTAATGTAAAAAAAAAGTCTTTTAAGAGTCTCTGATTCTGGCTGATTGTTTTGTCACATGATCTGTTGCTCTGAAACACACAACACATGTAACATCCTATAGAATTGGTCACACAGGCTTCACGGTTTTCCTTTACTACCTGTAGACAGAAAGGGTGACACTCTGAATTCTAACAAACCATTCTGTGCCCTGGACAACAAATCGGCCCTTGAACCAAGTCAGTCATTCCAGCCTGGACAGAAATAATAACATCTGGTGAAGGGACATATGGGGTCTGAGTGGGGAACAGAGCGGCTCTGTGTATCTCTATACGTCACCATCATCAGCTGAATGAGAAGAAAACTTATACGGGTGGCTTTTACTGTAATTTTGTCTGTGTGCTGGAGGACATTAGTTTGGGTTCAGTGAAACCGAAAGCTGGTGTGGAGGTGGGGTGATGTGGGAAGGCGGTCTTGCAGATGGAATTTCTGAGTCTGTGGTCCCGTCACAGGTGGGGAGTAAGATACTCCCACACATTGTGGGCACCGTGTTCTGTAGACTTTGTCGGTCCAAACAGTCCAAACCCACACTGTTTTGTCCAAGCTTAGAGATACACAAAGGCCTCTTCCCTCCATGGACACGAATAGAGGTTCTTCCTGATTAAAAACCCAGTGATGTCATTGTCAGAGCACTGAGATCAACCCAGCCATTGAGGAGCACCCCCAACCATAGGTGAACTAGAGGGGATTCCTGCCCCTGAGGCCCCTGGGATTAAATGTGTCCATCTCTTCTGAATAACTACAATGTTTTACCCATGAGAGGACGACTCCCGATGTACAGGGAGGTCGGGAAGGCTCAGTGCATGTGCTTAATCCTCTGAGTGTATAGGTTCTCTGAAAGCAGTGAGAACCAGATATGTTTACATACCTGACTTTTCTGAATTCTCAAGGTGTCACTTTTCATCGGCTTCATATGAATCTGTATCCAACTATTGGATTTAGTTTTGTTTCCTTTTTCTTGAAATCAATATAAAAATCCTATAGAGATATACGATTCATCTCTCAGGTGAGAAAATCATGTGCTGGAGATGAAGGCATTTTGTCTGTCAATGTGAAACTCGCTGCCGTGTCCAGACTGATTGGACAAAGTGAGACAATAATTCTATTGCCTACTGAGCATCTCTGCCTGGTAAGTTTTTCACCTCCTTTAAGACCCTCCCTAGGCTCGCCCTTGCAGAAATGGGAGTCCCTGCTCTAACGGTCTCTTAGAAGCCACAGCTTGTCTGCAAATTTAATCGCTGTTTTCATAATCCGTTTGACCTTGTAAGAAAGCCTGGTTCTCTTGAGACATGGGCATTCCAGTCTTTTAAGTTTAAATCGACGCTGCCTTTGAACATACAATGTGGGAATTGAAAGAGAGAAACTGAATTTAATATTCCAGGAGAAAAAAGAAAATAATTTTCTTTGGATTTTTTTTTTTATTTAGAAAAGCTAGTCTACTCGCAGAAAAATGGAGCCTGAGAATCCCAAATTCAATGTTGCTTCCATATTCAGCTATTGCAAGAATCTACAAAATGCTTACACAAATTTTGAACAAGAGAATTTTATACCCTCTGGGAGAAACAAAATCAGAATTCAATCACTCAAGCTGATTTTTTTTAATTAACTGAAATTCCCTTTGACTCCCTCTTTTTATTCCAGTTGTTAACACGAATTGTACCAAACAAGAAAGAGGCAAGGGCTGAATGGAGTAGTCAGTGGCCATTCCTGGCCTGATCATAAAATACAGTCTCTGTCCGCATCTGTAAGTGAAAACAGTAACTTCCTGCCCCAGGGGAGCAACAGCTGCACACTGGTGACCTACACATCCATGTGGCCTTTTCTAGGCAGGAGCCAAGGGTAAGCCAAGGTTCAAGTGCTGTTTGAAACTTCAACTGCCTTCATTCTGCAGGGCTTGCAGAAATCTGCGTATCGACTCTTCTAAAGCACCTCTTGGCCATGTGCAGAATAAGGATCAGAAATACAATAAATGAAATAAAAAAATAAAATAAAAATAGAATGAATGAATTCTGAGTCCCCTGGAGCAGTCACATGATGAAAGCATAAGATTTCACAAAAAACTACTAGGTACAATAATTTAGGAGAAACTTCCTTGGGCACATTTCCCCCATATTTCCTATCCTTACCCTAGTAAGTGGGGAACAACCTCAACCCACAGAGTTCTAGATTCCAGCAGAATGTTTATTTTTATAAAATATTTTCCCCCATTGGTGAGAGACCCCGGCCTGGGCACCCCATGAACAGGACTGGAGGGTACCTTCCTTTCCATTGTGTTCAGTGTCTATCTTTGACTTTAAGAAGGAATCGCTTTTGGCATCCCTGACTCTGGGACAAGACCATCCACGTCTAGGAGGACTGGTCTGGCCTGGGGACCAGGTGACATGAAGTCAGGTGGCTTCCAATGGGGACCACAGCAGGGGACGGGCTTCAGCAGGTCCAGTCCCCAGTGCAGACAGCCCTACCCTGGGGCCAGTGAGGACACAGACGCCCCGAACAGTGACATCACCCACAGGGACATAATTCACACTTGGAGGATGCTGTGCTGAAGGTCATAAAATACATGTTCCCTCAAAACATTCGCTGTGATAAACCACAAGTGGGGGCCACAGGTTATGTCAATAAAATTAAAATGGATACAAGCCATAAAACGTTATTCTATGAAAACAGGGACATATATTCAAAGTCAGTAACAGAAAGTTATCAAACAATCCCCAAACATTTAGAAACCAAGTAAGAAATTACCAAGCAACAGTCGGGTCCAGAAAGAACAAAAAGGGAAACTGGAACAATTTTTGAGTTGAAAGAACATACCGTATCCCAAACTTTGCGGGAGACAAGAAAGCAGTGGGTTTATAGGTCTGAATTGATAACGATTAACATGCATGCTAGCAAAGGAGTTTCACACCAATCACTCAGGCTGCCATGATGTGTGGGCTCCAGTCAGTTTGATTTCTGTATATATTTTTCCACACCCTGTCAAAGCAACCGGAACTGAAACATTGGGTTTAATTGTACTTGTCATGATATTCATTATCTTGGAAGAGTCGATCATCTCCAGTACACCTTATTTTCTTAACTAGGCATAGGATTAGATGCTTGTGAATTTAATCTCTCTTGCTTCTGTTGTATGTGCCATGAACCAATGGTATGACCCCGTGATTAGTCAGGATTCACATTTAAGCGCACTATTGAAGGGGATGTATTCAATGCATGAATTTAATACACATTCCCCCAAAATATATTATTCGGGGTCATTTTTGGTTAATGAGCACACCATATGGAACGATGCGTTCATGTATTGTACAAAACCTTTTCTTATAGCAACAGAGTTCCAAATTCGTCATATCCAAAGCAGTGTTTACGTTCAAGATACTTAACACCCTTACCATAGAGGAGAGAAAGAAAAATCTCATGTATTCTGGATTTTCCTGTGATACAGAAAGGTAACTTTTGTCTCGATCATTCCTTTTCACTGTTTAGTATCAAAACCCACTTTTGAAATTGCGAGAACCCCCTTTGCACTCCGAAAAATGTAATGGAGGGAAATCAAAGAATCTTGGCACTGGAATCTTATTATATTTACAGAAGATTTTCAAAAGGCTAATTTGATTTTACCAGAATTAAACATCGTTACGAACCTTTCTCATCCATACTCTCGGTGAGGACAGCTTGTGCCAAGTGCTCTCTTGAACATATGAATGCAGGGGACAGGGAGTCACAGAGAAGTAAGAAAAAGAGAAAGTGAGAAAATATCAACATTACCAATATTAGCAACTACAATGCTGTGGAAAACATACCCCACACTGTTCATCTGCAGTATGGATGAATTTGTCACCAAATATCTGTGTGACTTGTCTGGTGACTAGACTGGCTGCATTTAATTGAAAACACAGGCGGGGACCGGGGATCAGGTGCAGCTGTCATTGGCTCTTCCCTTCCCCCTGACCGGTTCCTCACAGGACAGGACCTCTTGAATTTCCCTTCTGATGCTGCCTGCCAGGCTGTGCAGCTGACGGGGCCGTACTGTGCAGCTGCAGGCTGTTCCCCGGGTTCTACAGCACCTTCCTCTTACACAGACTCAGAGAACGTCCTGTGTGTTCCCCAGAGAGGCCACATGCTCGGGCAGCTGGACCCCCAGGAAGGGAGGTTTGTGTTCTGGGCTGAACCACAGTGGGAGGATTCTTTGTACCTTGCTGGCAGTAATAAACTCCGACGTCGTCAGCCTCCACCCTGCTGATTCTCAGGGTGAAATCTGTCCCTGACCCGCTGCCACTGAACCTGTCTGGGACCCCAGAGCCCCGGTTGGAAACCTTATAGATCAGGCGCCGTGGAGACTGGCCTGGCTTCTGCAGGTACCAACTTAAATAGGTGTTTCCATTACTGTGCAGGAGGCTCTGACTGGCCCTGCAGGAGATTGAGGCCGGCTCTCCAGGGGTGACGGGCAGGGACAGAGGGGTCTGTGTCATCATGACATCCGCACTGGATCCTGAGGAACAGAGAGAGAGGTGCCAAGTTACATACAAATATTTTTAGCAAGTTTCATTGTTTCCATCTCATTTATTTTAGCTAAAAAACTACTTTGTTTTTCTCCCATTACTTGTGACTTCCAGCAGGCACCACAAATGCATAACTACAATAATGAACCTGAGATCTGTGAAGTGGAGAAAGTTCTCTAACCATCGCTGACACCATCCCCACCTTCTGTGGCACAGTCCTCACTAGAGCACAAGCCCTTGTTCCTTCTGGAATCTTCCACACTCTCCCAGATCTAAACCTCACCTGCCCCACCTTGGGGGACAGGTCACACATGTCTGACATGTGCACAGTAAACACCCAGAGACAGTGGTGTCCCCAGAGCTCACCCTCCCCACCCGGTTCTTCTTTCTCATCCCTTCTGTCCTTACCAGGGAACCAAAGCACTAGCAGCCCCAGGAGCTGAGCAGGGAACCTCATTTTGAGATGTTGGCTTGATGAGTCCTGACAAGTCAAAGCAGGATTCAAGCTGACCTTTTATCTAGACTTTAAGGGAAAGGTCCTCCAGAGGGGACAACATGCAAATCCCCTTGTGGGTGTAACAGTGCAGACAGGGCTGGAAGGTTGTGGGAGGGGCCTCCCTTTAAGCAAAGTGCTATATAAGGTTTTCTGTGTTTGGGAGAAAACCTATAAAGTCAAGTCCATGCAACTTGCTGGAGTGGGAACATAATCCCACGTGAAAGGGTGAATCACGGCAGGGACACAGCGCTCACTGTGCCTGCACTAGAGAAAGCACGGAGATGGGAGAAGACATGTGTGCCCTGGGTCCATCTCTGGGAGGTGAATGGACATCTGCCTACATTCTTCCACCTGGTCTGGATAAGGAAGTGGCTCCCGCCCCATGAGTATGGTCATCAGCACTTCTCCCAATAGCAGTTTGGAGCTGAGCTCTTTCCAGATTGTCTGGTAGCTGCTGTCATCAGGTGAAGTGTTGAGAATGGAAGAATCAGGTGTAGAAATGGTCTTTTCCTGAAACCTGGCAATTGAATTTCCCAAATGTGCAAACAACAAATGAATTTGACAGGGACGTAATGATGGGTCTCTTGTAGGGAGAGTTAATAGCCCAGTGTGAGACAAGAGGAAAAGGTAAAAGAATATTATATCTCTGGCTATGAATGTGAAAACATGAAATTCTGGGAAAGCACTTTTTACAATACGGTGTCTAGTCTATCTTATTTTCTCACTCCACACACACATCTAGATAGTTGGATAGAATTATTCCAAGGATTTCTCAGAGACAAAAATCCCTTGAGATAATGGGAAATAAAGAAAAAGAAATGATTTTACAATAATTGTATTTGAATGGTACCCTTTGATGCCTTTTCATCAAGCAGAACCAGGTCCTATGAGGACATCCCAGTTTCCTTAGCTTTGTGTGGGACCCTGTGGTCTCACCTGCCCTAAAGGTTGGGGATCCAACATCATGAGTCTACAATTCAAAGGGAGATTACATGTGTGAGAAAGGCAATGACTATATCCAGTATTTTATTCACGGAGCCTCAGCCTATCACTGACAACTTCCTGAGCTTCTGTCTAAATCGGATCACTCGGGGATAGGGTGCTGGGTCAGAGGTGCCCTGGGGCATCCGTCTACCACACCAGCCTTATTAAATAGGAAAATGATGTGATTTTACTTCTCGCGTCAGCCCGACACAGATGGCATTGAAATGAACAGCTCCTGAACAATAGTGCTCATGTCACATTGCTTTTCCCTGCAAACCAAATTCTGGACCAGTTGAAAAAGACACACTTGCCATGTTATTCTATGTTGAATATTAATCGCAAACTCAGCCTTAGTCGATCGGGACAACAGATTAACCTGACGGTATTATGTAAGATTCTTCAGGGGTGTTTGGCCTGAATATCTTCCGGGAAATCTTCAGGAATCATATGTTAAAACAAGCTGAGAACACAACTGAGCCACAATTCTGTGGAGCTTTCAGCTCTGAACTCGGGGCAAGAATCCTGGTTGCAGAGAAAAGTAAGTGTGTGGAGTAGATGTGGAACCATACATGCCTTGTATTTCACTACTTACAATATTGTTCACCATTCATTGTACTACCTTAGCTCAGGTTTGGAGCTGCCTTGGCCGGGTCATTTCTTATGATTATAAGCAAAGTCATTCTAGGTGTTCCTTCTGGCTCCTGACGATATCTATACAAATACGTATTACCAGTATTATTGTCTGTATCCTGACAATGGCAGCCTCCTACGAAATATGCCAATGAAAGCAGTCAGAACATTAACAGCTGAAGGGAAGAAAGAAGGAAAGAAAGAAAGAAAGAAAGAAAGAAAGAAAGAAAGAAAGAAAGAAAGAGAAACAAAAGACTCTTTAGAAATTGTAAAGCTAGTTTTGTAGGACTATTTTCAAAAGTTGTGTGGATTGTTTCTACACAATCTTATTGGTTGAATTGTGTCTTCTACCCGCCTTAAAGTAGGGTTAAAGTTTTAGCGCCCAGTTCCTCAGACGTGACATTTGCAAACAAAGGGTCATTGTGAATTTTAATTAGTGAATGAAAATGGTGATTTTCTGTCTTAGGGGAGCAGCAGCCTCAGTGTGAACTTCACATGTCCCCAGTCTCTTGTTGACCTGGAGCCAAGGATAACCCCAAGGGCAAATGCTGTTGGAAGTATCACCTGTCATGACCGGGTCAATGCTTCCCCCAGAAATGTGTGTGTTGACTCCTCTACATCACCAGTATCCCCAGCTGAGAATAAGGATCACTAGTAAAATAAAATGTTATGATATAACTAAATTCTGAACTGCCTGGAGCAGACACAGGATGAAATCTCAAAGTTGAACAACAAGTTCAAGGCTATGACAATTGTCAGGCACTCACTGGGACACAGCTTCCTCGCATCTCACACTCTTAGACTAGGAAATTGGGAACATCCTCAACCCAGACAGTGGCTCTCTCATATTCTGGAAATCCAGCAGGCCTAGATGGAATTTGAAACCAGTTATGAGGGTGTATATTAATCTAGTATAATGGTAATTTTGTTCCAAGATGATTTACTTAAGGCAAAATAAACAGGAGAAATCTACTGATTTTCAGGAAAAAATAAAGCAAATATTTGCTAGTCACTGACAACCCTGAGGATGAGCCTGGGCAGACGAGAGCAACAGCCTTTGTTTTTGCCTAATTCCAAGGTTTTAACATTTCCGCCAGTATCCTTGTTTCCAACTATCCTTGTAGTACTGGTCCCAACAGCAGTTCAACAACAGAACATGAAGGACAAAAGAAAGATCATGCACCAGCTGTTACCAAATTTGTCTCCAGTTAACATTTACAGAGAAAGAGAGACAGGGAGAGAATGAGAGACAATGAGAGAGATATGAGAGGCTTACTTTGAATAAACACCCTCACAGCAATAACCTTCGATGTGATAGGAAAATACAAAACAACTTTGGACCAGGACCTACACCAGGAGAACTGTGTGAGTTGAACCCTTGACTTGGCCGCCCCCTAGTGTTCCGTTGGGGTAAGGACCGGGTGAAAGCAGGTAGCGGACTCTCCAGGAAGACCAGGCAGGCCATTCCCGGGAGGGTCTGTGGGGCATGAACTCTGTATGTAAGGAGGGAGGAAGAGGCTCTGGGAGGCTGTCCTGTGATGGCCTGGCCCCTGTTTACACAGAAGAGGACCCGGTGGTTGTGTCAGAGGCCTCCGTGGTCTTCTCCTCAAAGCCTCCACGGCCAGGCTTCTCAATTCAGCACGGAGCCCAACGTGGGGCTTGAACTCACAAACCGGGAGATTGTGACCGAGCTGAAATCCAGAGTTGGACACTTAACGGACTGAGCCACCCAGGCGCCCCTCTTGTCGTTCTTTGTATGTGTTATAAACTCATTAACGTAAAGCATTCCTCTTTTCTTTCATTCTTTTCTTATTTTCTTTCTTGCTTGCTTGCTTTCTTTCCTTTTTTTTTCGGTTAACAATACATTTTTATTGCACTCGTTATGGAATCGACATTTTGAAAAGGGAAATAATGTCTAATATGATTTATTTCTGTAACATAAATAAGTCTGTATTATCCTTGCTATCCAAACACTGGTTTCCTTTTTTTGTACTATGATACGTAAATGACATGCCAGTATTAGTTCAGAAATAATTTTAGAGCATTTAAATAAATGGTATCCAGCCAAAGTATATATTTTCTATACAAATATTATTACATTAGTATCATATTCAATCATAGGTAATGACTATGATACATGAAAACAGTACATGTTTTTTGTAAAAATCTCTTTTTATGACAAAATAGTACCAAGGTTGTAATCTCCAAAACAATTTTTACATTTTTTAAATGTTTATTTATTTTTGAGAGAGAGAGAGAAACACGGGGGGGGGGGAGGGGCAAAAAGAGAATGGGAGACACAGAATCTGAAGCAGGCTCTAGGCTCAGATCCAGATGTGGCACTTCAACTCGAGAACCGTAAGACTATGACCTGAGCCAAAGTCGGCCGCTTAACTAACTGAGCCACCCAGGCGCCCCCAAAACAATTTTTAGATTAAAAAAATGAAAGGAATCTTCATTCCTAGGTTAAATGTTGAACACTTTAGAGTCCCAACCATTGCAAAAGTTACAAAATAAAACAGAAAAGAGGTAAAATGCAGGTTTCATATGTTCCTGACATCACAGAACTGGGGAAACATGAGGATTCAGTGACCTAGAAACTCAGAGGACCACTTCCTAGTGGAGTCCATGTTTCCTGACTTTAGGAAAGATGGGCTGGAGGTGCTGGAGACCAGATGGGGAGGGAGATGAGAGCAAAAGGCTCCCAGGGAAGGATTCCTGGGAATAGCTTCTGACCTGAGAGGGGACTGGAATTGTAGGTGAGAAGTCAGAGCTGTCATGAAAGGAATTTCTTACCCTTGATAAGGACCAGACAGAAAATGAAGCTGTTCCTGGAGGGAAAGGAAGAGTCTTCTCTCCATGATACATTTCTAGCTGGATTGCACAGACCCACTCCAGATGTTGGACGTCAATAGCTCCAGAGGAGAACCTCTGTCAGTAAGTGAGGGGCCCTCAAGTGTAAGAGCCATCAGTACAATTAGGAGAAACTTGTTTCCTACTTCAGGTGACTATGAGCCTTCTGAATGGGGACTGTGGTGTTTCACCCACAGGCTCCCACCGCGAACCTGCTTCATCCAGTGGGGTCCATTCCACCTCAACCAAGGCACCTGAGAGTCCTTGTTTTGGGGGCCTAATGGATGCATTGTTGAAGGTGGGTCCCCAAATGCATGACAGGCTGTGATGGTCATGATAAAATTGGGTATCCTGATAAGACCCCAACTCAGACCCCTGTGGCTCTTTGATAAGAAGTCCTCACCCTCAGGCTTCCAAGGCTGTGGCCCTAGGTCTGAGGGCCAAGTTCTTGTTTTCCACGTACACAGCCTCTCAGGACTCACTCTGGCCTCTTCTTTGCTGGGAATCCAGAGCCATTGTCCTGCATCCTATTTCTTTGTAAATCCTCAAAGTGCACCCTCAGGTGACAACCCAGCTGGATGAGACAGCACCTCCTTTTCAAAAACACCTAAACAAAGAAGGAAACCTAAAACCCAGGTTGGGGTTGAGGAGACCCAGGGGATCCCTACTCTCTATGTTGTAGCTGACTTTTCTTGCATACAATTCTCTTTTAAGGTGCTTGGAGGTGAGAAAAATAAAGGAGAACATGTGGCTACTTTGGCCCTGAGGGTATGACAAGAGAGATGTTGACAGGAAAAGAGTAGAATTCGTGAATTCTTCCAAGTGTTTGGTTTTCCCTAGCCGAAGGCAGCATGATTACCATGCCAGGAATCCTCCATTACTAAGCATTCTTGTCTTTATGCCTCTGTCTACCACAAACACATACAGAGAACTTAGTCTGGATAGAGAACTGGCTTGAGATAAAGGTTGACATGGATTCCTGGGTGACTGTTTAATGAAGGGCCTAGGAAGAGAAAATCAGAAGGTCACCAATTATGAGATCTGGAAAAAAGATCGTGGATGTACGGTCATTAGGACTTCATGTCATAGCAAAATTCAGCAGAGAATCCACCACAGATAAGACATAAAACAAACAAACAAACAAACAAACAAACAAACACAAGCTTACACCTCTGAGCAGATGAGCAGGCCTCAGCCTTTGTCTCAAGCTCCAGAGTTCTTGTTCACTCTGTTCAGGAGACACATAGCCATGGTGACACGGGTGGAGGCTATGCACAGGCCCAAAGGCATGAGCCCACCACTGCCATCTCTACTGGTGCAGAGCTAATTCTTGTCACCTCTGGGTATCTGAGCTCTCAAACCCAGGGACTAACACTACCAACCACTTGGTAATTTTACACTTCATACCAGTTCCCCTCGAGAGAGTGTCATGCATCATTCCCGGGATTCGTTGTATTCCAGATACAGTGAAGCCCTCTCTGTCCACTGAGGCTCAGCTGCTATCAACATCCAAGAGTTCATGGGAGAGAGCTGGTTGAGAAGGGAACCCATTTTGTGATGAAGATCGAGTAACAATAGACACAGGACTGTGGCCTCCGTCAATCACACTGTCTACGACAACGCACAAAGAGGCCTGCTTGGGTATTAAATCCTATAGACTTCAACGACTGTCCTTTGAGATGTGCTATCGTGAGATTGATATGCCCCGATTCGAAAGACCCCCCGAAAACAAACCACCAGAGTCCAGAGTCAAAGCCAAGCGGCAAGGGTCATTTATTGCAGGTTCAAACCCGGTCCTCTGCGCACTCGTTGCTGGTGACGCTAAGAGGCCCCGAGTAAGGATCTTACAGCTTCTTTTATAGCCCGCCACAAACAAGTTAGGGACCTTTTTTAGAGGTTACAGAGCTGTTGTTGGTTAACATTTAAATTTGAACGCTCAGCAGAACTCGATTGGTTCCCGCCTTTATTTTAAACCATTCAGCAGAACTTGATTGGTTCCCGCCTTTATGTCAGACTACAACCGGGCACGCCTTGGCTGGTTTCTGGAACGGCGGTGGGGGGAGATCTTTTCTTTGCAGTTGTGGGTGCACCTGGTAATTTTTCTCTTAGCCTCTCAAGGCGTGTATTTTGAAATAGTGACCATCAGCCTAAGAATGAATAGGTTTGGGGCTTCTGACTGGATCAGTCAGTAGCTCATACGATTCTTGACCTCAGCCCTATGGTGGGTAAATTCGAGCCCTACGTTGGATGTAGAGATTACTTAAAAATAAAAATACATATACATGTAATAAAGAAAAGGAATGAATAGGTTTTGAGGCCAAGGAGTGAAATAAAAAGCAGGGTCACTAATCACTACACACATTGACCAGTTTGGGAAAACCCAAATGACCTAATGGAGCAGAGCCGCTTACATTACCAAATTAGCCTGCCCACCTTGGGACTGTTTCATTAGAGACAGAGTCATCTTGCCACATTCAACCATGAGTATTTTGGGATTTCTTTGGAACAGCCAATTAGATTGTCTTCTGATTCTTTTTGGTGGCCCCTTTCAATGGGGGGGGGGGGGTAATTTATTTCTCACTATTGTTTTGAGTATAGCACCTGTGGGATTAGGGCATCATGTGGATTCCTTTAACTATCTCAACACTCGGAGTGAGTTTGGCTTTCTCTACAGTCTGACATCAAAGTAGAACATCCAGATCACAAGTTGCTATGAATCATGCGGAGTAAGTTGACTGTGGCATTGCTGAAGCCTGGTCTTCCTGCTCTCACTGCGTTTCCTCCCAGTGCTTTGCATAATCTCTGTCCATCTCAATCATGCATTCATCAATATTCCAAAGTCCCATGATCTGTGGGCTCCTGGTTACTTGATTTCTATAGACATTTTCCACACACTATCAAAACTATCAGAATTGACACATCAGACTGAATTGCGCTTGTCATGATATTCATTATCTTAGAATAGGCGATCATCCCCAACACACTTTATTTCTTACCTACAAAGTTGTGTATTTTGTGAATTTAATCACTCTTGCTTTTATCAGGTATGTGATGCCATAAGGGCATGACTAGTAATTACGGCACGTGTCCCTTTGGGGCACTCTTTTGAATGGGATCTATTCAAAGCATGAATTTTGTGTACATTTCCAAAAAACATACTGCTCAGGGTCATGTTCAACCCATGACAATGTCATGTGAAAAAAATGCACTTATTTATTATTTAAAATCTTTTTCACAGCAATAGATTCCAAATTCATCATATCTAAAGCAATGTCTGGGTTCAGTATACTTAACATCCTTACCATTGAGGAGAGGAAGGAATACCTCATATATTCTGGATTTTCCTGTGGTGTAGAAATGCAACTTTTGTCTCCATCATTACTTTTCTCTGTTTGGTTCGAAGTCCACTTTTGAAATGGAGGCAAATGTGGTGGAGGCAAATCAAAGACACTTGGCATCGAAATCTTATATTTACTAAAAATTTGCAAAGGTCCTTGGATTGAGCAGAATTAAACATGTTTGCTAATCTTTCTCACCCATTCTCTCTGTGAGGGCAGCTTGTGTAGATTGCTCTCTTGTACATATTAACGGAGGGGAAAGTATATGTAGTAGAGAAGTAGGAAAAGGAGAAAGTGAGAAAATACCAAGATTAACAAATATGGTCCTGTGAAAAATACATCCCACACTATTCATTTCCAAAAGGTATTAACTTTTTGGCCACACATCTGTGTCACTTGTCTCATTACTACACTGGCTACGTGTATTTGACAAACACGGGCACGACACGGAGGACCAGGCGGAGCTGTCATTGGCTCTGTCACTGTAACCGGTCCCTCACGGGACAGGACCCTCCCTTTCCCTGCTGGTTCTGCCTGCCAGCCTGTGCAGCTGACGGGCCCTTGACATGTGGAGCCCGATATCCAGCTGCAAGCTGTTCCTCGGGTTCTCCAGCACCTTCCTTTTTCACAGACTCAGAGAACGTCCTGTGTGTTCCCCAGAGAAGCCACATGCTCGGGCAGCTGGACCCGCTCAGACAGAGGTTTATCTTCAAGGCTGAATCACTGTGAGAGGAAGTTGTATATCTTGCAAGCAGTAATAAACTCCCACATCCTCAGCCTCCACTCTGTTGATTTTGAGTGTGAAATCTGTCCCTGACCTGCTGCCACTGACCCTGTCTGGGACCCCAGAGGCCCGGTTGGAAACCTGATAGATCGGGCGCTGTGGAGACTGGCCTGGCTTCTGCAGGTACCAATTTAAGTAGGAGTATCCATTGCTGGGCAGGAGGCTCTGACTGGCCCTGCAGGAGATTGAGGCCGGCTGTCCAGGGGCAACAGGCGGGGACAGAGGGGTCTGGGTCATCATGACATCCCCACTGGATCCTAAATTAAGGAGAGAGAAGTGCTAAGTTACATACAAATATTCTTTGCAACTTTCATTATTTCCTTCTCATTTACTTTAGCTAAAATACTACTTTGTTTTACTCCCAGTACTCGTGATGTCCAGCATCCACCAAAAATGTCCCATCACAATAAGGAACCTGAGATCTATGAAGATGAAGAGGAGAGAGGTCTCTAACCATCGCTAACACCATTGTCACTTTCTGTGTCACAGTCCTCACTAGAGCACAAGCCCTTGTTCCTTCTGGAAACTTCCTCACTCACAGATCTAAATGTCACCTGCCCCACCCTGGAGGACAAGTCACACATGTCAGACATGCACAAAGAATACACCTGGAGACAGTGGTACCCCTGTAGCTCACCCTCCCCACTTGGTTCTCCTTTTTCTTTCCCCGTCTGTCCTTACCAGGGAACCAAAGCACTAGCAGCCCCAGGAGCTGAGCAGGGAACCTCATTTTGAGAAGTTGAACCTATGAGTCCTGACAAGTCAAAGCCAGATTCAAGCTGACCTTTTATCTAGACTTTAAGGGGAAGGTCCTCCCTAGGGGACAATATGCAAATCCCTTGGTGGGTACAGCAGTGTGCAAAGAGCCAAGGAGAGGGTGGGAGGAGCCTACCTTCAAGCAAGTGAAATAAAAGGTCTTCTGCATTTGGAAGAAAATACAAAGCTAAAGTCCATACTACCTGCAGTAATGGAAAGACGAATCTCACTCTGCAAGTGTGAATGTATTGTAAGGATACAGCACACAGGGCTCTGCCCCTTGAGAAGGAATCAGAGACCCTGAAATGCACACATGTGTGTCCAGGGTCAGTCTCCTGAGACGAATGGCCATCTCGCTCCCGTTCTTCCACCTAATCTAGTTAAGGAGACAGCTCCCACCTCACAAGTACTGCTCATTAGAATTTTTTCCCAATAGCAACATGGAGTTGAGCTAGTTTGAGAATTTTCTGGTATCTACTCTTGTAGGCTAATTGTTTAAGAATGTTAGAATCACATGGCATAAATGGTCTTGCCCTCGGACTCAGTGAATTGAATTTTATAGAGCACCCAGGTCGAAAGAAGTGGACAGGGAAAAAATAATGTGTCTGTTGTAGAGACAGCCTATAGCCCAGCACAGAGAATAGTAAGGGTGAAAAATTCATGTCTCTGGCTATGAATATGAAATTCCTAGAAACTAGTTGTTACAATGTGGTATACACACACACACACACACACACACACACGCATATACACATAGTAGACCAATCAAAGAGTTCTTAAGGAAATAATTCCCTTGGAATGATGGGACCTAATAAAAAAGGAATGATTTTATATTATTTTTTCCTGGGTGGTGCTTAGAAAACCTCTTTTCATACTGACTCTTTTCCATCAAACAGAGCAAAGCCCTATCAGGATATTCGGAGTTCTTGTTAGCTCTGTGGGAGAACCTTAGGCTCTCACCTGGCCTGTATGTGGGGAAGCCATAGCTATGATTGTACAATTCAATAGGAGATCCCATATTTGAGAAGAGCAATGACTACCTCCATTATTTTAATATCTCAGGGCACTGATCCATTCCTGGGCTCTCATTAAAATATGATCCCTATGGATTAGGGTGCTGGGTCAGAGCTGCTCTGGGATGTCAATCTATCCCACCACCCTTCGCAAACAGGGAAATAACCCATTTTTATTCTTCATGTGTCAACAGATCACGTTGAATTGAACAGTTCCTGACAAACAGCGCCTGTGTCAAATTGCGTTTGTCCTGCAAACTAAATTTTGGAGCAGTTGAAAAACTCCATTTGGCCATCTTATTATAGTTTGGGTAATTTAAATCCAGAGTCAGACTGAATTGACCAAGGAAACAAATTAACAAATACTAATCTAGGTAAGATTCCACAAGAATATTTGGTCTGAACATTGTGAAAGGATTTCAATTTAATATAGAACCGGGGATATGAAATGGAGAATCTCACATATGGGCCTTCAGAAGAATGGAAATTGAGAACCAAGAGACAGATTTTCATTAGATGCCTGATTTACAGAAGATCCAGATTTATCTGCTGACCAGTGAACATCCACCAAGAATTTCTCCCCATCCTCAAGCCAATGAATTCACTGCTGGGACTCCAGATGGCCTTACCCCTTCTTCCATTTCTTGCCCATAAATACAGCTTACCCCAAACCCTCAGCAGACTCACCAGTAGCTTGGTCCAAATTGTGATTTCCCCGTTCTTCCAGAAAAAACTCAATTTCTGGTCATTTAAGCTTGCCTCAGTTTTTACCTCATTACTTAGGCTGACAATATCTTCTGGGAAATCTACAAGAGTAAGATTTTAACACGGTGCTGAAAAAGATAATGGAGTAACAATTGTGTTGATCACTAACTCTGAACTCTATGGTAGCAATCTCATTTGCTCAGATAAATCATGGTGAAGAGTTAGATGTAGAATTACACATGTCCCATAATCCACTAGTTAAAAGATTATTACCCTTTTATTTTATTCCATTTTGAATTTTTTTTTTTTTTTTTTTTTTTTTTTTGGTTTCTTGGACCTGGTCATTTCTTATGATGCTCAACGAAACAATTTTGGGTCTTGCTCCTGGCCTGTGATGGTACCAATACTTGTGTTTCTATTGCTAAGTAACAGGCTGCCGTCCTAAAAATTCCAGATCTCTTCATGAATCTTACCAGTGAAAGAAAGATAAGCAGCTGAAGAAAAAAAAGTAACAAAGAAACATAGCATGGTCTCTATTGAAAATCATAAAGCTAGTTTTCTTGGACTATTTTTAAATGTATGAAATTAAAAACTTTTTATACACTATTATTGGTTGCATTGTGTCCCCTCAAAAATTATGTTGAAGTTTTAACCCCTTACTACTTCAGAATGTGACTTTATTTGGGAAAAATAAAACGTTGCAGTTAGAATTAATTTGGATGTGGTCATACTATAGTACGTTGGGCCCTCAATGAATATGATTGGTGGCAGAGGAGAGGAAGAGCCTTTCCTCTGCTCAAGGTTCTTCTAGCTGGACTAAGAAATTTACGTGACACAGATTTACAAGAGAAAAACACAGTAAGCACAAAAATGGGGAAAACTTTGTTACGTGTGCACAGAGGCCCAATAATGAAACTGAGGCCCTAAGAAAGGCCTAAGAAAAAAAGACAGACAGTTTTCATACCCCTTAGACAAAGAAACAACAAATCTATGAGGAATTGACAGGACAAAGAAAAGTGAACTTTGAGAACTTTGATTAGTAAGGAATTCTAAACAAGACTTGGGCAGTGGTAGTAACTTAGGAAAAAGTAACAAAGGTTGTTTATACAGCCCTCTCAGTTAGAAATTTCCTGTATCTGATGATAAGGAGTCTCTTTAGCTCCTGGTCCAGGGAAGATACATTTCACATGAGATATTTATTTCCTGCTTTCAGGGAAACAGAAGAGGGTCTAGGTGTCCTTCTTACATAGGCTGTCCTTCAAGTAACTTACCTAAAATAATCAATATGCCTAAGTGGCACATTTTGGGTGGCCTACACTTAGTCCCTACTGTTGCCTTATAAGGAAAAGAGGAGAGGGGCACCTGGGTGGCTCAGCCAGTTAAGCATCAGACTCTTGATTTCGGCTCAGGTCATGATCCCATGGTTGTGAGATTGAGCCCTGAGTTGGGTTCTGTGCTGATAGCATGAAACCTGCTTGGGATTCTCTTTCTCCTTCTCTTTCTGCCCCTCCTCTGCTCACATGCACCCTTTCTCCCTCAAAATAAATAAATAAACCTAAAAAAAAAAAGGAGGAGAAGAAGGAAACAAAAAGGCACAGAGATACAGAGAGAAGAGACCATGTGAAGACAGAGATAGAGGTTGGATTTTTGCTGCCCCAAATCAGGGAATGCCTGGGGCCACCAGGGCTGTGAAGAAGCAAGGGAGGATCAGCTTCTACAGGTTTCAGAGATGGCAGGGTCTGGCCAGCACCTTGATTTCAGACTTGAAGCCTCTAGGCCTGTGAGAGAGTACATTTCTGTTGTTTGAAGTCACCAGGTATGTGATACTTTGTCATGGCAACCCTAGGAAAAGATGTGCCCACGATCCAGTATGAAAACATAGATTAGGGGGAAATGAGTGGTAGTGAGAATCTTATCTTGTTTGCTTTTATTACAGGTCCAATTTTCAGAAACTCCTTTATACAAAAGTCTTTAAGATGTATGAATTAGGGAATAATGTTATTTCTGTGAAATTAGCATAAAACCTTTAAAGTTTTCCAAATTCTTTGTTTCTTTCAGTTCTATTGAACTAGAAATGACATCCAGGCACTGTATAAGCTTTAGGTATACAGCATGATGACTTGACTTATGTATAGTGTGAAATGATCACCACAGTAAGTCTAGTTAACTCCATCATCTCATAGAGATTCAAACAAACAAACAAACAAAAAAAAAGCCACAAAAAACAAAAACAAAAACAAAGAAAAACATGTTTCTTTCCTTATGATGAAAACTTTTAGAAATTACTGTTCTAGCAACTTTTTAAAAATATTTTTATTTTTTGAGAGAGAGAGGGAAGGAGAGAGAGCAAGCCAGGGAAGGACAGAGAGAGAGAGAGAGAGAGGGAGAGAGAGAGGGAGAGAATCCCAAGCAGGCTCCATGCTGTCAGTGCAGAGCCCAACAGGGGGCTCTAACTCACAAACCGTGAGATCATGAGCTGACCCAAAACCAAGAGTCAGATGCTTAACCGACTGGGCCACCTAGGTGCCCCTCGTTATTTTTAGTGTTTATTTATTTATTTTGAGAGAGAGAGAGAGAGAGAGAGCCTGCACATGAGTGGGGGAGGGACAGAGAGAGGGAGAGAGAGAATCCCAAGCAGGTTCCATGCTGTCAGCCCAGAGCCAACTCAGGTCTCTATCTCACAATCCTGAGATCGTGACCTGAGCTGAAATCAAGAGTCGGACACTTGACTGACTGAGCTACCCAGGTGTCCCAGTCTTAGCAACTTTCAAATATGCCATATAGTGACTGTAACTAAGGTTATCATGTTGTACATTATATCCCCACAATTTATTTACCTTATTACTGGAAGCTCAAAATGATTAAAGACTTAACTATAAGACCTAAAACCATAAACTCCTAGGGGGGAAAAAAAAACAGAGAAAAGCTCCTTGACATGGTTCTTGGAATGAGTTTTTGGACATGATACCTAAAGCACAAACAACATAATAAAAAATAAGCAAGCAAGACCACATCAAACAAAGGCTTCTCTGTAGCAAAAGAAATGATTCACAAAATGAAAAGGCAACCTACAGAACAGGAGAACATATATCTGATCAGGGGTTAATCCAAAACATATAAAGAACTCATGCAACTAAGTAGCAGAAAAACACAAATAATCTAATTTTAAAATGGGCAAAGAACCTGAGTAGACGTTTTTCTCAAAGACACACAAATGGCCAACACGATACATGAAAGATACATGAAAAGGTGTTCAATATCACTAATCACCCGGGAAATGCAAATCAAAACCACAACCAGATATGATCCCAGGCTTATTAGAAGGGCTGTCATCAAAAGACAAGAGATAACTAATCCTGGCAAAGATGTGGAGAAGTCCTTGTGCATGATTGATGGGATTGCAAATTGGTGTAGCCACTATGGAAAACAGTGTGGAGGATCCTCAAAAATATAAAAATAGAACTACCATTATGACCCAGCCATTCCACTTCTAGGTATATATTGGGAGGAAATAAAAGCAGTATGTCAATAAGATATCTGCACCCCCATGTTCACTGCAGCATTATTTACAATAGCCCAGATGTGGAAACAACCTAAGTGTCCATTGATGGACTGATGGATAAAGAAAATGTGGTGTATACGTACAATGGAATATTATTCAGCCATTAAAAAAGAGGAAGTCCCGGGGCATCTGGGTGGCTCAGTTGGTTAAGTGAGTTGGTTAAGTGTCCAGCGTCGGCTCAGGTCATGATCTCGTGGTTGACGAGCTCAAGCCCCGCATTGGGCTCTGGGCTAACAGTTCAGAGCCTGGAGCCTGCTTCTGAGTCTGTCTCCCTCTCTCTCTGCCCCTCCCCTGCTCACGCTCTGTCTCTCTCAAAAATGAATAAACGTTTAAAAAAAAAAAAGGAGGGAGTCCTGCCATTTGTGACAACATGAATTGACCTTGAGGACATTACGCTAAGTGAAATAAATCAGACAGAGAAAGACAAATAGTGTGTGTTCTCACTTATGAGTGGATTCTAAAACAAAGAAGGAAACAAAAACAAAAATAAACTTAAAAAAAAAAAAGAGAGAGATCAGATTTGTGGTTGCTAGAGGCAGGGATTAGGGTGTAAGAGAATTTGATGAAGGTGGTCAAGAGATCCAAACTTCCAGTCATAAAGATCTCCAATTCGTATTGGTTGTTTCATGTCATAATCTGTTATCCTAAAATGTAAAATATAAAATATAAAATGTAAAATATTTTTAGATTATCTCTTGCTGGGGGAATGGCTAGGAAATGTTGCTGTACTATTTGTAGACAGAAAGTTCGAGAGTCCTAAATCTAAAAAAGAATGTCTGTCTCTTGCAGACTAACCATGTGTCCTGTGGCCCGGACAACAAAACCAACCAGCGGCCAACACCAGTCCCTTCACAGCACCTGGAAACGATAAGAGCATGTGCAGGCTGAAAGAACAAGGAACATGAAATCCAGCTGAGCATCCGCCTCTGGGAATCTCTGTAATCCTGACCATCGTTGCTGAACGATGAAAGCAGTGTCTCTGCTTTCAATGCTGTTGGTTTCAGGTCCCTAAGGCTGGAAGCTGGTGTGTGGCTGTGTGACGTGGGAGACGGTCTCGTTGGGGTCTGAGTCTGATATCCTGCAGTCACCCTTTAGAGGATGGAGTGATACTGTGATCCTCATACACATTCTGTGCGCTGTGTCCTCTAGCCTTTGTCATGCCAAACAGCCAAGCCCACGCTGCTCTGGATGAGATTAGAGACACGGAGACCTGTTCGCTTCCTGGATCCAAGGGAATTTTCCTCTTTCTGCTTAAAGGGGAGAGTTTGCCCTTGAGTGAGGTCAACCCCCCCCCATCAGGGGAGCTCCCCCAGCGGCAGATGGTCTGGAGTGGATTGCTGAGCCCCGAGTCACCTGTGACCCAAGCTGATCACTTTGGACAGATAATTGCACATTGTTACTCACCAAAGGTAAAATCCGTGAGAAGGCATGCTGGGTACAGGGAGCTCTGGGAAGGCTCCATGAATGTGTTTATGCTCAGAGTGCTCACGTTCTCTCAAAACACTGGAAGAAACGTATATCTACGTGTCTGATTTTTCTGGATCATCAAGACTTTATTATCCATCTGCCTTATAGGAGTCTATTTTTTTGGGAAAAGAAGCCGTAAGAATTCTTTAGAAATACACCACTGATCCATAAGGATAAGGGGAAAAAATCGTGTGCCGGAGATGACGGCTTTTGGTCTGTGTGAAACTCTCTGCTGATCCCAGCTCACCCAGAGACTAACTAAACAGAGTAACACAATAATCTGCCCACTTGTTTCCCCGAACTATCACCATGGGGCAGGCAGCTGCCTGACCCAGAGAGGGGAGGTTTGTGTGCAGAGCTATGGGAGGAGTTTGTAGAGTTTGCAAGCTGTAATAAACTCTGGCATCCTTGGCCTCTGCTCTGTAAGGGTGTGAAATCTGTCCCTGACCTGCTTCCAGTGAACCTGTCGGGGACCCAAGAGGAAACCCTATAGATCAGGCACCCTGGAGACTGGCCTGGCTTCTGCAGGAACCAACTTAAACAGGTATATTGGTTACTGTGCAGGAGGCTCTGACTGGCCCTGCAGGAGATTGAGGCCAGCTGTCCAGGGGTGACCGGCAGGGACAGAGGGGTCTGCGTCATCACAATATCCCCACTGGATCCTAAAGTAAGAAGAGAGAAATGCAAGGTTATGTACAAACGTTATGAGTCATTTTTAGAACTTTGCTTTTGTTACCTATTTCAGGCTAAACCATTTTTAAAGTTTTGATTAAAACCCCTAAAATATCCAATCTCAAAAAGAACCCGAGATTTGCAGCATACAAAGGGGCCTCTTCAAAGGAGAGTGTAAGTCACCTGTGCCATCCCTCTCCTTCTGTGTTACAGTCTTCATCAGAACACAGGTCCTTGTTCCTTCTGGAATTTTCCTCAGGCTCATGAATGTAAACATCACATGACCCATCCTAGGGAGCAAGATGTATGCATCTAACATGTCGATAAATCCACCTGATACGCACCTCTGTCCCCAGAATTCACCGTCCCAACCCCTGTTCCTTTGTCATCAGCCCTCTGTCCTTGCCAGCAATCCAGAGCATCAGCTGCCCCAGGAACTGAGCAGGGAGTGTCCTTTTGAGAAACTGAACTGATGAGTCCTAATAAGTCAAAGCAAAATGAGAGCTGACCTTTTATCTCAGACTTGCAAGGGAAGCGCCTTCCTAGAGAACAGCGTGCACATCCCCTGTGGGTGCAGCAGTGTGGAGAGAACCAGAAGGGGTTGGGAGGCTCTCCTGTGAGCCAAGTAAGATAAAATGTCTCCGTAGTTCAAGGAAAATCAATAGAGATAAACTCTGTGGTGCCTCAGGGGTAAAGGCACACAGTTCAGTGTCCCCTTCTATTTTCTCAACCAGTTTTCTGGTCGTTCAGAACTTTCTGAGTCATGTTTATATTTTAACGGGGTTGAGTTTCCACAAATATTGAGTGATTTTTGCTTTTTTCTTTATGTTTGTTTGAAAGGCTCTGGGTTTGTCCTTTTTCATTTTGATTGAGATGAAACATGTACAGAAAAAAAGGGCAAAAATTTTCAGGGCACCAATGACTAAGGTTTACATGTAGGTCACCAACTGGATGAAAATACTGAAGATTTCAAATCCTCCAGAAACCTCATTCATGCACTTTCCCAGCCAGTAGCTACTCCCAACACGGTAGCTATCATTCTGACTCTCCCACGGTAGTCTGGGTTTTCCTGCCCTTGAATTTTCCTATCAATTGAAGTAAGCATTCTTCTGTTTCTAGCTCATTTCTAGTCTCTTTGCTTTCAAAGAGTTTTTTTTTTTTTCAGACCTTGGTTCTTTTTTTTTTTTTTTTAATTTTTTTTTAAATGTTTTTTATTTATTTTTGGGACAGACAGAGACAGAGCATGAACGGGGGAGGGGCAGAGAGAGAGGGAGACACAGAATCGGAAACAGGCTCCAGGCTCCGAGCCATCAGCCCAGAGCCCGACGCGGGGCTCGAACTCACGGACCGCGAGATCGTGACCTGGCTGAAGTCGGACACTTAACCGACTGCGCCACCCAGGCGCCCCCCCTTGGTTCTTTTTTAAAGCTGCTGTACAAGAAAGGTTTTTGTAAAAGAAATTATATTCACATTAAATGACAAATGATTCTGAGGTGGCCATTTGCCACACAATGGAGTGGATGATATGCTGTTTTTCTTTTCCAATAAATAACGAGGAGCAATTGGACGTGGAAATGCGATTAAATGGACAGTAGAAATAAAAACCTTGTCCCACCTTACATCTGGCAAAACTATGAACTCCTGGAGCATTATCATCTACACGTGAGAGCTAAAATAATGAAGCTTCTAGAATAAAGCACAGGAAGATATCTTTAGGCTCTAAAAAAGTAAGGCAAATATTTATTAAATGGAGCACACACATACACATGCAAAATTAAGGGAGAAAAAGATAAATTAGACCTCATCAAGATTAGAAACTTACTTTCAAATATATCATTAAGAGAGTTAACAGACATTCTTAAAAATGGGGGAAGGTTTCCCAGTGCATATTTTTGGTAAAAGATCCATTTTCAGAATATGTAACAAAATATATATATATATATTTATATATATAAAATATAAAAAAAAATATATATATAGTGTTTTGAACAGATATTTCCCCAGATATCCAAATAACTAATGACAAACATATGAGAAGTTACTCAACATCATTAATCATCAAGCAAATGTACGTTTTAACCACAATACCACCTAAAGATCTACCAATATGATTATAGTAAAAAGTATGACTACACCAAGTATTGCAAAGATTACAGCAACTGGGACTTTCATTCACAGCTGCTGGAGCATAGACAGCAACTGGCAGCCGAGCTCACGCAACGCCCTGCTTGCAATTCTGAGGAATGTACCCAAGGGAAGTGAGTGCGTGAGTTCACAAAAGACGTTTCAAAAATGTTCCTAAAATCTTTATCAACAACAGTCTCAAATCTAGAAGGACACATACATTTAAAGCAAATCGTGATGCGTTCACATACTAGAAAACTTTTCCGCAGCAAAAGGGGACAGATTATGGCCATACCAACCACAAAAGCGAAGTTCAAAAACATGTTGCCAAAGAAAGCCAGCTGCCAAAAAGTACACAGTGCGTGATTTTATTTATGTGAAGTTTAAGACCAGAGGAAAGAGAACAGTGGTGGCGGTTGGGGGTCGGGCGGGCGTGGTGGGGATGGAGTCTGGAAAAGACGGAAGGAGCACGAGGAGGTCTTTGGGATGCTGGAAACACGGGTCTCTGGACTGGGTAGCAGTTAGAGGAGGATATGCACATGTTTATCTTTATCCAGGTGTATACTTTGAATTCACCTGATATACAGTTAGTTCACTTTACTGCACTTAATATTATCTACTTTTTATTTCTTTTAATGTTTTATTTATTTATTTTGAGTGAGACAGAGCAAGCAGGGGAAGGGCAGACAGCGAGGGAGACATAGATCCCAAGCAGGCTCTGTGCTGCCAGCACAGAGCCCAACTCGAGGCTTAAATCCATGAACTGTGAGATCGTGACCTGAGCTGAAGTCAGACGCTTAACTGACAGAGGCAGCCAGATGCCCATAATATTATCTACTTTTTATTTTTTATTTATTTTATTTTTTTTTTTTTTCAACGTTTTTTATTTATTTTTGGGACAGACAGAGACAGAGCATGAACGGGGGAGGGGCAGAGAGAGAGGGAGACACAGAATCGGAAACAGGCTCCAGGCTCCGAGCCATCAGCCCAGAGCCCGACGCGGGGCTCGAACTCACGGACCGCGAGATCGTGACCTGGCTGAAGTCGGATGCTTAACCGACGGCGCCACCCAGGCGCCCCTATTATCTACTTTTTAAATGAATGAATGAATTACTGAGTAGGACTTACGGAGTCTGAAAATTAGAATTTTTTCCCTTTCTTCTTCCCTACAAGCACTGGTATTTTGAGCAACCCGAGCTCTGAGAACCTCTGATTTCTCATCTCTAGAGGATTATTGTGCGACTGATTCCTCGAGAAGGGTAAGGCCTTAGTGCATTGTTGAACGCATAGCAGATCTTCAAGACTTCGGCAAATGGCAATGGGCGGACTAGTTACTGTCGCTGTTTACTGTCAGTCGTATTCCTGCTTTATTACTGTTGTTATTGTTAAACGTATTAGGAGTATTGTCCTGGTTATGGGCTCCTTTTTCAGCCTAGTTCTCTGTCTCAAAGTAAAACAAAACAAAACCTCTCGGAGAGTTTCTCAGAGAAGAGATTCAAAGACCATGCTGTAGATAAATTCTTTTGCAAGCCTGACCCAGAAGCCTCCTTGATAAAATTCAATGAATTCATTGTTTTATGTTGGTCCAAAGGAAAACTCTGGAAGGACAAAGTCCCTTGCAGGCCATCACCCTTGAGCCCCGCAAGCCCTTCCCCAGAGCACGCCCTGCCCCGACCAACAGACCACAGGGCACAGTGCAGCTGCTGGAACCCCGACCACCTGACAACCGTCGCTGCAGGAGCAGCCCCAGCCCGGGAGGAGGGTTTATGCTCGGGGCTGCAGCACCGTGGGAGGAAGCACATAATCGTGCTGGCAGTAATAAACGGCGGTGTCATCAGCCTCGACTGTGCTGATTTTGAGGATGAATTCTGTGCCAGACTGAATCCCAGAGAAGCGGTCTGAGAGTCCAGACTCTAGGTTATCGGCATCATAGATGATAAGCTTGGGAGGCTGGCCTGGTTTCTGCTGATACCAGCTTAAGTAATCACTAACGCTCTCGTTGGCCCTGCAGATGATGGACACGCTGTCTTTCAGGGACACAGAGAGATGGGTGGGAGACTGAGTCAACTCAGCGGTCCCGCCGGCAGCTGGCAAGGAAACAAAACACAAAGTCACGGTTGTTTACGAGATCCCACTCCATTCCCTCCCAGAAGGTTCTGGCGTCCTGGTCTCCTAAGCTGAGAGCACCTGGGTCTCCGCGGGGAGGGGAGATCCCGGGTCAGAGATCCACGGAGCCCTGGGGAGACCCCCCAGTCAGGAGGAGAGAACGGCCACCATCTCGGGGATGTCCCCTGCGCCGCCCTCCTCACCTGGGAGGCAGGCCAGCAGAAGGCAGAGGAGCTGGGTCAGGACCCCCATGTTCAATCCAGGGCCTGCCTCAGGTTCTTTTTTTGCCCCGACTCACTGAGCAGCCTATTTATGGGGATCCTGAAGAGCAGAAATGTGGATTCTCTGGGGGAAACATGCAAATCAGTGAGGGGTTGGGCGGGTCTGGCTGCAGCCGCAGAAGCAGGGCCCCTGTAGGGCCCAGTGCCAACTGGGGGTTCTCATCGGACGCAGGATTCACATCCAGTCCCAGAGGAGCTCCTCCAGCGTGTTTGTAAGAAGAAAGCATCTCTAATTTTTCTGGCCCCTATTTGTCCTCATGGCTCTAAATTTTGTAATTAGATTAGAGGCTACACCTTCTAAAATCAAGAAAATAAAAGAATTGGATGACCCTCTAAGTCTTAAATTTTTGTATGAAAATGTACTTTTTTTCCTATAGAATTCCATGAGTTCTCATTTTTTAGGGATGGGTGTGAAATATCAGCTCTATCTTGGTATGCTACTTATAGAACAAATATTGGTGAGATATGGACAACAGGAGAGGATATGTTCATAGATCAAATCCATGCAATGGCTCTTAAGGTACTATGCAGTAGAGAAGGCTCATACATTATTGGATTCTATTTCCATGGTTTTATTCTTTATTTTAGAGGTTAATGTCTTTTGGTTAAAATTTTTTTCTATTTTTACTGTTTCTCATTCTCATCAGTTTTTGCTCATCAAATTATCATGCCTTAGAGCACCTATAACTTCTCTTTTGCTCTGACGCAGTCCTAATGTGATCTTTAATATTTAATAGCACCCACTTTTTGCTCTTACAAATAAACCAGTTTGTATGAAAAGTTATATGATAGCCTTCTATTCTGATTCTTTTTATTCCTAGTTTACTAAGACATTTCTTAATTAAAAATTGGTAATGAGGGGCGCCTGGGTGGCTCAGTTGGTTAAGCGTCCGACTTTGGCTCAGGTCATGATCTCGCAGTTTGTGGGTTCAAGCCCCACGTCAGGCTCTGTGCTGACAGCTCAGAGCCTGGAGCCTGCTTCAGATTCTGTCTCCCTCTCTTTCTTCCCTTCCCCTGCTTGTGCTCTTTCTTTGTCTTTCAAAAATAAATAAAACGCTAAAAAAATTTTTTTAATAAAAAAACTAAAAATTAGTAATGAATTGTTAAATTTCATCAAACATTTTATAACTATTATCAGTGTGATCAGACATGTGTATTTGTATATTTTTAAACATATATTTAATTTTCCATTTCATTGATCTCATTATTATTTCCTTTCTTCTTTGTATCTATTATTCGTATGGTAGATATTTTTTTCTTAATGTCAGTCAGCTTTTCTGCCCATAGCCATGTATTGTAAATACGTTTTCTGTGTGGTTTGATACTGAAGCTTGATGATCAATTCTTTTGAGTGTATTTGCTCTGTTTACTAAAAGCTTTTTTTGATGTCTTGAGTGTCCATTATTATATTAGAGAACTCTCTTCTGGGATCATGTCATTTCTTTCCTTCCTTCTTTTTTGTGTGTTTTGTTTTGGTTTGATTTTTGGTAATATTTTCCCAATGCCAGACACATAGTGATCCATTGATAAATACTTGAGAATGAACAAATGAATTAATCAATTTTTTAATCTTATTCTGTATGAAAGCAGTGAGTGTGTGTGTGTGTGTGTGTGGTTATGGGAAATTTGCTTTTTTTTTTTTTTTTTTTTTTTTTTGGGAAATTTGCTTTTGTGAGAATTTAGTCAAATTTAGTACATTTTTCATTTGGAAGGGGTTCAATAACCATTAAACACATAATTATATCTGGAAAAAAATAAACATGTATTTATAGTTATATCACCATATATATACATGTATAATAGTCACATAACATAAATACATGTATATTTAATTATGCACTGCCTAGAATATAACTAATATGTATATATACATTTGTATGTATATAGATACACATATATGCATATTTGCCATAAATAAGGTTTTTAACTTTTATTAAAAACTTAGGTTTTTAACTTTTATTCAAATATTATTTTGTTTTAATTTCTTCCTAATATCATTATGAATGGATTGCTAAACACTCACATTGAAGGCGCCAATTTTAAAAAATGCATCTAAGGATAGGGGCACTTGTACCCCAATGTTTATAGCAACACTCTCAACAATAGCCAAGTTGTGGAAAAAGCCTAAATGTCCATCAACTGATGAATGGATAAAGAAATTATGGTTTATATACACAATGGAGTACTCTGAGGCAATGAGAAAGAATGAAATATGGCCCTTTGTAGCAACGTGGATGAACTGGAGAGTGTGATGCTAAGTGAAATAAGCCATACAGAGAAAGACAGATCCCATATGGTTTCACTCTTATGTGGATCCTGAGAAACTTAACAGAAACCCACGGGGGAGGGGAAGGAAAAAAAAAAAAAGAGGTTAGAGTGGGAGGGAGCCAAAGTATAAGAGACTCTTAAAAACTGAGAACAAACTGAGGGTTGATGGGGGGTGGGAGGGAGGGGAGGGTGGGTGATGGATATTGAGGAGGGCACCTTTTGGGATGAGCACTGGGTGTTGTATGGAAACCAATTTGACAATAAATTTCATATATTGAAAAAAAATAAAAATAAAAAATAAAAAATGCATCTACATAAATGTGCAGGTGTATAAATACTATATTTGTCAGCTTTTGCGCAATAACGATTGTTAACAAACCCCTCACAACCCAATGGCAGACAATACTAAGCATTAATTTTCATATTCACAAATGTTCATATTAACAATGGTGTGGATGATCCAGGCAGGGCTCAGCTGGGTGGTTCTACTATATGTCACTGAGATGCTTTCTATCCTATGGAGAGCGCTTCATCTGGGACCAGGACGGGAAGGTAGTGACTACTCTGGGTAAAACACTCTAATGGCAAGCTTCAGGAGTGAACAAAATCTCCAAATCAAGCTGCACAAAGGAATTTAAGTCGATTTATCTCCAATACTGGTGCATAACATTTATATTCTCTTGCCTTTGTAATTCCTCAAGTTTCTAACAACTTTAATCCATTAAGTTTTCAGAGTATTCCTCAAAAAAGTCAAAAGTAGAACCCTACTATCTAACAATTGCACTATCTGGTATTTACCCCCAAAACCCAAAAAACAGTAATTCAAAAAGATGCATGTACCTCTATGTTTACAGCAGCATTATTTACAATAGCCAACTTATGGAAGCAGCCCAAGTGTCTTTTGGCTGATAAATGGTTAAGGAAGATGTGATATATATATATATATATATATATATATATATATATATATACACACACACACAAAGGAATATTATTATGCCATAAAGAAGAATGAAGTCTTGCCATTTGCAATGACATGAATGGAGATAAGAGAGTATAATGCTAAGTGAAATAAGTCAGTCGGAGGAAGACAAATACCATATGATCTCACTCATATATGGAATTTAACATACAAAATAAATGAGTAAAGAAGAAAAAAGAAGGAGACAGCCAAACCAAGAAACAGACTCTTAACTATAGACAACAAACTGGTGGCCACCAGAGGGAAGGCGGGTTGGGGGATGGGCAAAATAGGTGATGGGGAGTAAGGAGTGCACTTGTGAGGAGCACTGGGTGATGGGTGCAACTGGTGAATCACCTTATGCTAACTATACTGGAAATAAAATTAAAGTAAGTAAAAGCAAAGTGTTTGATCATGCCATTGACAGATAAATATGTGTTTTAGGCTCTACCATCGTAAAAATGTTTTCAAGTCTAGTTTTCTGTTAATTGGAAAATAGAGCTGAGTGTGATTTCAACGTACAGCTGTAAGTAGAAATTGTCTTCAATGGCTTCAGTGGAAAAAAAAATTCTTTAAGCTGAAGCAAACAGTCTCTAAAACAGCTTCTTACACCTTCTATAGATCACCTGGTAACTTGTTAAAATGCAGGTTTCCGTCTCGAGGTCTCAGATGACCTGCAATTTTGTATTTATAAGAAGTTCTCAGTGATACAGATGATGACGATGATGATGATGAAGGCTTCTGGGGAAATATTGAGGAGCAAGTTATTTTCATGATAAGGACAAAGAATGCTTCATTAATGTTTAGTGTTTTGTGTGTGTGTTAAAAACGTTTTCCATTTATTTGCCAAACGTTTGCTATATGTGTAATTTATATACATATATGTGTATATATAACGAATGTAATTTCCTCATTTTCTGTTTACCATATAACTCAATAAAGTTTCATGCTATGATCCCAGATGTACCGCTAATACCTGGGAGAACATTCAAGTGTATTCTGGGTCTATCCTCCAGCCGGAAGAGCTCTGACAGCTGGGAATTAGCGACCATCCTGGGCTGCCTGCTGTCAGCCACCCATCACTTCTGGAAACACATCTCCCCCTTTTTTTTCCTCCATAGCTCCATGTAGAGGTAGGTGCTCAACAAGGCACCCTCACTGAGATTTGGAGTTCAGAAGAGGAGGATTTGATGCTATCCGTCAGCACCTGCCGGCAGAGTTGACAAGGTCAGGGCTGGAGAACCACCTGGGGAGGAGCTGCAGAGGTTAGAGCATCAGCACATCTACCCCGGGGCTTCCCAGACAGGCTTGAGGACCACACATATGGTTAAGCAGCCTGTACCTTCAGCCTTCAGTGGTGATGTGTTCTGGTTTCTCAGGGGGAGCACCAGGCACTCTCTCGAATCTCGTATTTGCTCTTCTGCCTACCCTACTCCCAGTCCATTAAAAAAAACAACAACTGTAGTTAAACTCTAATTCCCTGTATTACAACAATTCCTAACAAGAAACCGCAAGAGAAAATTTTGCAAAGGATCTCTCTGATAAAGAACTGTTACCAAAATATACAAAGAGCTCTTTAAATTCAACAAGAAGAAAACAAACAATGGGATTAAAACATGGGGCAAAGACCTTCATGGGTACCTCCCCAAACAAGGTATACAGATGACAAATAAGCGTATGAGAAGATACTTCATATTTCTCATGTCTGCAGAGAAATGCAAATTCAGGCAACGATGAGATGCACACCTCTTGGGATGGCCCAAATCAGGAACACCGACAACATCCAATGCTGACACCGATGTGAGCAGCAGGAAGCCTCATTCATTGGTGACAGGAATGCACAATGGCACAGCTCCTTTGGAAGACAGTCTGGCAGTTTCTCACAAAACGAAACCTCCTCTTACCATATCGTCCAGCAGCTGTGTTTCTTAGTATTTACTCAAAAGCATTGAAAATGATGTCCACACAAGACCTGCACACAGATGTTTATACTCACCTTATTCATAATTGCCAAAAACTGGGGGGGGGGGGGCGGGTGGTGGGAACAAAACAGATGTCTTTCAGTAAGTGAATGAATAAGCAAACTGTGGCACATCCAGACAATAGAATAATATTCAAAACTAAAAAGAAATGAACTCACAAGCCATGAAAAGAGATGGAGGAATCTTAAATGCATATTACAAAGTGAAAGAAGCCCATATGAAAAGATTACGTGCTATATGATTCCATCTATATGACATTCTGAAAAAGGTGAAGCTGTGAAGACGGTAGAAAGATCTGTGGTTGCCAGGGGCTAGGGTGGAGATGGCGGGATAATAGGTGGAGCATAGAGGAATCTGGGGGGCAAGGATACTATTTCATATGATGCGAAAATGGAGGCTAATGTTATTATGAATTTGTCCAAACCCACAGAGTGCACAACCCCAAGAGTAAATGCCAATGTAAACTATGGACTTTGGGTGATAATGATGTGTCCACGTAGGCTCATCGACGATAACAAATGCACTACTCTGGTGGGGGATGTTGACAGTAGGGGAGGCTGTGCATGTGCATGTGTGTGAGCAGGGAACATTCGGGAGATCTCTTTACTTTCTGCTAAATTTTGCTGTGAACACAGAATTTCTTTGCAACTTAAAGTCAATCAAAAAAATTCCTGCTGGGAAATCTGGAGTGGCTTCTCTTCTGCTATGTGAACCCTGATGGATGCCATTGCCCACATCTCCGTCTGGATTACATCGGAAGAGACAATTGTCGTGTCTGTGCCGCTGGACTGAGGAGGGGGAAGGGCAGACAGGGGCGCGAGGCGCCTCCCTGCCCTTCTCCCAAACCTCCCAGTGACCCCCCCAGAGTGGGACTGCGTCTGACAAACTCTCTGAGCAGATGCAGGCACAGGAGGAGCCGCGGGGGCAGCCCGGCCTCTCACATCTGCGTCCCTGGTGGTTTATGTTCTGGTCTGTAACACTGTGCGAGGGAAATTGTTACTTTGCTGGCAGTAGTAAGTGGCAGCGTCTTCAGGCTCCAGGCTGCTGATGGTGAGGGTGAAATCTGTCCCAGACCCACTGCCGCTGAACCGCGAGGGGACCCCAGTTTGCAACGTGGATGCACGATAGATCAGAAGCTTAGGAACTTTCCCCGGTTTCTGCTGATACCAGGCTAACCACGTGTTAACGTTCTGACTCGCCCGGCAGGTGATGGTGACTCTGCCTCCTGGAGATGCAGACAGCGAGGATGGAGACTGGGTCATCTGGATTTCGCAGCTGGCTCCTGAGATGGGGCACAGAGAAACAAAGACCCACACGACGAATCGTGTCATAAGAGGACGCGGCTGGAGGGCCAGGCAGTACGGGGCGCGCTGGCTGAGTAATTTCGCAGTGTTCTCCTTCCTTACCTGGGAGCCAGAGCAGCAGGAGGCCCAGGAGCTGAGCGGGGGCCTTCATGTCCATGCTGTGTCCTGACCGGGACTGGGTCCTGCACAGGGTGTGACCGGCCCATTAATCAGCGTTCAGGGAAGTGGGCTGTGCCCTAGGAACATGCAAATGAGCGGCGGATAGAGCATAACTGGGCACAGCCACAGGGTTGGGTTATCTCAAAAATGGTACAGGTGCAATAAAACCCCCAGTGTCCAGGTTCCACCAGAGCAGCATAAATTTGCCTCCAGAGCAGGTGTTTCTCCCTGGAGGGCCAAAGGGCAGAATCCGTCTGCTGTCCTGTGACTGTAGAGTCCTCTGTGTCTCTTTAAGACTTGTAACACATTTTTCTTACTGTCTCTCTAAGACTGCATCTGTCAGATATTACACAATCCCAGACACTCTAAGAACTTGTACAGGCCCCTTTTATTTGGTGCCCGCGGATGTTATTTAGGCCACGGAGATTCTTCTTTGCTCTAACGTCCTGATATTCTTGGCACAAGAAACTACCGTCCAGCCACGCGATGTGGGAGAAGAGGAATAAAGAAGTGTGGGTGTCATGGTGTGTAAGTGCCCAGCTATTGAGCATCTGCCGTTGCTAACGTGTCATCTCCAGCTAAGCCGTGTGTCCTCATCCATTCTGAGCGCTCTGTCCCACCAGGCAGCACAAGTGAAAAGCTGCCCAAGTGTAAAAAAAAAACTTCTACTACCAGGTGGGGCAGCCAGAAGTTGTTGCCTACATAAGTGTATTTATTCTAGAAATTAAGAATTAATAGGATTCTGAGAAATTATCATGAGATAAATATTGTTGTAATCCTCTTTGCTCTGTCAGGGCTGGGCTTAGCTGCAGGACTGGCTTTTTACAATTGCAGCACCCCGGTTCGGTGTCCCCCAGGAGTCCCAGGCCAGACCAGGGCAGCACAAGTTTGTCTGCAGAGAACATGTCTATCCCCGAGGGCCAGGGGACAGAATCAGTCTACTAACCTGTGACGAGAGTATTTGCTTTGCTGTCTTCGGGTTCTGTGACCCGCTTTTCCTGTTACCTCTCCATCTAAGAGTTGGTCTGCTGAGCGGAACAAAAGCCCAGAAATCCAAAGAAATTCTACAAGGTCTTTACATTTGGTGCTTACATATTTTTTAGGACAGAGAGTCCTCCTCTTTGCTCTGATTCCCTGATTTCCTTGGAGTGATAAATTATCAGCATAGAGAGAGAACCTAGGATGTCTACAGGTTGTTCCGCTCAATATTCAAGAGTGTATTGATCAACACATGCATGTCAAGAACCTGCTGAGGCTGGAGGAAAAACTGCCTGAAAGTGTTACGGAGCGGTGGGTGGAGCCTGGGTGGCTTGGTAGGTTAAGCGTCTGACTCTTGATTTCAGCTCAGGTCCTGGTGTCACAGTTCGTGGCTTCGAGCCCCGCGTCAGGCTCTGTGCTGACAGTGTGGAGACTGCCTGGGATTCTCTCTCCCCTCTCTCTCAACCCTCCACCAATTGTATTTTCTCTCTCACTCTCTCTCTCTGTCGACAATAAATAAATAAACATAAAAAGGTATTACAGGGAAAATTTGTCAGAGCTCACACAGGGCCAGAAAGAGTTATTGTGCGCACCAGTGAGAGTAGGAAACCTCACGATCACAGGGCATCCGGCTGGGTACTCAGGAAGTACTGTCTTGGTAGTGGGGCAAATTACCCCTGGACAAAATGCTATTCCGGTCCCGCCGAACAAAACTTAAAAGCAAGACCCAAGTCTGTCAGACAGATGTAAGCCACAAGATTTGATATTTCAGCAAAAAAGATTAACAACCTTAGCATTAGAAATTGTCTAAGATGTACTATTATGAAAAAAAAAATACTTGAAAAAAACATGAACAGAGAGAGCATCGGCGAACTGTGCGACACCTTCAAGCAGTCTGTTACATGAATAATTCGAGTCTTGAGAAGAGAAGGTGAGGAAGGAAGTATAAGAACCATTTTGAAAAAGTATTGGCAAATCTTTTTTTTCAATTTTAAGAAATCATTATCAGGGCTGGCACGATTAAAAATCCAGAATTAGCTTGAAACCATGTATTTGGTGGTTGAATACAGAAGTGCAAGGCAAATCCACCGAACTTCCCCCACGGTCCTGGTTGCGGAGAAGTTTCTAGAAGTTGAGTGGTCTGGGGAATGTCAAAAAAATTGCCTCCAAGATGAAAGCACATTTTCAGAGGTGCCTGACTGGCTCAGTTGGAAGAGCATGTGACTTGATCTCGGGGTCGTGAGTTCGAGCCCCGTGTTGGGTGTAGAGATTACTTAAAAAAAATAAATAGACTTAAAAAATAAAACATATTTTCAGTAACTAAGAAACAGATTCCACGGCACGAAGTCCTCTTTAGATTTGAAGCCAATATATACTCATTTATTTAGAAAACTGTAAGGTTGACTGTTTTGAGTGAGACCCAGAAGGGAAGGGCACTCTGCAGGTGAGGGCTTCGGGCAGAGGACTTTATGACCCAGCAGCGCAGTGACACTTAAAGTGCCTGTGGCAGATGGGGAGAGAGCATTTGGAGGCTTCAGAGAGCCCCAACAGGAGAAGCACAGTATGGACCTCGAGGGTATTAGAATAGTGTTCTGATCTCTTCACAGATAACAATTCCCTTTTTGAGATGGGCTCCTGGCTTGCTGTTAAGCCCTGGTAGAGACGACACGTTGTATATAGATCCTGCAGTAGCCACGTGACCTGAGCTGTCCTTACGAACTGAGTGGTAACCTACCAACAAGCCGTAATGTATGCACGCATACATCCTGTCATCAGGTAGAAGTGGGATATACAGGCTAGGTAGGCCTTGAGACAGTCCCGAGGGCTGGTGAGTTCTTCAAGCTCCCATGGGACCTACACTTGCGGAATTGCTCCCCTTCTTTCATTCTAACTCTTACGTGGATTCTCTTTAGACAGGTGACCATAGAAAATAATAATAATTCAGGCCCAGTATGCACTGAATTTTTATGCAGTCCGGTTTTACGCAAGATGTGCCTAAATTCAGATCAAACGTAAGAGTTTTGTAGCCTTGCAGACTACTTTAAGAACAGTTGGGGGAGAGCATGCAGGAAGAGCTTCATCTAGTCGGCAGGACTCAGAGTTGGCTTCTCCAGTCCGCTTTACCTCTCGTAGAGGTGAACTGAAGCAGAGTCTTCGCTCACTCAGAGGCAGTGATTAAAAGTGTGGTCACATGGTCAGAAGATTGGATAAAACAAGCGTGGGAGGTTGGTGACGAGAAGCTCCAAAGTAGAGTTTTATGAATGGATCTCTGGACCAGGCACTTGCTGTAAGGGTATTTGTGTCCTACGCAAGTGCTCGTGACAACACATGCCCTGCACGGGGAGCTCTCAGTTATCAGGCAGACGAGATGACCAACTCGGAGGGGGTCGGTTAGCCTGTTATGCGGACACCCCAGCGTTTATTCGTTGAGCTCGGGCATTAAGTGGCCATGGTGGCAAGGATGGAGGTGATGCACGGGCTCAGCTACGCAGAATTCCCCTTACCAAGAATTAAATGGGTTTTTGGCTCCAGGTAATTGCCCAGCAAGACAAAGGAAGAGATCAGTACTGATTCCTGAACTCCCACTGTGGCTTCAGGGCCTGGGTGGGTACTAGCTAGGCACTTGATGGCTCTATCACCTTCTCTTTCCTTACTTTTTTTTTTTTTTTTTAATTTTTTTTTTTCAACGTTTTTTATTTATTTTTGGGACAGAGAGAGACATAGCATGAACGGGGGAGGGGCAGAGAGAGAGGGAGACACAGAACCGGAAACAGGCTCCAGGCTCCGAGCCATCAGCCCAGAGCCTGACGCGGGGCTCGAACTCACGGACCGCGAGATCGTGACCTGGCTGAAGTCGGACGCTTAACCGACTGCGCCACCCAGGCGCCCCTCTTTCCTTACTTTTTAAAGAAGGTGTATTTGTGGTAAATTCATTCTTCAAATGACTTAAGGTAAAAGTGATTGTGGCTAAACTGGAAAACAAATAAGCGTCCCCTTCTGGGGAAGAAGGAGAACATGTCTGGAGTTTGCCTGGGATCGCTGCATCGTATCAGGTAGACGCACAATGCCATTGGACTTTAATTGGAAACATAAACATGGGCAGACAAGTGTTTTGGATGTTGGAGTACAAAGAAGTGGACCAGATTGCTTATGTGTCTGCTTAGCATCACTGCTTTGCCCTTCTACATTCTCATGGACACCACTTTCCAGAATCCCTTTCTCCTTGGCCCCAGATTTTGTCTGGTTAATAAAAGGTGCTTGTATAAGATCTAAAACTTGGAATAGCGCAGGAAACCCTTACCCTCCTACCGGTGTTGTGCGCCAAAGTGTGTGCAGCCCACAGATGAGCTTCCTGTAATTCTTGAGGTTTATCATGGCTTCTGAGATCTCTCGGGACTCGTCTTCTTTGAGCTGCTACTGAAATTATTCGTAGCAGATTTTCCATGATTCCGGAATCGCTTGATTCAAGGAACTCTGGAAGCGGCTTCCTTGACCTTTGCTCCTCAGACTCCCCAGTGAGTAACCCTACAACACCCGGGACTAAAACCAACTACTTGGAAATCCTATGTGTGCATTTGTTTTCCCAGGAAAATCCCAACTCCATCTCTCTTTTGCTGTTCATATCATTAGTACAGATTTTGTATCTTTGAAATAAGTTCTCTTATTTAAAGTCGTATGATGCCCTTTAATTGCTTCCTTCATCCTGTCACTTTCTTCCTAATGATGGCAGGCATTCAAGGCACAAAGTGGTTTTTTCTTATTCTTTTTTTTTTTTATTTTTTTAAATGTTTTTACTTATTTTTGAGACAGAGAGAGGCAGAGCATGAGCAGGGGAGGGACAGAGAGAGAGGGAGACACAGAATCCGAAGCAAGCTCCAGGCTCTGAGCTGTCAGCACAGAGCCCGACGCGGGGCTTGAACTCACGGACTGTGAGATCATGACCTGAGCCGAAGCCGGACGCTTGACCAACTGAGCCACCCAGGCGCCCCTTTCTTATTCTAGTCCTACAGGAAAAAAAGGAGTCCTTGACTCCCATGCTTATCTGCTATTACTTGGAAATCCTTGTGCAAATTTATAACGTATAACATTCCTAATTTAAAAATATAGTCTGTATGTTTAATAAACGTAACACATGCTTTTGGTTTAATAGGAATGAACTGGTTCAAAAATTCACATAAAAATTAATTGATGCATCTAAGGTACAATTTCTAATTACAAACTTAGCAAAATTGTGCATAAAATTGGATACGTAAATTATAAAATCTCAAAATTCAAGTTGTTCTGAGAGGCTCTAAACATCCAAAATAATGTTGTCAGAATAGATGTACAAAGGGGAAAAAAAACACACAAAAGAGAGAAAGAAATAAGGAAGGAAGGAGCCTACATGCCCACTATCTTACACAGTAATTACTCTTAAGGGTGTATATTATTATTTTATCAAGGAGAGAGTGAATCACCTCTACTATGAGCTCAGCCAACTTTTCTGCTCAGCAGCTCTTGACAAACAAAGCAGTCCCCTTGCCTAAGAGGAAATAGCTAGAACCACAAGGCCTCCCTGGGTGACAAGCTTGAGTGCATTAGGTTTATGTTCACAGATGCAAACTTGTGAAAGCAAGTTATATGTTTGACAAAATCTTCTCCAGTATCACAAAGGCTTCTGAGTTGCTGTTTACCCACAGAATCCACAAATTTTACAGAGGTAGCCGAGGGTTCCAGAACATTGATCAATCACTTTGTAAACGAAAAACTTAGGAGCCTCTCCTCGTTTTTGTGGTTTGTTAAGCCAAAGTCACTGGTCTGCAGCTGGTGGCGAGTTTTTCTCCTGGAGTCATGCACGCAGAGGCTGGAAACTTGGTCAGCGTGGTGTTCCCTCCAGCCCCGGAGAGTCAACATGACCCAAGTGTCTCCAGTGTTCCCCAGATTGAAACCACCATGTTCCCAGCAGAGTGAATCTGGCCCCTCCCGCTGCAGTGTGGGTGCTCTGCTGTCTGCTGTGGCCCCTCCAGGATTCTTCCACCCAGTGATTTCCCTTCCTGTGGCCACAGCCCTGTGCAGCTCTGTCCCTCAGGAGACAGAGGCTAGATCCTCAGCCCTTGCCTGTGACTTGCTCAGACCTCAAGAGACCTTGCATAAATTCCTCCTCAGTTTCTTGGCCCCTGCAACTTCCCTGTGAACAGATCCTCATTGGGCTGCTAGAAAATTAGAGACCATGTAGAAAAGAGTCCAGCTGCCAAAGACGAAGTTATTCTCGAGCAGCCTACAGCCAGCCAACCCTCAACGGTCCACGAGCTGAAGGGCACCTGGGTGGCTCAGTCGGTTGGGTATCCGACTTCAGCTCAGGTCATGAACTTGCGGTTCATGGGTTCCAGCCCCGCATCAGCTCTGTGCTGACAGCTCGGAGCCCGGAGCCTGCATTGAATTCTGTGTCTCCCTCTCTCTCTGCTCTTCTCCCACTCCTGCTCTGTCTCTCTCTCTTTCTCTCTCTCTCTCTCTCTCTCAAAACTAAACATGTAAAAAAAAAAATTTAAAAACTGAATTATGAGCTGAAGGATGACTGAACATTTTCCAAAGCAGATGAAAAATGTCACCCCACAGATCCAAGAAGCTCAATAGCCCGCAAACAGGATGAACACAAAGAAAATCGCACTTAGGCACATCCTCGTCGAACTGCTGAAAACTGGTCATAAGGAGAAAACCTTGAAAGAATCCAGGCAGGAAAAACAAAAAAAGTATTGGAGAGCAAGAAAAAGGACTGCACACTTCTTATCAGGAAAAGATGCGTAGCTGACCGTGGGACAGCATCTTCAAGCGCTGAAGGAAAAATATGTTAATTTAGAATGCTACTTCTAGTAAATATATCCTGAAAAAATAAAAGTAAAATAAAGCCATTTAAAGATGAAAACGAAACAGACAACGTGTCACCATCGGACCTGCATCACAGAAATGCAAAGGAAAGTTCTGGCAAAAGATAAATTTCACCAGATAGAAACACAAACGACATGATAGGTAAATATCAAAGACCTGTCTTTTGCTTTGCGGTTTCCTTAAAGACAATTGCCCATTGAAAGCAACACCACGAGGAATATACTGTGAGTTTCAAAACCTACGTAAAAGTAAAATGCATGACAAAATTAGCACAAAGATTGGCCTGGGGGTAATGACAGTATAGGCTTGTAAGGCTCGTGTATGTCAAATGGGAGAATATTAACTAAAAGTATGTTGGGATAGCTGTCAATGCAAATAGTAACCCGTGAAACAAGGTTTCTCAACGTGGGCACCGTTAATCTTGCAGACCCTGAACTTTTTTACTGTGGGGGGCTGTCCTGTGTATCCAGCGGCATAACAGAGATGCAGGATGTCTGAGGTGTCACAGTTGCTAGTGGATGGTGATAATAAAAGTAGCATTATTATTACTTTATAAATTTCTATAGTCTGTTCAACCCTTTAGAGCCTGCACGGGGGAGCTGGAGGTCTCTAACCACGCCTCCCCTTGTGTGTGACTAAAAGGAGACCCGAGGCTCCCCACCTGACAACAGCACCAGCTGGCAGATATGAGGGGAGAGCAGTTTGGGTCTTTCCGCCCAGCTGACCTGCCAGCTGCCTGCCGCTGCCTGAGTGAGCCCCGGCAAGCCAGCAGAGAAACCACCCAGCCAACCCACAGAATCACGAGAGATAATGAATTGCTGTTCTTTTAAGCCGCTAAGCTTTGGGGTGCTCCGTTCTGAAATCGACAACAGAACAGTAATAAGCAAATCCATTGAAAGCTTTGCGCCGGATCACTGCTTGGCTCTGTCCCCTTCCACGTTTCCCTCTAAGAAGATCTGGCTTCAGGGGCGCCTGGGTGGCTCAGTCGGTTAAGCGTCCGACTTCAACTCAGGTCACGATCTCGCGGTCTGTGAGTTCGAGCCCCGCGTTGGGCTCTGGGCTGACGGCTCAGAGCCTGGAGCTGCTTCGGATTCTGTGTCTCCCTCTCTCTCTGACCCACCCCCGTTCATGCTCTGTCTGTCTCTGTCTCAAAAATAAATAAACATTAAAAAAAAATTTAAAAAAAGAAGATCTGGCTTCAGTGGGAGGCAGTAACTCTTCAACCCACCCCGGCGTCACCAGGTCAGGAGACAGAGACTCTCAGGGTGTGGAATCTCAAATGCAGGCACGTCACACCTCTCACGCCGTGGCCTCCTGCAGGAAGCAGGTGTCTTGGTTCGAGAACCGGCATCCACGACCCAGACAGGGGATTTGGGTGTGGGGACATGCCGCCGTGGGAGGCCAGCTGAAGTGCTGCTGACAGTAATATATCCCGATGTCCTCAGCCTCCACTCCGTGGATGGTGAGGGAGAAGTCCGAGCCAGAACCACTTCCCCGGAACCTGGACGGGGTTCCGGTGGCCCGGGCAGATGCCCCAAAGATGAGCAGCCTGGGAGCCTCATTGGGTTTCTGTTGGTACCACGCCATGGAGGTACCTACCTCCGTGCTGCTTCTACAGGTGATGGAGACGAAGCTGTCCCGAGACGCTGCCAGGGTCTCTGGGGCCTGAGTCAGGACGTGCCACCCTCCGCTGCCTGCAATGACACCCCACCCGGGCACCTCAGTGTATTATTTCGCTCAAAGCCTTCGAGGAAACGTGGATGCTCAGAAGAGCCATGTTATGCTTAAATGTGGCACAAACTGGAAATCAAGTGCCCCTGGGCCTTCCCACCTTTGCCTGTGTCCAAGAATTCATGTTGTTGTCCATGTGTCCTGGGACCCAGGACAAGTTATGAAAGGTGACCAACAGGGCAGAGCCTCACCCTGAGAGACTGATGGATGAGTCTCTCCTTTGTAGCCTAAATGGACCCCTGGTGAGCCTCCAAAGGCTGGTGGACCTGGGGTGGGAACATGGACAGGGTGCTCCCTGGTTTTCCGGGGTCCAAGGACAGCTTCAAAGCTGTTTGTGCCTCTGCCTCATTGTCAGCCTGGGGCTCTGTGCCTGGATTTCCTACTAAGAGTTAAATAAAAACAATGCTACATATCCCACTATAATTGCCCCAACCCCCTTTTGAGCACATGGTCTCTGTGTCAAAGGCTAAAGGTCCAGCTCACGATCAGCAGTGGGAAACATGCTTACCCTGAAAGCCCATCACCAGGAGACAGAAGAGCTGGGTCTGGAAGCTCATCTTGGAGTGTCCCCTGAATCTGCTGTTTCTGGACCAAAAGGCAAAAGGGCTGGAGAGGTAGATAATGGTCAGGGCTGCTCTGGAACAAGGGGCCCATGTCCCAGGGTTAAATAAGCACAGGTCTCCTTGGAGTTGATTTGCATGTCTGATGGCCTCACAGAGCTCTTTTCTAGTGCCTCTCAAGGCAGGCAGGCTCACCCCACCTGTTGCTGGAGGAGGTGATGGAGGTGTCACTGATCCCACAGAAGCTAAGGCTATCTTCTAGTGGGTAGAAGACAGCTAAGGCTATCTTCTAGTGGGACCAGTGAGAATGGCCCATTCACAGAGCTCCTCTCCAGAGGCTGAGATGGAGGTCACCTCATTGGTGATTGGCCTCATTGGAGATGGCCAAATGCCTGCATCGAGCGAGTGATCGCTCGAGGGTCTCTTGTTACAGAGATGGGGTCTTGCTCTGTTTTTTGCTCTAACTAGATGCCAAGTTAACCATTGACTGAGGCCAAGACCAGGCAGGTAACACAAAATAGTGATGCCAAACTGCTTTATCACAGAGAACATATACAACCACTACCAACAAAGGCTGGTAATTAAAATTGAAGTTAAGCTGGGGTGGAAGAAAATAGTGAATATAAGAAGCCTGATGCCCACAGAGAGAGTTTGGACACACATTGCTGACCTGACAACGTAGCACTGTGTCCGGCCCATGTCTCAGGAGAAGGGATGGTGTCTCCTGACCCCTGGAGACCACAGCTGTGGCCTTGGCCTTCTGTCTTGTGTGTTGGAAGCTGGAGAAGCCCCAGGGTCTCAGGACAGATCTTCTGCACTCTTCTGTAGCCTTCCAAGGCAAGGTCGTAACTCCAAGTTCCTATGGATAGGACCCAGAGAGGACAATGGGGATGAAGTTTTGGGAGTACCTTCTGGGATGTCAGGAAGCTCTTTTCAGTGTCCTTCTAGCTACCTCCATGGAGCACGCCTGTGTGGTTCAATCTGGTTCCCTTCTTTTTCTCTGTCTGTCTATCTGGTTGTCTGTTTGTCATCAGTGTCTCTAAGGGAGACCCTGTCAACTGCTGTAATGGGTCAACAGAACACAGGGAAATGAGGTAGTAGCAGGTCCCCAGGGGCAGGACACAGACCTGTGGTCACCCTGAGTGTTTTGCTTTTAGAACCTACCAGTGTGCAGAGAAACTGAGTTCTGGGAAACCAAGAGGGCTGAACAACCCCACTACTGGCATTTCGATTCCCCCAGGAATTTAAGGAGGCATTTAGGCGTAGATTATTGTCTCTTCACTGGAAGTAAAGTTTTTCATTGGCTCTACAAGAGAATCTTTCATGACCAAGGAAGAATCCACATGTCAAAAAGGGTTGAAATGCAAACAAGGAGGCTGATGTGGTCAGAGATGAAAGTGAGGCTATGTATGGTCACCAAATGCCTCCCTGATTTCTAGATGGCAGTCCCGTGTAAGTGCCACAGCCACAGAGTGGAGAGAGACAGCATCAAGCTGCAGACAGAGAGATTGTGCAGCTTCCTCTGCTACAGATCTGCTAGTGGGTAGCGGGAAACCAGCTCCAGACCCAGTGCTGCTGATCTGGGCTGGTGGGACCAGGGTGTGGGTGTCGTATTGTGTGTGATAGAAGCGAGCTCACTGCTCTAAGAGATTCAGTCCTGCCAGCAAGTGGGACAGCCTCTGAGGGAAAAAGGGTGGAGGGTGAGGGCTGGATTTGCACCAAGTGTCCCTGGCCTGATGAAAGCTCTTCAGTAATCATCCTCTTCTCCATGGGAGATGTCCTGTCCGCTGGAAACTGATTCGTAGCCATCTAAACTTAGAAACTCCTCAACATCCCATAGTTGGGCAAAGTCTAAAATAGTAGGCATATAGAAAGGAGCTCAGAGTGACCTTTGCAGAGCACCACAGTTCTTGAGGGAGAAAGGTAGGGCTTCCCTCACCCCTGGCCCTGGGGGCAAGGAGAGAAGTGTCCTATGCTGCCGTAGGGAATGAAGAAGGAACCATCAGCAGTGAGCGCTGCCTCACCCTCTACCTGGAGAAGGTAATACTCTCCCCCACCTCGTGCCCCTAAAAATCCCTTTCCTCTTTGAAATCTCTCCTCTCTGTGCAGTTTTCCCAGCTCCCCTAGCCAGTGCCCCTCTTCCCTCCATACCCTTATTTTATCTTTGCTATAACCACAGCACATCTCAGTTAAGCTGTAATACGTATGTATTCATGATTATGTAATTATTTATGTATCTAGGGGTCCACTTTCCCTAATAGGCAATGACTTCCTTGAAGGTAGGAACTAAAGATTTCAATATTTGTATGTCTAGGGCTGAGGAACAATAGCCCTGTTCCGTGAAAGGAAGTCCCCACCAGCAGGCACAGCCAAGAAGCTCCTGTCTTTCTCAATGTTGCTCTTCCCCAATCATGGGGCAGAAATAAGGGTGAGGGGGATAGTTGGGTAGAAGGGATTCTTCCAACCCCCAGGGACTTGCCCACAGGCTACACTCTCATGGTGATGTGGTCCCAGGGTGTCAGCTGACTTAGAGATGATGTCTTACCAGGTGCCCTGGGTTCTTGGCTGGGCACTTGAGAGGTTGGGTCACACAGAGCCTCCCTGGGCCAGTGTTGGCCTGATTCATCACTGCAATATGACAGCAAGACATTTTCATGAATCCCTATTACCTGTCCTAGAGGGGAGACATGTATGAATTTGGTAGGAATATGGATCATCCTAACTAATAGTCTTCAGCAGTAGCTGAGGTCAGGTGAGGGGCAGGTAGGCAAGAACGTGATTTTTGTGTCACAAATCAGAGCAACAATAAGGTATTATGTTCCTAATTGAGGGATTTCTCCCATCTCCTGAACCAAGACATGTCCAGAAAAATGATTCTTTTAAAAAAAATTTTTTTTAACGTTCATTTATTTTTGAGATAGAGAGAGACAGAGCATGAACGGGGGAGGGTCAGAGAGAGAGGGAGACACAGAATCTGAAACAGGCTTCAGGCTCTGAGCCATCAGCACAGAGCCCAACGCGGGGCTGGAACTCACAGACCGTGAGATCATGACCTGAGCCGAAGTAGGACGCTCAACCAACTGAGCCACCCAGGTGCCCCCAGAAAAATGATTCTTAACCCAGACTTTGTAAAACGTTTCAAAGTGCCCCATGAACTTAAGAAAAATATCACCAAATTATAGTCATTTCCACACTTTGGGAAAGTTAGGTATGCCACTCAGCCAATAAATGAAGAGGATGAAAAAAGGCAGCAAAAGTGGATCATATCTGAGAGTGGCCACCCACATCCTCCATGAGAGCTGAGGACCATTGCCCCTACATAGCATCAGAGATCCAAAGAATAATAGCCCAGAGATCCAAAGAATAATAGCCCAGGACTTTATACATAGAGACAGCTTCTTCCCAGAGGGTTAAGGGCTATCTCTGGCCATGTCTTTTTTCTGCAAGATAATAGATGACAAAACCGGTCATTAAACAAATTCTGAGAAAGGCCTTCCTTTGTGTACCCCTCCGAGCCTGGACACAGTTGGCATTGGATACACCTAGAGAAATGCATTATGAACCTGAGAGAGAGAGAGACAGAAGGAGGGAGAGAGAGAGAGAGAGAGGTGTGCATATTCATAGAGAGTTGGTACCACAATAGTACAGCAGACTGTCATGGTCCCTAAAGGTATCAGATCCTAATCCTGCCATCCATAAATGTTACCTGACATGAAAAAGGGCCTTTGTGGTTAAATTAAGGATCTTGAGATGGGGAGATTATCTTGAATTAAACTAGGTGCAGTCACAAGTGTCCTTATGAGAAAGGCAGAGGGGGGTTGAACACAGACAGCAGAGAAGGCCAAGTGAAGAAGGAGGTGGGGACTGGAGTACCAGCAGCCAGAAGAACCTGGAAGAGGTAAAGCATGGATTCTCCCCTGTAGCCTCTGTCTTCAGCACGACCTTGCTACACCCTGATCTTCGCCCAGATTTCTGGCCTCCAGAACTGTGAAAGAATAAATTTCTGGGGGGTGCCCGGGTGGCTCAGCAGATTAAGCGTCCAACTTCAGCGTAGGTCATGATCTCACGGTCCGTAAGTTTCAGCCCTTTGCCGGGCTCTGTGCTGACAACTCAGAGCCTGGAGCCTGCTTCAGATTCTCTCTCTCTCTCTCTCTCTCTCTCTCTCTGCTCCTCCCCTGTTCATGTTCTGTCTCCTTCAAAAATAAATAGGCATTAAAAAAATTTTTTTAAAGAGTAAATTTCTGTTATTTTAATTCACCACATTTAGATAACTTGCTACTATAGCCATAAGAAATGAATACAAATGGGGGTCAACAAAGTTCCACACCATTCTTTATAGCCTACGTGGCTGACTTTCTAATGCTGTACCTAAATGGATCGGTGAACGTTTTTTTGGTGGAGTGTGATGTTAGCAAGATGGTGGACTAGGCGGTCCCACCCTTTGTCCTCCTACCTAGACAATGGTTTAGTGGCTACTCCTGTACAAAAGTAGCTCTGAGAGAGTTCCATGCTGCAATTAAGAAACTGCAGCAAACTAACGGAGCACAAACACCGAGGATGGCTGCATACAAAGTGTGGGAAGCATCTCACCTATGTCACCCCATCCCCCAGACCGCCACAGTGCAGCACCAAGAAGAATCCCTCTGAATTCCACTCCCCGCCCCCCGCCCCCGAAGGAAAAGGAGAACAGGATGCTAGCAGCCTTCCCCAGGGGTGGGAGCCACCAGCCTTCATAGCTGAGGACCCCGCACCCTTCCTCAACATGGATCCCGTCTGATGAAGCTGCCCAGAGCCTGCACCACTGTGCGCACCACCCCCCCAACCCAGCCCCGCCCTCAGCCCCAGCCCGCCGGGAGTGAAATGAAACAGAATAAGCAGAAATATGACTCACATGAAAACATAAATCTCACCGGTAAAGGTAAATATATAGGCAAAAGCATAACACAACACTGCGATGGTGGGATGTGAAACACTTTTAACCCGAATATAAAAGTTAACCTTGGGGGGCTTGCGTGGCTGCGTCAGTTAAGCGTCCGACTCTGGATCTCGGCTCAGGTCACGATCTCATAGTTCAGCACAGGGCCTGCTTGGGATACTCTCTTCCCTTCTCTCTCTGCCCCTCCCCTACTCAAGCACACACTTGCACACACTCTCTCTCTAAATAAATAAATAAACTTTAAAAAGGTTAACCTTAGGGGCGCCTGGGTGGCTCAGTCGGTTAAGCGTCCGACTTCGGCTCAGGTCACGATCTCGCGGTCTGTGCGTTCGAGCCCCGCGTCGGGCTCTGTGCTGACTGCTCAGAGCCTGGAGCCTGTTTCAGATTCTGTGTCTCCCTCTCTCTCTGACCCTCCCCCGTTCATGCTCTGTCTCTCTCTGTCTCAAAAATAAATAAATGTTTAAAAAAATTTTTTTTAATAAAAAAAAAAAGTTAACCTTAAAAAGAGTTATGTTAAAAAATAAAAAGTTCTATTAGTTTAACCTTAATATTACAAAAAAAGTAAACTCTGAGTAAAAGAACAAAATATGGGGGTAGTAGAAGTGAACATTTTTATATGTGATTGTAGTTATCATCAATGTAAAGGAGACGGTTATAACTGAAAGTGTGTTATACAAGCCTTGATATTATCACAAAGAGAAAAACATATAATAGATATACAAAAGATAAAGAGAAAAGAATCAAAGAGAATCACCATAAACATTTAAATAACAAAGGAAGACATACAAGGCACAAATCAGGGGCACCTGGGTGGCTCAGTCAGTTAAGCGTCCAACTTCAGCTCAGGTCATGATCTCACAGTTTGTGGGTTCGAGCCCTGCCTCAGGCTGTGTGCTGACAGCTCAGAGCCTAGAACCTACTTCAGATTCTGTGTCTCCCTCTCTCTGCCTCTCCCCTGCTCCCTCTCTCTCAAAAATAAACATTAAAAATTTTTTTTAAAAAAGGAACAAATCAACTCCAGAACTGACAGAACAATGAACAGGATGGCAATAATAAATCCTCACCTATCAGTAATTACTATAAATGTAAATAGATTAAATTCTCTGAATCAAAAAGTATAGAGTAGCTGAATAGAATTAAAAAAGTGGATTCAGAGACATGCTGTCTACAAAGACTCTACATTTAAAGACACACACAGGGGCACCTGGGTGGCTCAGTCGGTTGAGCGTCCGACTTCGGCTCAGGTCATGATCTCGCGGTCTGTGAGTTCGAGGCCCGCGTCGGGCTCTGTACTGGCAGCTCAGAGCCTGGAGCCTGCTTTCGATTCTGTGTCTCCCTCTCTCTCTGCCCCTCCCCTGCTCATGCTCTGTCTCTCTCTCTGTCAAAAATAAACATTAAAAAAAAAATTTTTTTTTTAAATAATAAAAAAAATAAAAAAATAAAGACACACACAGACTGAGAGTGAAGTGATGGGAAAAGATACTCTATACAATGAGTAACTTAAAGAAAGTAGGGATGGCTATCCTTACACCAGACAAAACAGATTTTAAGTAAAAAAAAAACAAAAAAAAAACCCAAAACTGTCTCTAGAGGAAAAGAAGGTAATTGTAATGATGAAAGATCAACTCAACAGTAAGATAACAATTACGCATTTATACACACCCAACATCAGAGACATAAACATGAAAAGCAAATATTGACAGATCCGAAGGGAAAAACAGGATAAACATTTTCCAAAGGAAAATGATACAATAACAGTAAAAACATCAACACCCCACTTTCAACAATAGATAAAAACAGCCACAGAGAAAATCAATAAACAGTTGATTTGAACAACAGTGTAGACCAAACGGACCTAACAGACATAGACAGAACTTTCTCTGAGATGCTCAGGATTCCTGTGCGGGCAGCACATTACAGAGGTGCAGGCCATGCTGGCAGGGGAGCAGGGGAGTGAGACAGGGAGAAGAAGGGGGATGGTGAACGGCCCATCAGCAGGCCAGCTATGGGTGAGGACGCCTGGATCTCAGCCCCACATGGAGACAAGGGGATAAAGTCTCCAGGTGATCCCAGCTGAGAGGAGCTAGGGTATCGTATAGACCTCCTCCTGTCAGTCACAACCGAGGGCTGTCCTAGAGGGTGCTCCTTCCAGGCGGGTGACGGGCCATGCGTGCGGGCAGAGCTGGTTCCCCAGCTGCAGAGAGAGCCGAGAGGCACAGAGAAGGCCCTTGGAAGTCAACAGAGGTGCACTGAAGTGCAAGACTGATGGTATCCACCGAGGGGGAGAAACGTCTTTCCAATCAGGAGTTTCACGTGTCCTACATCTCTCCAGAACATGGTCCTGGCCGCTGGCTGCAGGCAGCTTCCCTAGAAACCCAGGCCCAGCAGGCAGTAGGAGGTTTGTGCACAGGCTGCTCCACCCTGGTTGGGCAGAGTCAGTCGTGCAGTCAGGAATACTCCCCGAAGCCCCCAGGCTCCAGGGTGCTGAGGCTGAAGGCTTAGCCAGCTCCCTTTCTTGCTGCTGTGCCACGCGGGGACAGCGGGGGCCAATGTAGGGATGTGAGATATAAGGGGTTCAAGTCTTTGTCCAAGTTTTATCCAGATCCAAAATACTCTCCGTGCACATTGGCACTGGCTTGACCGGAAGTGGTGAACTCTCTCCTGGAGACACAGACAGGGAGGCTGGCTTCTGGGTCAAGACGGTGTCCACACTCGCTGCTAAAGAGTAAAAGAGAGAAGTGGCATTTATGGTGCACAGCAGGGGCCACGCACGAAGTAGCAGCCACACTCACTTAGGAGAGAGGATTTCCTAACTGGCCTCCCCCCTGAACCGCCCTCCGGGAAACCAGGCTCCAGAGGAACTGCGCCTGAGTCCCTAGAAACGTGCCGGCAGGGAGCGTTCAGAGCCCAGGGAGTGGGTGAGGCCTCAGCCTTTACAGGGCCCAGGAGAGTGGTGGAGATGGGGTAGGGATGGGGAGCATGCAAAAACGAGGCTCCAGGGAAATAATTCAGGTAGTCCTATGGGTCTGTAGGTTTTCTGACTAGAGGTGGAGGCAAGAATACACACTAAGAAATCAGAAATGTTAAGAAGGGAATTTTTCTATCCCTTGACAATGAACAAAAGAAAAGAGGACCCTGCCTTGAGGGTCCAGCAGGAAGCAGCTCTCCATGATGTGTTTCTAGCGGGCCTGCATAGACCCACTCCAGATGCTGGACTCCTACAGCCGCAGAGGAGAAAGTCTGTGGGTAGGTGGGAGGCCCTCAAGTTTACAGGCAGTCAGTAAATTTAGGAGAAACTTCTTTCTCCTAAACTTCAGGTGCTCATGTGCCCTCTGAATGGGGACTATGGTGTCTCACCTGCGGGCTGCCTCCTACATGAGCCAGGACGAAGCCCGCTTCATCCGATCAGGTCCATCCCGCCTCCCCTGGGGAACATGACAGCCCTTGCATTTGGGGGCCTTGTGGAGGCATCGCTGAAGATGGGTGCCCACCTACATGACAGGCTGTGATGGCCATGATAAGATACGTCATCCTAATGAGAACCCAACTCAGGTGCCTGTGGCTCTTTGATAAGAGGTCCCCACCTGCGGACTCCGAAGGCTGTGGGCCTACATCTGCTTCCCACATGCACAGCCTCTCAGGGCACACTCTGGTCTCCTCCGTGGGGGGAATTCAGCACCACTGTCCTCCTTCCCACCCCAGGAATCCCGCATTAACTGCCTGGAAGGTTGTCTTAATCAATGCTCAAAATGCATCTTCTGATGGCAACCGGCTGGATGCCTCAGCGTCTCCCCTTCGAACAGACCCAGGAAAGAAGGGAAATTGGCAAGCATGGGCTGGGGTTGAGGAGACCCACATAATCCCCTGACTTGGTCACTTCCAAATTTTTTTGACTGTTTCTTGACCACAATTCTATGTTAATGGCCCCTGGAGGAAGGAGGAATTAGGTAGAATGAGAGGCTGTTTCACGCTTAGCATATGAACAGAGACATGGAGACAGAGAGAGTAGAACTGATGACCTCTTCCAAGTGTTTGGGTCTCTCTAGCCATGGGCATGGGATGACTAAGATGCCATGGAGGGTATCGCTATTTATGGCTTCCTGTCTTTATGCCTCTGACTCCTTCAAACACATACACACAAATGTATGATGATGTCTGTCTTCTGCTAAATGGCAGGTTGAAGGCCTAGCCAGGCCCTTCCCCTTCCCCATTTTTTCAAGTTAGAATAATTTTAGGAGCAAATGAAAGAAACTTTTGAGGTAAGTAAAGCAATAACAACAAGTCTGAGGTTGGGAATTATTAGAATTGACGTGTGCTGAACCTAAGCCAAGAGCCCAGAGGCCGGGGTGACAGTGGAGTGACCAGGACCTCAGAGCTGGGCCTGGCATCTGTGGGGTCTGCTGTTCTCAAAGCTGCTCTCGCTGGTCCTCAGTGGCACTGGCCCCTCTGGAGCCCAAAGAGGGAGGTCAGCAAATGTCCCCACCCTTGAGTCTTTACTCAGCCCGACTCTGTTCTGGTTAGAAAGAAAGGGAACAGGGGCACCTACCTGGGTGGCTCAGTCGGTCAAGCATCATGACTTCAGCTCAGGTCATGATCTCGCGGTCCGTGAGTTCGAGCCCCGCGTCGGGCTCTGTGCTGACCGCTCAGAGCCTGGAGCCTGTTTCGGATTCTGTGTCTCCCTCTCTCGCTGACCCTCCCCCATTCATGCTCTGTCTCTCTCTGTCTCAAAAATAAATAAACGTTAAAAAAAAGAAAGAAAGAAAGAAAGAAAGAAAGGGAACAGCTGTTAAATAAACAATTATATCACTTAAATGTTATGCGCAAACACTATGTATAAACTTCACATGTTAAATTAAATATATGTTTTATGTACATTATATTTATATGTAATATTTGTCTGTAATGTAAATAAAAATAATGTGTGTATTTATATACAAACAGAAATGACTTTGACTGCTGGTATAATGCACGATTTTATTTTTATTTATTTATTTATTTTTTTAATTTTTTTTTTCAACGCTTTTAATTTATTTTTGGGACAGAGAGAGACAGAGCATGAACGGGGGAGGGGCAGAGAGAGAGGGAGACACAGAATCGGAAACAGTCTCCAGGCTCTGAGCCATCAGCCCAGAGCCTGACGCAGGGCTCGAACTCACGGACCACGAGATCGTGACCTGGCTGAAGTCGGACGCTTAACCGACTGCGCCACCCAGGCGCCCCTAATGCACGATTTTAAACTGTGATAAATAAATGATCATAAACATTTAAAACCAACCATGAGTTCTCAGCCCTATGGGTCCCATAGGACAGAGCAGGAGCGTCCTGAGCACAGGACCCCATCTTCCTGACCTGCTGGGCTCAGCAGCACCTTACCCATTGCTGAGAACTCTGAATGACCTGAGGGGTGTCTGGGGACCTCGGAAGAAGGTCAGACTCATGCAGCGTCTCAAGGTCTGGGCCTTGAGAAGAGAGACATTTTCTCTCCAGAGTCCAGCCAGTGGCAGTGGCTCCCCCTGGGGCTCCTGTCAGTAGCAACAGCACAGGTGGCCTTGGGGACATGTGTGCTCACAGACAAAACCTCTCCATGGCCTGGTCACAGCCTCGTGTCTGACTCCCTGCCAGGCGTGATCTCCCTGCCCAGCTCTCACTGCCACCCACGGCCTCCAGGACACGGGTCTCAGTGGGCGGGTCTGTCCCCATGTGCAAGATTCTGAGTGTTTATAGTTTACTTTCTGGTTTCCAAGAACCAGCACTTACCAACAGAGAGTTCTGAGGTGGAGTCAGAACCGCAGGTTAACAAGGGCCCGGATGTGTGAGGGAACAAGGCTGTCGTCTGTAGGCGTGAATGGCCTGTGCGGGAAGTAAGGGGACCTGGGGTGGGTGAATCCAGAACAGGAGCTGCACACACACCCTGCACTTCCACTCGGTGACCAAGAGGAGACACACTGGAGGGGCCCGGATGAGGAGCCTGGGAGCCAGTGGCAGGAAGAGGAGGGGGGATGCCATGTCAGAGCTGTCGGCCCTACCCCTGTGGCCGACAAGGTCCCAGACCTTCAGCAGCCCCAGGGCAGGAGTGACAGCTGGGTGAGGTTTGTGCCCCCAAGAGGCGACAGGAGGACAGGGCCTGTGTTCCTGCAAGCATCTCGGTCATTGATGATGCGAGTGACTTCTGTCCCCACCCGCTGCCCCTGACCAGGCAGGCATCGCGTCCAGGGGGCAGCGTGAGTGAGCAGGAGCCCCGGAGCCCTTCCTGGTTTCTGCTGATTTCAGGCTACGGCGGTGTTCCTCCACTGGCTGGCCCTGCGGGGAACGGTGACCCTCTCTCCTGGGACACAGGATAGAGCATCCCCACTGGCATCGAGGGGGAAGCCAACACGGACATCGCCAAACATTAATAGCAAGCAGGTAGCTCATTCAGTTGGATATATTTCTGATCAGAAAACAAAACAGGCTAACAGCTTCATCTTCAGGGAAATGTCTGGCTTTAATGCAAACAACTGAGGATGAAACCTGAGTCCTCCTTCCTCACCAGTCAGAACAGCAGGAGGAAAAGGGGCGAAGTTCCCCATGTCCCTGAAGTGTCCCCTGAGGCCTCTCCAGCCCAGACAGGGTACGAAGGGGATATTAGTCGGTTCAGGCCATCATGCTAAAATCCCAGAGGCTGGGAGGCTTCTACAACAGAAATTTATTTCCTCCGAATCCAAGAGGTTAGAAAGCCCAAGATCAAGATCCAGTAAGATTCACTTTCTGGTGACGGCCCTCTCCCTGGTTATCAAAATGCCACCTTCTCAACATGGTCTCACATGGCCTGCCTTGGAGCTTGCATGTAGGAGGAAAGTCAACTCTACAGTATCTCTTCTTATAAGGACACTGATCCCATCAGCACGGGGACCCACCGTATGACCTCATTTAACCTTAATTATAGGCCTTATCTCTGAAAACAGCCACACTGGGAGCTAATGCTTCAACATATAAATTTGGGGGGCTCACGATTCAGTCCACAGGAGATGGGCGGGACCCAGCTTCCAGTGACCCAGCAGAACACCGAGTGGGATTTTCCCCACAAGTCAGCACACAGGTGTCTCTTTCCGGGTGTTCCCTGTCATACCCAGAGAATCCGTTCAAGCCCTAGGTGCTTCCCTGTTGATAATGGGCCACTATCACCTTATCACTGTCCCAGTATTTTTAAGATCCGGGTGCTCTCTCTGGTTTACTGTGGGGCTTGTCTGCCATCTTCTGGCGATTTTGTGATACAGCAACTTACAGGAGTTTGGAGGTTGAGTCCCAGCGAATCTGGACTGTGAGACTTTTCACCCATTTTCATGAAGCTCACATTAGGACATCCATCACTAGGCCTGAGTCTGTAGGGGGCACAAAATGATTCCTCTCCTCTCAATAAACCAGGTACCCAGTAACCAGGTCACCAGCTAACAGGTAACCAGGAGTTGAGGAAAGATATTGGTTATAAGACAGTTAAGGGCTGGGTTCTGTGATCCATACAAGATGCCAAAGATGTGGTTTTGGAGGGCTGCCTGGGTGACCCAGTCGGTTGAGCGTCTGACTTCGGCTCAGGTCATGATCTCACAGTTTGTGAGTTCGAGCCCCACGTCAGGCTCTGTGCTGACAGCTCGGAGCCTGGAGCCTGCTCCTGATTCTGTGTCTCCCTCTCTCTCTGCTCCTCCCCTGCTCACTCGCTGTCTCTCTCAAAAATAAATAAAGATTTAAAAAACTAAGCAAAAAAGAAAGACATAGTTTTGGAAAAGAGAGGTGGGCGAAGGGGGACCCTGCAGCCATAATGGCAAGGGGGGGGGATGCAGAGGGCTCCTGGTCTGGATCTGTCACCCCAACCTTGCTCCTCGCATCAGATACCCTGCCTGAGCAGCTCTGAGAACCACAAGACGTGCACCAGCGAGGGAACATCTGGACCAACAGCTGGTGAGGCTTGCGCTCTAGCTGTAACACCATGAGAGACCACGTGTCATCTTATTTAGACCATGACTGACCAATAGCACTGTCTGTGATGGTGAAACTGTGTATTTGTGCTGTCCAGTAGGGTAGCCATTGGCCACATGTGGCTACTGAGCACTTGAAACGTACCTTGTACCAGTAACTGGGTTTTAATTTTAACTAATTCCAATTTAAGTCTATATAGCCATATTTAGCTAATGTTTTCCCTACGAACAGTGTCGTTTTCGACCATAATAACCAGCACTATCATCAGGACAACAGCTGACCGTTGTCGATCACGGAGCCTGTCCCACGGCCACCGCACCAAGATGCGGGGCGGGGTACGGTTGTGATCAAGGTGGACAAAACACGTGGCGGGTCTTTGGAATCTTCCTGCTTCCAGGCAGATGACAGAGCCCCTCTTTTTCGTGGAGACACTAAGAGGGAAGTTGCCCGCAGTGTCACCATTAGAATACGGGATGGACACAATACACAAATGTATCCTGGTATTGATGATGTCCCACCTCATGGTCTTCCCAGCAAAGTCATGCTCGTGATCAAAGGGGGCTGGGAGGGCCTCACTCACTGAGCAGTGAGCTCAATCTCCGTCCCATAGAATGTGTGCACCTTCACACGCACCCCACACCCCGTTCCCTTTCTCAGCTTGGGCCAGAGCACGGGACCAGAGGGCCAGAGCCTTGTGTCCACAACCTGGGCTGCACCTGCCCGACATGGACCCTGCCCACGGGCTGTGACCAAGCCCGGCTAAGGGCTTGAGTAGCAGAGGGTGCACTTTGGGGAACATGCAAAGCAATGAGGGGTGTAGCTCTGGGCATCCACCTTCTGAACAGAGGACACATCCCATCTTATGGGTGTCACCCAGGCCAAGGGGCTTGGTGAAAAATGTAATAAATTTTACCTTTCCAGTGGGAAAAGCCTCAGAAGTCTTCTCATTCTTACAGGACTGGATGGGTTTATATTAGAGAAGAAAAAAATTTTCTTTTTAAATAAACACTTAATGGTTTTTTTAGGAATCTCCTGAGGAGATAATGATTTTAAACACTATCACCCCCCTCTGATAGCTTCAAGATGCTGAGCAGGCAGAGAGGAAGAGAAAGTCATTGTTGATCCTTGGATATGATTCCTGTGCTCCCTAGGGGCTAAGAGGACTTACAAGAGAAAGTTTTTGAAATTTTCCCTTTTCCCTGACCCCTTTCTTGCTTCCACTCCCCAAATATCTTTTTTCCCTGATGTATGTCTAAACTTCACGTCAGATTTAAAAGGTTTTGAATACAAAGGCTCATTGACCCCTGTCAAGAAAAAATTTTCAAAATAAAACTGATGGTTTGGACCCCAAAACCTCCTGTGCCTCTCTAGTTCGGGTAACAGAACCAGCTAAAAGCCCCCAAACTCTGCACACTGCGACCCCCGGAATGAGAAGGCTTCTGTCTCTGACCCGGCTTCTCCCAAATTCTGCAGACTGCAACCCCTGGAATGAGAAGGCTACTGTCTCTGACCCGGCTTCCAGAAGTTTCCACGGCAGTCATGGAGATGCATTTTGTGAGTCTTCCTGTGTGACATTCCTGTCGAATGTCATAACTGGGCTGACTGAGACTGTCAAATAAGACACTCTCTTAACATTCTCATAAGAAGTCACTGGGGTTCTCCCTATCTACCTCTGCTTCCTCCTCCTGTATCTTTTACAGGTATTACCTTCTAATGAACCTCTTACCCTCTCAACTCCATCCTACCACCTGTCTCCTAGGGGATCCAAATGGATATGGTTGACACCAGGAAGGATCTGAGAAGGCAGGCAGTAAAGATAGGGTTTGGGAACAGGATCACTCAGTACCCAGAAGGATCAGGATCCCCACCCATGGCCCTGGAATCTCAATTGCCAAAATTGCTGAAGGTCACTTGACAGAATGTAAATGTGGAGGAAATACTCTTGTGGATGCAATAGTTCAGGGACCTGGGAAGGAAGAGTAAGGCACTCGAGGGCAGTGACTCCAGCAGCTGGCTGTTCGGTGGCATTGGCCCCAACAGGGCCTGAGGACAGTTAAACAGCAGGTGTGAAGGCCAGAGGACATCCTTAGCAGTGGAGAAGCGGGCCTTTTTTCCCATTGTGGGAAAGCAGAAAAGGCTGAAGACCAAACTGAGGACTTAAAAACCTGCAAAAGATCGAGTGCTCAGCTGAGACAAGGCTGTCATGTCATGGTCAGAGCCCGCTGGGAAAACTGGGGACCTTGGCACATGGATGGGGAAAACTGGTAGAGGATACACAATGTTGTACAGTGGAAACTAATAAAATATTGTACGTCAATTAAACTTCAATTAAAAAAAAGAGAGAAAGTGGTCTATGCAACTCACTATTCCTTGGAAACACACCATCTTTTTTCAGTTTCCACTTAATGTGCAACCCCTGGATAATGGAATGAGAGCCCAGATATGTGCTATCCTTGCACTGAATTCTCTACAGGTCAAACAATATTAGTTTTAAAAGTTTGTTTGTTTGTTTGTTTAGAGAACGAGGCGGGGAGGGGCCGAGAGGGGGGTAAAGATGGAGAATCCCGAGCAGGCTCAACGCTATCAGCGCAGAGCCCCATGAGGGGCTCAAACTCACGAACCATGAGATCGTGACCCGAGCTGAGGTCGGACACTTCACCGACTGAGCCACCCAGGCACCCCGAAACAATATTAATTTTATACTGCTTCTTCTAATGACTTTTACTACAGTATTAAAAATCCTCGTATCAGCATGTTACCTCTTAAAGATTTTGAGAAAATGGCACTTTTAGAAATATATCATGGAGAGTTACTGTGCCAATTGGCATCACAACAGTGCATCTGTCTGAAATCCCAATTGTTTATATTTTCTTTTAAATTCTACACATTGTTAATGATATCCTAAAAACTGTCTAAGACCCAGCTCAATTGCTACCTCCTTCATTAGTCCTCCTTTGATTCCTCTGGGCATGTCTTCCTCCGAGGTCCCAAGGAACTGTGGTCGGACTACTGCCTTTGAGCTATATTTGCACAGTTGTTGTTTGCATACATGTTTTACCTTCTCTTCAGCACTGTGAACTTCTAGAAAGCAGGGATCATAGATTCCACAGCTACAGTCCCCACTGTGCACAAGGACTTTGGTTTTGACTGCTGTTCTTATATCTGATCAAAGAAGAAAATGGAGTCATCCCACCCACTCTGGGGGAAATGAATCACTATCCATGAAAGGATCCGTAAACAAAGGGTCAGTGAACAAATCACTGGTGTCTTCAAACTCTGAGACGATAAACTTTGCATGGAAGGGTCAGAGGAATCAAGGGGCGGATGGGTAAGCCCCCCTTCAAGACTAAGGAGCCACCCTTTGGGGACAGCATGGAAACTTCAGGGCTGTGGTTGGGAGTGGCATACGTGAGGCGAAAAGGAACAAGAAAATGGCCGGAGGTTCCCGAATGGTTAGAATAAGAAGACAGTTTCCTCACAGCATTTGGGCAGATGGAAGCACTGAGGGTGGACGTCGGGGAGGACTGTGCATGAGGAGCTGAGGCCTTAGGAACCCAGAGAGGAGCACAGATGGAAAATAGCAATGTGGGAATGAAGTCACCTCTGACCTACCCTCCTTCAGGGATGTCCCCTGGCCACTACTACTAGGACATAAGGGGACATAGCCCAGCAGCCCTCGGACATGAGGAATCGTGATCCACAGCGCCCTCTGCGGCGGGCGAGGGGATGGCAGCGATGTTGATGGTGATTCCCCGCCCCGTCAGACCCCCCACCCCCACCCCCACTCCCCACTGGCACCGGTCACACCTGCTCTTGGGGCATCTGAGTTGGGACCTCATATGACCCGACGGCTGGACTTGCTGACAGTTTAAATTATCAGGCAGAGTAATTCCATTTGCATAGTAGTTCCCAGCAGTTAACAGTTATGTGAACTGATATATAACTGTAGAGAAAAACACGATTTTTCTAGGATGATAATTGCCTTTTTAAATGATGATAATTGCCTTTTTAAAACAAGTTAATATTCGCATAATATCCCTTCTCTTTCCTGTTGGTTGGTCAAGCCAGACTATTCTAGTCATACTTTTAAATAAAGAATCAAATCTTGGGTTCCATTCTTGGGTTAATAGTACTTCCGGCTTCAATTTCTTTTTTTCCGATTTTATTTTCACTGTTACAATTAGATTTTTTTTTTTGCAAGGGCTGACTGATTTGTTGATTTCCTAACTCTTTTAATTACTTGGTTAGGTGTTCCAAGGAGGACTTTTTTTTAAAGATCCGGATTAATGCTACATATTTTACACTCATCATTGCTTCCCCTGCATCCTGTATGGTCACTGGTTTTATCTCTGGTATATTCATCATCTCCAGATGGTTATTTAATGTCCCATTCTTTTTATTTGTGACTATGGAGTTATTGAGTATGCCTTTTCCTTGTTTGTCTGCAAGTTTCTTGTCCTGGAACTTGATGTTGCACTTTATTCACATCCCAAACAAGCAAACCAGCATAACAAGCTGTCCCCGCCCCGCACCCCCCACCACCACCACCTTAGGGAAATCTCAGCGGGGGACTCTCAGCAGGAGGCAAGGGACTGTTCCTTGGCCCACCGGGATGAGATCTTTGAACTGTAATACAAGAAAGTGCTTTTTTATCCATCTTCTGCAGACAAAGCCCTCAGAAAACTCCATCAAAGTTCCTGAATTGTCTGCAGTTGTGAATTAAAAAGACTAGATCTCCTCCGGGGGCCTGTAAAGCACTCAGCCCTCAATACATATTAGAATCATGTTGCAGCCTTCTTCAAAAAGATCAGTGCCTTGATCCCACCAGAGACCCCAAGAATCAGATCTCTGGAGGCCCCCCCCGCCCCCCCCCTCCCCCCCCCCCTCAGGTTTGCTGTCACTTGCAACCAACGTGGCTTGGGAGCCACTGAGCCAGGCTATCCGAAGTTGGCTCAGGAGCTCTAACTGCTGGAGAACCGCCCCCCCCACCAACCCCCCAACACCTGGAACTGAGGGGGCAGGCAGAGGTGGCACCAGTGGCAGATTAGACTGGGAAAAGACAACCCCAGGGGACCCACTGGATGATGAGGAAGAGCGGTGCAAGGAGGATTTTAGCCAAGCGTCAGCATCCATCCGTCCTGCTGCTGGGTCTCTGCTTTATCGGACTACATGCTACATGTGACAAATTGACCAGGACAAATGGTTTTACACATCTGATTCTTTTGAAAAAGTTTTTCCGCCAAAGACAAAATAATTTTGTTGTCCTTTTCCTGTTTCTTTTCTCCAGGAGTTCTCACAACCTGAGGGTTATTTCTCCTTGACAAACTTTCGAGGCTGTCAATATGGTTGTTAAATTGCACTGCCGTCTGAATTATGGAAATGAAGTTATCTGCTTTCTGCTTGGTGTCTTTCCCTAATTCTGTAAGTCTGTTCCCTGTTACCTTTATTCAGCTGTTAATGACTTCTAGTTTGTGTCTGAGGTTCTAATTGGATCACGTATTCGAGTACTGAGAAACAATTCTTTAGAGCTTTTAGGTAGGAGAGGTGAGAGTGTAAATGCCCCAAGCTAGTTCCAGTTGGTGGGGGGGGGGGGGGACAAAATGCCCCTCTCCCTGTGATCTCTTCCTTCCGCAGGCAAGTGGGTAGGTGGGAGCCGACTGGGGCAGTGAGGATATAGGAAGGAGGGTCCTGTAAGCCTCCTGTTGTGCACCCCCACCTTTCCCCCCCTATAAATCACACTACTTCTGCATCTGGAAGAGCTGTTGTGACACCTCTCTTCCTTTCTTGCTTGCTTGATTTCCCCCACCAACCTTTCATCCTTTCTTTTCCTCCCTCCCTGTTTTTTTTTTTTTTTTCTTGCTCTATTATACTTAACTGGAAAACCCAAGCTATGCAATCCAGCTGCTGGTTTGGACCAAGTTGAAATCTCTCAGGTTAATATTTCTTTTTTTTCTTTTCTCTTTCTTTCTTTCTTTCTTTTTTTTTTTTTTTTTTTTATCTCTGATCACGGTTCTGGATTCACACATAATAGCAGGAGAAATTTAGGCATTTGCTTCCCAATTTGGCCAGTCCAAGAGCATTTCAGAGGGATTTCCAGGAATAAGGAATTTGTCAGGAACGGAGGCTTGAGCACTTACTTCGTGATTGCCCCTATGTTGATGTTCTTGCCTTATCTCAGACCCTGCCCAGCCAGGCCCCAGTGCTCCCACCTCCATCAATCTGATGATTCTAGCTGCTGCAATTGAATGGACCTTGCTTCCTCTTCTCACAAACTCTGTATAATATGCCAGTATTACCCAATCCAACCCCTGGGCTCTCAGTCCGGTTTTAGCATCCACATCGGCAGCATATCCCAATTACTATTTACAATGAGGCATTATTTCTACTTACGTAACAAGTGCCTATAAATGACCTGATCACATTGGGGGAGGGCAGTCCTTCGTCTTCTCCTTGTCACTGTGGATGGGTGTATCTTTCCCCAAGGAGTTACTCTCTTTGGGCGTGGGGTTCAGATGGGGAAAAACAAAAAAGACAGCCAGTCATTCTCCTCCAGTATACATCCGGTCCGTTACCGGAGAGTAATCAAATCATCTATTATGTTCAATAACAAGTATCATTTACCATCCCTCAACCACATGAGGTTATATCCTCGGGTCTTCTCAAAATCTTCAAGCTCAGCCCATAGTTACCCAAACCTATCAACAGGACAAGGCAGATTCTAAACTCCACATTTTTCTGCCATCGTATGGGACCGCTGTAGGGAACATGAGCTGGTTTGGGTCACACAAGCACCTTTTGCCCCCACTTTTGCCATAGCAGCACCTGATGGTTTTCTTCTAGTCAACTGTTCTCCCCTGACTCCCGGCCCTTTTCTTCACATGATGGTACTGAGTTTGTCCTCTGCTCCCAGGATGGGACTGTGACCCACACCGGATCCAGGAGAGCCTTTCACTCCCCTGGCCTTTGATTGGTTCTGGCATCCAGCCGCATTTGAAGTCATACCCTTGAACTCTCTGCCACCTGAACCTATAGATTCCCTCTTTGCCTTAGCAGCTCTGGGTGGGTTTGCTGTCACTTGCCACTGAAAGAGCACTGACGATTCATCAGAGCCTGGTGCCTGAGAGAACGTGTCCTACGAGGCCAGCTGCCGGGAGTGCCGGCCTCAGCTCTGAGAGCAGCTGCACTGACTGGAAGCCTCCAGGGAGAGAAGAGGGATCCAGGATCCAGGATCCAGGATCCAGAAGAGGGTGGGGTGGGATGTGTGAAGGCAAGTTGGGTCTCCAAGTGGCCACCAGAGTGTGCCTCCAAACCCACCAAGGGCCCCCAATCCCCAGGCCTCTGCTCTGACTGCCTTCCAATCCGGCCCTGCTTGTGTTTCTTCTTCATCCCTTGTAATAAATTCAGTCATGAAGCCCTGTGTGCCATGTTCCAAGTCTAGTCCAGACTCACCCGAGCTCGTTCTCATCAATCCCCCAGGCTCTGCCATCTGTTTTCTTCCCCCCCTTTCCTTCTCTTTTCATAGCCCATGAGAGTGATGGCCAGCCAATGGCCAAGTCAAAAGTCCTAGGACCCCATAGACCTCCCTCAAGCCCTTACCTTAACACTGAGGGCCCAGGTTCCTCAACACATCCCAGTTTTCAACTCCAGTGATGCATAAAATCACTAAAAAGGATTGGATGAAAAACCATCCTGGACCCATCCACAGCTCCCCCAATTGAATTGCTCCTGGGCTGTACCCAGGCATCAGCGGCTTGTAAAAATCCCCAGACGGCTCAAAGGTGCAGCTACACAACGTGGGTCTGTTTCCATGGGGAGGCTCTGAGCGTGGCCCTTTTTGTACCTGTTTGTTCAATTTAATGGCAAGATCAGACACAAACACAAAGAATCCCACAAGGCATTGCGGATTACGTCACCCTTTTTCTAAAAACCTTCTAGTGGTCCCAGAGCACATGGAATGGTCTCGAAGGCTTTGTGACGTTTGACCCCTGCCTGCCTCTCAACCATCATTTGGGAACACTACTCTGTCACACACTTACCAGCCAGCCCCAATGGCTTCATCCTGCTCTGTCTGGGAACCTCCCTTCACATGTCTGACTCAGGCTCATCATTCAGTTCTTGGAATAAACGTCCCTTCTTCAGAGGGTCCGTCCCTGGCCTCCCCAGCTGAAGTAGGTCCCCTCTCCCGCCACTCCATTGCATTGTCTTGTTTCATCGTAAGGCACTTAGCGCATCAAAGTTAATTTGTTTTTCTCTGTATTTATTTATTGCCCATCTCCCCCCTAGACACAACACACAACCCAGAATATAAGCCCCAAGAAGACAATAGTGGTTTCTTTTCTTTTGCCTTGCTATCCCCAGCAGTTAGTGCCTGAGAGCACAAGGCAAGCTCGACAAATACAAACGCAGTGGAAGGAAGCATTTCCCCCAGCGGGAGGCACAGAGGAAGGAAGAGCAGCAGACATCAATTTCCACCACGCGGTGGCAGCACCCGCCCAGGCACCAGAAGGATCTACTGCCCCCCCCCTCCCGCCCCCCCCACCCCTCCCCCCCACTGAGACATCGCAGTCTGGAGAAATTGTCAGCCACCAGGCACTTCTGGCTTTCCATCTTTCCATATCTGTCTAAAGATCCTACGGGCAGTGAAGACCAGCTGTCAAATCATTGGAAAGGAGTTTAAGACTTTAAACTGACCTCACTTAGCCTCAATTGTTCTATCTGTATAATGGACACATTAATATTCTTCCAAAATATGTGACATCATTTAAAACCTGGCTGCGAAATAATTTAAAAGGAGGGATTCCAAATGTTTCCGAAACAAAGTGCTGAGAAGACTTTTAGAGGTGAGGATAGAGACCAGTGTTTGGGGAGGAAGGGAGCTAAGGTTGGAGATTTAGGACTTTCTAGTTTACTCTTATTTACGGAGCAACTCCTATATCCCTGTGTTGCTAAGCATAATGGAGGATATAAAACAATCTTACACGTTCCTTGCCACAAATAGGTTCCTTGCCACAAATAATTATTGTCGTTTGCTATTTTAAGTTCCTTTATTTTCTAAAAAAAAAAAATTTTTTTTTTAACGTTTATTTATTTTTGAGACAGAAACAGAGCATGAGCGGGGGAGGGTCAGAGAGAGGGAGACACAGAATCCGAAACAGGCTCCAGGCTCTGAGCGGTCAGCACAGAGCCCGACGCGGGGCTCGAACTCACGGACCGTGAGATCATGACCTGAGCCGAAGTCGGCCGCTTAACCGACTGAACCACCCAGGCGCCCCAGTTCCTTTATTTTTTAATAAAATGTTCCCATGTGTTTGAAGAGACAAAATGAATATGTGAAACATGAAGAGATAAAGTATAAATTGGTCACTCACACAATTAAAACTGAAGATAGTAGCATGGAAGGAGAAAAGAAGACATAGCTTGGACAAAGATGACCCGAGTTTGAATCCTGCCTGGGTCTGTGCCAGTCACTTAATCTCAGAGTATCTGATTTCAGTGCCCAGCACGGGGCCCCACACAGGGCTGGTGCTCCATACACGCTTGTCGAACCAATGAGGGTATTTGTAAAGGCAGAGCGATAAAATAATGTTAGTCTCTGGGGCTGCAAGGACTAAACGAGATCATGCATTCAAACAGGCTTTGTAGTTCATAAAATGCCATGATATACTGTGAATTATTATTAAGCGCCAATTGTATGGCCAAACAATAAGAGAGGCTAAGGTAAGGTTGGAGGGTCGCTGAACACCATGGGTCCGGGGGAAGGCTTGTCAGGGGTGGGGGGTGGGGGACGGAGCTCCAAAGCATGGAAGTTCTCTTGTCACTGCCAGCAAATCTGCACCCAGGAGGTGCCCACCAGACAGCAGGGGCATATTTCGCCCTTGCTATGAGGGGTGATGTGGTCTTATTTGGGAACAGAGGCCAGAAACCCTTCCCTCATGGCTAGGGCTTTCCGTACTGCTGAGAGTTGTTGTCTACCAAATTGGATCTAATCATATTTCTGGCAGGACCCCTTCCACCCCCCACCTTACACATATTAGCATCCTCAGAAGAAAGGCTCTCCATCCATTCGGAATCTTATTATTGCCTCTATAATTATTATAGTTATGACTATGACAATCATTATAAAGAAAATCATCCAAATGCAGTACAGCAGAGGAAGGAGGGGACCCTATGGCTCTGAGTACAGTCACAAGACCACAAACATAGAGAAGTAGCAAAGGCTGTCCTCCCAGGCTCCCTCCGGGCTCCCGGGAAGTGGGGTGTGAGCAGCAGGGGTGAGGGTAATTATACTATGGTCAGAGAGAGCCCTTTCTTCCTCCTCCCTGCCCAAGCTTTGTGCATCCTTATTTCCTCTCCGTCTCCTCTATGACTGCCTCCACTCAGGCCCTCACCGCCTCTTGCCTGGATTATCACAACACCCCCATCCCCTGCCTCCCAGACCCCAGGATCACCCAGTCTCTCTAGAACAACCCCAAAAGGGTCTTCCCAGAGAGGGCCACCGTGTCACTCCCCTGTTCAAAATCAGCAGGAGCTTCTCGCTGCATGGAGAGTTTATGTGGACATCTTCATCACAACTGGAAAACCTCCAGAGATTGGCCACTACCTTACCCTACACAGCCCACAGACAGACAGACAGACTCACTGTGGCTGCACGCGTGCCCCTAGGTCGCGCCCCGTGCCCCCGCTTCTGTCTGCGCTCAGGTCAGTCTCTCAGCCTGACTGTCTGGAATTACTTACCACCTTTCCATCTGACTCAGAGGCCAGCAAGGCCCTGGCTCTAACTCCCTCCTCCAAATATTCCCCAATGTCGGAACTCTTTGTTCTTCCTCCTGTCCGAAGTATTTCATTTGCATTCATGCTCTCCTGCCTCGGGTTTGAGCTACTAAGTTCACACTGTTAGCTCCCTCAACTCTACAATCCTTGAAGATCAGGGTCTCTACCTGAGTCCCTCCCACGTGAGTATTTAGCACCAGGAAACAGTCGGAGCTGCATAAATGCCTAGTGAATTGAAGGCGTATTCATCACTTCCCTCTGATTTGTCCTTGCCTCTGCCCTGCGAGATGAACGTATCAGTAAGATGACCTTGGTATACCGCCTATGGGTACAGGGAGGCCAGACACCTTAGCCTGCACCAGACCCCCAGGTGGCAGATCCACACAGAAGGCCAAGTTCAGTACAAAAGAAGCAAGGGTGGGCCCATCTAGGGTGGCCCATTCTGTGGTGGGGAAATGCCTGCGGTGACTCTGACTCAGAGTAACGTTACACAGTGATGAAGAAATCCAGACCCTGTGTCCGAGTCCCGGTTTCATGATTTCTACCTGTACGACCCTGGGGAAGGTTCTTGACCTCTCTGAATCGGTTTCCTTGCTTAATAACCTCACGGAATTGCAGAGGATGAATTCGCACCAAGTATCTCTTGTTGAATCAAGCACATCCTGATACATAGATAGAGCTTTGCTGTTTGAAAATTTGCACTAAGAGCATTGGAAAACAACAGACTCAGATTTCTCTTTTGTGCCTGGGAATAGTAGTGGGGAGTCCAAAGTACCATCCCAAGAATGGGGAGGAGAGGGAGAGGCTGAAAAAACATCCCCTGATCATCTGAGCACATTCCCAAGATACCAGGCCACCCATCAGCACTTGTCCCAAGCAACAGGTCACTGTCACTTCCTCCCCCACGCCCTGGGAAAGTGCACAGGTTGAGTTCCTTCCATGAGCCACCGTCTCCTGTTCTCAGGCCCAGTCATGACCCTCACTAGCTATTTGATACGCCAAACATCAGGTATCAGCCATGTTGAACGTGGGTCCAGGGGTGTCTGGAGGTGCCCAGGAGACAAGAACAGTTTGCTAAGAAAGCATGAGAGTCAGTGCCTGGAGGAGATGCCTCCCCACTCCTCTGCAACCATGAAAGTATTAACTAAAGGTGAATGCAGGCATCCAAACAGAAGGCAGAAGACAGTGAGAAGAAAAGAGAAGCTTCTGGGGCAACTGGGAGTCCACAGAGACCTGTTTCGAGGCAGAGCTGCAGACACTTAGGAGTTCAGGGTGGAAAGTTGGCCTGGCATATGTTTGATTTGCTGCCCCCTCACTTCCAGCTGTATGGCTTTGGGAACGCGATCTAAGCCTTCTGCAGTTCCTTTCCATGTACTTGTAACGTGAAAGTAACGCCAGCGAGCTCCTGTGTGAGAATCGTGGCGACGATGAAATGAGATGATGCTCAGAAAGTGCTTCCCGTGCTGCATCGCACGTGGCAGGGGCTCACTTGGTTAGGAGGGTCGGTGAGGATGGCAATTTGATCCCGACACAGACTCCGTGAATGTGTTTATTCCCGTTTCACAGTTGAATAAACTCGGGCTCCAGAAGTTAAGTGTCTTGCTCAAGGTCACCTGGTCGGTACTGGGCAGATCCTTCGATGCAAGTTTCACTTCTTTTGTGACGAGGATCCCGGCGAGTGATCCAGACGTCCTGAGGAGGAGAAGCTGGGACCAGAACAGACATTCTTCTTGGGAAATCAGAGGGTAAGGGAGAGCCAAACCAAGAACCGGCTGAGCCTAACAGCTAGGTAAACATTAAAATGCTCCAAACCATTACGCAGAACTAGGTAGGGGCATGTCTGCCAAGATCTCGCTCCTCTGTTTGCCTGAAAGTGCCAATTTATGCAAGATTTGACTACTTTCCCCTGCTGGATTTGTACTCCTGGGGTCATTTAATTGATGGGAAGTCTTATTACATGGGAGCAGATGTGAGGTTTCTTCTAGAAGGAGCCCAAAGTCTGTAGGTTTCAGCAGCAAAGGCAGGGAGTCCCCAATCTTGCCCCCAGGACTATTTCAGGAGGGCTTGAGTTTCAGAAAAAGACCACCTCTCTGGGACCTCCATCTACAGGCCTTTGTTCTATCCCCGGTGAAGTCTGCTCATCAAGGCAGTATTTATTAACCAACTTACCCAAAGGGCCAAAGGTCAGAAACTGCAGCTATGAGTTAGGACTAAGAGGAGGGGGTGACCCCTAAAGTAACACATGCCCTTAAGTCCTGAACTGTGGCACTCGCCACAGTTATTGGTTATTGCAATGTCACTGGGAGCTTGCCTCTGACTTGTCTTTGCTCTGACCCCAGCACCTATATGATGGCATGCCAGGTGCTTCATAGATAGATACCTGTCAAATGAACAAACAGAGGTCACCATCACTAGAATTGAGCTTGGTCACACCCTCTGGCAGCCACCGTCTCCTTTGGTCCCCGTGGCAGCTTGAGAGTCCCCCTCGGCACACGGCGTTCCCTACAGATACACACAAGGCTCATCCGGGGACATCTAGCTCATAAGCAGCAGCACGGTGGCTTCTGAGCACAAATCCTGGGAGTCTTCCACGATGCCAGGGGGTGAAGGGGTGTGGGAGGATGGGGAGGAGAGCTGCCCGGTGCATTCTGGGGCCAGCGCCAGCCCTTTACTGCCTTCCCCCCCTGCAACGGCTTCGGGGGAACCAGAAGTTTGGGCCCGTGTGGCATCCTAGCCTCGGTTGCTCTGTCGCTCTCACTAGCTTCTCTGAGCGGAAGGACCAGGTGAGACACTGTCAAAGAGCTGTGGCTTTTTGGTGGGAAGACCCACAGTCTAAGAACAGCTCAGTTCCCTGCCAGCTGCGGGTCCCCGGCAATGTCATGAGATACTTCCGTTCCTTGGTCTCCACGTCTGTCTCCTCGGGTATGGTGAGATGGGCTAAAAGCCAATGGGAAAGTGAAAGGACCTCGGAGCAGGGGGGCACCTGGCCCATGACAGGTGGCGGAAAAATTGTGGTGAAGGAGAAATGAGAAAACACATGCCAAGGCCTTATCACCAGCCCCGGGTTCAGCAAAACTTGCTTCTTACTCCTGACCAGCTTTAGTGCCGGGGATGACATCTGTCCAGCATCCTCACCCTGGGAGTTCTCCCTCTCTGGCCACCACGCGTCCTCATCCCCTGCTCACCGACAACCACCCCCTGCTTCCCCACCAGCCCCCTGGCTGCTCTGGGCCCCCCGTCGCCCAGTCCTGTGGGCTCGAGTCATGTCCGGCCTGGCCCCACCGCCGTCCTCACTGACCTGTGGGAGCCTCTGCCTCGCAGACACATGCCAAGTCTGTCTGGCAAAACTCTGGATCATGCCAAAGGCCGCATTATGGCTTTTATGTCTCTCCTCAGCTGGGCAAAGTTTTAACCATCTCATGGCCATTTTGGGCACATTCCCCACCCGAGCTACCTAAAAACTCTTCCACCTTCTGGAGTGCCCTGGCCTTCCTTCTTGGCAGGTGACTTTGCCTCCCTTGTTCTGGCAAGTCAGGTGCCCTGGGATGAGTGCCTCTCTATGTGCCATCAGAGAGCCATCATGGGCCACACGGCACAGCTTCAGGCCAATGGAAAGAGGGGACAAGAAAAAGGAAGGGTGAAGCGAGGAGGGGTGCAGGGGACTCTGGTCTGGTTCAGTCACAAAGATTGATCCTGAAAAAAAAAAAAAGATCAAAGGAGGCACAGGGCAGGTGAGAGTGAGAGGGCATATTCTGACTGTCAGAAATCAGGCATCCTCAGAGGTTGGGACCTCCAGAGTCCCGTGCTGTCCAGGACAGTTGGGTTGTGGGCCGAGAGCCTGGCCGGAAGCACGAATGTCTGCTGTCCCGGGGGCTGCTGACCACTGGCCTGGCTCATCTTCTGTCCACTCTGAGGTAGAGTGAGAAGCAGGCTCGCGGAACTGCTCATGGAGGGGGTGACCCAGAGGTCAGCAGAGGGAGTGGGGACCAGGAGAAGGTGTGGAGCACCCTGTCTGGGAAGTGGCTTCTCGTTGGGGCTCCCCAGTCGACTGCCTTTGAGACGAGGAAACAGGACCGTCTGCCCACAGGGCCTCAGTTTGAAATTTAGAAGCTGGCCCGGATCAGCAGGCTTCCAACTTGGAAGTGTCACTTAGAGAGCTTGTCAAAACGCGGACGGCGAGTGCCCCCTACACACACACACACACACACACACACACATAGGCACACACACGGAGTCTGGGATTCAGCAGATCAAGACTGGGGCCTGAGTCTGCATTTCTAACAGGTGCCCCCGGGGGCTGATGCTGCTGAGCTGGGGGCCACCCTTTGGGAACCACTGGCGTGCATCACGTCCACTAGCTCTTCTAGTTCTGAGATTTTAGGATTTGGTTTCCAAGAAGGACATAAATGGTAAAAAAAAAAAAAAAAAAAAAAAAAAAAAAAAAAAAAAAAAAAAAAAAAAAAAAAAAATTAAAAAATAATGGAGCCGCTCAGAAGAAGAAGGAGGAGAAGTTGCCAAACCCTCGGCCTAACCTTGACCAGGGGCCAGTGTCACGTTCTCGCCTGGGCCTCACAGGGATGGGGCAGTGGCCCAAGGGAGCTGCGCTCTCCCTCCGTCTGCTCTCAGGGTGTCTTTTCATTTGGTTTTCATTGGATTCTACATCTGACACCGTATTTCATGACACCAGCTGCTTGAGTCGGTAATGAAATACTTTATGTGAAAGCATTTTGAAAATAGGAAGTGGAAGGCGGGGGTGGGGGTATTTTTAACGTATGTTCATATTTTCTGCTTTATCTCCTTCAAAACAGCACGTGATGATGGCGATAAAAGAGTATAGTCGATGGGAGAGAGTTGAATGGGGCGGAATTGAACGGATCTGAATTAAATAAGAGTTGCATTATCCCTCCTCGTAGTAACCAAACTCTGAGTGAATGCCGGAGGGAAGCCTGGGTGGCTCCAGAGATGAGAGATTTGCTCTTCCCGAGGACAGCGAAGTAGACAGGTGACAGGAGTGCACAGTGCAGGTGCAACGGCCGCGGAGAGAGAATATTTGTCTTCAGGGGACCTGGAGCCACACGGACACATGATCTTCCACACTGGGGTTGGGGTGGGGGAGAGGGGGCTGAACTCCAGCTGGCCAAATGGAGCCTGTGGTCAGAACATTCAGAGTGAGAGCCCAGGTTCCCTGACCCAGGCCAATGTCTCCCCCATCATCTCTACGTGCCCCCATGTTCTCGGGGTTTCTTCCCTAAGAGTAGAGCAGAGCACCTTAGGTGTGGACGCCACCTGTCTTCATTTCGGTTTTCTGTCTCTACAGGTTCAGCTGCTCCCTCCAGCCATCCACCCCGGCGCCCCTCCACGCACAGAAGCATAGCGATCACGGGGACTGAAAGGCTGACTGAACACGGTTTGCCCATGAGCAATACCGTCTCGGACCCTGGGACAACCAAGGAACCTGCCCGAGGCCCTGTGATGGTCAAGGCCTTGCTCTGGGCCCCTGAGCTATGCCTCGTCCCATGAGAGGAGGGGTCCGAGGGGCCGTGCTGGCAGGCTGACCATGCTCCGATGCACACGCCCAAGCCTGCAGGGTGGCCCGGGTGCTTACTGTGGGAGGACAGTAATGGAGCCAGGAGGCCCTCACACCTGTGTGCCAAGTCCCTCGGGGTTCAGTCAGAGCTGGGGCTGGAAGGCAGGGCTGGCCTCGGACTCGCCTCTAAGACAGTGTCAAGTGCCAGCCTCACAAAGAAATTATAACCTATGTGTGTTGGGAAAGAGCCTGAAAAGAGCAAAGCAAGCCAGAGTCCTGGCAAAGTCTCAGGGCCAACCTCCGGCCAGAGGCGCCTAGCCAGGCGGGTCCATGGCCTGCAGAGCCCCGTGGCCGCTGAGGAGGCCCCTGCTCGGCTGGTGGAATTGTCCAGCAGCACTCAAGAGCCCTTCTCAGAGGGGCCAGCCGCGCTCTCCGCCACAGTTGTTTCAAGCCAAGATCCCAGGTACTCCTGAGAACACTCTTAAGTGGACTGCTGGCCAGGAAGGCGCCAGGCAGCCCAGGCCTCAGCAGCCCCACGACCTTCTCCTGACCTCTGCATAAGGACAAGTCAGACTGAAGCCCCAGGTTGAGCCCACTGGGCAGTACGGTGTGAAAACACACCCGAGGCACCAAGGACCTATTTTCTGTGGGCACCACTAGAACTTAAAGAAGCTGGGGCACTGAACTACTATTGATCAGATATAAGTATTAGATTTGAGCTAAAAAAAAAAAAAAAAAAAAATCAGCTGAGGGGAGTCTGGGTGGCTCAGCTGGTCGAGCATCTGACTTCAGCCCAGGGTCACGATCTCACAGTTCATGAGTTCGAGCCGCGAGTCAGGCTCCGTGCTGACAGCTCGGAGCCTGGAGCCTGCTTTGGATTCTGTGTCTCTTTCTCTCTGCTCCTCCCCCACTCGTGCTCTGTGTCTGTCTCTCAAAACTGAATGAACATTAAAAAAAAAAAAAAATTTTTTTTTTTAAATCAGCCAAACAAGTGTCAATTGGGAGAGATCCCAACTAACCAAATCATTGAGACCTCAGAGTGGCAGCCTGCCATAAACTTACGTGAGCCGATGGCTAAAACACACACAAAAACAGAAAACTACTGCAATCTTAGATTGCATTAACAGGAGCATAGTATCCAAAATAAAAGAAGCAGGAATGGGTCAGGCCATATTTGGTGTGTTGTGTTCTGTTTTAGGTAGCACATTTTTAAGACCATAATTACAAATCAGAATATTCTCAAATGGGTAGAATGGTAAGGCAAAGGAGCTTGGAAAGTAGCCTTGGAAGAAGTTTTAAGGAAATGCCTGTTTGGCCAGAAGGAGGCAGGAATCCGGATTTAAGAGCTACCTTCCAACACTTGAGGGGTTGTATGTGAGAACTCTCAGTCCAACCCGGGGAGTCAACTGGCGTGCTGAGAAACGCTCCATACCTGTAGAGAGGGACTCAACCTGTCTGCGAAACTGCGTGTTCCTCCATATCAAGGCCTTTAAAAATCCTCACTCTGTGGACTTGGTCCAAGACTTCTATGGTTGGGAATTCATCTCAAAGAAGGCATCGGAAGGCGGCAAGGATTTTCCTCCAGTGATTTTTACTGCTGTGTTATTTACAGTATCGAAACGTTAGAGACAACCTAAGCGTTCAATAGTAAGGACATGGGTACACGCGTTGTGGTACCTCCATGCTACAGAAAAGCTGGCAACCATTAAAAATATGTCTTCGAAGACTATTTAGTGATCTGAGAAATGTTCACAATGTCAGTGAAAGGATGGATCCGGGTGCGATACCTATAGTCAACAGGATTGTAACTTTTTAAAATACATGCATGCCCACACGTGCACAAATAGGAAGAAATGCAGCCAAGATGCTAAGTGTTTGTCACTGCATGTTATATTTATCAGTCATTCATTTTGTGTTCACTTTTTTTTTTTTTAATTTTTTTTTTCAACGTTTTTAATTTATTTTTGGGACAGAGAGAGACAGAGCATGAACGGGGGAGGGGCAGAGAGAGAGAGGGAGACACAGAATCGGAAACAGGCTCCAGGCTCCGAGCCATCAGCCCAGAGCCTGACGCGGGGCTCGAACTCACGGACCGCGAGATCGTGACCTGGCTGAAGTCGGACGCTTAACCGACTGCGCCACCCAGGCGCCCCTCATTTTGTGTTCACTTTTGCATGTTTTTCGGATTTTCTGCAATGCTTAAGCATCATCTTTATGATCAGAAAATAAATACTAAAAATATTCGAAGAGCAGTCGTATGAAGAATAGGGGACAGGCTCCGGGACGAACCTGCTCGGTGACAGCTTCCCAGTGAGGCTGGGGTCCTCGGCCGCTGAGTGTCTGGCCTGCCTCGGGTGGGAGGTTGAACAAGCGGGCAGCTCCATGCGAGAGTCGATAGCGTGAAGGGGAAGTAACATTTCCCGAAGACCTGGGCTAGGTCAGTCCGTGTGCTCCAAATCTGAGACTTGGAGTTGAGATAATTTCTGTAATGACCGAAGACTGGTAAGAGTTGGAGCCGGGATCTGACTCCAGGATTCTCTGCCTCTTCACCCCATGTTTGAAAGAGCCTTCTCCCTCTGCAGGAGTCAGGTCCGATTTGGGCACCTGTTCAACTGTCCTGCCGGTGTCACTTCTTGGGATCAAGAAACAAGTAGGAAACCTCGCAATCTGTTATGGAGACTTGACTCCTGACAGATTTCTGAAGACTTAGGGTGGAGACCTCTCCAGGGTGGGCAGTGCTCAGGGAATGGCGAGAACACAGCTGTGTTTCTCAGATTCCAGTGTTCCCCTCATCACCAAACATCTCAGGGGGGCCACTTATCACATGGATCGAAAATCCTACTGATAGACTCCTTTTCTAAGTCTGTGGAACAGAGTCCCTTTCTCTCCCAGAAGCATGATGTTACCCTCAGGGGCGAATCAGCCATCTAAGTATAAAATATCCTATGCTCTCCCCTCACCTCTGCTGCCCTGCTCATCTGCAGCCATTTTGCTAGGGTGTCAAAGAATGGGAGCTAACCCAGCTCCCTTTCACAGAGGGCAATTCTGAGTCTGCCAGGAGGCTGACAGGCCCGCAGCGAACTGCAGGACAGGTGCACAAGAGGTCCAGACACCAAACCCAGAGCGGTCATATGCCCGCCTCCCACCAATAAGACTCTGGACTTAGAGAAAGTTACTTAAGTGAATGAGTTGTTATTTTCCTGAAGGGTCTTCAGGGGGTCCCAGAAAAAAAAAGCCACAAATGTAATAGTTCTTTAGAACTTTCTGAGCACTGATGCATTCCTGATTTGTCAGGCATTACCTTCCCTGCACCGGCTACACACATGCACACACGTACACACACACACACACACACACACACACACATCTTCCCCATAAGGGCTCTGCATGTCAACTAATTTAAGCAGTTCCTGGCTCTAGCCAACAGCGCATGGAAAACAGGGGTTCTTTTCAGGAAAGTCTTGCCTGAATGTGATAGATGAACGCTCTCAGGGCCCAGGCCCCACTGGGAGCACCCCTAAGAGAGGTAGAAGTACAATTTCCCTTTGCAGACACCAGTCCACCAAGAGATTCAGCTCTGAGGGTCAATGTCATTGCATAGACTAACAAGAAATAAGATAGTTTTTCTATCTCGGAACCGGGGGTGGGGGGTGGGCAGGGAAGGTGGACAGAACAGCACATTTCTTGTTTTCTGATTTCTGGGAATTTAAAAGTAGTCTTTAGTTTTCTTTCTTTCTTTTTTTAATTTTTAAAAATTTATTTATTTTGAGAGAGACAGAGACAGCACGAGTGGGGGAGGGGCAGAGAGATAGGAGGAGAGAGAATGAAACCCAAGGAGGCTCCGCACTGTCAGCACAGAGCCCGATGTGACAATCAGACCCACGAAACCACGAGATCATGTCTTGAGCTGAAACCAAGAGTCAGACGCTTAACCGACGGAGCCACCCAGGTGCCCCATAGTTTTCTCAAAGTAAGTTGCATTTCCAAATCCTCCTACTGCTGAAACATTTTCTAAGAAGAGGCAGTCTTTGACCATCAATACATATTTAGGAGAGTCAGAAATGCTAAGTTGGACCATTTCCTCTGGCAGGAGAATACGTTATTACCAACCTCCAGCACGTCATCTCCAGAAGATGGAAGCATTCCCCCTAGAACAGCCACACAGCCCACTTTGGGGCTCCAACTGGATGGCCTTGGGCAGTTCACCTGACACCTCTGGAGGTCTCACCAAGATACCTCCCAGTTTTAAATTGTGCAATTCAGGGGCGCCTGGGTGGCTCAGTCAGTTAAGCGTCCGACTTCGGCTCAGGTCATGATCTCTTGGTCTGTGAGTTCGAGCCCTGCTGACAGCTCAGAGCCTGGAGCCTGTTTCGGATTCTGTGTCTCCCTCTCTCTGACCCTCCCCTGTTCATGCTCTGTCTCTCCCTGTCTCAAAAATAAATTTAAAAACACATTAAAAAAAATTAAAAAAAAAATAAATTGTGCAATTCAACTCGACTATGAATTGATCTAGACCAGGGGTTGGCAAACTACAGTTTTCCTGGTCAAATTCAGCTTCCTGCCTGTCTTTGCAAGTAAAGTTTTATTAGAACACAACCATGCCCATTTGTATGTTTAATCCATGACTACTTTCGAACGACACTGGCAAAGTTGAGTAACTGCAACAGAGTTGTCCGCAAAACCAAAAAGTATTTGTTACCTGCTTTTTTACAGAAAGAGTTTGCCAACTCCTGGTCTTGAGCATTAGAAACTGAGATAGGTTGAGCGAGACAATGAGCAACCAGGTATTCTGTAGGGAGCTCACGGCAAACCATCCATAGGCCAGGAATCTATTTATATTTTCAGTTTTTGCCACCTTCTGGGATCACCCAGCAGGCGGCAAACTTATGGAACGTGTTAAATAGAACTTTCTTGTCGTTGTCCTCATGCTGCTGCCTCTAAGTTTCGGTGAGTGGCCCTTGGCAGGCAGGCACACCTGGCCCCTCCCTTTCCGTCCCTCCGCCATCCCATAGACTTCCACCACATCTCTCTGCTCACCCTTCCTCTTTCCAGACTTGACTCTTGGGTTTATTTTTTAAAGTCTGTCCTTAAACAGAAGCCTCTCCCTCCCCTTGAGTGTTTTAATTGCTCTTCTCTGGCCCATGTCCAGGTTCATTATGTTTCATGGGAAGCCTATGGCCAGAACTACCCACTTTCAGGAGCAAACTGTGGTTTCAAACAAAGAGGGAAGTTTTGGCTCTAAGGCTTGGGGTTAGAAGGCCAAGCTTTGTGGACGACATGGGCTGGAACCCTGCCTCTTGAATTTTCTCGTTATGAGGCCTTAGTCAGTAACAGCCAGGCCACCTCCAAAACCTCTAAGGTGGTTGTGTGAGCTGGTGACACATGGGGCTCGGTGCAGAGGCTCACAAAAGCACACTCAGGATCTGCAGTTGGCTGTTGATGCTCTTTGTGGGGGCTTCTGTCTTTAGAGAAGTCACTTGTATATTTGGGTGTGTGGATAGATAAACAGGTAGGTAGGCAGGTAGATAGATAGATACATAGATACATAGATACATAGATAGACACATAGATACAGTTGACATTGCAACTGACTTCTCTGAAGATAAGTCTCTCTCTCTCTCTCTCTCTCTATATATATATATATATATATATACATATATATGGATACATATATATGCATATAGAAGCATACATATACATATATATATAAATACACAAAATATTAAATATATACACATGTATGTAATATTTATGTAGTTGTGTTAGGTGTGTATATACCCACACACAGTGTGTGTGCATGTGTGTGTGTATACACACACATATATATATAGTGTGTAAATATATACTATATACTGCCTTATATATACACATGTATTTATTTATAAATATATGCAATAGACTTAAGACTAACAAAAGATATCTTGTTTCCCAGCTGAGCACTAGGCTCCTTGTAGGGACTCAGCCTCACCCATCTTTCCGCACACGCAGGAGCCAGTGTGGCATGTGACATACAGACTGCCTGGGTGAAGAAACCCGGAAGGCCACAGTGCGGCTCAGAAAAATGAATTCCAGGAGAACCTAAATCTCTACATGAGGAGCTCCAACTGCTCGAGAAACACTTGTGAATTCACGTTCTAGGCTGAACGGCTTTCAGAGCCCTTGTTTGAAAAGTTATTTAGCTAACATTTGTTGAACCTTTCAAATGAGCCAGCTCCCTTCAAACAGGGCATGTCCTTCGCACCCTTAAGTATTGGTTTACAACTCATTAGCCATTTGACAGGGCAGCTGGGAGGGCAGGGGTTGAAGAGCAATGTAACCCTGGAGTGTCCCACGCCACTGTCACCTGGAGGTCCCGCATCCCTGCGACATTAAGGAAAACCCGTGAGAACACGTTTCCATTCACAAGCACCTACGGCAGGCTCCAATGTTTAGCAGATACAGAATATCCAATTCCTTCCGGGCTCCTACTTGGGTGCCCAGCATCCCGTGAGTGTCGCTGAACCGCTTTCCCCCTGAGAAGTACCTGGGATGGCCTTGCGGGCAGCTTGACCGTCCCTCTGCTGCTAGGGCCACGACGACAGGTATTGGCCAGCAGAGGCTCTTGTCCCACATGTCACAGTCCAGCATGTCAAGTACAGACAGCCCAAAGGCCATCATCTGGGGGCTGAGGGGAGCCCGGGGTGCCCCCCGTCCCCCCCCCCCCCACCTGGATTTGCCCCGGGTAACTCCTGAGTGTTTCAAAAAGCAAAAAAGTTTCCAGAGGCCTCCGCTTGCGGCTCCCATTACCCCAGCAGACCCCTATCTCTAATAGAGATCACGCATTAATGACAGAGACAAGTCCTCAGGAAGATTAAAGGCCTTGTATAATTAAAAAGATAAGAGCAGGCCTGGGAGAAGGAAATTGGGATTCAATTAACACGAGCGCCCTCCCCCCGCCGCTCCCCCGCTATCAAATGTTCCTCTCACAAGTGGCCTCTCGACTCACAGACTCACCGAGAGCCAGAGGCTGAAGGGCTCTTATTTATGGCCTGCTCGAGTTGGGCCCGGGGCCTTCCTCGGCCGGGGAGTCTGTTTACTTAGAGCTCAAGAGGGGAGGGGAAGAGCAACACAAATCCTGCAGGAGGAGGCAACAAGGTGCTTTTGACTCCTTTTCTTTTCTCGTCTCAGCTCCTCTGATCTTCTTGACAGGGGAAGAAAAATACTCAATAGAAGGTCTATTTCCTTCCTCCTTCAGCCTGAGGCTGACACAACAGGCTAAGGGTCACTGCTGAGAAAGCTCTGTTGGGGTTATTTGTGTTGGGAAACCAAAGCCACTTCCCCCTTTCCGTCTTTCTCAGGTTTCCATGGAGGCAGAGGGAAGATAAGGTTGGAGAAGCAGCTGCTCCAAGGGCCTGTGGGACGGGACATGTGGGGTGCGCCCGCCTCAGGGAGCCTCACTCCCGATGATCTTCTGAAGGACCCGGAAGGGGGCGCAGAGTTCACTCGGTCCGGGTTCCAAGCTGGAGCTGGTAGGGTGGGGACAGCCTGTGGGCGTCAACAAAGGGCAGAGCGGACCCCAGGCCTGTGGGAGTTAGTCCCAAGGGGCCTCTACTCATCATTCCTACTTCACGGCTCACTAGCGGCAAAGGCAGATCTAGGCCCCCGCACCTTCTGGAAATGGAACATGGCGGACTATTTGGATGGATGGACTACGCTTTTGAAAGACTCTGTTTCCGTGGAAGGATGGTGAAGCCCACCCTGTTGCAGCTTCTGTCTCTCTCTTTTCCCAGGGGTACCTGGAGCCCTAGTCAGAACTCTCCCCACTAGAAATCAGCTCCCAGTCAACTTTTGGGACTTCGAGGTGTGTAACCAGGCCAATGGAGTCCATGAGGCTAAGGAGGATGGTCTTCAGGAAACTAACACAGGGCACCTGGGACCAGGAACCCACAAAACAGCACAACAGCGGGAAGGAGTGGAGAAATTTGCAGATAAAGCATAATAATCAAGGTATTAGATCTTGTCCCATGCCCAGTTAATCATCTTGGAAGCTCTTTTCAAAGTTGTACATTAACCTCACTTAATATGCCCCAGACACCCGAGGCTCAAGACGTTTAAACCCAAACTCCACATTTTAACCTCCCAGTATCTTATCCTCCTATGTTGCTTATTCTAGCAAATGCTTCTGTTAGGACTTTCTGAGCCTCAGTTTTTCAATCGACAAAACAGAAGGAACCCCGCCAGCTCTGTCTCCCTCAGAGTTGACAGAATCAAATAGAGAGCTCAGAAACAGACACATTTTGCAAAATATAAAATACGAGGCAGTTCGTCAGAGCCGCAGACCTTGGCCCTCCTCTCGCTCACTGCCCGTGTCAGTCACGTCCTCTCTGGCTCTCAAAGCAAGGGCTCCATCTCGCACAAAATGAGGATGCAGTGACACTAAGTGAACTGCGATGGCTGGCCCCTGTAAGTGGCCCCTTACACTTACAGGGCTGGCCCCTGCAACCCCTCCTGAAGAGCCCCAGAAACGTCCCTCGGATGCAACACACAGCCATTTTCATAGAACCCCAGGGAGACTGAAACTGAACTGTTAGTATGGAACAAGGAGTTGACAATGATGGCAGGGATTTTAAGCCAGATGGGAAAGGAGAGGAGCTGCCTAGTAGGCTTGCCAAAGAGCTATTTGGAGCAGGCAGTGATGTGGTTATAGAGCAAAGACCTTAAAGGTAATCAGCTACACCCCTCATTTCCCAGAGGAACCATTTCAACTGAGAGAGGGTGTGGTCGTCAGCCTTCAAGATGGTCTCCTAGAATTCCTGCCCTTGTGTTGTCTCTCTCCCAGACTGACTAGGGCTGACCTGTGCAACCAACAGAATGTTGAGGAAATCACAATTTGTGACTGCTGAGCCTAGATCATAAAGCACATTGTGACTGCTCTCTTGGATCACTCGCTCTGCGGAAGCTCTAGCTTCCATGTCACAAGGACACTCAAGTGGTCCTATGGAGAGGCCCTCACGGTGAAAAATTGCAGCCTCCTGCCAACAGCCAACAAGGAACTGAGGTCTCCTGCTCATAGCCATGTGGATGAACCATCTTGGAAGAGGACACTCTAGCCCCGGTAAACCCTTCGGATGATGCAGCCCCAGACAATGTGTTGAGAGACTGTGACTCAGAACCTCCCAGCTACACCACTCCCACATTCCTGACCTGCAAAAACAGTGAGATAATAAATGTTTGCTATTTGAATTCACCGAGCGTGAGGTTTATTTGCTATACAGCAAGAGACAACTCACACAGAGGGTGTATATCACCAAGTTATGTTCTGTATTCTCGCAATGTGCCCACAATCATTATCTCATTTCATTCTGATACTTACTTGACTTCTCTGGCTCAAAGGTAGAGAAGCTGCAGGTGGGAGAGGTTAAGTAGCCTTTCCAAGTTCACATGATGCATGATAGCAGAAACAGATGAAGAAGCCAAGGATTCTAACTTCTAATATTTTCTCTGTGCACGCAGTCCAGCTGCTGAACTCACATTATGTGGATATCTGCACCATTAGCCATTTTTCTAGGACCTGCTTTGTTTTGCAAGGATTCCCTATTGAATGTTCTAGGACACAGATGGAGGCAGCATCACCGGTGGATGAAGAGGTTACCTCAACTTTAGCACGACCTGCGAAGCTAGACGGAGTATTCCTGGCCACCATTCAACAAGCCTCAACTGAGCGCCTGCCATATGACAAGTGTCAAAAAAGCCACATCTACAGGATGCATTTCCTAGAGGCACAGTTCAATAGAGAGCCAGGGGGTGAAAAAAAAAGAGAAAAGAAAAATAAGAAAGCTATAACATTTGAGCTTGAAATGTCACAGGGAGCCAAGGAAGTTGTCTGATGGATTGCCCTGTCATCTCCAAGCCAAAAGAAAAAAAAAAATTTCAGAGCCATCAATTTGTTCCTGCCCTTTTAATCCAAACAATATTTTACAGCATCAGAACGCAAAGAAATTATTTTCTTAGACATTCAACAATGCGCGTGGATTGCTGAGCACTTCACCAGAAAGCAGCAAGTGAGAACTACAAGATGTTCAAATGTCTACACATCGTATTGATCCACATTACACGTAAAAATACACTATAATATACATGGTAGCCTATTTTGTGCCACATGTTCATTTATTTGTTCACTCACTCATTCGGGGGGACCCCACGTTCTACGTGCCCTAGACAACGAGTATGAAAGGACACCTGTATACATGTGTTCCAGCTGCCCAGGTCTAGGACCACCCCTACCCACGCTGGGCATGCCCCTTCCTCTGGACCACCCCTACCCACGCTGGGCATGCCCCTTCCTCTGGCTTGCTTCCTGGTCAGTAGACCTATTCTCGAGCATCCTTTCTTTGGTCCATAATCTAGGATTCCACCACCTGCTCCTTGGATCAAATGTTCGGCTCTTGCACTCAGATCCTGTTGGGATATGTCTTTATTTGCAAAGTAGGCTGAAAAACTCCCTCTCCTACCACAAAAAGATGATTGGCAACATGCAATATATGTGCAGAAGTTTAGAGAAAGACAAACCCCACAGGTTGGCTTCATAGCAAAGGCTTCCAAGAGAGGCACAGTTTGATGGGGCCATTTGCCAATTCTCAAACAAGGCCTTCCTCCTCTCACCCTCAGGCCTTTACTCACATTTCTGCCTCATCCAAGCAATCTTTCCTGGTCCCCCCAGCCACATTTCTCTTTCTCTGCCCCATCATACTTGTTTCCTCTATCTCAGCGATCTGCTTCATGTTTGAATTACCCGTGTGTGCATTTACGTCTCCCTCTACATTGTGAGTCATCATTAGGCATGATTGTGTCTATAACCCTATACAATATCTAGCACAGGGAATAATGAATCTTTATTACAATGACTACCATTATCTACTCTCATTTAACAGATGATGGAATGAAGGCACAGAAAAATGAAATGGCTTGCTCAGGGTCATACAACTAAAAAGAGGCAGAACTGGGATTTGAACCCATGTCATCTGACTGCAGAGCCTGTGTTCTTAATGCCTTCACAAGACTGGAAGGTATTTCTTTCTAATGATTCCATACCTGCTGATCTATAATTTCTATCTAATTCTGTTTTCTAGAGGGATCTAAGTCAATAGACGGAAGCTCTATTTTTACACCCCTTAAAATACATTAAGACAGTGCTGATTATGTTTCCTCTGACTATTCTCGTCCTGCAGGTTAAATATCTCTATTCTCTCAAGAGTTCTGTAAGATTGGCTGTTGCTAACTCCCTCACCATCGTGGTCAACCTCTGCTGAATATCCTTGAGTTTGTGATAATTCTCATAGAAGATGAAACAAACTGAGGGTTGATGGGGGGGTGGGAGGGAGGGGAGGGTGGGTGATGGGTATTGAGGAGGGCACCTTTTGGGATGAGCACTGGGTGTTGTATGGAAACCAATGTGACGATAAATTTCATTTAAAAAAAAAAAAAAAAAAAGAAGGCGAAACCTGAAAGTAAACACAAGACTTCAGTTCAACCAGTCTGCAGTAAAGGGAAGTGATGGGTCCCTGGTGGAGGTGAGGCAGACGGCAGACTAGGCCTGGAGAAAAGCGTCTCAGAGGGAGACGAGAGTGATACTGCGTCAGAGAAGGAGACAGAAAACAGGGAGTTGGTAAAGGGTTAGGAAGGCACGTTCCAGGAGGAGTCCGACGTGCCATGAAAACTAAGGGAAGAGGAAGATGAAAGAAGCAAGAGGGTGGCTCACGATGTGAGACTGTGAGTTAAGGAGAATGGGAACTGAGAAGATCAACAGATCTGGGGATGTGCATGTGAGAGCAGGTGGGAAGAAACGCAGGAGCCATGGAGGAGCAGGCAGTGAGCCAGCAGGGTGATCGTTTTGCTGTCCCTTCCGTGTTGCAAAAGGAAAGGGAGGGGGACGGTGGCTATCAGAAGGTGGAGCAGGCAGCAGGGTCGAGTAAAAGGTTGTTGCTACGCCGAGAGCATCGGGACAGGGGAGTGTTTCAATAGAGAGGAAAGGGTGAATGGGAAGAGCAAGACTGAAGTTGTTGGAGACAGTGTAAGGTGGAGAGAACCACCATGATGGAAGGTACAGCAGCAGCTTGGCGGTTGAAGCATTGAAGGTCTGAAGGTCCAGAGGAGGGAGCTGATTATAACCTTCACTTTAGTGCTTTATGGCATGCCAGTGTCTTCCTTGTTCATTATTTCATTACATTGTCTACCAATCCTGGGAGGGAGGTGTTACTACTATTTCTAGTTTACATGTAGGACAACGGAGGTGCAGGTAAGGGAAATGGCTTTCCCAAGGCTGAAAAAGGCATACGACTTTCTGACTTCTAGACTCTTTTTCCTGACCTTTTGCCTGCAGCCTCTTGTGCTGTGCACCAAGTAATTCAGCAAGGTGTGAACCAAGGCCGTGCCCTAAAAGGGAAGCAAGAGAAGTGGGTTGTTGGGGGGAGTTAGAGGTTAAGGAGGCTGAGAAGGCTGAACATGTAATTGTAGGAAAGGAATCAGTGCAGAATGAAAAGACAGTTTTTCTGGCAGCATCAGACATCAAGAGAAACAGCCTAAGCTTACACTGGTCTAACGGAGCCCAGCTCCAACAATCTCTTGTATTCTGAGAAATAATAATCCATGCATTATTTTCACTAAGCTTAGTTGAGTGCCACTGTGTTAAAGAACAAGGAGGTGAGTTAGGACTGGAGTTTTGTGTGGCCAGAGAAAGAGTAGAAGGTACAAGATGTACAAGATGAACCAGGACAGTGGCCATGCGTGGCAGAATGAACAACCAAAGAGTGAAATGCCTGCACAGAAACCCATAGGGATAAAAGGGGATCGATCCATGGAAGCAGATAGCCTGAGAAGGTCCCCAGAATGCTGAATCCAGAATTATACACATGTGCAAGCCTGATGGCGAAAGTAGCTACAGAAACTGAGAGACCCTAGAGTTAAATGAATATTTTGGGTGAAGTCAAAACACTGACTTTAGGTCTGGGACCGCCCCCTCCCCCCCCAAGAAGGCTGCAAGAGAAAGCATTTTGACTTGGAGAAAGGACGTGATCAGCCAACGGAGCAATGAAACTGTCCATGAGAAATCAAGTTGTGAGGCTACTGGAACATGATTCTGGAAGCCTAGACCAGAATCCTGGCAATAAAGATGGGAAAAGATGTTATGAAAGGAAACATGGATAAGATGTGATTATTGAGTAAAAGAGAATGAAGAAGAAGGGGGAGGTCAAGGATGACTCTTGATCATCATTAAAATGGCAGCAACATCGTTGGATAAAGAAAAATGTGAAGGGTCACAATTTATGAGGAGAAGGAGCATAAAAGAGCACAGGGGTATAAAATCCTTTGATAGGTATCTGGAGATGCAGACTAAAACTCCCGACAATGGTCGAGCCTAAGTGATGAAGATTTGGACGTCATCAACAAGGAAGAGGCATGTGACTCCTTGAGAATGGGTTATAAGGGAAAGAAGAAGAGAGGTGTCATGGTCTGAGTTTTAGGTCACACCGAGGAGAGGGTGACAAGCCAGAGAACTATTTCCTAGAGTGTCAGGAAGAAGCATTTCAATTAAAAAACAGGACAATAATAAGAGATACCAGAGAAAAGGGCTGAAGGCATTAAAACTTAGAGGTGATACAGAGGCCCTAGGTGTTCTTGGGACCAGCGCCTGGGACTGGGGACACGGAGAGTAATATTTTTGTGTGCAAAGAGTGGCCTAGGTCTAGACGTGGAACAGAGGTCCGGAAAAGGAAAGACTGTGAATTTCCTAGAGGGAAATACTTTTCCTTAGGAAGGAGAATTATAAAGCCTTAGAAATTCCTTAAAATTGATACTAAAGATTCATTAACAGCAACTAACAAAAGCCTCAGGAACTTGGAATTCTTTAAGGCAATGGCCAAACTCTCTTTGCTCCCAGAATGCTGCTCTCAAGGTGTTGCCAGGGTAAAACCAAATGCCTGGAGGCCCAGGCTACATCTTTGAGGTTGCTAAAAACTGGCCTCCATCTCATGGTGCCACCTTGGCCTCTGAGCAGGTATGTAAATAGCTTCACCATTGTCCCCAAATCAATATACCCCTGGAGGACCTTGGCTGTAGCTAGAACTTTATAGCAAATGCATGACAGGAAACCCATGAGAGCATATTTCCATCTGTGTACAAAGAATCCTTAAAGCTGCCTGCATTTTTGTGAGCTGAGAGAGCTTTGGCAGAAGAATGTCCACCCCTAGTTCTGCTAGACATCTGAGCTCAGTCAGTGACAATGTTCTCTGAACCCCAACTGGACTGTGTGATCTGACCTACAAGTGTATATATGAGAACGATGGGACAAGATACTTGAAACTGTCCCAGCACATACAGGTAGAGTCCCATTTGTGTGTTAATAAGAGAGTTCCAGTTGGCCAACACGGGTTTGAGTCTTAGCAACCTCACTTTCTCACTATGTGAACTTGAGACTGTTTCAGACATTCAGAGCCAACTTCCAATCTCAGACCACCTCATGGTGTTACAGCTGTAGGATGAGCCGATCTACTAAAATGGACCATATGATATAGAAACACTTATAAATTATAAGATGCTATATTTTATTATTATTATTATTATTATTATTATAGTGCCAAGAAATGGCAAGGAAGCCTTTCTTTAAGTTAGACTTGAGAGCCTGGAGTTTAAGCATTTGACAATGATTTTCCCTGCCTGAAATTTTTCCTCATCTGCCATTCTGAACTCAGTAATACATAGCAAGTCTCCATTTGCCAGTTATCCTCAATCATTTTTCACAGAGAAACTTCACAGCCCCGTGCCCTCTAAAATAAATTTGGAACTAAGTCAGTAGGTTCGGGGAAGAGAGTTTGGTGAGCTGAAACTAATAATTCATTCTGGGGCCTGTGTCTCATGTTCTCGTGAAGTAATTCCAAACCTTGACTCCCTTTTGGACTGGAGCTATCAGAAAACATCCATGTGGCCTTAGTCTGGGAGTGCTACAAAACACATCCTCTGGGCTCACTTCAAATGCCAGGCACTTTCCCATCCTTTCAAATACAAAATGTAATCCAACCCTCAACGTAGCTTCTGGGTTGAAATGACTCGTCCCACTTAATAGATGAAGACACTGAGGACAGAAAAAAATTCAGAATGTGCCCAAAGTCATACAAATAAGTGTCAGAGACATTTTAACCCCTTTCTTCAACTCCTACATTCTTTTCATTATACAACTACTATAAATTAAAAAAAAAAAACCCAACAAGAGTCTCTGTGAACTAAGTGAATTATTTGGGCCTCCTTCTCATGGTATTTTGACTCAAGAGTTTTCACTGAATCCTCTGGTCCATCAGCCTGAATATGACAAATTATCCCATGGAATGGACTGTGGAATTCAGAGGCAGATCCACATGTGTATGGACACCACTTAATATAGAACACAGCCAGCATTACAGATCAACCAGGAAATAATAGAGTATTCAACAAATCTTGCTGGGACAACTGGTCAACCATAAAGGAAAACTAAATTGAAATTCTACTTCACCGCATACACAAAATCAATAGAAAATGGCTTAATAATTTAAATGTGAAGAACAAACTGTAAAACTTTAGAAGAAAGTGTGGGGGAAATATCTTTATGACCTCAGGATAAAAAATACTTTTATTTTAAAGCACAACATAAAAAATAAAGCTCATAAAGACAAGATTGTTAATTTTGACTGTTTTGAAATTGAGAACAAGGGTTCATCGAAATACACTATAAAGAAAATGAAAAAGACAAGTCACAAACTGGGAGAAAATATTTGCAACACATAATCAACAATAGATTTTCAGAACAGAATTTCTGAAAATCAGTACAAAAAAGACAATTTAATAGAAACAGTCCAGAGAAATCATGAGTAGTCACTCACCGGAAAGGAAAGCACAACCTGCCAATAAACATACAAAATTCATTCACCATCACAGGCAATCAGGAATATTAAAATTAAAACCACAATGAGAAACAATTTCACACCCCAATATTTGAAAGTCTGATAATACCAAGTATTGGTGAAGAAGTGGATACTCTCATTGCTGGTGGGAGTGTAATTAACACAGGACATTGAAAACCATTCAGCATCATCTAGTACATTTGAAGATATGCATACCCTATGACCCTGAATTTATACTCCTAAGTCTGTAACACACACACACACACACACACACACACACAGCACTTTACCTGTGCAGCAAGAGACATCGAAAAGAATGTCCATAGCAGAATAGCTATCATAGAAAAATATACTGGAAACAAATCAACAAAGCAAATGTTCATTAACAGGAAAATGGATAAATAACTTTTGGTATATTCCTACACTAAAATAGCATATAGCCACGGAAAGAAAGTATAGATGCAAACGTCAACACACAGGGCAAACATATTCTTGAACACAACGAGAAAAAGGTAAACTGCTCTAGAATATACATATTTTGTGACACCATTTATGACAAAATTCAAAAATATGAAATAATGAACAATCTATTGTTTGGAACATATAGCTTAGAGGCCAACTGTAAAGAAAAGTGAAAAATATAATGAATCTAGAACTTGGGATTGTGGCTGCTTGTGGTCTTTATACTACTCTTCATTCTATCAGTCTTTACAGCTTACATATGTCATCTAGGCTGTGTTGTGAGTATGAATTTGGCAGAGGACCCAGACAAGGAAAATTAATATTTGTAACTTAAAGTATGCAGTCCTCTAGCACGTTGGGCACACCCCAACCCAGTACTAGCTCTAAACTCCTCTTCTTGAAGTCCGTGTAACCAGCGCCTGGCACAACAGCTAGAGCCCTATGGACGCATAAGAATAATTTAATGAGGGAATTAATATGGGAGGGCTGATTGAAGGGACGGGTGGCTGGACAGATGGATGCTGAATGAGGTGGACTGCTCAAAGCCTAAATAAGATGAAGGTATTTCATAGAGACTCTGGGGCAACTTAGGGAGAGAAGCAGGAGGCTAAGACGAGATCTGCAACCAGAATCTTATCTTATTTCTCTTATCTCCTGAGTACACTTCATCAGATAAAATCAGGATCCCCTAATTTAACATAAGCCTAATTGAACCTCTGTTTTATTAAAAGAAAAGAGGACTATGAGTCTACTACCGTGCAACCCTCCTGCCACTGGTTGGCTTGGAGAATCACCTCTTCTTTCTCGACCCTCCTATGCCTTGCCCTGACCCTTGCTCCCCAATCCAAGCTGATTCAATGTCCCGATGCATTTTGATTGTGGACGCTGTTTTCTGATTTGCAAGCTTGATGCCCTCTAGGCCCTCAGGGTGATAAGTTTGATGAAGGGAAGTGTGTTTTATTCATCTGTTAATCCTGCACCTATTACAACAGTTGGTAGATCACACATGCTGGACGCAGAACTTCTTTTGAGATAGACACTGGGACGCAGACTATTAAAAGCAGTGAATCTACAGTCAACAACTTCAAAACTCAAGTATTAATAGACTGAAAGAGTAGGGATCTCAAAATCAGAAAAAAAGGGCCAAAATACAAAGTAGACTCTAGGCTGATTGTGGCTAAGATGTAAAAAAGCAATTTAAACCAAGCCCTGAAGTCTTGCTGAGTCCCCCTGCTAAGCCAAGCAAGTCTGATGCACATAAGATACCTTGCAGACCACATACAGCCCAGGGGAGAAATTGGCTCCATAAAGTTTAGACTGGGATATCTTTGGAAGATTAAATAAAAGTTAGGTTTGTGGAAATAGGACGTTCGAGAGGAATTTTTTTTTTTTTTTTTTTTTTTTTTGGTCTTTATCCCCGGAAAACACGTCAGTGTTTGGAAGAGATGGGCAGCTGACAAGGCCAGGAAGAGGTGCAGAAATGCAAGCAGGTGAATGAGGAGGGTAGAGAGGTCATCCACAGAGACGTGTGAACCTTGGATGGAATTAATCGTGCCTCTAATCACTCAGGGCCCTGTCTGAATTGATCCTATATTAATTGTGGTGCAGATACCAAACTCAGTTGAAATTCTTCTAGCACATACTGCGGGAAACTCCCCTTCTAAAGATCTATTCAAGTTGCTTTACTTTGCTTATACATCAAATACTCCTTTGCAGACAAATGTAAAAGGAGAACTTGAGGAAGAGACCAGGTTAGGACTCACAGCAGGTTCTGACGATGTCTTTCCTTCTTCCTTTTTGGAATAGCCCCAGATCTTGGCTAGGTTAGCCTAATTTGTGAAAGCTCGTGTTTTTCAACTCCTGGATGAAATGCCTCACAAAAGCAGCAATAGTCAAGCATTTATGACCTTATTGACCACTCACTGTAGGCTGACACTATCTTAATCTGCGAACCTCTGTTATCCTTGTAATAATCGTGATAGTACCTTCATATGAGGATTATCACCCCATTTTCTATATGAGAAAACTGAATTTTGAGAGATAAAGTAGGTTATACTGAGTGATAGAGAAGAGGTTAATCTCCAGGGCCATCTGATTTAATCTCCTACTAGATGCTATTCATAAAGACATTTCTAAGGAACACTGCGTTCTTTACAAGGACCTCTACCTACTTTGAGGGCAAAGAACAACTGCCATTAGACCATGGGAAGCATGTGAGCCAAACTTAGCACAAAGATGGGCATCGTGCCACTCAATATGTCTGCTGATTGAGTTTTATTTGGAGTCCACATAGAGCATGATGGCTTTGAGAATGTCGACCAGTGAAGACATCCAACTTCTTCTTCACTTTTCCTCTTCTTTCTCTTCCACTTTCCCTTTCATTCCTTCCCACCTGCCTTCCACTAAATGAACATTTACAAGCACTACTCTGTACAAGCTATGTGCTAAGAGCTGAGACACAGAGATAAAGGAGACATAGACCCAGACTCAGGGACCTTGGTGTCTAGACATAGGAACACCATGGCAGCACAGTGCAAGAACGGCCACTCAAACCCAAGTTAGAGTAGACAGTCAAATCCAGTCCTTTCTCTGGGTTCACCATTAGACCACAGGGCAGTGTTTCCAAATGGGACAGAATTCTCAGGTGCGTCTGTCTGGCCGGTGAGGACAGTTCTGCAGAGGAAGCAAACCACACATTACCTAGAGGAAGGACAGTGAGACCACACAAAGGAAGGACCATCTAACCAGGGGTAGAAACAGAGGGGTTGGGAGAGAGGCAGACAAGTTCCAGGAAGAGGGGAGGGGGTTGGAGTCCCCAGGAAGCAACTTAGTGATCAACAAAATGCCTCCCTGACCAGTCACCACCCACTCCCACACTCGGCCCCTTGCCTTTCAAGGAACACTTTGACTTCTCTCTGTCCTTAATCTTGTAAATAAGAATGGAAAATGTAAATTGCATCTGTGCTGGAGAGCAGGACAGAGACAGAGGCTGCCTGTCGAGTGGAGGGGAAGATCCATTCCAATATTTATTTATTATTATTATTTCGAGGAGAGGGGGAAAAAAAGCCAGAAATATTTCCAAAATGTCAACACTATTAAGGAAATCTGAACACCTTAATCCATTTAAATGTCAGCTAGAACCAAGCGCGGGTTTTCGGGAGGGGAGAATGAGGAAGTAAGGAGGGGCAGAGGGAATGAATGCCAGATTCCACATAATCTATCAAAGTTTCTTTCTTTTCTTAATATATTAAATATTAAATGCTTCTTTGCATCTGAGTGAGAGAGGAGAGCGAGAGGGACCAGGGTGGAACTCATAAATGCCTAGATAATTGGTTTTGAGGGGTTTTTTTTCTTCTTTCTTTCTTTCTTCTTGGCGGATTCTCAATTTCCCTATAAAAGAGAAAATTCATTTCCAGCCGCTAATGTAATGTCAGCGTGCTGTTTACTAAGCATGGATGATGTATAGGGGGACACTACTTTCAGAGGACTACTTAATGATGCATAGAATTAAATCCTGAGCTCCTCAGCTGAGCCTCCTCCCTCCCTCCTGGTTCCCAGGCTCCCAGTGCATCTTGGGAGGAGCAGGGTTGGCATAACCTGTCTCCGTGGTTGCTACAATTCTGGGGTCTCTGCTGAGGAAGCTTGAAAAGAGCCCCTTACCCTCAGCGGACACATTTGCCCCTGGTGGAGCCTGGGACGAGCTCCTGGGCAGTAAGAAGCTGACGGAGGAGGGGGGAGATGGCTGCCCAGTGCTGAGGGGACAGGCGTAGGGTGTTCATGAGGGAGCACGAGGTGTGGGGTGGGGGGGGGGGGATACAGGGGTGAGAGGAGGCAGGGCCACGTTGGAGAGCCCTGGTAAGGAAAGGGCTGTCCAGGAAGAGGTGGAGGTGGAGCTTCTCTGAGCTAGCCCTCTGGCCTCTGGAAACCACAGCATTCAGATGTCAAGGAAAATAGATGGGGGCAATTCAGCTGCGTCCCCGGGACTTGTGAGGCTGCCATTGCCAGGGCAGCACCTCAGTCCTTCCCCTGCACCGGCCCGGCATTTGCGTCCGCTCCCGCTGCTCTCCCAGGAGGTCTGAGCCGTCCTGGTGTCCCCTGAGGGACAGCACCCTGCAGTGAGACTGCCTGGCTCCCTGCCCTGGGGAAGCGACCCAGCCCGGCCACCTGAAGAGACCGCTAGCTTTGGCTGGCTGGCTTGGTCACCAAGAATGGGGAGAGAAGGTAGGAAGGTAGACATTGGGGTCAGTAGTGGGCTGAGGGGAAAGGGGGCAATTCAGCGTTTCCAGGGTGGGTGTGTGGAGGGGCAACCAGACACACGGTCCCTTCGGAATCTCCTCCGGGGCTGCTTTGGCCTCCGTCATCCTGCTGAAGCTGCTCGCCCTTCTCCCCCTGGGTAAACTGGGCGGCCTCGTTTTCTTTGTTCTCCTGAGCATTTGGTGTCACTGACCACTCCGTCCTTCTGGCAACCCTCTACTCCTTTGGCATCCCCGACACCGCTCTACTCTGACAGCTCATTGCTCTGTATCCCTCGTGGGTGCCTTTTGTTCCTCCGGTCTGCACACTGTAGACTTTCTGTGGGCATCTTTCTTGATGGCTCCTTCCTTCTGTATTTTCACGCCCTATGTAGGTCCCTGCGTTTCAAGGCTCCAATTTGTCTCCCTAATCTAACCACTCTCCTGGGCTCTGAGGGCACAGTTGCAGCCATTTCTGAGGCACCTTGACATAGGTGTCCTGCCCTCGTGGCCCATTCAGTATCACCTCCTTTTGTCAGCTACCCTTCCCAGTGCCCACTCTGCCCACGCAATTGCCATTTGTCTAGGCTCTTGGATCGGAAAACATGAGTCATCGTTGTCTCTCTTCTCATTTATCAAAGTTTTCGAGTGTCCCCTGGATTCTCTCTTTTCTACTCATCCCCTGACCTGATGAGTCACCCTGATCCGGCTCTTATGCCTGGACTCCTGCCAAGGACTCAGGTTTTACCTGCCCCTGGTCTAACCATCCCCATCCATCCTGAACCCTGAGGCCTGGCTCATCTTCACAAAACACCATTTCCACTAAGTCATTTCACAGGGGCTGGTCACCAGCCACTCACTTGTTTCCCAGCCTAAACTGCACCGAGCAGACCCCACTTCAAAGGAGAATCAAGGCCCGGGGGAGTACCATTAAGCATGAGTCAGGAGTGGCAGGAATCCCCAGGCAAAGCCCCCTGCTGAAGAAACTGAGAGTTTCCAACCTGGAAGAAGAGACGCTAAAAATTTAACCTTACACTGAAAATCTGAAGAGCTATCCTTTGCAGCCGAGGGAGAGACGGAGAGATGTTGATGGACGTAGAGGGATGATTCTGGAACCAGTGGACACAAGAAATAATCAGGTAGATTCGGCAAAACTTTCCATAGTCAGAGATATCTGAAGATGAAGTTAGCTGCTCCTGTTCTGTATGTGTTCCTACAAAGATTGACGGTCACGTGTGAAGATACGCTAAGAGAAATCCACACTAGGGGCACTGAGGAAGAGCTTTCTTAGGAGGGCTTTACAGTTCCTCTCCCCCCCACCCCCACCCCTGCCCTCAGAGGTCCTGTGCTATTCTACCTGACTTCAAGGCCCTCTTTCAACTGACCCCACCTCTGTATCCATCTTCTTTCCCAGCAACCCAGCCTCTATCCGGGCAGGCCAGAATCTTCACTGTCGCCACAAGGCTCAGGGCAAATCTCTGCTCACTTGGCTTCCCTGCAAACGGTCTCTCGCTGATCCTTCAGGCCCACCTCCCGCAGGAAGCCCGCCAGGTTTCTCTGCTCTCTCCCATCTTTGACTCACAGCCACTCAACCACATGATCTTATACTCTACTCCCTGTCTCCGGCCCTCAAAGATTTCTAAGTGTGAATCACGCTGACCTGTAACACATGAATTGCAATGCTTCTTCTGCAGTCTGTCAGCATCTAACACAGATCCTGGCACACACTGGCCATCAACAAGTCCTTGTTCAGTTGACTGATTAAACACAATTCCATAGAGGCGCCTGGGTGGCTCAGTTGGTTAAGTCTCCAACACTTGATTTCGGCTCAGGTCATCAACTCGTGGTTTGTGGGACTGAGCCCACGTAGGGCTCTGCATGATAGTGCGGAACCTGCTTGGGGTTCTCTCTCTCTCTGCCCTTCCCCCACCCCCCGCCAAAAATAAATAAATAAACTTAAAAAAAAAATTTAAACCCTCTTCCATAGACATTTTTCCTGCCTACCTCGAGCCTTGCTTTGTTAGCCTTGCCAGTCAAAAAAACATCATCCAAAGACAGATTCTGTGCATGGCTCTTCATCACATATGGAATAAAATGCCAGCCCCTGAGTTTGACACCCAGATCACCTTGCATTCTGATCATAAGCTACTTTCAAAACCCTCCTGGATCCCTCACGACCAACCCACACTTTCACTCTGAGCATATCATACTCCCAGTATTCCCTGCCTGGAATATGCCCTTCCCATCTTTGTTCATCTGGAAAATTCCTATTCGCTCTCCAAAAGGCAACTCAGAAATCACCTTCTCGGCGAAGCTTTTACTGATGACCTCTAAGGCGGCTCCTTTGCTCTCTCCTCTGTGCTCCCATGACACTTTGGGCAGATCTCCATTATATTGCTCACCATATTTTATTATAGTTAATTGTGTACACATCTGCCTTCCCCACTGTATGATGTGCTTGCCCTTCAAGGGCAAGGACAATGTCTTACCCATCTCTCATCCCTCTGGAACCCAGCAGAGTGTGAGGCATATAGTAAGTATTTAATTAATAAGGAAAGAGAGAGGGAAGGGACAGAAGGAGAGGGAGGGATGGAGTAAGGGATAGAGGGGAAGAAAGAAAAGAGAGAAAAACCATGGGCATTAGGGATGTGGTGACAAGGATCTGATGAGGCACGTAGGCCTGACCCACAGGTTATATGTGACCAAGGAAGAAAACATTTCGTGAGACTGAAAAAAGATCTTTGCCTTCTCTCTGAAACACCCACTCTCGTATATGGTTACAGCTTTCTCACAATATAGCCCATGACAATTAAAGCAAATCTGCCTCCCTTCCAGGATGCTGATATCTCCCTGTGCAAAAGTGGGGAGACAGAGTTTCCATGAAGGCTAGAGATCCTGAGTGACAGGATAGGGTAGTGTGGTGCAGGGACTCAGGAGCATGGGCTGTCCCAGAGCTGTGTAGGTGACGTCAGAGATACCTGTCTCCCAATTCCCTATCTGATCCTCGCTTCTAGCCGAGTGATAGACTTCCCAGAAACATTTTGAACGGAGTCTGTAAGAGTTTGTACCTAAACAAGCATGTCCAGTGAGCTATTCGGTGGTTCCTCATGGAAACCCATTTGTGAGAAAGAATGACAGGACCGTCATGAGAGAATTTACCATTAGGAAGAAAGTCCCTTAAGGGGAGCCAGACTCAGCAGCCGAACCAAGGGTTAATGAGTCACGGTGGTATCGTATGTGGCATTTGTAATACTTCAGGGACTTGTCCCGACTCAGCTGTCCTGAGGATACAAGGAGAAAAAGTTCTGTGTTTATAAATTGAGAGAAGCGTTCCAGTAAATTCTGATCCTTTGGAAGTGCAGACAACCTCGCTTTGAGATGTCCCTCAACTGAGCCCGGAGGGCACAATGTTCTCACTTCTTAAGAGCATCAGTGGTTGAGCTGGTCTGCAGTTGCTTTGGATAACCGAGCCCCCAGATGTGCATTTCTGGGAAGAGCAAAGACTTCTGCTCCCACTAGTGGAGGTGACAGCCCCAAATCGCAAGCCAGCGTCATAGTAGCCCAACCAAAATGCCTGCAAAAGCTACCTTTTGGGTAGTTCAAAACTGTTTAAGAGGAGGGGTGCCTGGGTGGCTCAGTCGGTTAAGTGTCCGACTTCAGCTCAGGTCATGAACTCGCGGTCCGTGAGTTCGAGCCCCGCGTCAGGCTCTGGGCTGATGGCCTGCTTCTGATTCTGTGTCTCCCTCTCTCTCTGCCCCTCCCCTGCTCATGCTCTGTCTCTCTCTGTCTCAAAAATAAATAAAACGTTAAAAAAAAAATTAAAAAAAAAAACTGTTTAAGAGGAGGAAGAGATTGCGCGAGCAGGAAGGAGCCCAAAGGCTGCAAGGTCAAAATTATTATTAAGCTGTCATCATCTGGACCCATGCACTAGTAGTACTCAAGCGATTGAGGTTAGTTTAGTTGTTGTCATTGTTGCTTTACCTTTTTTTTTTTTTTTTAAATACGGAAGGTGATCATTCAAGGCCAGAGAAGAGAAAATAAAATAACCCTGGCAGATTCAAGTCAGGACACCTGCAGCCAGGTTGTTCAAGTTCAGGCTCTGCGTGTGGGACATGCACCCCCCCGAGGATGAGAGGTTCCACCTGGGAGCCCTGGCGTGAGTCCTGAGAGTCAAGTGTACTGGGGATGAGATGGTAAGAGTGGGAGGCAGAGCCTGAGGCCTGTCTCAAGTGGGTCTGAACAGTTCTTCCCGCCCGTAGGGGCTCCTCGGCCTCGGCAGAGACAGATCTCAAGGCATCTCTAGGAAACAGACACCTTGTCATCAGCTGGTCCAGCCAAGAGCTCTGGTCAGTGCCTGGTCCTGAGGCTTCAGCACAGCCAGTATTTGTCTTCATGCTATTTTCTGAAACCCTGGGTCTTCTCATCGAATATGAATTCCTTTGGATGATGTCTTGTTGATTTTTCCCTCTAACATGCTGTCCTTGATACAATATCCTAATTTCTCTCCCTTCCCATCTCTTCCACAGTCCAACCCACCTCCATTTCTATGCCCTCTGCCTTGAAAACACTACTCTGGCCCAAGGAGAAAGTGAACACCACATGCAATCTGCCCTTCCGATGGTTTGTGTGCCCGTCCGTTCGGTGCTTCTCTATCCCAAGTTGTCGGGGTGGTGCCAATGCCTCCCAACCTGGCCTGCCAGGCTCAGGCCCGTCTCTTCCCTCAGCCCCACTACCTCCTGCCCATACCAGAATCTAACACCACGTATCCAAGGGTCCTATAAACTCCTCTGGGTCTAAATGTTAATGGCTAATGTGAGTAAATGAGTTACATCTCCCTGGAGCCTTTTGAAGTCACACGGCAAGAGATTTTTCACTCATATCCTTACTATTAGGAAGGCTCCAGAGACACCCACATTTTAGTTCTGGGGAAAGTACCACAGTCACACTGCCGGGAAAGCTGTGCCTCCTGAGTGACACGGCCACACCTACCCCACACCTCCTCTCATACCCTATCCTGCTCAGTCTCTCCCTCTCTCACATTTACGCTTTTGCGCTTACCTGCGTTCGAAAATAATTCCATGGATTTTTTTTTCAAGGGTAAAAGATAAAAAGACTTCGAAAGGTCCTATGTTGGGGCTGTGACAAAACAAAGGAAACTTCATCCCTGTGGATTAACTTTGAGACAGTTATAAGTAACTAAAATTAGAAATTTGGGATGGAAAGAGTTTCTCAGCTGCTAGAATCACAGTAAAGAGTGGAAGCCAGGGGCACCTGGGTGGCTCAGTCGGTTAAGCGTCCAACTTCGGCTCAGGTCACGATCTCGCGGTCCGTGAGTTCAAGCCCCGAGTCAGGCTCTGGGCTGATGGCTCAGAGCCTGGAGCCTGTTTCCGATTCTGTGTTTCCCTCTCTCTCTGCCCCTCCCCCGTTCATGCTCTGTCTCTCTCTGTCTCAAAAATAAATAAACGTAAAAAAAAAAAAAAATTAAAAAAAAAAAAAAAAGAGTGGAAGCCAGGCCCTTCACAAAGGGAGGATGGCAGGCAACACTGAGGAAAGTGAGGAGTGAATAAACCTTGTCAGACTGGGAAATGAGACAGGAGACTCTACTCCAAACCTTCCTCTGGCCGTTAAGGCTCACTTTCAGACCCTCCCACCGTGATGCTTCCCACACATCATGTGAAACAACACAAGGGTGCCCCAGGGAGCGGGGCAGGGAGAGGAGCAGGCTGCCCGGACTCCAAAGATCTCAGTCCAAAGTCTGCCGAGGCGTTTTTCTCCCAGGTTGGGATTTGGGGAAAAAGTGCTTCAGTTTCCTTATTTGCAAACCATAATAATCAAAGCTGACAGCCACTGGGCCTTCTCTATATGACAGACATTGCAAAGTTCTTTGTACACATTCACTTGCTCCTCATGACAACGCCATGGGCTGGGTCCTAGTAGAGATCCCATTATACAGATGAGCAAACTAAGGCTTGGAGAGACTAAGTAACCAACCAGCCAAAGGTCCTAAACCCAAGTCTGCTTATTTTTCTACACTGCTTTCCTGGAGGCTTGCTTAGCGGGCCCACGCACCTCATCACTCCCTTGGAAAGCAGACAAGGCGCTGGGCCTTCTCCCCCTCTATGGTTTATTCTCCTCAGCAGGCTTGGGGGCAGAAAGAGAGTAAGCCAGCTTCCTTGGGCCCAGGTTGGTCAGCGAGGCCAGCCAGTGACCACAGTCCGTGCCCCAGGACAACATCTTCTGGTTTGTAAGTTACCTTACATGTATGTGCTTGCTTTGGGGTTCTCAGCAGTCTTAATAGGTAAGTAAACAGAGCAAGATTTCTGCATCTATGAAACGAGATAAAATTTCCTGCGTCGCAGGGTCAGTGTGAAGATTAAGATTAGGAGAGCCCCCGGAACAACATCGGGCGCAGAAATGACTCTTTTAAAGAAGGTGACTTCCCATCCCCACTCTCTCCCAAGTGACAGCACTAATGAGCAGCTGGGGCTGCAGTCTTACTAGTGGAGTCCTCCCTACCCCCTCTTCCCACACTCCCTCCAGCCTTCCTCCTTGGAAGCAAGCATGTCTTGGCATCCCGAGCCTCTTCTCTGGGCTACCAGTCTTAAATGAACTTTCAACAAATACTGCGTTTCCAGACAAGAATCGAAAAGAAGATCCCAGGTTTGGAATAGGTAAGGGATCCTTTGGGCGGATAGGACACAGAGCTTCTAGAGCAGGAAGGGCTCAGGGCACTGAGGGAGACAAAGGTACATGGCTCTGAGAGACAGGCAGGTGAGTGCACGTACACAGTGGCGTCACATGTACGCACACGCGCACACACTCCAGCTAGGGGTCTGGGCAGAGCGTGTGCGTCTGACAATAGTGGTCTCTGCAAATGAGTCCCGGCTCATGCTCAAAAAGAGCTGTCCAGGCAGCCTGTGTTCTAGAAAACACTCATTCTTTTTCAGGGGATGTTTAGAACATATATCATCATAGACGTGCGGTATATATGAACATCAATGCCTCGGTTGAAACATCATCCTGTGTGCTGAGGACCAGCCCCCTTGACCTGCCCTGTAGCCTCCTCAGCTGCCACTGAGGTACCTCCACAGTTCCTTAGGGTCCTTGGAATGTACTTTGGAAAACAGCTTAAACTAGAGAAGAAAGAAATGCAGGGTTTAGGATTGGGAGGCAGGGGACTGTGGTTGACCCTTGGCTCACATGATGCCACCAGTTGCCAATGTGGCTCTGAAGGGGCAGGTTGGCTGGGTCTCTAGCGACTTGGCAGAGTCCCCACACCAGTGCTGGGCTGTCACATCCACGTTCCTTGCTTTGTGTGAGACTACCAGCCCCCTGCTTTATTTGGGCCACTGCCGGTTGGATTTCCTGTTCCGTGCAGGTCGACTCAGGCTCTAACTGATCGATCACACCATCCATTCCCTTCTTGCCTCCTGCATCCTAGGCTGACGACCCAATCGGAGGTCCACTCTTTCCCCTGGTCCAGTTCCTAACTTGACATTTATTCTCTCCCTCACACATCATTCAGGTTCCCTCTCTGCCAGATTCATCACAGTAAGTATCCTCAGGTCTCAGCTCCTTGCCTGGTACACAGGAGGCACTCGGTGAATACTTCTGAAGCAGACAAAGGAATGATCTCACTAGCCCTGCTTTGTTCCCACTATCCTGTGGCTGCCCAACCTACAACTCAAACTCTGACCCCTTGCCCCGCTCCGATCTCATATTTCTTATTGTCTATGGAAGATCTCTATTTGGTTGACCTTCCAACCCCTGCCACAAAACTTGTCTAAAGCAGAGCTCGTTAACTTTCCTTCCCAACCAGGGCCCCTTCCCACCTTCCTGATTATTGCTAGCAGTGCAATTAGCCTTAGGACCGCATGGTCATTGCTGTTTTTTCTCCTTTCTTGGCAACTCCTCCTTCTTTGGATCCCGCCCGTTTTTTCTCAGCATGGACTCCCAGACTCCAGTTCTCTGATCTCACAGCCCACTCCTGATCCAGGCACATTACTCTGTGCTGGGAGCAACGGAGTCTTTCCTTCATGCTTTGCACTGACCCCCGGCGCCTTCCAGGCACAGCCATTGCCTGTTCCTTGATGCAGATGTATGGCAAGCGAGCGTTGGATGCGTGCATGATGAAGGGATGAGGGAATGAATGGATGGCACTACACTGGCTTCCTCTTGAGGAGAAGGGTCATCTGTGTTCTCTCTTCCCAAGGTTAACATGGTAACTCTGAAAACTGCCTGGAGGCTCTTCTTAATTCTTCGTTTGTTTCACCCTCAAAACCAATATGGAAACTGTTCCCCTCTCCTCACCCTCATCATGCACTCTCCCCTTCTCCTGATTCTAGACCATTGCCCTTCACTGAGTGGCGTCCACATGACAGCTGAGGAAGGGGCCGTGATGGGGATCGTTGGGGACCTCACACCCTGCCTGCGGGAACAGACGGTCCCAGCCCATCCACTCGGCAAAGGGAGCTTCTCCTGCTTCTGTGTTCCCCAGATTTTTTCTTCACCTCTGTCTAGGGAACACTTCAAAGCTTCTTGCTCTCTTCAATGTTTACCTTGTGATGCTATCTTCCAAACATATAAACAAGAAAAAACGAAGGAAAGAAGAAATAATTCCTTCATAAAAGCAAGGCCAGCTCAAGTTTCTCACCACCCACCCCCACTGTAGACCCCAAAACCGAAGCCACCTGAAAGCACTTGTCACATGAAGAATGGGGCAGAGGATCTTGCCCCATTAGCATATTATATGTCTGGGATGAGTCTTTGGGCTCCTGTAACCCCTGATGCTCAAAGCCTAACTATGTTGACTGGTTTATGCAGGGCTATGAAGCTTCCTGAGGAAGTAGTTTGGGATTTGGACATATACATGTCTGGTGACACTGATGGGGCCTTCACGAAGGCCAAATTGCAGTGAGAAAACGAAAGGATATAGATCCGGGAGAGGGGTGGAATGCACCACCATTCTGGATCAGTCTGGACACAGGACCTGGGCAGCAGATGGAAATGGCTCTGCACAGAACACGGCCAACACCGAGCTCACTCAGTCCAGCCATCGTAGTGGCCTAGATGCTCTTTTGCAAAGAAAAGGCCAAATGCATGAACAATTAAGAGAGATTTAACACCTTGGGGTTCAAGGAACTCAGTAAAGGAGTCACAGAAGAAGGGGCGGTTTTTCCTCTCCCAGTTTTGCAGACACTTGCCATCCAGAGCAAGCAATGATGGCCACTTTTCAAGAGGCAGCCTGAGCAGAGTGACAATGGGGGCACAGCCAAGAGGCAAGCAGCATCAGCAGACGAGAAAAGCAAAGCGATTCATGAGAGCACTGTGACACCCAGGCAGTGCGTGAGATGGATGGGAGGAGCCCCGAGGGGGCGGGTGAGGGGTGGGAGGAGGGGAGATGATGGCCTCAAGCTCCCAGGAGCAAGGTCTCCAGTACCAGGAGCCAGGCACACAGATCACTGTGACCTTTTTGTACCCACAGGAAGTGAGGTGAAGGAGCATCCAGCTTATATAAGGAACCCTCCAGGTCAAGGTACATCAAGTAAGTCCAAAGGATGAACTAGGGAGAAAAGAAAAACAAGATGACTGGCTTCCAAAGCGCTGAGCACATTCGAGAAAGCTGAGTACAGACAGTGCCCATTCGGAGGCTCAGTTTGGTCAGGGTTGGGTGCGAGAGGGAGCACATGGCAGGAAGCCAGGCCCTGGTGTCCGTTCAGCCCACCCCAAGCCAGCACTGTCCTCACAGCGGTGGGGAGTTGTGTCCAAAACAGGGGAAGCCTCAGAGATGAGCGACTCCACTTCCTCCTTTTCTTGGATAGGGCAACTGGGCTTTCCACAAAAGCAAATAATTAAAAGTAGCATTTGGATGGCATGTCACACAAGCCCCCCCCCCCCACTACCCTGCATAATTCCTACAACGCTCTCATGAAATACGGCCATCCTCACTTCAAAGGCAAAGAAATAAAGGTTCTGCAGCATGAAATCATACCCAAGCTATCTCAGCTGCCCTGCGCTCCTTGCTCTGCTAAAGGGGCAGGGAGCCGGGGGGAGCTTAGTGACATCTTGGCCAAACTCTGCCAACCAGCCGTTCAATACTCTAATGCGTACGAAAACATGTAACATCAGATATCATCACATACAAATTGAGCAGGTTTTTAGGAACTGGGAAATCTCACAAAATAATGGGAGAATGTGAGATTCAGGAAAATTCAGGACATATATGGGCCAGTGTTTCGCGTGCTTCAGACGTGGTTAAAAATATGTGTGTGTCAACCCAGCCCATAAACTACTACATAGGAATTTCTGGGAACCTCCCTATTTTCTTTTTTTTTTTTTTTTTTTTTTAAATTTTTTTTTCAACGTTTTTTTATTTATTTTTGGGACAGAGAGAGACAGAGCATGAACGGGGGAGGGGCAGAGAGAGAGGGAGACACAGAATCAGAAACAGGCTCCAGGCTCTGAGCCATCAGCCCAGAGCCTGACGCGGGGCTCGAACTCACAGACCGCGAGATCGTGACCTGGCTGAAGTCGGACGCTTAACCGACTGCGCCACCCAGGCGCCCCGAACCTCCCTATTTTCAATAAACTGTCCTAACGATTCCACTGTATGTGGAAGTCTGAGAACTAACGATGTACGTTATTTTTTTACCTTAACTTACAACTATCAAGACAAATAATTAACTAGTTTGTAAAAACCCACATTTATTGAATGCCATATGTTTTTCTCTGATAATAGTGAAACTTCATGAGCACTTACTCTCTGCCATATATGCATATTCTGATTTAATTTCCATAAGAACTCTGCAGGGTTCTTGTACTTTATACAAAGAGGACCTAAGGTTCAGAGAGATGGAATGATCTGGTTGAAACAGCCTTGTTAATATGTGGCAAAGCTGGGCTCTGACCCAGATGTGGCTGTCTCCAAGCCCAAGTTCCTTCCATCGTACCCACAACATCACTCTTTCTTTGTAGGAGGTTGGCTCCAGGGCTGGGCTGAGGGGGTCTGGAAGAGCCTTGTGTGCCTTAGAAAACAACAAGCACAATTCTGGGCGCAAATGCAGGCATGTTTCATTATAGTGGCAAATACAGGTTTTTTTAAATGTTTATTTATTTATTTTGAGAGAGAGAGGAAGGGGCAGAGAAAGAGGGAGACAGAGAATCCCGGGCAGGCTCTGCACCATCAGCACAGAGCTGGACACGGGCCTCTAACCCACAAATCGTGAGATCATGACCTGAGCCGAAATCGAGAGTCGGACTCTCAACTTACTGACCCACCCAGGCGCCCCTCCAATAAAGAGTTTTTGAGTAGAAACTCGTGAGCAAAGACGAGGAGCCTACATGGCTTCTGTAAGTGCTGGAAGAAACAGGGAGCTTGTTCATGAAAGAATTATGGGAGTTTAGAGAAGGAGTTTGAGGTGCAGAAGATAAGAGAAGATGGAGAAAGGGAGGCCATCTGGAGGAATGTAAGTGGCTTGAATCCGGAATCTGCAGAAGGTGAGGGAGTAAGGTGCAAGGGTTGAAGGTGCTGTGAATGGGAAGTTAGGTAATAGGGAGAGGAAGGAAGCTTCCAGATGGAGGGCAGGGGTTCAAGGATAAGGTTGCTGTAAATGCGGGCGGGAGCTGCATGAGAGCAAGAGAGACAGAGAGGCAGAGACAGAGACAAAGACAGAGAGAGACAGAAAGTCAGGGACAGAGTAGGGGTAGAGGCAAGGAGTGAGCCCATTATTTCTGAGCCAAACTCAATTAAACATACAACCAATAAGCTTTTAGAGACACTCTCTGGTCCCCCATTCTCAGAATTTTGGTCTCAGGACCTTTCCACACTCTAAACAATTTCTGAGCAGCCCAAGAGCATTTCTTTACGTGCGTTATAGGTATCAATATTTATTGTACCATACATCAAAAGTGAGACCTCTTAAAAACATGTATTTATTAATTCACTTTAAAGTAACAATAATAAAATCACTCGTGTTAATATAGACCGTGTATTTTTATGGAAAGCAGCTCTATTTTCTAAAATAGCGAGCTGAGTGTCGCTATTATATATGCTCGCACATCTCCTTAATGTCTGGCTTAATAGGTGACAGCTGGATTCCGAACCTGCTTTTGCATTCAAAGTGTTGTGATGTGTTGCTCTGGTTGAGGTTTAGGGGACAAACTTTGGCCTTAATCGAATATGTAGCTGGAAGAGGGAGGCGTCTATTAATCACCTTTGCAGATCATTGTGGGTATTCTTCTTTAACACTGCTTCATAGTTCAACAAACGGTAGTTTCTTAAAGGTTAGTTGCGCTGTTGAATGGAAATTACAGCAGGAAGGTTTGCGTACCCTCTTGCTTTAAAGGCACTGATCTACCTTGCACCTTGAGCGGATGCTTTGCCCCTGCCTGATTGGTAACACCACGCGTTGGCTATTGGGAAAATGCTGGCTCGCATTTGAGGTACGCGGAGCTTCCAAATGTACAATGGAAAACCCCACTGTATTCTTGTGAGCAAACGAGAGAAACAAAGACAAATGACCTCACAGCTCCCCCCACCACCGAAAGAGCCTCGGGGGGGTCCAGGGGTCCCGGATGACACTTTGAGAACCCTGCTGTGGTGTCATGAAAAGCGTCCTGAAGTGGGAAATCAGACAAGCCAGGCACTAGATCGGACTCCACAGTTCAGTAGCTTGGCTATATCGCTGAACTTCTGTGGGCCTCTTCAGCCAAACTGGACGACTCAACATTTCTTAAAAAGTTCCCCATGGGGAGGGAGGCGAGGGTGGGTGATGGGTATTGAGGAGGGCACCTTTTGGGATGAGCACTGGGTGTTGTATGGAAACCAATTTGACAATAAATTTCATATATTGAAAAAAAAAAAAGTTCCCCATGAATCCCTCCCACCAAGCTCTTCTTCTCCTCCCAGGGCTCCAATTGCCACCTGTCAACTGTATCCCTTCTTGGAAGCCACCCCTTCTGTGATAGATTTGTGATTGCCCCTCAGACAAACGCCTCACCCCTCCTTGTGCTCTCACTACTTTTGTTTGAACGTCTCCTCAGGATCTTAAGTCACTCCACCCCGAGTGAGGACGACCAGAGAGCTTGGCTCCCACCCCCGACCACTTGCACCCTCCCCTCCCCCTCCCCACGGCATAGTGAGTCCCCGGAGGACAGAAACCCCCAGGCTAGTTCATGTTTGTGTCTCCCTCGGCTACCACCCCCATGCCTGACACGGAGTAGACGCCCTGTGGAAGTGAAATTAATTGGTTAGCATATTTCAGGAAGATCTATCTGTAAGGCTGAATGGATATTTATGGGAGAAGAGTCTGGGAAGAGGTGACTGGGAGGTGAAGGAAGAGGAATGATGGAAATAATGAGAATACTGATAGAAGAGATGGGGAGCAGAGGTCAGAGTATGTACCTATAGGTCATGAAGTAAGAGAAAGGGATGGGGTGGGATCAGGGTGTGGTAAGAAGATAAGGAGGGCATTTTAGGATGAACTGGGGGGAGGGGGACTAGATGCTTGGGAAATGGCATTCCATTGGATCAAGAAACTAAAAGAAGGACGTTTGCAACGAAAACCCAGAGACACTGCTGGCGGAGGGGGCTGAGTCCTGGGCAGCACTGGGCTGGCTGTATGTGCGAGTGAGTGAGGAGCATGAGAAGGGGGTGATGGGAAGCCAGTCCTTGCCAGGGATGCTACTGGCTCCCAGACACCCAGACACCCCCGCCAGCTCCCACACGCTGGGGGGAGGTATGAGGCAGAAGTGGCAAGGAGCAAGACGCTCAAAACCTCTATTTTTTTCTCTTCAAATATTTGCAGAGAGGGAGTGTGGCATGGGCATGGGGAATGTGGTGCTTACTGCTCACACTACATTAAAATTCAGATTGGCTTGTGCAATATCCCCGGCATAACCGCTCTGTGCTGATATTTTTATAACTCTTAATATCAAACAAATTGCCTCTTCACTGAGACAGTTTAATGTGACGGGGGCCGTGCCCGCCAGCTTCCTCACGCCGGCCCCATAAAGATCACCGTTCTGTTACTGGGGACAGAGGAGCCATGAATTTCTTATCAAAAATATGGCTGGATTATGCAGAGTAAATCTTGGACCGTGTTAAAGGGATCATGGTGTTTTAATTTCTTTTCTCTCCCCCCCGCCCCCCACTGAATCTTTTCTTACTAATAAAATGAAATCGGGAAGGGGGGGCCTCCAGATTGAGTCAGCTATGAATCATCTTTTTTGGCCAAGGTCCCTGTTTTTGTCATATTCATGCCTCTTCCCCAGTCATCAGTGATGCCTTCCACCCACCCCACCCTCAATATGTTACCTCTCCATGATCTGAGGGAAAAAGAGATTTGGATGGACTTTCCTAGAAAATCCCCACCATAATGTCAACTTCCGGACCAAATGAGCCCTCTTGTTTGGGCGGGGTTTCCCTCAATGGCATCATGAACTACAATACATGATATACTGCTTCCCAACCTTGTTCCTGATATCAAAGACCGTCTTTCCTACCCATCCAGCCAGGAACTCCTATGTGATTAGAAAAAAACAGACTATTGGGGCACCGGGGTGGCTCAGTCGGTTAAGCGTCTGACTCTTGGTGTTGGCTCAGGTCATGATCTCACAGCTTCATGGGTTTGAGCCCCACATTGGGCTCTGTGCTGGCAATGCAGAGCCTGCTTTGGATTCTCTCTCTCCTTTCTCTCTCCCTCTCTCTCTCTCTGCCTCTCCCTCACTCATGCTGTCTCCATCTCTCCAAAATAAACTTTTTTAAAAACTTAAAAAATAATTAGAAAAAACCAGACTATTTATTATTAAACAATTGGCTCTCCCTTTCAGTTATGAGGACCCAGGAAAATATCCCTCGGACCAATCCATTGGAGATAAGTATGAGTTGGTATAAATTAACTCAAAGCAAAAAAACACTTGACATCTTATTAGCCTGAGACACTCTATAGTAGGCAATCTGAATATTTTCCAAATATTGGAAATAGTTCACGGGCTCCTCTCTCCTTCTGTTGCCGCCTCAGAGAGCAAGCATGAAGTTTATAACAAGTGACGTAAGGTGTCCTCAAAGGCCCCAAGACGTAGATTGATTGGAAGGGTCATATGCATAGAGATCTCAGTACCTCACACCATTTCATTTGTTTACAGTAACAGTGCCGATGGCAACACGAACCCAGACAGCAAATAATCAAATTGCTTTGCACCATCTCACAGCCTTCCTGAGACCCACACACTCCAGACCGACAGACAGACACACAGATGGGCCAAGCCTGGTTTTTCAAGGGCGGGAGGTAAACTTCCACCTCGAAAGTGTCCTGTCACTTGGATTACCTGTGTGGGGTCCTTAAATATTGAATTTTTTTTTCTTCAACACCCTTATATCTCAAATCCTTTTTTCTTTCTCCACTCATATGCTAGTAGACACTTTTCATCCTCGACTCGTATGGCAGCCCCACCGTTTATTTTCAAGTTTTACGTTTTCATACACCTCGAAATTAGTACAAGCATATAACACACTGAACATCCATCAGAGGTAACTTGGCCTGTTGTTATAGTTCTTGTCACTTGGCTCACAATTTATTTGAAAAAGTCTTACAGACATTGAAGCTGAATTATCTTTTTCTTCAAATACTACAATTTTTTGGGTCCTTACAACAGCTGAAGCCTTATCTACCTCTCTTGCTTCTGGAATATTCTCAAGTCTCCTTGGTTTGCAGAGTCAGATGGTCTTTGAAAACCTCTACAATTTCTAGAAGGGCTGATGCAGGCTGGGCTCTCACACCGGGCCCCTTGGAGTTGTCAACTTTTAAAATTTGTCACATCTTATTTTTCATAAGCCAGGAAGGAGGAGAAATCACTGCTTTTATCGCTGACTATGATTTTTTAAAAATGGCATGATTTGGATAATATAAAGTTCACAGATCTTTATAATAGCAAAAATTTAGAAATACTCACAATAAACAAAAATAGGTGCCTTGTTAAAAAAAACCAATCAGGGGCGCCTGGGTGGCTCAGTCAGTTAAACGCCCGACTTCAGCTCAGGTCACGATCTCACGGTCCGTGAGTTCGAGCCCCGCGTCGGGCTCTGGGCTGATGGCTCAGAGCCCGGTGCCTGCTTCCGATTCTGTGTCTCCCTCTCTCTCTGCCCCTCCCCCGTTCATGCTCTGTCTCAAAAATAAATAAAACGTTAAACAAAATTAAAAAAAAAACCAATCATACGCAGAATATACAAACATTCAATAAAACACAGTCTCCATTAAAATTTTTTTGTTGTTTTTTTATTCTTGAGAGACAGAGAGAGTCAGAGCATGAGCAGAGGGAGGGGCAGAGAGAGAGGGAGACACAGAATCTGCCGCAGGTTCCAGGCCCCGAGCTGTCAGCACAGAGCCCGACGTGGGGCTGGAACTCACCGAGTGGGAGATCATGACCTGAGCCAAAGTCAGGCGCCCAACCGACTGAGCCACCCAGGTGCCCCAAACAGAGACTCCATTTAAAATTATACTGTGGAAGGGGCGCCTGGGTGGCTCAGTTAAAGGTCAGACTTCAGCTCAGGTCATGATCTCACAGCTCATGGGTTCGAGCCCCACCTTGGGCTCTGTGCTGACAGCTCAGAGCCTGGAACCTGTGGCAGATTCTGTGTCTCCCTCTCTCTCTCGGCCCTCCCCCACTCATGCTCTGTCTCTCTCTCTCTCTCTCAAAATAAATAAACATTAAAAAAATTTTAATTTTGTCGTAGAAGAATACTTGATATCATAAAAAAGTATGCACAATATGATGTTGAATGGATAAAACAGGTCAGAAAAATGTGTACCCTATTTTTTAATATATATATAAAATTAGGATAAATACCAAACTATAAAATAACAGATGATTTTAGTTTCTCGTTTGAAAAGGGAGGTAAAAAAATACACTGAAAACCCGGTTCCAACACACATCCCATTGGAGTTCTAAATGGAGCCTCGAGCTTGCAAGACATTTCTGTGTTCAGGCCATCATCACTTCCTGCACAAACAACACTGAGGGCCCACGGTGAGCCAGCCCTGACACGTGGCAGGAAAAGCAGCAGACCCTCGGGGCACTTATAGCCCGCTACCCAGACTACCTGAGGGGTCAAACCCCTGCCAAGAGCTTCCACTGCCTACTGTCCCCTCCTGAGTGGTGCCCGTGACCGGTCCCAGGACCCGGGGATACGGCCAAGCGGTCTGGGCGTCCGAGGGGGGGCTGGGGCTGCTTCCCCACGTGCACGCACCGCAGCCGGTCCCACTGCCCCGGGCCACCCACCTACTCACGCTCTTCCGTCCCCTCCCCTTCCCGGCCACCTCCAGAGGGACCTGCCGCCCCACCCCCAATCTGTTGCGTGTGCCTCGCTGGGAAGGTCCCTGCCCTTCGCCGCGCCGCGTCCTGGGGCCGAAAGAAAGGCGCCCCGGGGCTGGTAGTTCCTCTCCCCGGGGACGGAGTTCCTTGCAGTCGGCGGCAGATGGGGGAGGCCCCAGTGGGGCGCACGTGGATGAATTTCGGGGAGGAAACCATGTACCATCCGCTGTCGCTCGCTGCCATCCAGTGTGTTCTCCCCCCAGTGAGTCTCTTAATTTTGCTCATTTATCTTAAAGAGCTCCGTAAGCGCCGTGGGCTCCGGTGGGGGGGCCGCACGGGGGCTCCGACACCCGACCCCCACGCCCGCCTCCCAGAGGAGCCATCCAGCGCGGACCAAATCTCATTTTCCTACAAATAGTTTGTCAGAAGCAGCAGGGCAAGTAATAAATCACCGAGAGCGAGAGCGGAGCGGGAAGGGGGAGAGGCTGGGAGCGGGCAGGGCGGAGCGCGCGGGGAGGCTGGCGGCGCAGATGGAGGCACCGGCGGGAGGGGGGGGGCCGGGGAGGGCGCGCCGGGGAAGGAAACCAGCCGAAAAGGAGGGAAAGAGATCGCAGAGACAAAGAAGAAAGGAGGGAGGATGAGAAAGGGAGGAGTAAGGAAGGGGAGAGGGGGGAGGGGCGGGGGAAGGGGGAGAGAGGGAGGAACGCGAAAGGGATAGCCAGGGATGAATGGGACGCAGAGACACCTGAAGGGAAAGGAGAGGAGAAAAGGAATCCAAAGGTGCTAAGAGAAGAGGAGACAGAGATGTCTGGTCAAGAGGCAGAGCAGCGAGAGGATGGTGGGCAGAGAGCACCATGCCCTCCCCCCCCCCCCCCCCCCAGTTTCTGAGCCCTGACATGTTGGGGAGCCTGCGTTCTGCCACCTTGTCCTCCTCGTCCTCACCTCTGTCCCTGCTGCCTACTCCAGGTGAGCAGATGCGGGATGGAGGTCAAGTGGGGTCCTCTTGGTCCAGCGGACAAAGTCTCCAGCCACTGCCTTTCATGTGTGTGCTGTAGACACAGAGAGGGGGAACCTGCATCCCAACTTTTGGGATGAAGCTGTGTGGCCTTAAAGAAGCCGGGCCTCGGTTTCCTAATCTAGAAAATGGGAATGATAATCCCTGTTTCCGGGCCTGGAAAGATTGTAAAAGGTAATCCAATGGCATCTAGCACACGGTGCAGGCAGTTGATCAGGAAAAGGAGCCTCCCTGGGGTGTCTGTGGTCATTGAACTTGGCGCTGGGGCCCAGGGCAGGGGCCTTCAGAATCTGTGCACTGCCTGGCCACCCCCACAGCCTGTGATCCCCAGCCAGGCACTCGGATCCTTCAGCTGTCAACACAGGCACACGCCAGTGCTTTCTGCTCTGCCCAGAAGTTCTCCCCCAGGAAGTTTGGAGCACAAGTGAGATCATCGTTGTCAAGCTCTCTGGGCTAGTGGTGCAAGGCCAGCCTGATAAGGGGGACTAGCAAGGTGCCGCCCTCGACTTCGTCCCCAGCCCCAGCTCCACTTTCCAGACTTCTGGCTCCTGCGTGGCTCAGGAGCTATGGGCTCAGAAGGAGCCTAAGTCTCTGCTTTCCTTCCCACTCTCTCCCTCCTCCTCCTCCCTGGATGCTGGGGTGGAGCCCTCACTCTAAGGAAGAACTCGATCCCTTACAGTTTGGAGGAAGTAGTGCCTGTGGGGCCCCCGGTTGTGCGGGGCACACTGTAAACTGCTCTCGTCTATGTGGGTCGCAGAATTATCCCCAACACCTAGTGCAGCACTGGCACAGAGTAGACTCCTAAAATGAATGAAATTCATTTAATGCCATGAATATGGATTCACTTATTCATGCTTCACAACTATAAAGAAGCTGGTGTTATTCTGTTTTAGAAGAAAGGGCAACTGAGACACAAAATCACCAAGCCAGGAAGGGGCAAGACTGGAACAAAACCCAGAGCAATCCCAAACCCAAAGCTCTCGTTCCTCCCACCGTGGCCCGGGGCTGGGCATCCTATCAGCATTACACTGCAGCAGTCCGTGTTGATCTGGGGCCTCCTGAAGCCCAAGGCATGGAGTGCCTGCCCTGCCTTCTTCTTTCCCTCTGGATTTGGGGTAGCTCATCCATTTCTGGGCTCTATGCCACTGGCATAGTTAAGCGATGCCACTCCCAGGCAGACCTTCAGCCCCCAGGCCTCTGCCCTGCTTTGGGGTTTTGAGGATGTGATCACGTGTCTCAGAACCTGTCTCCTCTCAGCTCTCAGGACCCTCCACCTGCTCTGCCCCTTTGCCCTCTGACCCTCTAGCAAGGTGAGCATCCTGTAGGAACCCCACATGTGACCCTGATGAGGAGCGGAGCCCAGGGAGAGAGAACCAGGTTTTGCCCTCCTGCCATTTACCAGCTAGGTGACCTTGGGCAATTATTTTCACCTCTCCAGGCCTCAGGTTCTTCAGCTGGAAAATGGGGATTGAAAAAAATCCATGCCTAACTCCCAGGGCTGTCACGAGCATCAATTAAGGCGAAAGCCAGAAAGCACTTTAAAAGTTCATCACTTCCTCTTATTCTCCACCTTTTCCTTTAAAAAAAAAAAAAAAGTTTATTTTTGAGATAGAGGGAGTCGAGGGAGGAGCAGAGAGAGAGGGGGACAGAGGAGCCGAAGACGGCTCTGTGCTGACAGCAGACAGCCTGATTTGGGGCTCGAACTCACGAACCATGAGATCATGACTTGGGCCGAAGTCGGACCCTTAACAGACTGAACCACTGTCATAACAAGGGTCACTGATCCAGGGTCTGACCCCCAAGGACTGCAGAGGCCTCCCAGCTTTCCCTTCATGAACAGCCCACAGCATGACACCATTTAAAAAGCCAGAGAAGGCTTTGTGGGTGAATCACCTTAAGGGAGGCAAAACAAAGCAGGACTAAGAGCTCTGGTAAATTTAAAAACCAAATTTTCTAATTCTAGCTTTACCGTATATTAACGCTATTAACTTTGAATGATCACTTGGCCTCTCTAAGCCTCGGCTTCCCCATCTATAAAATGACATAGTATTAATAATAATACCCATCTTATGAGGTAGATAATGTATATGTAGCAGTAGGCACATATTAAGCTCCCAATAAATTGCTACTATCATTATTTCCCCCTTCTTTTTGTCTAGACTCCTTGACAAGAAATCAGTTGCCAAACTTAGTAGCCTGTTTCTCAACTGTCAGGGCCAGTACCTTATTCACATTCTTACCCTCTCCTCCTTCAGCGATGGCCATAGGCTCTCCTCCCAGCCTCCAAACTGCCCACTCAGCTCTGGTCTGACCTCATGATCAAGGTGAAAAACCACCTTGGGCTTCCAGGGTGCCAAACAACAAAAGGAGGACGTGAACACAGGAGCCCTTTAAAATCATGGGATGACGGGGCTCCTGGGTGGCTCAGTGGGTTAAGTGTCTGACTCTTGATTTCAGCCCAGGTCATATCTCACGGTCGTGGGATCAAGCCCCACATCAGGCTCTGCGCTGAGTGTGGAGCCTGCTTTGGATTCTCTCTCTCTCTCTCTCTCTCTTTCTCTTGCCCTCTCTCAACCCACTGGCAGCACCCTCCACGTCAAAGCCCCTGGCAAGTGCCCACGAGGCTCAGTCCCAGTCCACCTTCTCAGTGCCTGTCACTCACCCCAGCTCTTAGCTTGCCCTGCTGTCTCCCACATAATTTGTTCATGGCTCAGTCATGCCTGTGATGGGCTTCATGCTGGGGGCCTAGGACTTAGGAGCATCTGTCACACAGTCTCTGCCTCGTGGAGCCCAGTGCAGTGACTGCCATGACCCCAGTCAACCTCCCAGCCCAGCTTTCCTGCCCAAGCTGCAGCCCACCCTCCTCCACGAAGCTCTCCAAGATTGGCGAACTGATGGAAGGCTGCTTCCTAAATCCTCCCAAGTGGCACTGTTCCTCTCTGGAAACTCTATATGCATGAGGGATTTTTATCTCCTTTTTAAAATTGGGCTTTTCTCTCTGTTGATAGAATATATATGGCTAACATTTTTAAATCTGTGTTTTAAAATATACTATCTTGCCTGTTTCCTGAATATAGAGGTCCACACCGCTGAGTGCATTTGAAATCCCTGTAGGCAGACAATCCAGTTCTCTGTGACTCTTAGGGCATCAGGGCCCGCCCAGAAAGCCACCAGAGGTGGGAGGCAGGGCAGCCAGGCCAGCCTTGTCAATGAGAGGAAAGGCACCCACGAAGCTGTTTCTGGAGCTTCATAGGGACCATAAGAGAGAAGAGATAAAGCACTGTGGACATCAGACAAGGAAAAGATCATTTCCGGACGTGGAGAACCCAGGGAGAAACCCTCTCGGATCCTGCTCACCTTCAACGCACCCACTTTGAGGATCAGCTTAAATGCCATGCCCTGCCAGGAAGCTGCTCTGATCCCCAGCTGTGTTTGAACTCCTTCCCCTAGGGAGACGTCCCACTGTGCATGGACCCCCCTGTCCTTGGGACACTTCGTGGACTCTGTGTGGGAGTTCTGGACCCTTATATCTGTGCATGGCTTTGTTTCCCGTCTGCAATTCGGCTGTGTAAGTTCTTCCCGAAGAGAGGCCAGGGCCTACCAACTTTTGTATTCCTCCCTCCACAACATCCCCCGTGGCTTAATGCCTGGTACTTAGTAGGTGCTCAATAGAGGCTTGTGGAAGGAAAGAATGGAGGAGGGAACAAGAGATCAGAAGAAAGAAGAGAGAAGGGAGAGGGGAGGTGGGGGAGAGAGGGAAGGAGGGGGGAAGGGACCGATACAGGGACCAGTACAGAAATGCTCTCTTGTGGAAACAATACTCTATAAACAAGGCACAGAGACTCTTCTGCTCCTCTCCATGTGCCTCCTGTCCTTCCCAAGTGCCAACAAAGGGGCCTGGGGAGTAGATTGAATTTCCTATTGTCACCCTGGGGATAGGGCCCCTGTCTCCTCAGCACCCTGAGTGGAAGCCAACACTATGGATAGCACTGAGCATGCATTTCTGGTGAGAAGTAACAGCTGCAAACTCGTTTGGATGATCAACATTGCTCAGATCAACAACCTTGAGCTGGATCCAGAGAGATCCAAGAGATCCACCAGCACCTCCTCTCCCTTTAGGAACAGGAGGCCGCTGAGCAGAGGAGGAGCGCCCGTCCTCTGGCGGAGATGCAAACGGAGATTCCAGGTGAGAACACAGCCTCCAGATGGCGGGCATTCGGCGATGGCTGGAACATCTGGGGCTTTGAGCCTGGAGCAGCGGGGAGTAAAAGTGGCGTCCACTGGAGGGCCGTGAACCAAACGGACAGGTGTTCCCATATCTCTCTCCCTTTTTCTGAGAAGTGGGGGGCCTCGGATTCCCGTATCGGTTCTCCCTAGCAGAGTAGGAATTTGCCACAAAATGCGGAGGTTAGCCAGGCCCGGGAAAGGCCAGCAGGCTGAGCCCGAAGCCTTGGATTCTAGCGCCAGCGCTGCCTCGAGCTGCCAACATGGCCTTGGACCATTTGTTCCTCTGACCTTCCCCTCCTCTCTGAAACATTTCCTCTGTCAAGGTGGCCCTGTGTTCCATTTTCAGTCTTCACAGACTCTCTGCTTGAGCCAAGAAGCTTCCATGGGACTTGAAAAGACTCTACCTTTTTTCAGAAAAATTGTAGGCTACAGCTCTCATTATTTCAATTCAAGAGTGATTCCCCCTCTCCCACTCCATATGCTTATGGTCTTTCCTCAAGGGTCGCCAACCACAAGAGAGTCTATTCTGCTATAAAATTCACTCTGCCCTCTGTGTCAAGAGCTTATTCTTTGTCACACACTTTGAAGACGTTTCCACCCATTCATTCACTCGGCAGATCGTTTACTGAGCACATACTATACGCAAAGACACAAAGATAAGGATCACAGCCCTGTGTTTAAGAAGCTCCTTTATGGGAGAAACAATGTAAGCAAACAAGTAAATTATTGCATGTACGGGGCCATACGTTCCATACAAAATAATGGCCTGGAACGCCAGAGGCCATCAAAATCTGAGAGGTCCTCTAGCTGTTAAAATACCCAGTTCTTCATATATTGGCCTTACAAATTCGATGCCAGCATCATCATGCACCTGGCATTTGGAAAGCCTAAATTTCATGGTTATAAGAAAGAGATCAGAGCCACCTTGTCAAATCATCTAGAAGAAATGCCTGCCCTTCCTGGTGCTTCCATGGCTCTGTCCTATTGGCCTTTTTAATCCAGAGTTTAACCTCTCCAGGTCTCTCTGTTAAATGAGAGGGCTGGACTACACGACTTCCGAGACCCTTCTAGCTCTAACATTTTATGATCTATGATTAAGACTCAGATGACATTGCTCAACCCGCTGTCCAGAGGGTGACCCGCCAACTTGCATAAAAACAATCATCATTAACCTATGTTAATTGGTCAATAAAACCATCACGGTTTTATAGCATGAAACTTGGGACCTGCTGAAGCCAATGCTACTGTGCCACGAGGAAGTTCTGCCTTCGATACGTAAAGAGCTGACTGGTGACCGCCAGAGTCGTATTAGTCAAAGTGACATAGACTCAAAGTTATTTTGGCCGAAGTAAGAACCCCTAATGGAGAAACAAAGTGACATATAAGACAATCTCAGGGCTGGAAGAACACAGGCCAACCAGACGGTGGGGAGGGGGCTTTCTGGGACGGAGATTGGTACCAGAAGAGGAAGCCAGAGGCTTGCTCAATCAGAAGAGCATGTTTCTGTCTCTCTATTCCTGCACCCTTAAAAGCCCACAGTCATGACCACCAGGGGCCAGACAGCCTGTAGTCAGTGAATAAGGTGTGGGCCTGCCTTCTAGCCTCATCTGACAACTGCCTCCCACTCTTCCTCAAGCAGCTTAATCTGATCAATATCTGCTTATTTCATACAGTTGGGGACTGACTGTCTCTTCACTTGCCCATTAGATTTGACAGGAATCTTCTGATTTCCTAGACTCACCCTCAAGATTTTCCTACTACGTGCCACCACGTTCATAATAAAATGAGAGTTAGTGTTACCACCTCCTATATGACAGATGATTGTGTGGTAAACCCTCACTACAACCCTATGAGATCAGAATTTTCCTTGCCACTCTTTAGTTCAGGAAACTGAGGCTCAGAGAGTTGAAATTAACTTGCCAAGGTCATATGCAGGTAATTGGTGGAGCCAGGAATCAAACCTAGGTCTGCTAGCTCCCAAAACTCTTTCTCCACCGTGGAGACCTCCACCTCATTTAGCACCCTCGACAGGTCCACCTGACGCCCCCTCAAGAAAGAACGAGATAGTGACATTGTAAATTATTGGTGACTTCACCTTTGTCTGAGACAAAACAGTAATGAGAGGAAAGTGGAGGTTGAAAGTCATAAGAAGCATTTGAGGGAGAAGCCAAAGGGCCCAGACAAAAACCACAGGGAACAGACAAGGGGTCTGGAAGTCATGGAGGTAAGGGTCCAGAAGCAGCGCCTGTGAGAACAGGCAGCTCAAGAAAGCAAATGCAGGACACTGGAGCCCGTGGTAAGAGGTGGCTTTTAGCATAAGGCCCATCCTGCCGGGGAGAGGGAAGGAAGTTCATTACAGATGCTCTACATGGCTGGACAGGAGGACATCTTGAAGGTCAGCCATCCAGCTTCTATCATCCTGTGTCACCTCTGCCAAGAAGCCTCCCAGCCTACTACCCGCTCAAGAAAGCCAAAGTCACTCCATTTATACATAAAGTTAGAGGTAGACCCTATATGGTAACCACCAGGTGAAGGAAAGAAAATGGATACATGTAGATCCATAATGTATATAATGTACGTATAATCCATACACCTGCCATCTTCTCACATGAAGGCCGCAAAAGCCTCGTTACAATGTTCAAAAGTCAGCCCTCAAATATGGCAGGTAGGGCCTGCTTTAAGAAAACTTGTGGGACAAATGTATCAGTGGATCCAGCTTGGTTCTGGAAGAAGGGGTTCTTGAAGTCACGTGTCGGTTGGAATTGCCCAACTTCAACTTAGAGGTGCATTTCCTAGAACATGTCTGTTGTGGAGAACAATGAGGACCTGAAAACATACGGCCCCACAAAGCCTTACACCGTCGCGTAATCTGCCCAAGCTGCTGTAGGTGTACTTCTGGATTAATGCAGGACTTCTTATTCTTGCCTTGGGGCATCATTAACCAGAAAGATTCCAGAAACATAGGTCTGGGAGTTAAGCAAGGCCGTGACTGGTTATGACATACATATGTAATTAGTGTCCATATTAGCGTGAGACATTGTATGTCTATTTTACATGCTTAATTAGCAATACATAATATTGTTAATGGCTTAATGAGTGATAATAATATGGTCTTCCCCAAGAACCCACATTGAACAAAGTACCTCATATGTGAAAAACATTAATGGGCCACAGGCTTTCCATGCTATGGAAAAGCTATTTGTTCTTTTGAGTTGTGTGATACCGTACACACCACTTACCCTCTCTGAGCCTCAGTTTACTTGTCTATAAGTCCTGCACGGGGCCCACCTCCCAACCTCTCCACCACGCCCCCCCCCCGCCCCCCCGTTCTCCCTCTGCCTCATTCCAGCAGCACTGACCTTCTGGGGACCCCCATCCCCATCAGGCTTCCTCCTGCCTCTGGGCCTCTGCACCTGCTACCCACCCGGCCTCGGTCACTTTTTCTCAATTCTCAGCCCACGTGGCTCCTGTCGTCCTTCAGATCTTGGTTCAAGCATCATTTCCTTAAGAAGTCTCGCTGTAGAAACCACTGGGTCAGATCCTTCCATTATAGACCATGTTTCACCGCATTTATCACTGATGCAGATTTGCTTGCATTTGTGCCGTAATTTCACTCACGTTTATTTCCTCCACTGGACTATAAGCTCCGGAGAGGAGAGACTGTCTGTTTATACTCATCCCTGTACCCCAGGAACTAGAACATAGAGCTCAATTAATATGTGTTGGCTCAAGAAATAGAATTATTCCATCAAGTGATATAAAATGAGACGATACGCACCTACTACTAATATCAGTCATCTTAAAAGAAGAATCGTTTACTCCCTCCATCACTGTGACTTCCCCCAGCACATGACTTTTACCTTTAGGAACATATAATCTCAAATTATAAAAACCGGGCCTTACAAATATTTCCTTCCTTCTGCCCGCTGCCCACAATCCACTACTGATCTACCCAGCCAGGGTGTCCCTGAATGTCCAGCTCAGATAACTGTGCTATTTATTGAATCAGCTGTTGTTCAGTCTTTAAAGAAATCTGTGTGCTTCTCTTCCTCCCTCTCTCGTCTGCCTCTCTCCCTTCTCATACCTCCCTCTCTTACCCCCTTCTCCCTCTAGTCATTTTATTTGTGAGCCAAAAATTGACCTTAATCATGACTGATAAATGCAAGAGCAGTGCTCAAGCGATTCGTCTGAATCAATGAGAAGGAGAGTGGAATTAGATGTCATAAAGAAACGGTGCCTCCAACCTCAAAAGTCCTTGAACATTCCTACATCCTTCTCCTGAGTCCCCACAAAAGTCTACACCGTCAACTTCCCTCACCTGATTTCTTCAAGAGGTCAACGTTTCAGGGAAAATGCAAAAATGGTATATTCAACTTTGTTGTTTAATTACGAACACAGCAACAATGTGATATGACGGTTTGTTTCATTGTAGCTGTGCAGGATCTTAGCTGCACTGTGAGCAGCTGATGTGGGAATTCTAAGCATTTATATAGATTACTGCTTTGCAAAAGTTTCGGACTCCAGGGTTCCTTTGCAACTTTCATCCTCCCTTCTGAGAAGTTGGAAGCAAAGTGGTAATCATGGAGATCTGTTGGAGGTAAGACCACTCAAACTATGAAGGGATGCTGGTAATGTCAGGTCTTTGGCCTGGGGTCTACACAGGGCTCCCAAACATCTGACCCGGAACGAGCTCCCAGCAGCAAGGCCCCGGGGTTCCCTGACAAGTGAGGTTCATGCAAAGCCTGCAACAGTAGTAATAGGTCCCAGAACTTGTCTCTACCCCTGTGCCTGGGTCCCATGCTTCCCTGTCTCTGGTAGAGACGGCTTCCCCTGTCTCACCACCTCACCCCTCCTTACCACCCAGCCCTTAAGGGAGCCTACAGTCGTAGCTTAATCAAAATCATGATGCAATGTGACCACGGCAGCCATCTTTCACTGAGCATCTCCAAAGCGCGTGCAACAGCCTTGGCAAACACTGCCATAACAAGGTACAAATGACTGTCGCCACTTTGCAGATGAGGAGAGTCAAGCTGAATGACAGAGGCTGGGTAAGGGTTCTGAGGTTCAAGCATGGCTGGCAGCCTTCTTCCTTCTAAGCCTCTGGACCTCCCGTCCATTCCAGTCCCGGGGGCTCACATGTGCATGTCTGGGGATACTTTACACAGAGTCCGGAGGGGACAAACCCCAAATGACAAGTATGGCATGCATGCGGAGGGAAAACCAGGGTGAGCCCTACATATCCAGGGTCCGGTTGGAGGGGCCATAACCAGGGAAGCAGAGTAGTAGACCTGGAGCCAGAAGTCAGGAAAAAGTGCGAGTAAAAAGCAGGCACCTCCAGGTGGAAGAATCAGGATGGGCTGAGAAGAGGTCCGAGCTCTAGCAGTGCACCCCTGTTCAGCCATGTCACAGATTTCAGAGCAACTGGGGCGCCAAAGGAGACAGACCCCACAGTCCCTACCAGAAAAGGAACGGGCGCTTTCTGAGCATGCAGGCACATGCACGCCTGCATATCATAAATGGGGCTCTGAGATGTTCTATAAATGACCCGAATCCAGTTTTAAAAGCACTGGGAAAATTCCCTTGTTAAAGTTCTCTGAAAGGAATAAAGGAGTTTCCGATGACTATAACCAGCCCCCACCCCCCAGTCATCCTGGACTGCAAGCTTGTGTTCTGGCAGAGCAGGCCTTCCAGAAGTGGGGCAGCTGGGCTGACCCCGGCCGATATTTTCTTAGCCCACCCTGGTTTCTGAGGAGCAGCGAAGCACTGATTGATTATTGCCACTGATGGCTGCTGTGGCCTATTTGTAAGGGTCTCCGGGGAAGAAGATCCACAACCTTCCTCACAAACTCATTTCAGCTCCTAAACTTATCTGCGACTGAAGACTGAGTCTGAGGCTTCTCGTCTGCCCCCAATCCCACACCCCCACTCGAGGAGAGGGCACCATCCCCTAGAGTCCCTCTGTGGCCGGCAGGCCATTTTTCCTTTTGCAATCCTGCTTTTCCCCTTCCCACAGGATGCCCAGATCCCCCTTCTCCTCCCCTCCCCCCAAGAGAAGAACCTCTGGCTTGAGGAGCAAGGCAGTGGAGTAAATGCTAGCCTGAGGCAGATTCTGGGGCGGGCGGGGGGGGGGGGGGGGCGCGCAGCTCTGCAGCTTAAGAAGCCAGGTCAGCTGAGTCCGTGGCTTGCCCACTCTGAGCCGCGGGTTCCTAATCTGTACCGAGTAGATAGGAACAGCACCCACCAGTAGGGATCTCAGGGTTAAAGAAGATCAAGCAATTCAGGACTGGCACAGGGTGGCTGACTATCACGGTGTCAGCCTCAGTCGCCCGCCGCCCGCTCTATATGATCTCTTCCACGTGCCCCATGCTTCACAACTGTCTGAGGGCTTTCTGCAGCCTGTCTATGGGGACCCCAGTCAGCTCCCCAGTTTGCACGGTTCTTACGTATGTGTGGTCCCGCTGAAGCTTATAATAACTGTGGTTGATTATTATACCATATACATTAATTTCATCATCTTAAAACATCTATGCTCTGTGGTCTGTTTTGAAGTCAATGAATGACGAGGATCGTTGTGATCTGCAACACTAAGCAAGGGAACTAACTGAGAAGTGAGAATGAAATATCAGCCCTGGTTCCTGTCCTGGGGGGCTTACAGGTGATTTGGCAGAGACATCCGGGCACCCACACGCACACCCTCCCACATCCCCAGCAGCAAGTCGGCCAGGCCAGGTTGTTGAATGGAAGCAGTTCTCCAGGGAGATCCCTGCGTTCTGGTCCTCAGAGCTCTCTGTGAGGGCTGTGGATTCTGCCCCCTGCACATTCACCTGAAAGGTTCCTTGAACAAGGGCAAGAAGTGGGGAGAGGACGGGGAGGAGGAAGGACCTGATTCAGCTGGGCACTGTCTCTGTTCTAGTCCCTGCACTGTCCGTACATCCCAATCATTTCATTTAGCCCTAGAACAACACTGCAAAGGACTGCGGTGGGTACCATCCCGTGTTGACCTGGTGCCCCCTTCAAGACTGAAAGACTCAGTCTTGGACCTCTCTGGAACTGCGCTTGGCTGACAAGATCCAACTCACACAAGGTCAAGCCCCACATCCAGGGAGTGGTCAATCCGGGGTTTTATTTTTTATTTTATTTTATTTTTTTTTATTTAAAAAAAATTTTTTTTAACGTTTATTTATTTTTGAGACAGAGAGAGACAGAGCATGAACGGGGGAGGGGCAGAGAGAGAGGGAGACACAGAACCGGAAGCAGGCTCCAGGCTCTGGGCCATCAGCCCAGAGCCCAACACGGGGCTCGAACTCACGGACCGCGAGATCATGACCTGAGCCGAAGTCGGGCGCTTAACCGACTGAGCCACCCAGGCGCCCCAATCCGGGGTTTTAAAGGACTGGCCTTCTCATCCCAGCCCAGGACAACTCTGCAGGACAACCCCAACTTCAGAGCTCTGCAGGCAATACTCACAGTTCAGCTTCTCCTCTGCCCAATCCTGCTTCTTTCCCTTCCCCCACAGGTGCTGAGTCCAGAAGCACGCCATGATAAACTTCCTTCCCACGAATATTTATATGAAGAAATAGAGGCTTGGGGCATCTGGGATGAGGGTCCAAGTCTTGATTTCAGCTCAGGTCATGATCCCAGGGTTGTGGGATCAAACTCCGTGCTGAGTGTGGAGCCTGCTTAAGATTCTGTCTCTCTCTCTCTTTCTCTCTGTCCCTCGAAAGAAAGAAAGAAAGAAAGAAAGAAAGAAAGAAAGAAAGAGAGAGACTTAGAGGCTAAGTAATTTCCCTCAGGTCACACAGCTTTTAGGTGCCAGGACTGGCCTCAAACTCAAATTAGTATGACAATAAAACTGTTGTTTTCAACACATAATGTGAAACCCCCCCATCGGTTCTTGAACTCTAACATTCCCAGAAAGAAGCAGAATGTCCACTTCAGGTCTTGAAAATCCAAATGAGATCATGTCTTAAGGTTTAAAATGGGGGCGCCTGGGTGGCGCAGTCAGTTAAGCGTCTGACTTCAGCCAGGTCACGATCTTGCGGTCCGTGAGTTCGAGCCCCGCGTCAGGCTCTGGGCTGATGGCTCGGAGCCTGGAGCCTGTTTCCGATTCTGTGTCTCCCTCTCTCTCTCTGCCCCTCCCCCGTTCATGCTCTGTCTCTCTCTGTCCCAAAAATAAATAAAAAAAAAACGTTGAAAAAAAATTTATAAAAAAAAAAAAAAAAAAGGTTTAAAATGGATTATAGCCCTATTCCCTTCCCCCACTGAGAATTGTCCCTGACTGTCTGTAAGGAGGTCTCATGTAACTGACAAGTGCAAGGGGACCTAGCTGGATGGCCTGAAAGAGAAGAGCAGGACCCCCCTTCTGGGACCTGCCTGGCCACTTACTATTTGTGTGACTTTGAACAAGTTACTCACCATCTTGGGGCCTCAGTTTTCTCATCAATACATTGGAAATAATAGCTCTGCCCCAAAATTGGTCTTTAGGATGAAATGGCATGATAAATATACTTAAAATTTTCCAGTTCCAGGGGAACAGAGTCTCAAAAACGAGATGATGAAAAGGCATCTGCCCAAAAACCCAAGGCCAGTTTTTCAGCTTTATAGCTTGTTCAGCTCATCTCAAAACCCCGGGGGTTCAAAAGAGACAGTGATCCTTTTAGGAGACCCCTAACTGGCATATGCTGTCCATCCTAGAGCAGCATGGGACACAGGAACAAGCATGGCACTGGGTGTCAGGAGACCTGGACTGCAGTCCTGATTTTCTCCAAAATGAGCTCTGTTAACGTCACATGCCACTTCTCCTCTATGGGTCCATTTTTCTCTTTTTAGAAGTGAGAATGTTGGACCAGATGCTCCGTAGTACCCCTTCCCTCCCAGGTACGTAGGATTCTATGACATCTAGTGCCTTCTAGAGTAAGTGTTCTTCCTGCTCCTCCCCACCCTCATGACTACCAGCCTGCCTCCTCTACCCTTCCACCTGGGTGGGGGGGACATGATGTCCCTGCAGCTCAGGTCCGGAGCCAGGAATGGCAGGAGAGGGAGGGAGAAGACTGCCAGCAAACCCAGCGTCACCCAGAGCCCCCGGAAGCCATGAGCAACAAGGAACCAACGCTGGTGGCTGTCTTTGGGTGGACGTATGAATGCTGCTTACCTAATGCCAAACCCTCACCAGGTGGTCTGAGTATGCACCTAGGCAGGTGGCTCCCATGTGCCAACTGGTGATTCATTTACATCAAGCCTCACGGCACACCCAATTGTTTTGCCCTGCAGAACATCTCAGGAGCTGCACCCTGATCTTACAATAAGTCAAAGCAAACACAAAGGAAAGAAATGTACCAGAAAAGAGTTGAGTGAATGGATGCCAAAACTAAATAGACCACAGTTGTTCGGAAAGTCAGTTTACAAAGTTAATAACCAACACATTCTGCCCAGGGTACGTGGGACAACCGGAAGGTGGAACAGCTGTACTCTCACCTCGTGGGGGTATGGTGCGCCCTTCTTGCAAAACCCCGCTCTGAGAGACATGTGCTTCCCAGAAAAAGAGGGTGGGTGAGTTGCAGGAATGGAAAATGTTTCTCCGGCAAAAAAAAAAAAAAAAAATCATCACCAGCATGTTGCAGCTTCTAGAGAGATGGCTTTCCCTTGACAAAGGTTTTCAAAGGGCTACTAAAGTTTTCAGGAAAAAAAAAAATACAGGATACTGATGTTAAGAGAAACTAAAAGAGCTTTAATTTCATTCGTTCGTCATCCATTCACGCATTCATTCACCCAGAAGTGCTTGAGGAGTACCTGCTACATGCAATTTACTCGACTGTCAACCGAAATTGTAGGAATGCGTGTATGGTTTCGAATTGCTCTTTTAGGAAATTAAGCAGAAATGTGAGAATGAGCAACGTTTTTGTAATCAGTTTCTAAAGAGCAATTTGTGGAACCATCAGAAGCTGTCTTCCTCCCGTCCACCAGCAGAGGTGATATTTATAGACGATTCTGTGCAGTTGCCAGAGGAAATACGCCGTATACATAGACCAAAGTAATTTACTACTGTTGGAATTAAGCTTTCAGTCTAGAGAAGGTCAAGGTTTCACCAAATGTGGCAACCCCAGTGACGGGGGTTCTGTGTTAAGATCTATTCGGAGGCCAGTGTGGGTCAGTGGGAAAGTCCGCCTTGGGATCCAGGAGAGAAAGGGGTATTTGGCATCCTGGCTTTTCCATCCTGGAGACTCCATCCCAGCATCCTTTAGGCCTACTGATCAGCAGGGTTCTCCTGCTGTTCATGATCTCCTAAGATGGCATTCATGCTGAGATCTGGGCTCTTTTTTTCCGGAGTGAAGATGTAAGCTGGAGAGCGAAACCGCACAGTGTGAGCAGAGTACGGAAGCCCTGTACTTCCCTTCTGGTTCAATGGAGCCAGCCAAGGGAGCAAGCGCTTCCCTCCCAGCAGAGAGCAGGGGTCAGGCGTGGCGTGGGACAGACAAACACTGTGGAGCCATTCCACAAGGACTCGAGAAACCCGTCCCCTACGTCTGGCCAGGAGCTGATTGCCGCAGTGATAGCTTCTTATGAGTGCTCTCCAAAGCCAGCTGTGCTCCTCACCTCCCATCTGCGTGACTAACCAGCAGTTGTTACTGCTTTGTGGAACACGGATCAGGCAACCCCTGTGAGGTCCCGTGGGGATGTTCCAAGTCTGACTGGCAGGCAGTTGGCAGGCACGTGAGCGTCTGCAATGCGTGACCGAAGAGTCTGAGGACCTCCAATTTTTTCTTCCCCATCTCAAGTCACTCTTGTCATCCACCTCTGCGCCTCTCCCTCCAGACCCTCCCAGTGTAATTGTGGCCGGGCCTACTGGACACCGACCCCACCATTCCCTTGAGGCAGTCCAGCTTGGCCCTGATTTCTACCGCTGGATGGGCAGTTGAATGGAATCCTAAAACTACCGAACTCTATTGCACCTAAGCTGGAAGAAAGCTTAAATCGTTTGATGATGATCTCAGCCTCATGCAAAAGGAGAAACTTACCCACAGTATGCCCAAGGACACCCAGCTGGCCGGGGCAGGGCTGAGCCCAGTCCCAGGGCTCGTCACATTCCACTCACATTTGGTCCCCCCCAGAAGCCCACAAGACATCCAATCCACAGCAATCTGGAGCTTGATGGTATTCCTAGACAAGCCTTGCCTCATTATCTTAATGCTCTTTTCTACATGTGCAGCACTAACCTTTTATTTAAATTTCAAGTCTATTTTTTGCAGATGCCTAAAGATTCCTCTGATGCAACCTGATAGAATCCCACAGCATCCGTCTTTCCTAAACCTATGCTGCCATCTGTGTTCTTGCCTGTAAATATTGAATTCTGGGTGTGGATATATATGAGAAGGCAAATGGCTGCCCCTCTTCTAGAAAGAGGGAAATCTGTCCCAGTCAGGTAGCCACAGAAGAATTGTTATGGGGGGGCTCGCCTCAGGCACAAAGATGGACTCGAGGCCCCCAGGACGATTGGCTTCCACTGGTGGACTCTCGGGGAGGGGACAGGGAAGCTTAGAGGTCTGGCACCTCTGTCCCCATCCATTCTCAGCTGTCCACACTCAGGGACTGCAAATCCCTTCCTCTTCAGGTGGCTCAGTCTATCCTGGGGGACCGGTGTTAGAACCTAGCTTTTCCCAAGGGTGAACTGAATCAATCCTCTCTCTAAATTCCGCAGTTCTAATGACATCAGTGTTATAGCTTTGCTGATGTTTAAACATGGCCCCCAGGTCTCCCAGACCGAACATCTCCAGGTCCCAGCGGTTACAGCACGTAATCCTCTGACCACCCCAGACACACACCTTGCTTGTGCTGGGGGACACCATACACCCAGTGCCCAGAAGGCTCCTGGGTGGACACTTCCTGTGCCCCAGCAGTGATGACTATCCTGGCAGGCTTGTCTGGGCAACCAGCTCCATAGGACCTCTTCCCAAGCCTTTGAGAACTGGGACCCTGTTTCCATGAGAGAGTCTCCTTCCTGCCATGAGCCAGGATGCCCTGCCTTGACTTCTCACAGCCTCTCCTACGCTATGTCCAGAGGCCTTCTCAAATCCTTCCTCCCCTGCCAAGTCTACTCTACCTACCCCTCTGCCCTGGGTAGAGGGCTTCCCCTAAACACTATCAGTGAAATGGGGGGGGGGGGGGTCACCTAGGTCTCTCCCAGCGCATATATTCTGTTATTTAATTGCCTTCTCGGTTAACTTAATCATAGTTTCTGGTTTATCCTCCTCCTCAAGGGCATGATCGGGCCTGGCCCGGTGCTAATGCTTAATAAACACTTGCTCATTAAGTTGGACTGATGCACAGCAAGGAATAGAATGAGCCGGGGAAGATGGGTGTTGCTAGGGGATGGGTAGGTCATTCAGAAACAGGCAGCAAAGGAGATCTTTCCCAGGAGAGGGACGTAAGGGGGTCCAAGGCAGGTGGGAGTAAGCGGGAAGCTACAGACAACACCCAGAAGGAAGGAGAAGGGAGAAGCCATCACAGCCAGGCCTCTTGTCTGGGACTCAGGGTTTGAGCTGTGCTAAAAAAGAGAACGATGGGAAGGCATGGGTAGGACTGTCACTAGGCCAGGAGCTTCAAAAGCAGAGTTTCCAGGCCACTCACATGCGTGTTCTGATGCTCAGCTCCCTCATCTGCAGAGTGAGGGATGTGGAACCCAGGTCTCAAAGTGTGGGCGGAGCGGGTTAGGAATGCAGAGTCCCAGGCCCAGCCCTGGGACGGAATCAGCTTTTCACCAATCCCCGGGTGAGGCCGTGTGTGCCAAAGTGCAAGAAGTGACTAGCACGGCTAGTCGGTAGGTGAGTGTCCGGCCTTCACAATTCTCAGACTCCGCTGTGCCACAAAATCACCTGGGAAGTTTTTAACATCTCAGGTCTGCGAGGACCCTTTCAGGGACAACAGATGATTCTGTGTCTTGATTAGGGCAGGGGTTATACAGAGGTACATATTTGTCAAAACTCATGAACTGTGGGTACATTTTAGTATATTCAAATTATAGCTCAATAAAGTTGATTTAAAAAGAAAACTATCCCTACCTCTAAGCCATTTGCTTCCAGTCAAGCCACGGTAAAGTAGACTGCCTTCCAGAATGTCTTCCAACAAAGACCATTTCTCCCCCTAGAGAAGGGCTGTGCTCAAGCTAAATGTGAGAAGGCACGTTCTCTGAGGACACAAATCAGTGTTTCTGTATCTGGATGTTAAAATACTCCCACCTGTCTCTCTCTCTCTTTCTCTCTCTCTCACACACACACACGCACACACACATACATACATGCACACACCCAATGCCATTGACCACACTAATTAGGTCAAAATTCCTGGGTATTTTTTAAACCTGTCCAGGTAAGTCTAGTGGTCAGCAGAGCTGAGAATCGCTTGAAAACCTTTTGCAAGTATCAACAATCAATTCTCATGGCTTCACTGGGACCCAGAGTGCCCAGCACTGTGCAGAGGGCAGAAGGGGGGAGAGACAGAGGAACCGCATGGGACACATTATGTCCCCGAGTAATTTACAGTCTGGTTTGGGACACAAGACAGGGGCCTGCATAAAAAGAAGTCAGATGTTAACTGAGGCAGGGCTACTCCCACACAGGAGGGGACAAGGGGAGGGATGCTGTCTAAGTCCCCAGAAGAGTGGCAAGGGTGTGGCAACTGCCAGAGGTCACAGATACTCACCTCTGAGGTGACCTTTGAGGCCCCTCCTCTTGGCTCCCCTCCCATCCCTTTTACAAATGAATAAACAGAGACTCAGAGAGGTTAAACAGCTTCCCAAAGGTCACACAGCCAGAAAGGGAGGAGGGAAGCCTTGAACCCACACCTGCCGGCTCCAGAGCCTACACTCTCTTCAGAGTGCCACAGGCTTCCCATCAGGCAGCAGGCCAAGATCTCCCCTCCCTGATCCATTTGCCAAAGCCAATCAATTGCCAAAGCATGTGGTGCTCTGCCTCTGGGCTTGGGAGGGGAAAATGAGCCGAGTCGGAGCAGTGGTGGTGTATATTGATGGAGAGGGGTGTCTCTAGGTGACATCTACCCAGCCTGCAGTCCCAGGAAAATGCGGCGGATTGGGGGGGTACAGGTGCCTGGTGTCCCCTCAGAAAGAGGAGCCACCATGCGCGAGGGGAATAATTCAACTCCAGGAGGTGAGGGCATGGCAAACCCCACTGCCCCTCCTCCTTTGCCAGGGCAACGTAGGATGTCAGACAACACTGTGGCCGCCTCATTATTGGGCTGCTCGGCCATTGTCCCCCGGACAATGGTTTCCGGCCCTGGCTTTGTGTGGGGTTGCCAGCCGAAGTTATTAACCACAGGAGCTGCCTTTGAGGGACATCCAAGGGAGGGGTGAAAGGTCACCCGGAGCAGTGAGGGGAGCGGAAGTGGGAGGGAAAGGCAGCACAAAAGAGAGGGATGAGCCCCTGTCCCCCTCCCCCTCCTCCTGAAGGAACCCCAAACAGAGCTGGGCCCAGAGGGAGGCATTGGGGGTGGGGGTTCAAGAGGAAGTTCCTGCTGTTGCTGCAGAACAGAGAGGAGCCTGGGATGGCTGACCATCCTTATGAACCTCAGAGGTATGAGCATAGATGTCAACAGGGACACCGGCTGCATGTGGAAAGGACCAAATCAGGGGACAGGAAGCAGACAGACGTAGTACAGGCTGGGCATGGGGCTTCCCCACTCACTCTGAAAACAGGTAGCTGCTACCCAAGACCTCCGATGTCCGTGCCACCTGCCTGCTCCCCAACCCTCAGGAAAGCGAATCAGATGGACCAGGATGTGCTGGCCCTGGCAGGGAGGGCTGCCCCTTCCCCAGCCCTGTGTGGGTCAGCCTGTGGGGCCGGGCGGTGAAGGTGAGGACACTGTGGTGTAGGGCTGCCTGGGCAGGTAGCTGTGGAATTAGACTATCAGTAGAGCTGGAAAGCCTTTCTTGGTCATCTGATGACATCTGTGGACGGGGAAACAGGCACACGGACAGGGTGAGGACTCTGTATAGGGCACAGAGCCAGCGATCGGCAGAACCAGAACTTGATGCCTTACCTACCCCCTGCCCTTGGGGAAATGGTCTTTGGCATTTGGCTGGGTCTTCCATCCTCTCCCCAAGTTCCGTGGCTCCCGTGCTGGTCCCAGCCCCTTGGGCGATGTTCAAAGTCATGAGACCCCGTAAGATGCCAGACTTCAGGGAAGACCGCCTTGCCGCCTCTCAAATGAGAAAAAAACAGAAAATACTCTCCCAGAGCTGCCCCAGGCCATGCCAGGCCCTCTGGTTCTGCTGGTCCAGCAGAAGGTGATGCCCAGACCAGAATCGGTCACCCGGAGTAGGACCAGAAGGCCTGGAGCTTCAGGTCATGAGGCTCAAAGGGGCCCGTGGCTCGTCCAAGGTCACAGGGGTCAGGGCCAGAACGCCGGTCTCCTTCATTACAGCCTCTCCTCCAGCCAATGCACAGGGAGGGGGCAGGGGGCCACTGGCTGAACTGTAAGAGAAGTATCTACAGCTATTGGTAAGTTTCCACGTGTAGGGGGTCTGGACAGGAAAGTATAAATTATTCCACGTGACTTTTATATTCAAAGTTATATACAGTTTTTCAAATAAAAAATGATGTTTCAGTTCCATGGTAAGAATGGTTGCTTGGAAGAGAGAAGGAAAACCCTACAAGGGAAAGAGACACGTTGGACAGCGTGCAGGTTCCATGCGGGGCTGGGGGAGGATGAACAGCGGCCACTGGTCGGGACTGGCAGGGGGACGGGGTCCCGGGCAGGCCTGTACCCATCTCCTCTCCCACTTCCTCATTGCAGATCCTGTTTCTGTCCCTCTGGAGCAGACTCCTGTCCCTCCCCCTGTCCCTGTGCACCTGCCCCAGCCCCTCCCAGTCCTGTCCCCTGGGCAGCATGCCTCTGCCTTCCTCCTCCCAGGCTCCAGCTCTCTGCAACCCCACCCTGATTCCAGACTTTTCCATGGTGTCCTCCCTCCTCTTGACTCCCTGTCGACCAGGCCACCCAGGCCTGGCGGCTTGCCACCCCACTCCTTTCTCTCCCTGCCAAGGAAGCACAACACAGCTCTCCCTACCCTCGGCCCTCTGCCAGAATGCATTTGTGAGCGTCCTCCTGAGCTCTGCTGATCTCTGTCACCTCTCCTGCCCTGCTCCTGGCACACTCCCTGGCCTGGTGCAGTCTGTTGGCCTGGCATGCCCCATAACCACCCTGCAGCAGCCACCACCGGCCCCCTCAGGGCCATCAACAGTCAGGGGAAGGCATTCACCTTAACACACCCATGGTAAGCAGCTCAAACCAAGGTAAAAGCCGAGTCTCTCCCTCTCCCTCTCTCTTACTCACACAGGTTCGTGCATATACACACACATTCACACACACTCACACCTTTTACACATACACACACTCACACACATGCTCATACACACACATTCACACACAGCTGCACCACAGCCCCGCAGGTGTTGCCTATACTCTTCTGCTCATTCTAGCCATCCTCCTTGTCTCTCTAAAGCTTAGGGCGCTGTCCCCTGCTCTCTGCCCTAAATTCCCCGTCCTGAAGCTTCACGACACTGCCAACTCTGACTCAAAGCCCGCAGCCCCCCAAAGTGCAGCAGGCTTCTCTCTCCCCTCAGCGTGACCCGGCATTCAGCACCCCGACTCCTTGAGCATGGACGTTATGGGGTGAACTGCGTGGGGGGAACAGGGCTCCCTGCAACCACAGACCCACGCCCACTTTGCTCCTCTCCTTGCTGACATCCAAGAAGCCCAAACTTTCCAGAGTTTGGCCACAGCTTAAAATCCGAACCAACAACAACAGGAGGAGGTGGAGGTGGGGGGGTGGGGGGTGAGAGTGGAAAGCAAATGAAATGTTAAAAAAAAAAATTAAGCAATACTTGCATTCTCATTAGTAGAAACATGTGAGATGAAGCACGCTATGTTATTAGGCATTCTCTCGATTCAGTAAACACAAGCTGAATAAATTTATAAATATCAGCATTAAGTGAGATTTAACGGGAAGCTGTTTATCTTCTGCCTGTCAGGCAGGAGGCGACGCTTGCCATGTATCACTCGCCAGCCGTGCAATCTCCACTCGCCTGCCCAGGTGAGCTGGTCGGGGTGGAGGGCCTGGCACAGAGAGCTCAGCCCGAGGTGGGCTGCGGAGGGCAGGGGCGGGCGTGCAGTGCCTGGGGCGGCCCTCCTTGGGCTCCTCCAGAAGCCAGCAAGTATCTGGGTGCCTTGAGGACACTCTCCAACCCTCTGAGTTGAGGCTCCTTAACTGCAACATTAAGAAACCAGTGCCTCGGGGCGCCTGGGTGGCTCAGTCGGTTAAGCGTCCGACTTCAACTCAGGTCACAATCTCGCGGTCCGTGAGTTCGAGCCCTGCGTCGGGCTCTGGGCTGATGGCTCAGAGCCTGGAGCCTGCTTCCAATTCTGTGTCTCCCTCTCTCTGACCCTCCCCCGTTCATGCTCTGTCTCTCTCTGTCTCAAAAATAAATAAACGTTAAAAAAAAATAAAAATAAAATAAAAAAGAAAGAAAGAAACCAGTGCCTCTCGGGGCGCCTGGGTGGCTCAGTCCATTGAGCGTTTGACTTCAGCTCAGGTCATGACCTCAAAGTTCAGGTCATGACCTCGCAGCTGGTGAGTTCGAGCCCCACATCCGGCTCTGTGATGACTGCTCAGAGCGTGGAGCCTGCTTTGGATGGCTCTCTCTCTTTCTCTGTCTCTCTCTCTCTCTCTCAAAAATAAATAAACATTTAAAAAGATTTAAAAAAAAGAAGAAGAAGAAGAAGAAGAAGAAGAAGAAGAAGCAGCCAGTGCTCATCTCCTAAGGTGATTGAGAGGACAGATGAGGCAGTGCCCAGCAGGGGCCTGGCATGGAGCAGGCTCACTGCTCACTGCATCTTCAGCCCAGAGCTGGAGGAAATGGAGAGCCCAAGCCACCGCGGGGCACTGCTCTCCAAGGTGCGGAGACAGCCAGCAGGCTAAGAGGGGTGACAAGGCAGCCCTGGGGAGGAGCTGGGCTTGGGGAGCCTGGTGCCCATCCTGGCTCTGCCGCAACCACAATCCTACCAGGACCTTGTGTGGGTGACTCCTCATTGACCTTCTATTTCTTCCAGCTGTATGCTTAAGGTCCCTCTGAGCCCGGAGCCACGTGACAATTGCCCAATGAGCCCATAGGCTCAAAGTGTCAAAGAACGGGACACCGAGGCCAAGAAGACTTCATGTAACAGGGGACACCCGAGTGTTAGGGAGATGGGGGTCCCCAGCCCTCTGTGACACCTGCAGCCTGCTTCCCACTTGCCTGGACCCCACCTGGGGCCTGGAGCCTGGAGCCTCTTCATGGGGGCCCGGATTCCAAAGACCTTCCCTGACTGTGCAGCACCTCCTGGAGCAGCCAGCTCCCTGTACCCAGCCTGGACCTCAGGCCATGTCTGGGCACCCATCACATGCTCACCCCAGCCCAACACACTTACGAATACAATAAGTTAAGTTAAATGTAAGATAAAATAAACCTGCATTCCCCAGTCTGTCCTGCTGTGTATAAACTGCCGTATCCAGACAAGGCACAGTATCAGGCCCCCCGTGAAGAGGTGTTAAATATGCGACTGATCCCAGTCTTCAGCTGTCCAGCAAGGCCTCCTTTATTAAAAGAGGCTATAAGGTCCCAAGAGAGTTTTTGAGACCAGAACATACACTTGGGCTACATATGAACACAGAGGTACCCTTTATGTTCCCTGATACATGACAGCCTCTGAACCGTCCTTCTCTTCCCTGCTCCCTCTGCTGAGACTTCCGGACCCCCAAGGATCCACCGCAGGACAATATCTGTAAGTTATCCCAAGATGCTTTGCTGCCAAGCAGACTTCCCACGGTGCTGTGGGTGGCTGTCACCCACAGGATGAAAATGGGCAATGGGACCGCACCCCCACCAACGACACCGCAGGCAGGTGAGGGGGTAGAAGGACCCCTCTGCCTGATGCTGTCCATTCTATGGAGAAAGTAAATAATGCAAGTAGCATGGAAGGGGACCACACAGGGCCCTGGGGAAGTTCCTCGGTGTCTCAGAGTGTCAGTGGAATGAAGGCATTGGAGCAGGTTCATCTCTACAGTCCACTCCGGCCCTGAATCTTAAACATGGTCATTATCATGCTCTCTGGCTGTGCTGGGAAGGAAGGTTCTGAGGAGTTGAGTTACAGAGAAGCAGTATCCACTGCTTATTTACAGATCCTTGAGTGCAAGTGTATTGGGTTTTATGGCTGAGATAAGCACCCAGGCAAATTCCATCATTCAACCACATTTATGGGAAGCTAGCTACGTGTGAGATTCTCCACCAGAGGCTCTGAAAAAAATGTACAATTAATGTGGAAGTCATATGTCCCCAAACCAACAGCATGTGAGTGAGAGGGTGCCCCTGGGCCTCATCGGGTTTGAAACCAGGCCCAGGGTTACCTTATTCCCAAATGGGCTGCTACATATCCTTTTGCTAGCATTGCCATGGGAGTCTTAGCCCACAGAATCAGGTGTAGACCAGACTTCCCCAGGCCTCAACAGCCTGTGTCTAAAGCTGGGTTCACAATAATGGCAATAAGGCACATCTCGCTGGTCTGGTCTCAGAACAATTTCATGAAGACAGACATGGATGCCGGGAAAACAAAGAATGGGAGGGTGTTGTGGTTGTTGCTAGCGATAGGAAAGCCAAGAAGGGAAACAAGTTGTTTCTTTGATCAGGGTGTGTGTGTGTGTGTGCCTGTGTGTGTGTGTGTGTGTGTATGTGTGTGTAAAGATAATCTGTTGTGCTTGGGATATATTACCTTTGAGGCCCTTCAGTGACTTCCAAGCGGTAATGCTCACCCTGAGCTTGGGAGACAGTCGGATCAGAGAGATATATTTGTTATCTACTTAGAAGAGACCACTGAAGCGTGAAGGTTGGGAGTAGGCCAGAGGAGAGAGTGTGTTGAAAGAGAAGAATACGACCAAGGCCCCAACGTTAAAACACATCTTGAATTGGAGATGGGTCAAGAAGGAAAAGTCATAAAAGGCACACGTGGAACAGTACGGAAGACAGAACGGGCCATAGATGCGCACAATGACCTGAATATCAGGTGGGCAGAGGGCTTCAGGAAGGAGGGAAAAAGGTAACCGTGACAAATACTGCAGGGCGGTCACAAGGAGAGGCACTGAGAAAAGCCACTGAATTTGGCATTGGTGACCTTTATGGGAACTATGTGAGTAGCGAGGTATGGAAAGAAACCTAGTTACAAGAAGCCAAGGACTGTGTTGGCAGTAACAACCTTTAGGCGGTGTTACGGGCTAAATTGTGTCCCCCTAAAAGAGATATTGAAGTCCTAATCCCTGGCACCTTATTTGGAAATAGGGTATTTGCAGATGTCATTAAGTCGAGGTCATGAGGATGGGCCTTTAATCCAGTATGATTGATGTTCTCATAAGAGAGAGGAGAATGCCCTGTGAAGACACAGACACACAGAGGGAAGACAGCCCTGCGAAGACAAAGGTAGACATTGGAGTTACCCTGCTATAAGCCAAGGATCGCCCGGAGCAACCAGAAGCTGAAAGAGGCAAAGGAAGATGTTCCTTCAGAGGAAGCATAGCCCTGCCAACACTTTGCTTTCAGGCTTCTAGCCTCCGGGACCATTGGAAAGTGAATTTCTGTTGCCTTAAGCCATCCAATGTGTGCTACATTGTTATGGCAGCCCTAGAAAACTAATAAAGGCAGTAAGTATAACTTTATAAGAAATCTGTTTGCGAAGAGATGAAATTAAACACTTTTAGTAAAGGGAATGTTTATTTTTCATGGAAATACTTGAATATGTCCGTAGATTACGAGAAAGGAATCCATAGGTGCGCCTGGGGTGCCCATAGGGTGGCTCAGTCAGTTAAGTGTCTGACTCTTCGTTTTGGCTCAGGTCATGATCTCTCCTTTCATGAGTTTGAGTCCCACATTGGACTATATGCTGACAGCATGCGGAGCCTGCTTGGGATTCTCTCTCTCTCTCTCTCTCTCTCTCTCTCAATAAAGAAATAAACATTAAAAATTTTTTTAAAAAGAGAGAAAGGAATCCATAAAGAGGGAGGAGTTAAAAACTGAAAACAATGGAAAAATTTATATGTTGATTATATCACAAAAAAGAAACTGAAGAAAGGTTAATAAATGAAGCACAGAGGAGGCAGAAAGGATTGAAATGAGAACCCAAGTGAGAAAATTGTCCTTAAAAGGAAGGGGACACTGTCTTCTGAGGCCAAGTGTCTCAGCCTTTAGCCTATGGAAAGCAGAGCCTGAGGCAAGGATTGAAGTGCTGGCACTTTGCCTGGGGGAAAGGTGCAAGCCCTGAGGACAGTGAAGGTTAGGGAAAACATGGAAGCAAGGCAGGAGAAGGTGTGAAGCACGGTGCTGAAATGCATTACTGTGCTGCTGGAAACTTCACAACAAGCTGGGAAGACACAGAGAAGCTCACTCACAAGACATGTTCTCTCTCTTCTCTGCAAGAAGAGAACCATACCTTAGGTGAGGTACCCACTGAAAGGAGATGGGGAATTTATGTGACCATCCTCCTCTACTGTCTCATTTCCTACCAGTTAAGATTTACCCAACAGTGAGCCCATGCCCCTGAACTTCCAGATTGCCTCATTCAGTCTTTGTCCACCCAAGTGCCAAATCTCACAGAGTGATCAAGTCTTGGAGTAGAAGATGTGATGGGCTCCAAACGAGAGAGAGAAAGAAGGTAGTTGCAGGAATCCAAGAAAGTACACGCCGTTTGTGTCTAGCACACCAGAGAAGAAGGGAGAATGGATGAGTGGAGAGACAGAGACGTCTTTTAAACAGAGAGGAAAGAAGTTGAGGAAATTGACGTGGAATGGTTATTGATGTTAAAAGAGACAGAGCTCAAGTAAACCGTAAGAAAGGAACAGATGGGGAATGCAGTTGAGACCCCAAAGCTGTAAAGAGCTAGGAAAAATGAAGTACAATAAGTCTTGTTGTAAATGTTATGTTATGGACTCCTAGAATTTCTGGGCTGGACTTAGAAATCACTGCAAGAAAAAGCAACAAAGTTCTGGAGAGGATTAGTGATAAATAACTTCCATGAATTTATAATACTTACTAGTGGAGGAGTCCTTTCTCAATAATTAGTATTGTGTGTGTGTGTGTGTGTGTGTGTGTGTGTGTGTGTGTGTGTGTGTTTAGGAACAGTTTTAAGCATGGTGATTAAAACCCTGTATCTTCTCAGTTTCCCACACTCATGGGAAATAATGTGAGTCATGAGGCTGTAATCCAGACACTTCTCCACCTGGTGGCACCTACCCGATTTACAGGCAGTCTAGCCAATGGAAAGAAACCACCAAGAACACTGTCTGGGAATCCCAGAAGGACATTTTAAGTGCTCAGACTTTCTTCACAAACCCAGATCAGCTTCTCGTGGACTTGTTTCTTCCTTTGCCTTAGTCCTCAGGGACTCATCATGTTTGCTGCCCCTTCTCTCCCCCAGCCCCACTCTGCATCCCCACCCCACCCCCTCATTGCTCCCTTTCCTGCAAAAGGAAATAAGAACTAGGAGAGAAACAAACAAAACTTATGAACTTTGGCCAGTGCTGGTCCTAACCTCTAATTCTTTGAAGACCTCCAAGATGGTGATTGGAAGGAACACCCTTATACATGCACACACAGATATGAAACACGAGGACCAAGACTCTGCTTGATGGGCCTTCTCTCTCTCTCTCTTTGACTCTGAAAAGTGAGTCTCACCAACTTCAACCGCTGCCCCCCACCTCCACCATTTTTCCTGACTTGTCTATTGGAGAGGCCATGTGACTTTTCTCGAGGATGACCCCTTGTTCCAGCCGAATGTCCAACCAAAACAGAATAAAGCATCTACTGGAATCCGAGAAGCATCCCAGATGTCTCCAGACTAGCTGCTGGAAGGATCCCCTCTGGAGATCCCACAGTTGCATCTATAATGCCAAGAATGGGGGCACCTGGGTGTCTCAGTCAGTTGCATGTCCGACTATTGATTTCTGCTCAGGTCATGATCCCAGGGTCGTGGGATCGAGCCCCACATCACTCAGTGCAGACTGCACATTCTCTCTCTCCCCCTGTCCCAGCCTCTGCTTGTTCGATTTCTCTCTCTCTCTCTAAACTAAAAAGAAATAAAATAAAATAAAATGCCAAGAACGAATTCATGTGTTCATTTACCAAATGCCCATGTTAGGACTAGAGGCAGGTTTAAAACCCAAAGAAGTCAATTTAGAAGGAAGGAGGAGGAGGAGGAGGAGTAGGAGGAGTGGGGGAGGGGGGAAGAGAGGAGGAGAAGGGGGAGGAGGAGGCCAGGGAAAGGAAGGGCAAGAGGGGGAAGAGAAGAAATTCTACTTTTTTGCTTTAGCGATGAAAATATTCTCTCTACTTGATCCACATTGGATGCCTTTACTTGCACCTAAAGAGTTTCAATGACTCTACTATCCAGGAAGACCTTTGGCACTACTGATGCTATTATGTCTGTGCCAGGTGGAGACAAGCCTCCCTCCCGCGGGATGAACATTCCTTGAGCCCCTAGACCTACCTAGACCTTTCCTTTCACCTCATCAGTGAGGTGTCTACATACTACTAAGCCAGCCCCCTAACCTCCTCCCAGGACAAGCCTAATTGGCTATTCACCAATAAACTCAATTAAACTTATTTACACCTTTTAGGAAATGTCTCTCTTTTCATGAGGCCAAGGAGGCACTAGGAGAAAACGAGGGCTTCAGTTCATGTTGACATGTGTGCCCTCCACCCCACTCCCCCTCTCGCGAAGATGCAATCTGAAAATAGAATTCGTCTGCACAAGACCTGCCTTCCAGGCTCCTCTCCTGCTCCCATATCTTCTCCCTCGAGGACTTCTACTTGGTACAGTCATTTAATCCCGACTACTTTCAATATTTATTGAGAACCGACATCTAAAGGTTGTGCAAGGCAGTGAGGACCCAGAGGGAACAAGGCAGTCTCAGGATCCTGCCTCGGAGCCTGCATGGATGCCTTTTTTCTAGCCCTCATTACCCCCTCTCTTAACACTTCCGCTCTCGTGGCTCACTGCTCACACCCTTGTCTTCCTCCCTCCTCATCTCCAGTCCTCCAGCACCTCTTTCAAGTTGTGCCTGTCCCCAAAGATCCATCCTCTGAGGGTCATACTCTGCCTTCTACGTGACAGCAAGCTAATCGAATGGCCCAGTGTTTACTGCTGTCTGTTGGGCCTTAGGACTCATATTGTCACACTCTTCTCCACAAAAATGTTTGTGTTTTAATATATCTTTATAGTCACAGTGTCTGAATTAGAGGAGAGACCTGTTGGAGGCCATTTTGAGGAAGGTGTTCTTTCCTAGTCCAAGGAAATGAAAATGGAAAAAGGGACTTATAGAAAGGAAGATTTAAACTAGTTCATAAGATTTGGGGGAAGGGAGGTCTTCAGAATCAATCTGGGAAAAGGAGTAAAAAGCAAATAAGCAAAGATAAAGCAACCCTCACTGTATCTCCTCTTCCTTATCTCTAAGAATTTGGGCCTGCCACATAAAAAAAAAAAAAAAAAAAAAAAAAAAAGGTTGACCACTCTTGTCTCCCTGGCCTTGAGACATTGGGGCTGCTGGTGATGGAGGGACTGACTCCAGTAACACTGAACAGATTGGGGGAGGTTACACAGAAAACTTTAGGTCTGCTGAGGAAACTAAAACCATGAGGTTAGAGCCCAATGTGGCATCAGAAGCAAAGACCTTGACCTAGAGTCTCTCCCAGGTCTGTGTCTATCTTCTCCACTACAGCATGAGCATCTGGGAAAGAAGGAGTCTGGTCACTCCAGGGTAGATGCTTCCTTTTCTTCTGAGTGGGAAAAGACCGGGCTAGGAGGCCAGCTGAACTGGGCATCTATATGACCCTGGTGAATGTGCCTGATTTTTCTAAGCATCAGAATCTCCTCTTATCTCTCCTTCCTCCTCCTCCTCCTCCTCCTCCTCCTCCTCCTCCTCCTCCTCCTCAGCGAGGCGCTGGCCTTGACTGGCAGTTCACTTCCTGCTTTCCTCTGAACTCCAGAGCCCCTTGAGGTGAAACCCTCCTGCAGTTTTTAACCACTTCCTACCTTGATAGCACAGTGCTTTGCGTAATCTCCAATACCAATTTCTCCTGATCAGCTCTTGGTTCGTTGGGGAGGGAGTCATGACTTGCCCTGTAATACCCCTGGAACTCAGTCCAGGGACCGGCAAACACAGATGATTGGAAAACACCCGCCTTCCTCCTGGATTCCCATGCGTCCAGATCAGCTCCGAAGGCTGCAGAGACGCAGAGGACCTCGCCCAGGCTTCAAGGACCGCGGGCCACTCGGGCTGCAAACGCGGGGAGGCGGGAGGCTAGGGCACGCCGGCGCTGGAGCGGAGCCGGGATGCCTCTGCTCCGGCCAGGTTCGAGCCAGGCCAGCCAGGCGGGCCGGCAGAGCGGCTGCAAACCTGGCAGGTCCCCGCCCCGCGGCTTGCGGAGTCCCCGGGGGCCCTGGCGGGGACTAGGCGCTGGGCTCAGCCGGCTGTCCCGGGACAAGGCGCGACGACGCTCCGTTAACCTCCTGGCTCGCTCTGATATCGAGGCTGCATAAAGGGAGGGATCCCATGCAAATGAAGGCCCGTGTCGCGGAAGGCTAAAGACTTTTAATTAAAGGAAGGCACCTGGAGACCCAGCCGGTGGGAGGAGGTAACTAGAGCAAGTCGGCCACCGCTGGGCGGGTTGGGAGAGAGCCAGCCCGGCCCACGCGGGGCTCATCCTCATCGCGCCCCCCCCCCCCCCCGCTTCTCCCCATGCAGAGGAGGGCACCTGGAGGAGGCAAGGGGCCTTTCTGTCCTTTGGAACAGCTCTGACATTGCACCGCTGGCCCAGCGCCCTGGGACCCAACTCTCAGACCCCAGAATGGAAATATTCTGGAGGAAATAAATGACACCGAGTGACCAGGCAAGTGAGAAATAGAGTTGTACTCCCAGAACTGCCAGAGTCAAGACCTCTCTGCTGCGCAGCTGGAAATTCCAGGTAGCACTGAGACCAAGGATCACATCTGGGGAAGGTTTTCGGATCCAACTCTATTTTATCATCATCATCCCTAAAAACTTCAGAGCATTTAGCAAGCCCTGTGCCATGTGCTTTGCGTATCTCATCTCATTTAATCATCAACAACACTCAAAATGTGGGCGTACTAATTATCCCCATCTCACAGGGGAGGCAACTGAGGTCTAAAGAGGCTAAGTCACATCTTAAGGTCCTCCAGTAAGTGGCAGACCAAAGCCTCCAAGACTATCCAGCTCCAAAATTCAAGGTCTCAGGGCCCTTTTCTTTAGGAGTAAGAGCACCCAGAATGGTGGGAATGGCAGCAGACAGCACCTTGGACAGCATCCCCCACGTAGTTGATGCTTACCAAGTAGGTGCTCAATAATTGTAATGCTCCTCCCAGGCTAATCATTCACTATATTAAGACCAGGGACATGTCCCCAGACCTAGTCCTTTGTCTAGGTCTGGTTTGATAAGTGCTGGTGATCAACCAACTCTGACTCATCTTATGAGGGGACATGTCTGATCCTAGGTTATCTGATCAAGCCTAAGAAATAACAACACAGCTAGTGTAGTAACTTCAGGATAACCGTTGCCAATTTGCTAATTACCACTTGCCATTAAATGAATTTGAAAACTAAAAGTAAAAGAATTTATATGGAAAGGCAAGGAAAAGAAAACTTGAATAGTCAAAATAAATTGTGGATAAAGAAAAAAGTTGTAGGATTCACAGCACTCAATTTTCAGAATTACTGTAAAGCTACTGTAATGAAGATAATCTAGAGTATTGGCAGATGGAGAGACACATAGATTAATGGGTCATAGGAGTCCAGAAATGCAGTCATACAAATATGTCCAGTGGATTTTTGACAAAAGTGCAAAAGCAGTTCAATGGGGGAATAAAGTCTATTCAACAAATGATGTGGGAGAATGGACACACATATGCCAAAAAAAATTAACCTCTAATAATTGTAATGCTCCTCTTCCCTTGCCCAGAACTTCCTTCATATGTCGGGGGGTGGGGGGACAGGGAGGGTGGATGTTGCCCTGGAGGATGACTATGGAGAGATAAAATATAGAACACAAAAATCATCTACTAGCCCCCAAGAGCCAGGTTTATGGACAAGGGCATCTCAGGTACCTAGATCCCAGCCTCTAGACCAATCTCTTTCCTGCAAGGTAACATGGAGAAGGGCGAGTGCTGTTTACTGCCTCTCCCTCTCTCTTGTGGAAAGGTGTGCTGAGAACTGGGATCTCTGAACCCATGAGTAACTAGGACCCAAGGTGGTCCTGGTTGACCACAAGCTCCCTGACTCAGATTCACCTCTTATAACTTCTCAGTCTTCTGGCTCAGATCAAGTGCAGATTCACTTCTGTTTTACTCACTATACACCAGGTGCTCAAGAATCTTGCAGTGTAAGAAGCAAATTCCTTATTCTCCTGTCTGTTAAAATCAAGGTTGCTGTGTCCACCCAGCTGAAGGCTACCGCATCGTGCCAGCTTCCTTAGGGTCACCTATGATGAAAAAAGTAAATAACCCACGCAGGGTGGGACTGTCTTAAAGTCACTGAATGGTCTGTGGAGTGAAACCTACCAGTAAGCTTTGCCTGAGCGTCTACAGGGTGCAAAGCCTCCTCTGACCCCTCACTCCTCCAGGGACAGTAACAAATGCATTCTTGTTGTGCAGGTCAATATTTTACAGACCTCGTTTCTTTTAAGATCATCTACAATCATATATGACAAGCATCATCATCCCCCATTTTATAAATGAGGAAACTAAGTCTCAGAGAGGTTAGGTAGTTTGCCCAAGGCCATTCAGCTTAAAAGTGGAAAAGGGGGGGATGTACTCTCTGACAGCTTGATCTGGTTCTCCAGAGGCCCACCCCACAATGCTCTTAGTCTGGCAGATTCACCCAGAGTTCAGTAGCCCCAAATCCTTGCCTAGTGGCCTGCCGGTTCTGTGAAGGAAGATCTCCTTTCAAGAGTGGACTTCCTGCGAATCCTTGGACCCAGTCATAACAGAAGGAAAATCTTTGGATTTCTAAAATATCAAAGTTAGTGATCAGCAGTCTTCACCACCCAAAGCAAATGTTGGAAGACAATGGTTAAAGCCAAAGTGCACCGAGAGTCAAAGAGTAACGATCTTGCCAGTGTCTGCCACTCCTCGTGAGGCACAGAGCCAGGCTGGGCTTAATGCTTCTTTCTCCCTTACCCACTTGTTCCTGGCTCTCAGAACAGACCAGGGACAATGGGTCTCCCAGAAGAGATCCCTCCTCCCCTTAAGACCTTTGAGACAACACCCTCCCCAGTTTAGGGTCCCTGTAGATCAGGGCCCCAGAAAATCCTGGCATTGATGGAATGGGGTGCGTCTTGGCAAGGGGACCTGCGCGTTTAACACAATGACCTGATTGTGTGGCTTGTTCCGACTCAGCAGCACTCTGGTCACATGTCCTCTGGGCATCAGGTGCTGTGACCTTTGCCCAGAGATTTGGAGCCCTTGGTGGCAGGGCTGAATGCCAAAGAGGAAGAGGCTGATCTAGCTGTCTCCCACTGCCCTTGGGGTCTGGGGGAGGCTGCTCCCTGTACACCTCTCATTGACCCTGGCCAGGGCCTGAGCCCGACTTCCACCCGGATTGTACTCAGAGCATCCTCAGCTGCCTGTAACAAAAAAGCAGCAGGCAGGTGGCATTCCCAGGTAAAAAGTTAAGGGCTACTGAGTTTCTGCTTCTACTGCCAGCTGCCAAGAACCAATGGGGGGCACACACGGCTGAGACTTTGGCCCAGTGTTTGTCTTGTTAACTGCTGTGTGTCCAGTGCCCAGCACCACTTGGTCACAATAAAGTCATTGTGTTATCCTTGCTGCTACCATTCATTCCAGCGAACACGCACGCAAGCACCAATGTTTACTGAGCCCCTCCTATGTACCAGGCACTATAACAGGCATGGGGAACAAAAGTGATGAGCACTCCTTGCCCTCATGCCACTTATCTGTTACAGGGGGCGGGGGAGGGAGAGAACAGGTGACAAACAAATAAATAAGTGATAAATATAATATGTCAGTGGTGGAGAGAAATAAAGCAGAGGAACAGGGATAAAGAGTCAGGGAGAGGGTTGCAATAAGGGGGACTGGAGAGGGATTCACTGAGAAGGTGATTTGGGCCAAGACTTGGAGGTGAGGGACAAGCATCAGGCTAATGGGATGAGAGCAAACCTGGCATATTTGAGGAAGGCCAAGAGGCCATTGTGGCTGGAACAGAATAAAAGAGGGAGCGAGGAGAGGAGATGTATGAGGGAAGTGACAGGTGACATGCCCTGATGGAGGAGGACTTGGGAGGCCACTGTCAGAGCTTTGTCATTTTCTCTGAGTGAGAGTCCAACTGAATATGCATTGGAACATATTAGAAATCATGCCAGCATAGATAGAGATAGGAATAGAGATAGAGATAGAGATAGAGATAGAGATAGAGATAGAGATAGAGATACATAGTATTATTATATATAGTGATATATTATAAATATATTTGATGTATATTATATGTAGCATTACACGTTATTATATAGTAGATACACATAGCAATAGTAATACACGTATGTACTGACAAATGTATTAAATGAAATCATGGGTATGACAGCATTTGTTCACCATAAAGAGTGATATCAGGCTATAGTATTATTACAACTTAAGAGTTTTCAAAGTGCTTTCACACGCAGTGGCTCCCAAGAACCAACCCAATGAGATTAAACAAGAAGCTATCCTTAAGCACTTTGTATTGAAAACGAGAAAACTTGGGTTTAGAGATAGTGTGTAGAGTGTTTTTTGCTCGAGGAATCACTCTAGGAAATACTCCTCTATGTTATTACTTGGGAGCCAGTACACGTGCCAGCTCCTACACTCTCCTTCTTTATGAAGATGGGGACACCAAGGTCCGAGAAGCTGAGTGACGTCCCCAAGGTCTGTAACTCAGTCCCAAGCCTGGGACCCTAACTTCCTGTCAGCCAATTCTCTTTTTTCACTGCCCTGTGTAGAAGCAAACACCCTTTGCATACCTTTTCACCCCCTCCATCCCATTCAGCATTTGTCTGTTGTTCAGCCCCAAGGGTGTTATTGGTGTCAAGGTTGGGGTAGGGTTTGAAATCCATAAACCTTGGGCAACTTGAGGCACATGCCTCCTCCCTATCCCATCAGCTGGTCTATGACAGTCTGGGTCCTGGACCAAGATCTCTATCCTCTCTTGTCGGATCTGTCATCAGACAGAAACTTCCCCTTGGCCATTGAGGTTTTGAGGTGAGAAGAACCAGACTGACCTGCAGTGGCTACAATCTGGGGGAGACCCAAGGTCTGAGCCCTCCAAGGGATATAGGAAGATAGGACAGGACTATCACTTACATTCAATCTGGTCTTCATGGGGCTGCAGCCTGTCACCACCAGAACAAGGATGAAATCAAGAGTCAACAGCTAAGTAGGGCAATATTTCCACTACCCCATCCCCAACATTGCTTCTCTCCAGCCCCACTATTTCTGTCACCACTCAGCGAACCATGGTCACACAGCCTCTTCCAGCCTGTCATGTGGCTTCCTCCAACCCATTGTCCACATTGCAGCAAGGAAGAACTTTCTAAAACATAAGTCTAGGGGCACCTGGGTGGCTCAGTCAGTTGAGCATCTGACTTCTGCCCAGGTCATGATCTCACGGTTCGTGAGTTTGAGCCCCACGCCAGGCTCTGTGCTGACAGTGCAGACACTGCTTAGGATTCTGTCTCTCCCTCTCTCTCTCTGTCCCTCTCCTGCTCTCTCTCTCTCAGAATAAATAAACTTTAAACTTTAAATATAATAATAATAATAATAATAATAAAACATAAGTCTGGCCGTTCCTTTTCCCCTGCTAAAATCCTTTCAGACATTCACCTTGCATTTAGAATAAAGTCTAATTCCATTAACAAGTCTATAAGGACATTAGTGATCTAACCCTGTACACTGTCCCAGTCCCATCTCTCAGCCCCTACCATACCTGCATACACACACACACACACACACACACACACACACACACACACTATAATTGTACTTGATTTCTCACTACAGTGAGAAATGTCCCTAACTGTGCCTGGTGCCTCCTGGCCTCTGGACCTTCTTCACGTTGTGAACTTTTTTTTGGCCCATACCAGAATATTTGATCTTCACTTTCTCCCATTCCTCTGTTTGCCTGGCTGGTTGCATTCCTTTCTTCCAATATCTGCTGAGAGGTCCCTTCTGAACAGCTAAGACTGCGAGGTGCCCTGCTCCATGCTCCCCACACCTCCCCTCTCCACTCCTGCTCTGTCATGGCACGTAGCACACCTCCCTGCAAGAACCTGCCTATTTATTCCACGAGGATGTGATTCTTGTTTTGCTCACCACTGTGTTCCCAGGTTCTAGCAGAGTGCCCAGGACTTGGTAGGTGCTCAGTAAATATCTGTGTAACTAAATTCATGGAAAGAGAGGGAAGGAGAAAGAGAGGGAAGGAAGGAGAAAGGCTCTCCTGGTGAGGTAACCCTGGTGTTATATTCATCACCATAACTGCTTCAAGTTCATCATCCTTCACATTTCTCCATTTCTTAACAGTTTACAAACCACTTTCACAGCACCCTATTGATAGGATGTGAATATATATGCTTTTTTTTTTTTTTTTTTTTTTTTTTTACTAAGCATGACAGACCTGAGAATCAGAGTGAGTGAGTGGCTTTTCCAAGTCCACATAGCTCAGAGTAGGGCTGTGTCACAGACCCAGGTCTCTCTGATTCTGAGCTCACAACTCCTGAGGCTCTGGAATGGAGACACTGGGTCTCAAGCATGAGGGGCCAGCTGTCTCTTGAATTCTGAAGGAGGGAACGTAACACAGTCACCCAGTTTGATCTATGGAAGTGGCCTTGGGATCCCAGGGGGCTGGGGTACACCCTCTTTCCATTAGTTGTGAGCAGTCAGGAATGTTCTCAGGATGAAGAGCATCCCCCAGTCACGACACCCACCCTGACTTCTGTACATCTTGGTCACTGTCTAGAGGATGACAATGACCCTGGATTAGGAAACCTTACAGGTACCTCACTTCTTCCTCTGCCCAACCTGCTTACCTTCAATCTTTAAAGGCATATTCAAGAGTAATGAAAAAAGAAGCCAGACTAGACTACTGGACAGCCAATGAATCCCGCCTATTTTAAAGGAGCCCCACAATTCCGTTTCTCATTTTCCGTCTCACCAGGAAAATATTCACACATGTGCACAAAGAGTTCATTGCAGAACATTTTAATGAGAAAAAAAGTGAGAGAGAAAAATACATGGAAAGGGGGAGACTTATATGCAATATATATGCATATATTATATATGCATTATATCCATATTTTGGACTGTGATTCAGTAGTTCAAAAGAACAAGGTAGAGCTATGTCCTAAGATGTAAAGATGTTCAAGACATTGTTAAGCAAAAAAAAAAAAAAAAAAAGCAACTTGCAGAGTGAGATTTACATCCAGTATGCTACTATGGATGCTGAAACACACACTCCTAAAACAAAGGTCAGACTTTCTACGGGCCACAAACATAGGTATGAATAGCAAAGTTCTGGAAGGACAAACATCAAATAGATAACGCGGTTACCTCAGGTTAAAGGCTGGAGGAAGGGAGACATTTATCATGACTGTTTGAATTATTTATGATATGTTATGCGTATAATCTATAAATAAACAAACCAACAAACAAACAAAACATCCATGTTCCATCCTCTTTCTCCCCAGCCCCCTCACTCCATTACCACCTTTAGAACCTCCAGAGTCTGCCGGTGTTGAGTATGGAGACAGTGACATTCCCCAAGGTCTACGAATCGTGGTCTCTACAAGCTTTACTATGGCTAGTTTTACTGTCAGTCACTAATACTTACTGAGCACCCGTTGCGTTCCAAGCGCTTTGTCTGACTTAATCACCACAATATAATAAAAGAGAAGTACCCTTAGTCGTCTCACTTCTCAGACTCAGAAACTGCGGCTCAGAGAAATGTGATCGGGCAATTGGGAGAAAGTCACACAGCCAGTGCAGGAATGTGCCAGGATCCCAGCTTTGGCTGCCGGACCGCCAGCTCTGTGGTCCTGACTCTTACCTACACTGTCCCTGCATCGTGGAGGGCAGTGTCATGGTGCAAGCGGGAAAAAGATCCTTCCTCAGGGCTCCAGGCTCTCTCTCCTCTGCGGTGAGCCTGAGGGAAGTGATTCCACTTGGAAAAATGAAGTCTCTTGACCAGACATGCTCAAAGCCTGTAACACGACAGGGAAAGCAGCAAGACCACAGCATACTCTATGAGGTTCAGAGGAGAAGAGCTTAGGACGAGCAAAAGGAAAATGCTACCTTAGATGACATGCCTAAAAATGAGGGGAAAAAATTTAAACAAAGCTTACCAAAGTGTATAGGTTTAAGGTCTGAGGATCTAACGTAAAACACTGTGACTGTCATGATTAACACTTGCTGAGAGAACACATTGTTAACATTTGCTAGGAAAACGTTCTCACCAAAGAGAGAGAGAGAGAGATCTGTGAGGTGATGGATGTGTTCATTAACTAGATAGTGGGGATCCTTTCACGATGTATACAGATATTCACCATGATGTACACCTGAAATATCTTACAATTTAATTTGTGAGTTATATCTCAATAAAGCTGAAGACAAAAGAAAAAGAAAAATGTATCCGACTCACTCATTCTTGCCACAAATGAGTTCTGTGCCTGGGCTTTGCCAAGTGCATGGGAATTTCGCGAGGGCGAGGTGGAATGCACTGTGACCCCAACCTTTGCCTTGTTTTTTATTCTTTCCTTTACCTGGCCTCTCAGAGGGCCGAGGAAGCCTCGGTCTCATTACTAGGGGTCAAGCTTCTTCCCAGTCGGCCACGGGTGGCCCCTGAAACTGACAAACGAGACTCATTTTCTAGTTTGTCTTCTAATTTGTTCCCCTGGGGCTCCCTGGCCCTCCGTGCCCTGGAAACACCTCGTGGGGCAGTGGAGAGAATGCGGGCTCAGGTCTTAGATGAGCCTCGGTTCGGATCGTGGCTCTACTGCTCGGCAATGAGGTGACCCAGAGCAACCTCTATGTCCCAGTTGCCTCAAAACTTGGCTTCACTGGGCGTGTGTAAGGTACTCAACAGTCCCTAGTATTTAATAATACTTAGTAAATAATAGTTGTTATCGGAAAGAAATGCCATGCTTAGCATTCCCTCAAGGTGATGCTGTGTCCACCCTCACGTGGGGGACGTAGAACAGCCAGGATGGACATATTGCTGGGGCACTGAGTCACAGATACAAAATTCGGGCTCCAAAGTGGTAAACCCTCAAGGCTGCTCCTCCAAACGCAGGGAAGGCAGGGGCTCTCCAGAAGAATGCAAGAGGTCCTGAGTTCGGAGGAGGCCCAAAGTCTGGCAAAGTGTCCAGGATCACTCTGCTCAGCATGCGGGAAGCCTTCCGGGAGCGAGGCAGTAGTGAAGGGTAGAGACAAAAGACAGATTAGATCTCCTGAATCCTCTCTATCCCTCAACCTCTCCCCCAACCCTGCTTCCCAACCACCAGGGTCTCCTGGTCCTTTCATCAGGGCTCCGGGCACTGCTGAGGGGTAGGGGAGGCCATGCTCTGTTCTGTGGTTTGTGTGAACCACAGGAACCTCTGGCATTCCAAGGCCACAGAGAACAAAGCCAGCCTGGAGTCTGATGAAGAGCCCTGAGTCTGGGTTTTTTCCTTGGTGCCTCCCCAAAAACAGCTGTCAGGAAGACAGACCACTTCAGGGCCCTGGCATAGGCCTGAGAAGATTCTTGTGCCCTGACTCTTGCTGTTCTGGGCTGGACCAGGGGCCTAGCCAAGAGGAGGGCATTCCTGCTGAGTGAGCAGCTCTCCTCTCCTGGGACAGGAAAGTTTTCTGGCCATGAGGGTCTGACCTCACTCTGGCCACTCCTTGGGTTCCAGAACCTTCCTTCCTGACTGGTGGGTGAATAGGCACTCGGGAGAGGGAGCAACTAGGATGGGTAAGCAGAATTTCCAACACTGAAGGCAGGGCCTGGATCACGAGTGCTTATTCGGTCATCGAGTCAGCCACCTACCAGCCGGGTAAACTTAGACATGCTACCTACCTTCTCAGGGGCTCAGTTTTCTCATCTGCAAAATGGGTTGCCAAAAGGGCCTGGTTTATTATTTGTAACTTTTAAAAAGCTCTTAAAACTAGAAAAAAGTTGACAGCTGGTATCCCCTCCGTCTATTGTTCCCGTCTTCTCCTGTCACCCTCCTCTCTGCTTCCCCAACGAGGCTCTTTCCTACTCAGGTGGCCTACAGACCCCCCAGACACAGCCACTGAAGGCTGCGGGGTAGGCAAAGAGCTTGAGAGATGCGTGCCCAGGATGCATCTCCAGCCCAAAACAAACTGGACAAATGCCACTGGTGGCTTTTTCCAAACTGCCTTCCACAAGCGGGGCCTTTCCTTTCACCTGCCAGGACCTGTATTTCTATTTCTGTGTTTGGAAAGCCTGAGGGGGAGGGGTGGCACATGGGCTAATTAATGATTGATTCTCTGGCTGGGCAACGAGGAGGCCTCCGGGCAGGCTGTCAGCCATTTCCTGAGGTGTGGAGATGGGGTAGAAATCCCAGGTGGCTGCGGCTCCACTGGGCAAGTCTGTGAGGGGAGAGGGTGGGGCAAAGGTGGCAGGTGCCCTTAACACTTCTGCCCTCTGTGAAATGGTGAAGTTAGCAAGGCTGGGAGCTCTGCCCTGACACCCTTATGCCCAGCTCCCCTCAGAGACACCCTCCCTCGCCCCCTCTTCCCCCTTCTCCCCTTCTTCCTTCCCCCTCCCCCCTTCCACAGCCCACCCTGCACCCCCAGTGCAGGCTCACTGGCCCTTTCCTCCCCCTCTCACCTGCCCATCACCCAGTGGTTCACATGGCTGTTTGAAAAACTCCCCAGTACTTTGGGGAGGGGATTAAAGGGACTGACTTCTACAGCAATGTTTTAGAGAAGTTTTCATTCTACCCTTGGAAGTATTGCCCAGCCTTTGTGGCCGAATAATAATTAACTTTTGTACAGAGCTGTAACTTTCAAAGGGTTTCCACATTCGTAATTCTGTTCATCCTCGCAACAAATCTGGGAGGCGGGTCTTAACCTCCTCACTCCCCACCTGCACCCACATCTTAAGGAAGGAGCAAGTGAGGCTCAGAGAAAAGAAATGGTCCTATTTCACACAGCCAGGGCTAAACTGCTTACTTTCTAACTCTTAGCACAGAGCTGCTGTTTTCTTCCCAAAGAACGAACTTTCATCCCCAGGATTGTTTCCCTTGTAGGGAAAGGGGGTATGACAGGTAAGCACTCAGGGTTTGGGGGACAAGGGTTTCCTTCAAGGCTGGCTTCTGGGTGGTCTGCACAGAGAAACTTCTGAGATTGCATGTCAAAGTGGGACAGGGGGAGGAGAGAGGGAGGTTCTCTTCCTCTCCTAGGATTAAGAGGTAAGGCCCATGGTCCATGCTGGAGTTCAAGGGGCCAAGAAGGTGATAGGATGCCACGTGTGCGATTACACAGCCACACCAGTAGTCAGTGCAAACTGTGAGCTGCTTATGAAAACCCTAAACCACCCTTCTTCCCAATTCTGTCAGCTATGAGGGCCAACTCATCCTGGTTTGCTTAGGGCAGTTTGGTTTTAGTACCAGAAATCCCACATCTAGGGAATATCCTCAGTTTCATCCCTGGCAAACCCTACCACCAGCTCTGCCAATGTCAGCTGAATCCTGGAAAGAAAGACCATCTTTGGAAGGCTCCGCAGATCAACTTACAATATTTAAAAAATCACAGAATACTCCTTGGAGTTAGGCAGCTATACCTGGTATGGATATTAAACTCTTTGAACGTTAAACCTGAAAGAACATTCATTCCCACAAAGAAACACTCAGATCTATGGCCAGATCTGTCCAATTTTTAAAGGCAAGCCAGAGCTATTCTTTCGATCTTCATGTTGGTAATTAATTACATTTTCTTGGAAAAACACTGAGTTAAAAAAAATTGTAACTGGGTTTGAATCACAGGTTGCCAGTTGATAATCTCAGCATGAAAACCTAATGGGTGTCAAATCTAAGAGAAGCTGGAGAAGAAAGTGTTGGTTTTAAAAAGTGTGGGCTAGTGTCTGACTCTTGATTTCAGCTCAGGTCATGATCACATGGTTCGTTAGTTCGTGCCCCACATCAGGCTCCATACTGACAGTGCGGAGCCTGCTTGGGGTTCTCTCTCTTCCACTCTCTCTGCCCTTCTCCCATGCATGCACTCTTTCTCTCTTTCAAAATAAACAAATAAACAAACAAACAAACTCGAGGCAGATATACTTTTAAAAAAAATTAAAAGAGGGGGGCACCTGGGTGGCTCAGTCAGTTAAGCATCCAACTTTGGCTCGGAACATGATCTCACGGCTCATGCGTTTGAGCCCCTCATTGGACTTTGTGCTGACAGCACGGAGCCTGGAGCCTGCTTCAGATTCTGTGTCTTCCTCTCTGCCTGCCCCTCCCCTGCTCGTGCTCTGTCTCACTCTCTCTCAAAAACAAACAAACATTGGAAAAAAAATGTTTTTAATAAAAAGTGTGTTCTAGGGGTACCTGGTGGCTCAGACTCTTGATTTCAGTTCAGGTCACGATCTCATGGTTTGTGGGGTCGAGCCCTGCTTCAGGCTCTGCACGGACATCAGGGAGCCTTGGGATTCTCTCTCTCTCCCTCTCTCTCTGCCCCTCCCCTGCGCATGCTCTCTCTCTCTCTCTCAAGATAAATAATTAAACTTAAAAAATAATAATAATAAGTGTGTTCTAAATGTACCATTGATCTGAGTCTCTCGGTCATGATGCTAAATTTTTTTTTGAAATGTCAAGTAACATCAGAGGAAGGCTTAAGTTTTTATGCATAACTAAAATGATCATGGATATGGATTTTTAAAATACATATTTTAATTTAAATAGACATAATATATTTAATATATCTTAATCTATCCAACTTAAATATTGAAATATATATCTATTTCAATCTTTTCATTTTGCAGAGGAGGAGACTGCCATCAAAGAGATTGAATAAAGAGATTGAATTGGGGTGCTGATTAATAACCATTTTCTTGACCTCGGTGGTAGGGAAATCCAAAAGTAGTAAGGAACCCGGAACTGATTTCTGACTAATTAGATAGCACCATGACGCCTGTGTTTGTCTCTTCAGCAGGGCTCACTGCATTCTTATAGCTTGCTGGATCTAGAACTTCTCTGCTGAGTCTCCTCCCGGCCATCTGGTCACCTACAGTCTGGGGAAGCGCGCTCTTCAGGCATGTGAATGGCTTTTTTGCACCTTTAGTTGTCATATTTAAATGAATTTTTTAAATGAGCTCACAAAGGAGACAGGAATGTTTTGATAAGTTGCTGTTTTTGTCCTTTGAGAGCCTCTGCCAAAAAAAGTGGGCGGCAGGGGGGAGGGAGGATTTGTTTTGCCCACCAGGAGCAAAGCACTGGCAAGAATGGATGAAGGAGTTTCCCTGATTAGTACCTATCAGCCCCTTGGCTTGGGAAGACCTTCTGAGGTCTGTGGAACTTTTTTAGGTAAGAACTTTTTTAGGTTCATCCGGAGCACTGCCTCCTTGGTGGGAAGAAGCTTGAGCAGACAGTCTCTGCCTTTGCCTCTACTGCCCTGCCCCACAGCTCCCTACAGAAGCAGGGCGGGCACTAGAATAGCCCACTGGCCCACAGTGTCATCAGTGGGACCCGTGCTGAGTTCCACGTCCATCCCAACACGCTTCCTTGGTCTTCTCTCTCCAGGGGATCTGACCAGAGAAGCGCTGCATCTGGACATTTGGAAACCACGGAGCAATTTTAAATAACAATTTTGGAGAAAGCTTTAAGACAATAAAGCACCTGTTGTTTTTGTTTACAGCTTGACTTACAGATGTGGAGGATTCATTTAGGGACATGCGTGTTCTTCCTCTTTTCACAAAATGATTAAATTCTACTAAATTGAGCAAGTCTGGGTGGGAGGAGGAAGCGGATTAACATGAAAGATTTTTTTTTTTCATTAACAAAAATCATGTGGTTTTTTACACACAGGCACACATACACTTGTGCATGCACACACACACGTCCCCGTGAATAACTCCCTTCCTCTGCCCCTTCCTTCCTCTCTCACTCTGGCATCTCTGGCCTCTGTGTCCCAGAGCAGTCCCTCCAGGCCAGGGAGTTGTGCTCCTGAGTCTGGCCATCTGGTCTGAAACTGGGGAGCATCCAGGCCCTGCCCTCCCAGCCTACAGATGTGCCAAGACATTTGTCTGCCCACACAATCTTCCCTGGGCCCAGCCTCTTGGACAGAAAAGAAAACCTGTGAAGAAAGAGAGGGCTGCTCATTCCCCACCAAAACACCCCTTCCTATCTACACCCAGGCCCCCAACTCCCAAGGCCGCTGATCCCCACAGACAAGGCCAGAGGTCAGCTCAGTCCTGTCCCTTTCTGACACCCATGTTGAAGTGAGACCTAGACCCTCACTGCCCGCCCTCTGAACTCTTCTACCAAGTTCAAACTCCTCAAGGAGCAAGAAGGAAGGCTGGCTGGTGGCCATGTGTGTTTGGCAGGAGGGGAATCCCTGTTGAATAGGCTATGGGACCATTTTCATTAGCCTCATAATGTGAGGGTGTGGTTCCCGGCTGCGTGATATGGAGGGAATGGGTTCGGGGGCTGTTCAGGGAAGGAGTCCACACCAGTGGTGACAAGGTGGGACCCTCATATCTCCAGCCCTATTTGCAGGCTTCTACCTTAAGAAACAGGCTTAAAAACAACAGTTCCCCATCTATGAAAGAAAAGGCTGCTTCCCTAGAGCAGAGCAGGGGTGAGAGGAAGGTTGCAGGGGATCACAGAGAAACTGTTTCTCCCACTCTGACGGTCAGTGACCCCAGGAGGACCCAGAGCTCCTCATTGTCAGGCTCTGAGGCCTCCATGTCCCCACTCCTCTAATATTTCCAGGCCCGCTGAGTTCGGGCTCAGCTGCCTCCCTCTCCCCTCTCCGCTGGAAACAGAAGCTCCGGCGAATGTTTCTAACTCCTGAGTCCACTCAGCCATGTCCCCCTTGCAAAATCCTCCCCTTCCCGCACCCCCCTGCACCCAGCCAGCCAATCCGAGGCCTGCGAGCCTCTCCAGACCCATCTCTCAGGGCCCTGGCGGGATAAAACCGGGCGGCGATGCCGGGTGGATGGGAACAAACTTCAGAAGGAGGAGAGACGCAGGGCCCAGGGCACCCTCGCGAGCGGACCCAGGCGTTGAGGGCCTGCGGCCGGCTGGCCAGGTATGCTGTCCAGGGGTTGGCTGAAAGCTGACGGGGAGAGCGGTGATTCGAGAAGGGAGAGGGTCCCAGGAAGGCTGGCAGCCTTTCCTCTCCTAAGTTAAACTGGATAAGGCCGAGGCCACAGAGGAGGAGGGCACCCAGGCTGGAGTTTGGGGCTTCCCCAGCGAACACCCAATCCCTGATCCTCCGGGCAAACGTGTGTTAGGTAGCCGGGCTGAGGTGGGCCACCCTTCGCCTAAAAATCCTCCGACTCCTGCCACATGATGAGAGCCTAAGGGACAGGGCCTGGGGAGGAGGCATAAGCAGGGGACAGCGAATCTTACGCCCCTTCCCCTGGGTCTGTACAGGGCAGCTGCGTGGCGGCGGGCGCGGCGGGGACCGGCGTGAGGAAGCCCTGAGCCCTCGGCGGGCTGCGAGCGACTCCCCGGCGATGCCTCACAACTCCATCAGATCCGGTAAGGACGCGGCGTTGCCGGGACCCCGGAGCCCCCGCGTCGCCGTGCGTCCGTGCGTGCGCTCGGGTCGGTGGGGCTGGAGAGCTTACGCTCCGGGCTCGTGGGACCCACCTGCGTGGGGACGCAGCTGGGGGCGCCGCCGGCCTAGCTCTCCGCTGCGGCCATCGCGCCGTTCTCAGGCCCCGAGGTCCCCCTCGGCCCGGCGAGCCGCCCTCCCCAGGCCTTGGTTTCTGCGGACCACACGGAGCGGTGAGGAGCTCTCCGTGCGGGTCAGAGGGGTGTCTGTCCCTCGCGCCCCACCCCCGTCTTGCACGGCCCATTAGAATGGACACCCTGTGCGCTCTCAGGCCCCGCGCCGCCCCCGACCTCTAAGCCCTTGTTCCGGGTGTGCGCTGCTCTTGCCGGTGGCTGCCCCGGCGGGACCGTGAGCCCCGCGCACCCCTCAAGCCAGCGGGAAAGGAGCCCGCGGTCAGGGGCCTGGGGGCCTCTGAGTGCCCTCGGCTGCTCTCGGACTCCTCCTGGCCGACCCTGGGGCAGGCGGGGAGCCGCGCGCGGGGCGTCCGGCCTGCGAGCACTGGGCTGCCCGCGGGGCCGAACCCCCTCTCCGGCGGCGTCCCGGCCCAGGGCCTTCCAAAGCGCTCGGGGTCCTCGGCCGCGGCGCCTGCTCTCCCCTGCCTCCTGACCCAGGCCCCGGGTTGGAGGGTGCGGGGGAGGGGGGGAGGTGTGTACGGAGACGGAGGCCCGGGATCGGGGCGGGCGGGCGGGCGCGGTGGGCACCGCCGCCCCGGCGCGCAGCAAGTGTGGACGGCGGGCAGAGGCGCGGCCCGGCCCGCGGTGATGGATGGAGCCGGGCCGGCCGCGGGGAAGGCGATTTATGGGGCCAGGGCGCAGCGCTATCGATTTGGGCCGGCGAAGTGAGAGGAAATCAATATTTCAGATGAATTCTCGGCGAATATGAAGTCCCGCTCGGCAAACGGGACATTTGTTATAATAAGCAGGGTCGGATCGGGCGCGGCGCGCGGCTGAGATCTCTATTTAGCCGAGAGCGCGAGCTTCGCCGCGCAGCCTCGGGTCCCGGGGCCGAGGCTGCACGACACGGGGTGCGGGGAACCCCGCAGGGCGCCGGAAGGTTGCTCGTCCTGGTTTGCTCCGGGTTGGGAGACGGAGTCGGCGGTACCCTGCCTCCCCACCCTGGTCCCTCTGGGAGAGCGGGGCCACAGCCATCCCGGCCGCCCTCTGCGAGCGCGGGGCCGCTTTCGGGGCACCGAGCCGAGACCTCGCGGCCCTTTCCGGGAGCGGCGGGGTCAGCAAGCCAGGGAACCGAGCGGAGCTGCCTGGCACCCCTTGCCCAGCCGCGCCCGGGAGCCGCGCGCTTCTTGACCACTTTCTGAGGCTGGAACCAGGCTTTAGCCCCTCAGTCATTAGCCAAACCGGGGTACAATACCGGACGTCGCCCCTGCCTCGGGATCAAGACAGTCTCCGAGGCCGAGCGCTCAGCGCCTAGTGCCCCAACCTGTACCAGCCTGGTCCCGGCCCCTTCCGCTCGGTTCCCGATTCCATCTCCCCCGCCCGCAGCCCGACCTTCCCCTGACCTTTCAGGCTCCGGTAGGAGTGGGTGATCTTGGACCTCGAATTTACCTTGCTGCGCCAAGACCCCTTTCCCTCTGTCGCTGCTAGAAATAAGACGATGTCACGGTCCCTTATGTTGGTTTGATTTTGTTCTCGCTACTTATTTTCATTCTAGAAGCACTCATTAGAATAAATGGGACTAAAAGAAGGAAAGAAATAAAAGGACACCATTTATTTTTACTTTGTTTTTAATCAGCAACAGGCCCAGAAGATGAGAGAGGCCCCTTCTCCACTAGCTCAGATGCAAATTGTCCTTGGGTTTGGTGAGAGAGCCATCCACTCCCTGGCAGGGCCAGGGCAGAGGTATTTTTCCGTTTAAGGAAGGCAGAGGGACTTCTTCTAAACCTTCCCCCAAACAAATAAAGAGATAAAGCTGCAAGGAAGGATAATGAGCCTTTCTCCTTTAGTTTAATTTAATGCTAATTGAACAGAAGAAAACTGCCTAAAACATAGCTCAAACATTTCGAGGCTATCCCGTTTCTTTTCTAAATCCTCTCTGGAAAACCTGAGCCAGAGACCTGCGTCTCTCTAATCAGTTCACTTAACACTGTTGCTTATATTTAAAGATAAATTCATAAGCTGACGCCTCCTGTTTTTATAAGCCCATTTCCCTCAGGCTTTAGCAGCTTCCCTCTTTGCCCGGGACACTTCCTTTCTGAGTTCGGCTTTGCCTGGAAAGCTTCCATTTAAGTTTTCCGTAGAACAGAATCCCGAGGTGCAGGCGGCCACGGGGCTTTTCGCGGGAGCGAGGCCCAGCGCACCGTTTCCAAAAACCGGAGACGCCCCAGGAAAGTTTTCTGCGCGGCCTCTGCCCACCTGGCCGCTGCAGCTCACCCTCAGCTCGCTCTCCTCACTCTTGGCTGATCTTGCTGTGGAGAGAGGTCTTAATTTTTTTCTACAGCTTTATTCTGAAAGGATGTGGAGAGCGCATAGGGAGTTATTCTGATGCGCGCTGGACAGCAATGGGCTGAACGTTTTGTAAAATCTACTGGGAATTTTGTAGCATCAGGGAACAAAGATCTTGTAAAGCAAAACCGTTTTTTAAAACTGTTTTAAGATAAGTGCCACATAAATATTAAAATGAAAATAATACTATATCGGCGAGGAAAAGAGTTCAGTAAAAGCAAGCAAGTTTGATTAAAAGTTATGTGCAATTAATTTGCAGCAACCCTCTACCCCAGCTGCTGAAAATAGGTTATTCAAGTGGTAAAATGAGACTTAAGATCCAGGAGGAACGTGCCTCTGACTTCCTAGATCTGAGATGCAAAGCCCTATTCCTCTAGGTTTTCGAAAGGAGGAAAGGGGACCAAATGCATTTGGGAAGGATCTATTTTCTTCCCAGGTTTCTTGCCTGGGTTGAAAACAAGGTCTCCGGATGGAAAACAGTCTCTAGGAACATAAAGAGGTATTGGGGTTCCTCAATTCATCTTTGTTTCAAGATGTTCCATCCTCCCGCCCTCCTCAATGCAAGTTAATTAGGAGATAATTTAGCTACCTTGTGAATTAGTTTTAAGATAAGTATCTTTTCAAGCTTTTGTCACTTTAATTGCTCCGCTGATTGATAAGAAGTAATTATTTCTAATTGACATTTTTTTGATGTCTATTGGAAGCATTTATTTGGGACCTTTTTGGGGTGGAAGAAAAGTTAATTAATTTTATCAGTCGATACCCAAAAGACTGTGCCTAATTTTGCTGAAGAGGACAAAGGAAGTGAAAGAAACCACAACAAAAAAGTCAGTCTCACGAAATATTAATGATTGCACAATTTTTATTCCAAGGAGAGCATCTACCAATATAATAATATGTCAAAACTTTCTATTTATGGCTTCAAGCCTTGGATTTTAACAGGGCACATGTTTAATGGGTATATATTTTCCCATGGGTATCCTCACAATCCTTGTATATGCTGACTTCATTTTGGAGGTTACTGTGCTTTGTAATTAATTTTTGTGAACGGTAAAATCAGTAGAACTCAGTATGCTCAGATTACATGGCATCATTTTCATAAGAGATAATTGTAAGAAAGATTTACTAATCGTCATCCCTGTTTTGTAATTATTGATAGAGTTGGGTATGAAGGTGAAACTTTGCTTCGGTGACATGCCTTTTCATACTTGAACCTCGGAGTAAACAGTTTAATCATTCACATCATCCAGAATACTTACTCTGAAAGAGAAAGAAGGGAAAGAAAGGAAAGAATCAAGAGAAAAAGGCACTGAAAGGAGGCAAGGGGGGAGGGGGAGGAGAGAGAGAGGGAGAAGGTGGCTGGGGAGAATAAAAATGAAAGAAGTTATTTCAGGAGTGAAGATAGCCAGGTGCACAGGACCTTGGTCATTCAGTATAAGAAAATGGAAATTCTACTTCAAAACACATCCTTTTGAACAGGGATCTGTACCATATTCCCTAAGTTACCCCGAAACACCACTGGAAACTCCCCACTTTTCTATGCATAAAACGAAGCAGGGTTTTCAGGAGCCAGCTGGTCTGGCTCTTGGGTGTCTAGATGCAAAAGTCTTGATGTGATGTCCATAAAAAGGAAGCCAGAAAATACGCACTGTGCTAGGGCACGGGGGCGGGGCGGGGGGGGGGGGGCTTATAAAGAGATTTGAGTGTTGTTTATTTTTATTATTAAAGCCCCTGTGATCTTCACTCCTAGCTGTATACCCATAAGCTCTCCATAGATAGACTTGTGACTCAGTGACATAGGAAAACGTTTTCACACAAACCCAAAGTGGAGACACACTCTTGCCCACACTCACGCACAGCTGAAATGAAAGAAACTCAATCAGACAAGATGCGCTCCTGTCAGGTTAATTTCAGCCAGTGCCTTTTTCAACCATTTATGTATAAAATCTTGTCTGCTTTTAACGCTGTTTCTCCCAGATTACGTGGAGCTGCAAGAATGAGGAAACATTTTAAATGAAAAAAGAAATTTAAGACGTACAAACATTAGATAATATCACATACCAATCTCACTATTAGTGAAACTGAAAAAAATATATAAATAATGCAAAAAAAAAATCAGCAAGGGAGAGTTTAGTAATGGAAAATTCCCCTGCAATTAAATGAAACAGTAATTTAGTAGAGATATGCCTGAATGAATTAGCATTTATTAATTGGTTCTCATAAAAACAATTTGTGTGCGTGTTTCGGGGGGGGTAGATATTTAAAGTATTTCTTTTTCATAGGAAAAGTTCCTCAACTATTCCTATCAAATTATGTAGTGATCACATTCTCTTTTGTGAAAAATCCCAATTCTATCACTGGTGAATTTCACCTGCACACAAAGAGTGTGGAATGAGGGAGATGAGCCCCTTTAAATCAGAAGAATGAAGCTGGTCCCCTCTTCTCTTGGGACATTTCCAAGTGTGAAACCAATGGGAAAACACATTGGCAGGGGCTGTTATGCTTAGACACATCCAAACCTGGTCCTGAGCAGACTCCCAGGTGACCCATCTCCCCTGGGGCAGGACTAACCCAGGCAGGCAGAGGAGGCTGCTTTGTGGCTGTGCCCCCCACCCTCCCCAGCCTGCTCCAGCATCCTCGCCAGCTCAGGCAGGAACTGCAGTTTGTAATCTCAGCGAGGAGCTTGCTAGGGTTGACTGGTGCACGGATGTGTTTACTTTCTCTCGCCACAGTTGGTCTGTCTTCAGTTCTAAGCATTTTAAAGCTGCTCTATTTATCAGTCCAAGAGGTGCCGAGTTCTCAGTTGCGCTGAGAAAGCTTTGAGCTCTGTGGTTCTGAGTACACAAGGAGCCAAAAGATAAAAGAAACGATTTCATTTAAGAAAAAAAAAGATGATTGTAAAAAGAGAGGACAAGAGAATGCACCCCTATTCAAGACTGCAGTTTGCTTTTGTTTTAGTTGAAACTCGGGGAACAGCTGAGTCACTGGCCCCCACCAGCCCCCACTCCCTTCAGAGATAGAACCTGGGGATGTAAAACACCCTGTAAAAGCGGGGAGAATGCACCCACATACTCAGAGTTCTTTGGGGGAGTGATTCTTTCTGGGTTCAGATGAGAATACTTCAGCCTGGGGTTCTTTTGAGAAGGGGCTAGAAGATATTCTGCCTAGGAAATCTGTGTGGTGACTGCTTTCTGCAGGGGTGCTAGATATTTCTCTTTGGGGGAAGAAATAGAGAACAACAATCCAGGGGTCTCCTGGTTCCCAGAAGCTCCACTATCCCAGGCCAATCCCAGTTCTTTCAGTCCATCTCAGTGATTCGGATGGAATCTCTGGGTCAGGGTTGGGTAGGCAGAGGCATCCACTCTTCCTTATTTATCTGTGGTCATCGCACTCTCTTAAGTGGATCTTTGAGGGTCTTAACTATTTCCTCAAGTCCAGAGTTAGGGCTGACAAGCCTCTTTCGGTTTTTTGAAAGCCCCTCTCGATCTCACCCTTGGCCAGGTGGGGACACGATGAGCAAATGTCTCTTACACGGGTGATGGGCCAGAAAAATCTTCACAGGAATCTTTCTATTAAACCCACAATTCATGTCACTGAGTCTGGGCTTTACCTTGACCGGGGCTCCTTCCCTGGGAATGGGCCTGGGCAGAAATCAGCATCTCCTTACTAAGGCATATCCAAGATCAAGGGGCCAGAAGCTCAGCAGAGTTGCCCCCAGTTGCATGTGGGTCCTGTTTCTGTGTTCATTCCCAGGATCCACCCCTAGTCCTGAATGCCGCAGAAGATGCCCTGTCTTGCTAAGCCTCAGCACAGCCAGCCAGCCCGTAGCTGCTTCAGCTCTGCAAGTGCCACTCTCATATTCAAAGAAAGAGAAGTAATACGCAAAGAGCTCAGCACACCCTGGCACTTAGTGAGCCCTCAGTAAATGAGAGCTGTGTTAGTATCTTCGAGGGCTGTCATTGGTATGGTGTTCCACTGGAGAGGGCACATCATCCTCCAGTTTAATTCCCAGGATCTGCCAGGTAGTTATTGTTATTGACATTTTTCAGAAGAGAAGGGACCTGAGAGAGGCTGATCTGACTCCATGCCCCCCCTTTTCCCCCGCACCCCTTTCCCAAAGTCCAGCTCATCCAAACTCCCTGTGGCATTGGATGGTTCGTGCCCACAGCTCCGCCTGGATCTTCGGCCAGGTCCCCTGGTGAGAAAATACAGGGACTGTACGATAGCAACAGTGATGGTGACAGGCAGGGCCTTCAGTCTACCATCTTGTTCTCCTCATCAGAGTCCCTAATTCTCCAGCTCAGTTAGGATAGATCCTTTTTCAGTGCAGTTCTCAATCTTCCCATCTGCACAATGGGAGAAGTGGCGTCGAACTGGATGTCCCTCCTGGAGGTTGCTGTGAGGAGGAAGGAAATGATCATCCACTAGGAAAGGCAGAAAGAGGGGGCATTCTTTTAACGCATGCCCCCAAGGCTCCCACATTTCCTGCACCAAAAAAGGGGACAGCTATACTCTGGCATCTCAATAAATCATAGGCCAACAAGGAACTTAGTCCCTTGGCATCCCAAACCACACTTGGCCTCCCGACGTGGGTCCACTGTAGAGACTAATGAGTTAGTGGGTGTGATGGGAGTTTTAGAGTCAGGGGACACCGCTGGTGCCCCATCCACAGGCAGCCAGTGCTGAGCACTTGAGGTGCCCCGTCTCATTTTCCCAAGTTTAGGTTCATTCCCTCTGCTGGGTCCCTCTCACTCAGGGGTTCAAAACCATATCGTCTGCTCCTTCAGAGCCACCTCCGTGGTTCAACTTGTAACATTAGCCGGTACCGGGTTTAATTTTAACGTTTTCACTCTTCGCTGTGAGAACAGCTGCCCAGCTCCTGAGCTGGTTGCCTTTCTCGGATAAAAACCCATCTGTAGTTTAAGCAGAGAGATTGAGAAAGAAAAAAAGCATTGTTTTCTCTCCCTTCTTTTAACTCTTTTCTTTCTCCTCCCGTCTTCAGCCACGATGCCCATCAGTTTTTCTCCTGCACTTGTTCTCCTAAGTGGCCTTGGAGTGACCTGAGTAGTTAGTGCTAATTAGTCCACTGGGACATATTGTCGCTGTCAGACCAGCACAGCGGAGAGGTCGGGAGCTGGTTGGGTGACACATCTAAGAAATAGCTTAATCTGCTGTCATCATGTGAACTGCATGTTTGCACACCCAGGGCCCTCTGTGTGTGTTGCTTTTTTGATCCCTCAGCTGCCCCAGGAGGACAGCAGAACTATTATTCTTAGAATAAACTCCAGGGCCAGGAGGTGTCAAGAGGGCGAGGGAGTTTGAAATCACTGTGAAGCTAGGGCCCTGTGGCAGCCTCCCCGTCTCTACAGGCAGCAGAAGGGGCTATGCCTTGGAGGCTTTCCTGCCCTCACCTTGCTGTTTTCTTCCTGTGTGATCTTAGGCAAGTCAGTTGTCTCTCTGGGCTTGAGTTTCCTCATGTGTATAAAATAAAAAGATGTTGTGGGGCTTCTGGAAAGTTCTGAAAGTAAAACCAGTATCCCCACCTGGCACATAGCAACTACGGAAGAATTTTTTTTTTAATTTTTTTTTAACGTTTATTTATTTTTGAGACAGAGCATGAACGGGGGAGGGTCAGAGAAAGAGGGAGACACAGAATCTGAAATAGGCTCCAGGTTCTGAACTGTCAGCACAGAGCCCAACATGGGGTTCGAACTCACGGACTGCAAGATGATGACCTGAGCTGAAGTTGGACGCTTAACCGACTGAGCCACCCAGGCGCCCCTTTTTTTAATTAAAAAAATTTTTTTTAATGTTTATTTATTTTTGACAGAGAGAGAGAGACAGAGCATGAGCGGGGGAGGGGCAGAGAGAGAGAGGGAAACACAGAATCCGAAGCAGGCTCCAGGCTCTGAGCTGTCAGCACAGAGCCCGATGCAGGGCTCGAACTCACAGATCGCGAGATCATGACCTGAGTTGAAGTCAGACGCTCAACCCACTGAGCCACCCAGACACCCCAAATTTTTTTTTTCCTGCTTCATACAGTGGTCACCAGGGAGGAGAGTCTCCAAAAATTCTCCAGGGCAGATGCCCAAACATGACATTGTTTTAGTATGTCCTGTGAAACTCTCCGTGAGTAACTTGATACCCAGCCTTTAAACTTTGTTCCTGTTAAAATTTAGGACAGATCTTTCACGAATTCCAGGTGGACAAAATAAGAGGCCTACGACCCAGGGGTGTTGGATTAAATGAAAAGACACATGGGAAGCACTGACTCAGACCCCCGTGGCCATTATCAACGGTGACCGCCACTCACTCTGGAAAACGATTCCTTAATTCATTTTACCAGAAAACCCAGTCATGGCGGAAACGCTAGAATGGGCTATCCGTGGAGTTTATGTCCGAATCCAGAACGTTCTAGAGTTTTCGTAGAATTTAGAGTCTTAGAGGGAAGATGAGCCGAAGTGGTGTGCAGCTATCCTGTGTGTGTAGTAAGAGAGGACCACGGGAGGACATGTCTTGGTACTTGTTCTTGACGGACACAAAGCCATACATTTATCTTCAAAAAGTTAAAATTCACTAATCTCTCTTTCTCTCTCCCTCCCTCCACCCCACCCCCATCTTATATTTTCCTGCTTTGTATAATAATCATCCAGCTTTGTCACAAAAGCAAACCCTGGTTGACATTGATTGATTGATTGATTTTTAATTTTAGTATGATGAGACAAGCATGTTTGTAAGCAAGGAACTTAGAAACAGCTTTTTTTTAAAAAAGATTTTTTAATGTTTATGTATTTTTGACAGACACACAGAGAGAGACAGAGCACAAGTGGGGGAGGGGCAGAGAGAGAAGGAGAGACAGAATCCGAAGCAGGCTCCAGGCTCTCAGCTGTCAGCACAGAGCCCCACCCGGGGCTCGAACTGAGGCGGGGCTCGAACTCGTGGACTGTGAGATCATGACCTGAGCCGAAGTCGGATGAATAACCTACTGAGCCACCCAGGCGCCCGGCCCTGGTTGACATTTGAAATTAGCTGAGCACCAAAATCACTGATGCCAGCTCTGGTTGGTCGTCTCCTCTGACACTGAAATCATGTCAGAGCGCTGTCGAAATGGAGGTGGCAAGAATGGGGCAACCTCTTGACAGGTCCTTGGGCATCTGGCTGTGACTTTGAGGTGGAAACAAGGCGGGGTCGGGGGGGGGGGGGAGATGAGGATGGGAGGGAGAATGTCAGGGCAGGAAAGGTGCTAGAGTCAAGCTAGGAGCCAATGGGAACCCAAGGGTCGGCCTTTTAATTCAATTTAACAAGCCCTGGTGGAGGGTCACCTGCCACGTGCAGGGCACCAGGCCAGCAATGGTGGCATTCACTGCCTCAGTAGTGACGGTAAATACGGGGGTGATTCTCACTCCAGTGGGCAGCTGGAGTCTTGTGATTCCCTGTCCACGTCACTGCCGACAACAGATAAACCTCATCTGGCCTTCTTGAGTCTAGTTGGTCCCCGGAGCACAT